>NW_024349799.1:16791865-17520885 GCF_902729225.1 Pteropus medius | reverse complement strand
CAGTGCCCCTCACCCACCACCCCCATAACCAAGAGGACCAGCTCACTTCAAGTGATCATGGTGAACTTCTATTGAAACAGATGACTGGAGAGAATCCTCTCACATACATATGTACATGTGTATATGTGTACATATATTCATATTCATATATATATGACTCTGGGAGTATTTTTGTTAAAACTTGGTCAGATGCTTCCATGAGCAGACTTAGCAAATGAGTGTTCAAATAAAACTTCGGAAATGGCTGATGACACAGTTTATTAGGTACACGTGAGCTGACAGCGGTGACTTTATACCATGGAGATTCAGTGTGTCATGCTCATAGGACAGAATTAAGTGTGTCCCTGCAGACACTTCACACAGAGCACTAGAACACCCGGGGGCTCTGCCACCCGCACATATTTAAGTACCTCTCACACTCCAGGAACAAAGCCCAGGTCCCTTGCCCAGCATCCATGGGTCCTTCGCAACTTGCTCATCCGCTCAAAGCCACCAGGCTCCTCTCTGGTGGCTTTAGTCCTTTTAGTCTTTCTAAGGTTGCATGCACAGTCCCCCACAGCACCCCCAACTACACTAGCAGCAACAAGCCCTAGGCCTTCAGCAAAAAGCCTTCCTAGGACACCCACTGGGAAGGGATGATAGTATTTGGAGCAGAACAACTGCTCTGGCTGCCTGCACTGTTGGTACTGCTTCATCTAGGGCCATCTCCCACCCAGAATGAAACCTCCAAGGGCAAGGATTCCCCTCCCTCTGGTCCCCTGAGGTGCAGCCCAGCCTGCACAGGAGACTTGTATGCCTGATAGATTGAACCAGGAGGGGCAGCAGGTGCAGACTATCTAGAGCCTGGAAACCCAATCTCAGAGCACATACCTGAGCAGAGTGGAAAATCTCACCTAAAGGCCACACCATGGAAACATTCTAACTAGCCACTCCAAGAGGCTCCATGCTCAGGAAAGTGCCTGGTCCACACAGGCCTCTGCCCCACCCCCACGGAGGTGTGGGCCTCTGGCCAGTCACTGAGCCCAGGAATCTAGACACTGCTTAAGGCTGGTTTTTCTCTCTCTCTTCACAGTATGGGATTTGCCCCCTGCAATGAGAGTGCCCAAACACGGCTGAGCTGGGAACAGATTGCGTCCACCTCCCCGCACCCCCCTCCCCCACCCCACACACAGGGGCTTAAGTTCTCAATCTGGGTTAATCGGTAACGGAACCGTCAGGCCTCAGTGAAGCGGCAACGTGGGGGGTGCGTGAATGGAGGTAGGGGAATAGGGGGTGCTGACCATTCCAACACGTCAGCGATGCCCCACGCCAGCGATGCCCCGGGTGATTTGGAGCAGGACCTCAGCGCCCAAGCCCTTAAAGTCATAGGACAGCGGGGAGAGGGAGACAGAATTCGGAGCAAACAGAGTCCGGCTCCAAAGAAGGGAGGGGGTCCGAGACAGGTGCAGCAAACAGAGTCCGGCTCCGAAGAAGGGAGGGAGTCCGAGACAGGTGCAGCAGGCCGGCTAAGACAGTGCTTTTCTGCCTTCTCCAACTCTGAAGTGGCGGCCGGACTCCCATCACCAAGTCCTAGAGGCCGGTGGAGGCACAGCCCCCAACCCAGCAGATGCAAGCACTCGGGGCGGCGGGGGGTGGGCGCGAGGCGGGGAGGCGACACCTGCCGGGCCCCACTTCCCCAGGGCACGCGCTGGAAGCTCACCTGGCTGCGGCCGGACAGCGAGAAGGTGGTGTGGCTGGCGAAGCGTGCGGAGCCCAGGCGGGGCGCGCGGTCCGGGACACCAGGCGCGGGCGGAGGGCTGGGCGTGCCTGGTGTGCCGGGCGCAGGGGACAGCCCTGTCGCCAAGCCCAGGGCCTCTACCTGGCGCGTCAAGCGCTCGAGCTGCGCCTGCAGCCTCTGGTTGTCGCGCTGCAGCTCGGCCACCGTGCGCGCCAGCGGGCCGGCCAGACGCAGCGCCTCCGCCACGCGCCGCTCCACGCCGCGCTGCAGCCCCTGCATGTCCTCGTGCAGCGCGCGTACCGCGCCCTCCAGCGCCGCTTCGTAGCGGCCCAGCGCCTCACTCACTGCACGCGCCTCGGTGGCGTCGGGGCTCGGCTCCATGGCCAAGCGGGGCACGCTGGCCTGAGAGCGGGCCTGGCACGGAGAGAAACAAGCTCCTCAGCTCCGGGCTGAGACTGGCCACCCCAGGCTGGGCTCACCCGAGCGGCGGCAGGAGGGGCGGGAGGAGGGCGGGGCGGACCCCGAGAGCCCGGGGAATGGTCGCCGTGCGGGGGCGGGGCCTCGGGGAGGGGGCGGGGCCGGCTCGGGGTCACCCCCAGCCCTGAAGACCCGCAGGATGGTGCTGGGTGGGGTTCCCCGGAGACCCCGAAGGAGAAGAGCTCTCCCCGCCTCTCTGCTCACATGGTGCGAGCCGTGGGGGAAGGGCTGAGTTCGAGACCCCTGACCCTGGAAGAGCGACGTGCGGCCTGGGGGAGGGGCTGCGGGCCCACCGGAAAAAGGCGTTGACCCTTAAGTGGACTTTACTTTGGAGACCACAGACGCAGGTTTTGCATTCCCTAGGCGCTCTAGTCCGTAGGGCCCGGGTCCTGCTGGGGGTGAGGACTTCCCTGCTGCTCAGGGAGACCAGAGAGCAGCAGCAGCAGCAGTCCCCAGAACTACCACCTGACCCTCACCCTGTGTCCGGCACTGTCCTCTCTATGCTGTGGGTACATCTCACGAGCACATACCCACCTGTAGGATTTTTGCCTGGATTTTCTTGCACCTGTTCTAAGACCTAAGTGAGGAAACAGGTGGTGAGGTCCCCTCCCTGTTTCTGCGATTATGCCTTCCCCCCTCCCAGCCCCGGTCTGTGAATCCCAATCTTTGTGCCCTCCCGCCAGTGGTCAGTAGGGGCTCCAGACTCACCAAGGGGCTCCTGTTAGGAGATCAGGAGAGGCTGAGGTCAGACAGAGAGGAAAGAGTGTGCTCAGGGGCTAATCTCCAAATCCTGGCTTGGAGGACTTTGGGACTAATCACCCCCTCCCTCCATCAGAGTCTTGGTCACTGGCCTCTATCCACAGGCGGAGGCTCCCACCTCTCTTCTCTCTCAATGCTCCTTTTAGGAATATCTGCCTAAACCCAGATATTCCTCCTTTCCAACATTCCTGCCCCCCAACCATCACAAGAAAGGGAAGAATGGAAACACTTATTCGTTCAGGATGATAGGATGATGGGCAAGATACTGTAAGTTTCCTAGTATACTGTATTGTAAAGCTAACTAAAAATAAAAATGGGCACCTCCTGTCTGTCTGTGTACAAAAAACTTTTCCTGATTAGCCTTCTTCCCAGGACTGGCACATCTGATGGAGGCCCTGTGACTGGACAGGCACAGCCAGATGACTGCAGGAATGAGAGACCCGAAAGGCTTGTTCCTGTCACATTAGGCTTCCAAAGATGTTTGGAGCCACAGACCTCCTGGACTGGCCTGCGCTGCCCCAAAGGAGCTGGATCAGCCTAACAGATGCTGAGTGCTGATCCCCCTTCCCCTTCCACTATGGGGACAGGAAGGAACGCTGGGTTACCTAATCCAAGCAGCCTTCCAGCAATTATTTCATGAGAAAGTCAAGTGCCAAAAGGCGTGCATGTTGCATGTGTGTGTGCGTGTGTGTGTGTGTTCCAAGTAGCTGTCTGGACAGGGTGAGCCAAACCACTCCCTGCATTCTTTCTCTGGGTAGAATCTTTGATAGAGACCGTGAGAGACACTGCTGCTGCAGCTTCCACCCCAGATAACATTTATAGCCCCTACAGGTCTGGATATGGGAACCTGGAGTTGAGAGGCCAGAAAAGCCCAGTCCCTTCCTTTGCAGGACCCAAAAAAGGACCATGTGGGGATGTCTTAGAAGGAACTGGACAGCTTGACCCCTGGCCCTACAGCTGATGTGCACCTAGACATGTGCCTGGACCAGCAGCATAGGTAGGGGGTAGGGGTGGCAGGGGTCCAGACTTCTCTCCCATCCTCCAGAGAAAAGAAGGCCGGCCAGGTCTCTGGGATGGGAACCCTAATAATGAGAAAGAGGTGACAGACTATAGCTTCTGGCTGCCCAGGATCCATCCACAGTCTCCCATCTGATGTAGGTTACCTAGATTCTCCTGATCTACCATGAGAATATCTAGGAGAGGCTGCTTGCGGGTAAGGCAGGGCTCCATCTGTGGGTTCTAGGAAGGCGGACAGTATAAGAAGCAAATCATCCCCTTGGCTCCTCTCCCTCAGCAGTCAGTCCACTGAGTCGATAGCTGAAGATGAACCTAGGAGATAAGGAGAGATGAACCAGAAACATGAGGAAGAGGGACAAAGGGGCAGAGGGGCAGGGATGGAAGGAGAGAGGGGGAAGGGGGACTCGAGGATGAGGGTGGGGCTTGAAGACCAGTGCCACCCAAGAGCTGGCTCCATGCCAGGTGGGAGGAGGCTGCTCCAGGCCTCTTCCTCCCACCCTCCTCCAGCTCAGCTCCTGCCCAGTACCAGGCTGTGAGGGAGGTGAGGACTGATGAACCTGGCTGAACTCCCTCCACATTCACCAGCCCTGATGTCAGTGAGCCAGGGAGACTGACCTCCTACGGAGTCTTGGGGCTCTGGTGCCAACCCTCCCAGCTCCCCCTCACCTGGCTCTGACCCCTTCGCCGCCTGATGGTCCTTGATCTGCTCTGCTTCTAGACTGGAAGCAGGATGTGAGACAAGTCTTCCTGAGTCCCCCTGCCCGTCCCCTCATGAGATCAAATCCTTGCCAGACCAAAACCACGAAGTCAAGGAAGCTAGTGTCATGGGCCTGAGATGGGGAAATTGAGGCCCTGAGAGGGACAGGGACTGGCCCTAGGCCACACAGCAAGGCATAAAAAACCAGACTGGAATACTGGGCCCTGGCCCCATATTCGAGACACTTCCTGTGTGCTGGTCCCAAGGTACCTCCCAGGGCAACAGTTAAATTCAGCCAAGTCCAGGCAGCACCTCCCTGCTCCCAGGTTGGTTGGAGGCTCTACTCCCCAGGAATTGCCCCTCAGAGGTCTCCAGTACCCCTGCCCCATGGCGCTCTGGAAGTAGCCCCTGAGAACTGCTCCCTCCTCCTCTCTCCAGACTCCCTTCTCACCTTCTTGCTTTTTTGTCCCCAGGACTTCCTGAGTGACTCTTCTTTTGTTCCTTTCTTAACAGGGTGGTCCCCAGGGCTCTGAGCTAGGCCTTTCCCCTCTTCACCCACAGGCCGAACAGGGTGAGGAAAGGATGTAAGAAGTGTCATGGTTCAGTCCTCTGCAGTCCTCTGTCCACCTGCCTGGTACCGCCCTCCACCCTCTGCACCAGGTCCGTGTGCATGGGTGCAGTACGCACACACTTGCATGCACATGTCAGACCCGATCCTTTGAGAGCAGAGGCTGTCTGTCTCCACTGTTCATCTATCCTGACACCTGGAGCAACTGGCTTTAGAAAGTAGGTGATTGAATGCCTGGGGAAAGGGGACCACTGGAGAGCCAGCGGAACCAAGAGGACTGCTAGATGGATGGACAATGGGGAGAGAAAAAGGAGAGAGGAAAGTATAGCTCCCAAATACTGGCTTAGGTATCTGGGGGCTATGAGAGTACCGGTCACTAAGACGAGTCACAGAGAGGGTACATTGGAGGGTATGGGAGCCATGGGGGGCTCATAGTTGCTACACAGAGCCTGTCTCCAAGGTCACATCAGCTTTCGCACTGGGTAAAAGGCAGCTGCCGACCTCACTGGTCACCTCACCCCTCCAAGCCCCTTCACCAGGTTAGAGGGTAATGGGCCAGGCCAGACCCATTATTTGTTGGCCCCAGTCGGCACTGCCTCATTGTCCATGCAGCTCTCAGCTTGCTGGGGCAGCTAAGAGGCCTGGCAACCAAGTTTCATAAATGGGAAGGTACATGAAAGAAGCCACACCCCACCCCTCATGGTCCACAGCTGCAAGCACCCAAAGGGAGCGAGCTGACAAGGACTCAGTGGAAAAGTACACTCCAGGACTGGACCCCCTGGGAAACACCCCACTCCTCCCAAATTCTGAAATCCAGCCTCTGCCCTGGAAACCGTTGCCTTGTTATGAGATCCATGAGATCCATAGGGGTGGGGACGCAGGGCTTGTATTTATCTTTTCCTGCCGGGTTGCTGGGTTTAGGAGCCAAGAAGAGTGCCAAGCAAGGAGGCGGGAGCCATGGTAGAGGTTGTGCAGGAGCAGAAGCCCTGGATGAGCAAGTGTCGGAGCCCCCAGGTCTTATTTCCACCCAGGAGAAGGGCACATGGGGCACATGGGACTCTGCCCCACAGCTCTGCCTGCCTGAAATGGAGCCGTCGGGATGATCCTAGGCCCCAGGGCCCCCCAGGAGGTCTGGAATACTCCTGCCCCTGGGTCAATCCAACTCCCCTCTACCAAACCCTTCTTTAAACTTGATCCCTCCATCCCAGGGACACTGTGCGGAGCACATGTGTAAACTTATAATGTTCATCCTTTTCCTGTGTCTCTGAGGTTGTGTCTGTGCACATATCCTGCTTGCACGTATATGTGTGAGTGCGTCCGTGTAGAGGAACGATGTGGGAGTTACAGAGTCTCCAAGACCCATGCACATATCTGCACACATGTATGGTATGTGAGGTGTGTGCACATTTGCAAGTACCCGTTTCTAAAAAAAATTTTATGCATTTGCTTGTAGTTGGTGGATGTGTTTATAGACACATATGTGTACGCATGCCTGCAGTACACATGTCAACACAGACATCAGGATGTGTCCTACGCCACTGCTATTATGCACCTACCTGTACACATGTCACATGTCTACATGTACTTACATATGTCAAATGTCTATGTGGGTTTCATTGTGTGAGTTTGATCACACGTGTCACATGTCCCATTTCTTGCTGACTCTTTAACCAGAGCTAGAAGTCTATTTCTAGAAAGTATAGATCCTGAGATGGTATAGTATAGATCCTGGGTGTGTACATTTCTACAGAGACTCTCGCATATAAAATTCTAAGGATGGCACTGATCAAGGAGGTGGTAATAGAGAACAGAGCTTCCTGCCCTCCTAGACCAAATTAGGCCTTGTTGGTCCCCATGGAGGAAGAATTTCCCACAGCCCTCTGCTGAGGCCCAGGCTACCCACAAAACAAACAGTGTGTATCCCTGAATGGAGGGGCCTGCAGCCCTCCCCGCAGAGGTGGGGGCTACAGAGGGTGTGGAGTGGAGACAGCTGCTTCCAGCCCAGATAAGGCTGTTTGGCTCACATTTTCCATTTCCAGGATCCTCTACCTCGGGTCCCAGCCCCTAAGCTTTGGCCATATGGCCTCTAAAGGTCTCCAATGACCCACCCAAGCCCCCCACCCCCACCCTGAGAATTGCAGAGCCAAGAGGAGAGATTAAAGTCAGGGAAAAGCATGCACCCTGCCCAAGCCCCTGGGGACTGGGGAAGTGGCCTCTAGGGTAGGACAGGTCCGGCCCGGGGCCCTTACAGCTAATATCCTGACCTTTGGGGCTCCAGAAAATGCCCAGAGATGGGAGGAAGGAGGACAGCCCCTCCTCTTACAACAACGGTCCCTGCAGGGAGGCTCTTTCTGCCCTGCAGAGCCTGGCTGCCCCAGCACGGAGGACCCTGAGACACGGAAGGGCAAGCAGTTGTCTGGGGAAAGAACTGGGCTCGAACTCTGGGCTCCTTCTCCCTTTCCCCACCCCCTCCACAACTGCCCACCCAAAGGCCTGGCCCCTCCAGCCCTGCCTGGCCTGCCTCCCCTCCTGTTCCTGGGCTATTTATAGGGCCTGGCTCAGTGGCCTCCAGGACAAGAGAAGCCAGAGCTCCAGGGCTACAGCTCATCGGGCCTTCCCCAGGGGCCCAAACAGGCTGGGCAGTGTCTGCTTTCAGCCCAGCAAAAGGCCCCCTCACTCAGAGTGAGCAGTGAGGGTGGGGAGGCCAGGCGAAGCAGGGGCTGGGCTGAGGCCTAATCCAGGGGCCCGCTGGAGCCTTTTGCAGTCCACAGACAAGCTGCGCTTCCTCAAAGCACTTTGGAGACTCACTGGGGTTGGGGCTTGTACAGAAGGTTTGTGGTGAGAGGGGCGGCACCAGTCCCTCTTTGAGAATGCCTGGAGGGCAGAGATCAGCATCAGGGCCCACCAGGCAGCCACCCCCCAGAGTCACCTTTCTCTAATGAAATGGGTCCTATGACCCATGGATCACCTCCACCAATAGAGGAATGCCTGAGGGTGTCATTCAAGTTCCTTCCAGCAAAATATACATGAAACTCACTTCTGTAATTGTGCCTACACTGGCACCTCAGCCTGAAGAGTCTCTTGCACTTGGCATCCCGCCGAGCTCTTGCTCATTCTTCAGCTTTTCAGAGCCCAGTTTTAATGCTACCTCCTCTAGGAAGCCATTCCTGATGAAGCCATCACCACTCCTCACCTCCACTCCCTGCCCCACCATGCACCATGCCCACTTCCCTCCTGTCCTTCCTTATTGCCCTCGTACAGTGTGGGGCCTGTGCCTCTCTTCATTAGTGATCTCTGTTTGTGAAGTATCTGTGAAGCTCCCCGGTCCCCTCAGGCTAAGAGCTCCAGGAAGACAGGACCCTGTCTTATTCATCCCTCTGTCCCATCGCTCAGTCCCCAGCTCCATCAGCCAAAGCTTGTTGAATGAGTGAATGAAAGGCAAGTGAAGGGGAGAAGGGTGCTGAATGGATGAGTGTACGAACTAATGACTGAACAGTGAATGGAGATTGAGAGAACAAGGCAGAGAAGGAAAGCAGAAAAGATCCCTTCTGTGTTTCCTGAGCCCCGGAAAAACTGCCTGGTGTCTCAGTGGGTGAGAAGGTGGCAGGGCAGCCCAGGCCAAGGCTCAATGGCATGGCTTGGTCCTGGGAAGGAGCCAGATCGGTCACTCTCATTCTTTCCAGATCAAAGTTCCTCCAGGGAACAGCCTGGAACCTGACACTAGTTGGGGCTGGGGGCGGGAGGTTGGAGGGGTGCAGCTGGCCCAGTTCAGGAGGAGGGCACGGAGAAGCAAGACACCTGTCCCCAGCTCCAGGGACACCAGGCCAGCAGCCCAAGGAGGACACTAGACACATATACGCACACTTACTTAAGCCCCAGCCCTAGCCCCTCCCTCAGATAAAGGGCCACATGGGTAGATAAAAAACTCCTGGCTCCAGGCCCTACAGTTCCAGACTCCCCAAGCCCTCCAGGGCCCCAGGTGCTCAGCTTCTTGCATTTCACCCTCCGTGTCAGTTTTGACTCACCCCATACCCCATCTCTCAGCAGCTTCCATCTCAGACACCCTCCAGGTTCATCTTTTTCTGTGTCCCAGTCACTATGTCTGTTTCTCTGTCTTTGCACCTTTTTATCTCAGCACTCCATATTTCTCTGCATCGTTTGATCCCCCTGGTCCTTGTATCTTTGTCTCTTTCCATCTCTGTTTCTCCCTACACGTGAAAAATAATGATGGAGTGATATGCTGCTAGTCCTTGTTTCTAAGAAGTAGCTGTTTTACATTTCTCCCCTCTTCCCAGCCCCTGGTCGCTACGGTCTGCAGTGAAGATTTTTCTTGATGGTGGGACAGGGGTGGAAGAGAATGGGAGAGGACAGAACTCATTGCCCCTGCTTCAGCTAGGCCCCCTTTGTACCCTCAGGCTGCTACGTCTAAGCCAGACCTAGGCCAGCCCCATAGCAGGCAGGGAGGAAATGGGCAGAGCTGGTCTGGGGCAGGAGGCCTGTGACAGTGGGTCAGGTCCCTGAGTCTGTTCTTCTTCCTCATTCTACTGCAAGCTATGGAAAGTCAGGCCATGGCCAAAGTTTGACTTCATGCCCCTCATCCCTATGTGCAAACTAGCATGCAAGCACACACACACAACACAGGAGGAGTGGCAAAGAGCACAGGACTTCGAATCTCAGTCATGGCTCACCACTCTTTGCATCTCAGCTGTCTTATCTGTGAAACAAGGATTATAATAATAGTATCTGCATCCTGGGATTAGTTCATGTTTGTGAGGCCCGTACAAACAAAAGCCCTTATGTCTGGCAGATAATGAGCACCATATATAGATATATAAAATATACATAATAAATTTAATAAATATGCATACATGATTCAAACTCGACTCTCAGAAACTATAGGTTGTTTCGCTTTTATCCTGTTGCCTGAGGGTGAGCCAGACCCTGGTCACCAACAGGTCCAAACAAGCCTGATGTGAGCAGCTGTAATTCAAGTCAAGGAATAACATACAGTTCTGGGTGTGTACATTTCTACAGATCTGCTTGTGAAACAATATCTAGTTAACATCTACAGACCGGTGGCTGTATCGTATGTGGAGAAGTCGCATTTCTTCCAGTTAAAGATGGTTGAAACCATCTCCTTCTGTCCTAAACACATAGACATGAGATTTTTAAAAATTAATCATCACATAAATGCAATCAATAACACGAGAGGGACATATTTGTAGACAAGAAATGGAGACTTCTCCTTAAAAAAAAAAGGCAGTCTCTGGGAACTGCAAAGTAAGGCTGGGTGAATGTGTTAGATGTGGGCCACAATGTAAATGCTAAGCGAGGCTAAGGCCTGAGCTCAATTGGTGTTGGGACCTGCGCTGCCAGTTGATGAACATAAACCAGGGCAGCTACAGCCACCCCTTATGATCATGGCAAAACCCAAAGCCACAGGCCTGTGGTTGGACCATCAGCAGAGCCACCAAGCTCAAAGGGACTGTCCCAGAAATGCATCACTCATATGAAGTGGAGCCAACAGTGGACACTTCTGAGAAAACACTGGTCTGGCGCCCAGCCAGATACAGACCAAGCCGAGGCCACTAGCAGATGTCCTTGGGCTATACAGAATCTCCAAATAACCTCACAACCAGGAATCACAGAGCACTGAGGAGGCAAACAAATGCAGCAAATGGAAGAACTGACAGCTGAGAAAATAAAGTTTTAGAGCAATTTGAAAAGCATTTTAAGGTAGGTATCTTTAAACTTCTCAATGAAATCAAGGGGATAGCAACCACAAAACAACAAAAGGAAGTCATGAAATAAGAGGAGGACAAATGACAAAGATTCCACTAGACATATATGGGAAATTAAAATTACAGAAAAAAAAACTCATAAGGTGAGCTGAATACCTGACTGAATACAGCTGGAGAGAGACATAATGAACTAGAAGACTGAACTGAGGAAATCTCTAAGAACACACCCTAAGAGATCAGAGATAGAAAATATGAAAGAAAAAAAATTAGACACAAGGAGAATAGAAATAGATGTATCCGGAACTGATAGATAATAAGAGTGATGGAGAGATTACTAAAGAGGCAATGGTTGAGCATTTTCCAGAAATAAAAAAAAACATAAATCCTTACATTGGGAAAAATGTTCGCCACATGCTAAGCATGATAAACAGAAAATCCATACTAGTTTCACATTTTAGTAAAACTTCAGGACATCAAGCATCAAGAAAAAAAATCCTAGTGCCAGCAGAAAAGGCAGCTTATCTAGAAGCAAGGAACAAGAATCTGGCATCAGAGCCCTCAACAGCAACGTTAGAAGCCAGAAGACAATAAAATAATATTTTTAAAGGAATAAGGGAAAATAAACTTGAGCCTAGAATTGTGGACACAGCAATACCATCCTTTAAGAGTAATGGCAAATTAAATACATTTTCAGACATCATTTAAAATTTAAAAAAAAAAAAGAGCCTAGAAAAAAAGCTGTGGTTTGCAATAAGCAATAATGAGCAAATCAGCTCAACGTACTGCCAAATCTAAATAACCATCATTAATTTTATTATGTTTAGTTTCTGGTACTAAAATTTTGGATTATGAGAACTTGGGAGTTGGGAGAACAGAGTATGGGGGGGGCAGTCAAGAACATCACATATCAGATGCCACTGATGTGCTCCTCACATACCCTCAGGCTCACCTCTAATTTCAGCCAGAGTTGTTCCTGGGGGCTCAGGATTACAGGCTCTCATGTCAAGTGTGTTTCATTTTTTGCTCTGGGACTTCTGGAGTTAATGCCTCCAGAGGCATCCCTCAGTGCTGGGGTAAGTGCTTCTCCCACTGGATCCTCACAAGAACAATTTTGAGAAGGCTTCAATAGGCTACTCAGAAAATCCCCACCGGAACTGAGCCCAAATTGCCCACATTAGAGACTTCAATAACACACCCATGGTGGCTTCCCCTCCATCTCCTGCTTTCCCAGTCCCTCTCTCCAGCTTCCTGCCGTTACCTCCCAGATCACCTTCTAACACAGAAGCCCTCATCACATGCTTTGCTTTCAAGAGGATTCTGAGCTAAGACACTAAGGTTCTTAACTTCTTCAGAGGATCGTAGAGACACGAATTGTTTGTCTGTTTGTTTGTTTTTATTGAAATACAGTTTACCACCATTAAATGAATTTTATGAATGTAAAGTCAGTGGTTTTTAGTATATCTATAAGATGTGCATCACCACTACCTAATTCCAAAATGTTTCATCATTCCAAGCAGAAATTCTGTACCCAATAGCAGTCACACCCCAATTCCACCACTATTCTGCTTTCTGTCTCTATGGATTTTCCTATTCTGGACATTTCATATAAATGGAGTCATATAACATGTGATCTTAAGCGACTGGCTTCCTTCACTCAGCATAGTTTCCAAGGTTCATCCATGCTGCAGTACGTATCACAGTCCTTCACACATTTTTATGTCTGAATGATATTCCATTATGTCAGAGCAAAATAGGGAAAGGTGGGATTTAACTGCAAGGTAACAGTTTAATAGTCAGGAAATAGCAACACATACATGTCATTTAGAAACACGGCAATGTTTTTTTAAATCAGCTAAAAAGAAAGAAGAAAGTAACTGCCTGTGGGAAAGAGGAAGCGGGAAGAAAGGAATAACATACAGATATTTTTCCAAACAACCTTGAAGGAAACTAATTCTTTAAACTATATGCATATGTAACTAATGGAAATGAAAAGTAAAATGGAAAAAAAAAAAGGAAAAAAGCATGGTAAATAGAAAATACAAAAATAAGACAGCAAAACAAGTCCAAATGTGCCCACTATAATACATTTAAATGGCTTAAATTCACTTATTAAGAAAACTAAGCCTTTCGAAGTAGATAAAATCTAACTAAATTCTATTAACAAGAGATGTGCCTAAAAAGCAACTACAATACATAAAGATGGAAATGTAAAGGTTGCACAAAATATCCTTCCCAGACAACTACTAAAGGAAAAGGAAAGCTGATGTGACAATAGTGAGGTTGGACAAAAAAGGAATTCAGGACAAAAGGCTTAAGATTAAGATGGATGTTTCATACTAATAAAATGAACAATCCACCAATAAGATTCAGCAATCATGAATGTATCAATCATGTCCTCTTTATTGTGGTAAAAACAAAAAACAAAAAAACACATCACATAAAATTTACCATCTTAATCATTTCTAAGTGTACAGTTGAGTAGTCTTAAGTTCATTCACATTGTTATGCAGCCATCACCACCTTCATCTCCAGAACTTTTTCATTTGGCAAAACTGAAACACTATACCCATCAAACAACAATTCCCCGTTCCCCCTCCTCCAAGTCCCTGGCAACCACCATTCTATTTTCTGTCTATGAACTGGTCTCTTAAGTATCTCATATAAGTGGTATCATACAGTATTTGTTATTTTTTTGACTGGCTTATTTCACTCAGCATGATCTCCTCAAGGTTCATCCATGCCATAGCATATGTCAGAGTTTCCTTCTTTTTTAAAGCTGAATGATATTCCATTGTATGGATATACCATTTTTGTTCATCTATTTATTCATTGATGGACATTGGGGTTGTTTCCACACCTGGGCTATTGTGACTAATGCTTCTATGAACATGGATATGATTGGATGTGTCAATCAACAGTCATTTATTGAACACCATCTTCTAGGCACGGCTCCAGGTACAGAGAATACAACAGTGAACAAGACAGCACCCAGCCTTCAGGAGCTTATGTTCTCATGGAGGCAGTCAATATGCACACAAATGGCACAGTCACATGATGGCAGGTGCTGGTCAGTGCCAGAAGGAACATGAGCTCAGGCCTGTGGGTCACAGCCACTGGTGATGTGAAGACTGCTTTACCCAGGATGGTCTGAGAAGGCCTGTCCAAAAAAAGTGAAATCTGAGTTGAGATCTGAAAAATAAAAAGGTAGCTAAGACCTGTGTGGTAAAGAACATTCCAGGCAGAAGCATCAACAAAAGCAACAGCCTGAGCCTAGACCCAGTTTGGAGTGTTAAAAAGCAGACAGGATGGTGAATGACTTGAGGGGTGCACTGAGGTGGACCAGTGACTTGAGGACGGAGAGGGAGACGGGACCAGGTCAGGGGGTGTGGCCATGTGAAGGGCAGGGCCTATTAAGGGGTGGGGCTAAGAGAGGGGTGTCCTTGAGAACGATGGTGCAAAGTATGGGAGTTTTGAAAGGTTTCTAGCAAGGGGAGGACATGATTTGCTTTAATGTCATGGGGAGGGTAGATTTTAATGGGACCAAAGTGGAGGCAGGAATTCCAGTGAAGCATGCATATAACTTATCCCTGAAGAGGAGTAATGCCCAAACTGGTAGAACTACAAAGAGAAGTTGAGAAATCTATTAATCATATTGAGGAGTTTTATCTCTAGATAAAGGAGCCTCTCCCATATTGCCCTATAGTCCCCACTTTTTCTCAAGTCCTCTGGGCCATCCCTCCCCATGCCTCACTCCCACTTCTTACCATTACCTCCCTTATCTTCTTAGAACTTCTAGCTCTTCCCAGTCCCTACATGTCATTGCCAGTACCTCCAGGCCCAGACCAAACCCTAACGTCTTTCCAATTCCAATGGTCTTCCCGACTTTCCAGCCTCTTCCAGTCTTTCTCCATTCACCTCTTTCCTTCTACATCCCCCACTCACCTCCCCTCAGTCTCTCTTACTCCATCCCATTTGAAATTTCAGCTCCTTGCATCTCGCTAGGTTACTTCCATTCCTAGTCCCCTCTAGCAACTCAAAATCCCACATTCATTCCCGGTTCTATTTCATCCAACTCCCCAGCCCTTTGCTAACCCTTCTAGACACCCAGTCATTTTATCTCCAGGTGCTCACATCTGCCAACTTCCTCCCATTTCCCACAATCCCTCCTGGTCCCCCCAGCCGTGCTTTAGTCCCTCTGTTCTCCTCTGATTAGAGACTCATTTTCTGGTTCCTCATGTGGGACCAGGAGTAGACTCATTTTCCCACTTCCCAGATAGGCCATTACGCTGAGATCCTTGGTTGGCTAGAAATGAGTAAAACACAAACAAGGTTTAATGCCACCTCCAGATGACCCTAGACCCAATGAAGAGGAAAGGCCCCCTTTTAATTCCCACTCCAGGAATGCTGACCATAAGGTGGGGCAGTGCTCATCCTGTCAGGGAGCTTCAGGTTCAGCCAGAGCAGGTCCCCAGTAGCTGTCACTGCACAGACCTTGGGGCAGAGCATAGGGCCTGCTGCAGCAGGTGGTCATGGAGGGGGGACCGGAGGGCTCTGTTTTTGGAGGGGCTATGATTTAGCAATACGGCCAGCCTTGTGCCATCCCCCTTCCATCTATCTTATCACTCAGTTCCTTCAAACTCCTCTGGGCTCCTCCAGTCCCTTCGCAGGCCCCCAGGCCCTCTTAGCCCCGCCCATCCTCCCAGTGCGTCCAGCCCTCCAGAGGCCTCCCTAACCTCTCCTCTACCCCCATGCCCCCATTCTCTGCCTGCCTCCTAGCCCCCCATATTCCACTAGGAAAGAGGCTAGGGATAAGGAAATGATGGCTTAAAATTTTCTCCGTATATGATAGAAAGTAGAATAGATGCTACCAGGGGCTGGGGGTAAGGGGAGTTATTGTTTCATGGGTTTCTATTTAGGAAGATGAGGAAGTTCTGGAGACGAATTGGAGGGGGTGTTGCACAACATTCTTAATGTACTTAATGTCACCAAACTGTACAATTAAAAATGCTTAGAGTGGTAAATTTTATGTATATTTTACCACAATATACATGTCTTCCCTGCCCCAAACTGGCTAAGTCTTCTCCTTTCTCCCAGTCCTTCTAGCCTTCCAGGCAACCCCGTCCCTCTTATTTTCTCTATTCCTTCCATGATCTCCAGCCTCTCTGCACCTGCCTACCTGCCCTAATCACTACCACTGTCCTTAGTCTCCCTAGATCCTGTCAGTTTCTTTCAGCCCCCAATAGTCCCTCCAAGTGCACTCCATTCCCCATCCATTCCTTACCCCACCCCCTTATCCAACAGAATCTCTATCACTCCCCTACCCCAGTCCCACTCACTCACCAAAATTAGGTCAAAATTATCTGTGCTTCAGGAACTATTTTTCCTCTCAGGGCTTGTATGAGTTAGGAATTGTCACAGAAGACTGCCCGCAGTGGTTTAAACAACTGTAACAGGATATAAGAATGGAGGTCATCTTGTCTCAGTTTTGACTAAGATCCCAGAACAATAGGTGCCAATGACCGCTACATTGCAGAGTAGGGTAAGACCACCAAAGCTGAACGTGAAAAGGTAGTGGTTGAGAACCAGTTTTATGACTCTTAGCTTACCAGCCCCCTTAAGTTCACAAAAAAAGTTAGAGAGACTAAGAGGGGTTAAAAAAAAGTGAGGTAGCATTTCTTTGGAGATATCTATACAGTGATCCTCACTACTAACACTCCCCCAGCAATGGGAAAAGGGTGGTGTATGTTTGCCCCTCACTGTAGGTCTAGGGAAAAGGGCTTCAATAGGACCACTCAAAAAGCTTGATATGCATCAGTCAGCCAATCAATAAGCTGTTGACCTTTCCAAGAACTGGGGATACAGCCAAGGATGAAACAGGGGTGGGGTCCTCAGTAGCTTACAGAACATAGTAGACTGGTCTCTGATTCATGCCTCAAAAATCTAATTAGGGGGACTTCCACATTTGCCTCTGAAGGATTAACTGTCTCAGAAATTGTCCCCTCCTCATGTAAACAATTAGAAATCTGGAGAAAATATATAAAACATATTTTCAAACATTGAACAGGTAGCACTGGCCTGGGATCCCTAAAAGAAGAGAAACAAATGATGTGAAGCTCAAAGCCTAGAGGCAGTTTCTGGGTCTCAGTACAGAAAGGGGGATCCTAATTAGAGCTCAGTTGTCCCACTGAGTTGAAGAGGCAAAGCCTGGAGTTCAGAGGTCAAGACAACTAGAATGTTCAGAGCAAAGTACTGATGAGGAATGGGTTTGTTAGAGATACAGCACCAGATGTATTCAAGTGGAGTTTTGGACTAAGAATTAATATGTTCATGTGTGAGAGAAAACTGCCTAGGACAAGGGAAACGGTCACCAGAAAATAGTAAACCAAACAATCTCTGAAGCTCACACAGAAGTGGGCATAGTCCAGACACCAAACACTGCAGCATTGTTCACAAGAGCCAAGATATAGAAACGACCTAATTGTTCAATAGATTAATAGATAAAGAGAATGCATGTGCACATATATAAACAAACCAGAAAGGATAGAGATGATGGAATTAGTAAATAAAGACTTTAAAACCACTATTTTAAACCTTATAAATATCATTAAAGAAAATTTAGACACGATGAGAGAAATGGAAGATATAAAAAGAGACTCATTCTAGAGCTTAAATATATAATATTCAAAATTAAAAATACACTGCATGGGATTAAGATCAGATGAGATACTACAGAAAGAAAAAAAAAACAGAAAACTTGAAGAAATTGCAATATAAGCTACCCAAGATGAAGCACTAAAAGAAAAGACACTGAAAAAGCAATAAACAGTCATAGTAGCTGTAAGACAATATCGAGCAGTCTAACATATGTGTAATTGGAATCCTAGATGGAGAGGTGAAAATGGGGAGATTAAAAATAAATATTTGAATAAATGATGGCCTACATTTTTCCAAATTAGATGTAAACTATAGGTCTAAGAATCAAATAAAATCCAAGCAAAGACACAAATGAACAAAAAACCATACCAAACATCATAATCAAATTGCTAAAAAAATAAAAATAAAAAACTAAAGATAAAAAGAAAATCTCAAAAGGAGCTAGAGAGATTCCACTTCCAGCCAAGATGGAATAACAAGGGCTGGATTTACCCTCTTATTGAAACAATCTAAAAACAGACAAAACATCAAATAACGGTTTTTAAGACCCTTGATATCAAGCAACAAAGGACGAGGATCTCTGAAAGATGGAAAACAAATTAGATGAGATCTAAAATTGTGCCATCTTACTGCTTTGGGTATACTACTGTAAAGTTCTTATGCTGTACATGCAATGGTATAATATCACCATTATAATGGTGATGAAGAATTATGATAATTAAAGATGTCTCCTATAAACCTTGAATGAACAGTAAATAACAAAACAAAAACAATAGCCAACAAACTAACAAAGGAGATAGAAATGGAAACAAATAATATTCACTTGATCCAAAATAAGTCAGAAAAGGAAGGTAAAGGGTGTGAGTGAAGACTGAAGTAAGCGGAAGAAAATAATAAATATAAAATCAGAATTTAATTAAGTGAAAACCAGAAAATCAGTAAAGTCAATTATACCAGAAATTAATCCAAAAGCTGATGCTTTGAAATGACCTATAAAATTGGGAGGTGGGGGGCTATAGAAGGACTGATAAGGGAAAAAAGAGAAGACACAAATGATCAGGAATGAAAAAGAGGACATTACTGCAGATCCTACAAACATCAAAGGATAAAAGGGAACATTATGAACAACTTCGTGTCAATAAACTTGACTTAGATAAAATACATAAATTTCTTGAAATACACAAACTATCAAAGTTTACTCAAAAAGAATATCTAACCTTTCCTAAAAGAAAACTTTAGGCACAAATGACTTCACTGATGAATTCTACCAAGCATTCAAGAACTAAATAATAAAAATCATGTATGACTCTAGAAATTCGTTGAGAAAAAATACTTCCCAACTTATTCTATGAGCCCAGAATTATCCTGATACCAAAACCAGATAAAAATATTACAACAAACCTACAAAACAAAATCCTTTGTGCACATAGATACAGAATTCTTAACAGAATAAATCAAATCCAGTAGTATATAACACGATAATGTAACATGACCATAAGGGATTTGTCCCAGGAATGCAATCTTGGTTTAACATTTCAAAATTATTTACCTACATGTAAAAATAAAATGAACCTTGACCTGTACCTCACACCATACCCCAAATTAACTCAAAATAAATCTTAGACATAACTGTAAGAGCTAAACTATAACCCTTCTAGAAGAAAACATAGGACAAAAATCTTTGTGACCTTGGATTAGGCAAGGATTTCTTATCCACTCTTATCTTTTGATCCAGAAATGCCACTCTTAGTTAGGAAACAAAGGCAAAATGATAACTAGAACTTTACCAAAAATAAAAAATTTTGATCTTCAAAAGATGCCATTAAGAAAACAAAAAGAGAAGCCACAAACATAGAGAAAACATATTTGCAAAACACATTTATCCAGTAAAGGACTTGTATTTAGAATGTACAAGGTTTTCCTTCTCAGAGAGGGGGTGCGGAGAATGCACAAGGAATTCTTAAAACTCAATAATGATACCTTATTTCTTTAATGGGCAAATGATTTGAACAGACATTTCACTAAAAAAGATATATGAACAGAAAATAAGCAAATAAAATGATAGCCGACATCATTAGACATTAGGGAAATGCAAATTAAAACCACAATAAGATACCTCTACACATATGAGTGGCTAAAATTTTAAAAGCTGATGGTACTAAGTGACATCAAAAACATAGAGCAACTAGAACTTTCATTCATTGCTGGTAGGAATGCAAAATGGTATGGCTACTTTGGAAAATAGTTGGGTCGTTTTCTATTCAGTTAACCATATAGTTATCTTTTGATCCAGAAATGCCATTCTTAGATATTTACTTAAGAGGAATAAAAACATGTGTCCACGCAAAGACTTGAACACAAATGTTTGTAGCAGGCACAGTCACAATAATAAAAATTGGAAACGGCACAATCTGCATCAATGAGCACATAAATTGTGGTATATAGATACAATAAAAAGAAAAAACTACTCGAGAATAAAAAGAAAAAAACACTAATACATGGAACAACATGGGTGTTTTCCAAAGGCTTTGTACTAAGTGCAAGGAGCCAGATATGAATAATTACATATTTTATGATTACATTTTCTAAAGGCAAACATATAGGGACAGAAATTCCAAAACAATTCCTTAGCTAAAGGCAAACAAACTTAGAGTGACGGAAATCAGATTGGTATTTGCTAAGAGTCAGAGATAAGAAGTAAGGCACAAGGGGCACGAGGAAACTTTTTGGATGATAGAACTGTTCTTTCTTTTGATCGTGGTATTGGTAAATGGCTATATACATCAAAATCGGTGAATTTTACTTTATGTAAATTATACCTCAATAAATCTGATTTTTAAAATAAAATGCATGACATATTTGCTAGCCCATAGTGGTTTTGATAAAGTGAAGGCAATTTGCTGCATTGGAAACTGGTACCCTTAAAATCCATTGGAGGCAGAGAGAATATGTGACTCCCAAGGACCAGGTGTGAGCCATGAGTGAGCAAAGACCTGCACAGAGCTGTATTAAAACCTGTCCGAGAGCGCCACCTGGAGGAAAGATGAAACCTTGGCAGCAAGAAGCTGAAGCCTGAGCTGCCTGAAAGCTTAGGAGAGGTCAGCCACCAGTCCACACGGAGGGACTCGCCTGTGAGTGAGACACCCCAATAATAGTGTGTGCTAGACAGTTTGGGAAGAACTTACAAAAGAGCCCTACTAGATGAGGGGTCAGATTTATACACATACCATGCTGGGAAGATTGTGTGGCAGCTCACAAGTACTAATCAGAATAAGACTATTCTTGCCCGTTTCCTCCTCTCACTCCCACACTTCATCTTTGGAGGAGCAAAAAACAGCCTAGCACATAAGAAAGAGAATCTCAGGGTGTACAGCAGTAAGGGGAGGGGAAACTGAGGGGAAGTTAATCAGATAATGTACACATTCTCTCTCTCTCTCTCAATCTCTCTCTCTCTCTCTCTCTCTCACACACACACACACACACACACACACAGCATAGCACAAAGCCCTTTTACTTTCCTGTTGCATGCTGCCTACCCAAAATAGACCAAGGTGAAAGGCAGAAGTTTTTACCCTAAATGAACTTTCAATTTTTTTTTTTGCTTATTTTATTTTGCATTTTTTATTGTGATAAAATATACATAACATAGAATTTACCATTTTAATACAATTCTGTGACACCAAGTAAACTCACATTGTTGTACATCCATCTCAAGAACCTTTTCATCACCCCCAACTGAAACCTCTACCTACCAAACAGTAATCCCCCACTACCCACTCCACTGGCCCGGCAACCACTATTCATGAATTTGCCCACTCCATATGGTTTTTTAAATTGCAGTTACTGAAATGAGACTTTTATAACTTGAAGTGACCCAGGAACTTTTTACCAATAGAAAGTGTCCAGAAGAGACATGGGCTTGCCCTATATTCGATGCAAAGGGTGGCAATGAACCATCACTACAGAACAAGCTTGGAGACTGGGAGATAAAAATAAAATTGCCTTATGATGGCACCCTGTGAGTCCTATTCAATCTCACACTTCACAAATAAGGAGCTTATTTTTCTCATGAGGTAAGAAACCTAAAGGTATATAGTCCAGGGCTTACAGCTGGTTGAAATGTCATCAAAGTGCAGGCTCCTCTTAGCTCCTTACTTCGCCATTCTTGGTGTAGGATCCTCCAGCTCCATGGTCTAGGTCTAGAGTCTGATTCCAGGCAGGAAGAAAGAGAAAAGACAAAGGCTTTTGGAAGAATTGGGAAAATTGTCACTCAATCATTTTCCATGTTCTTCAGTTCAGAAAGTGACCTGGTTGACAAAATCTACTCTAAAAGATCAATACAGCCCAAGCATATTTTTAGCCACTTAGTGCCCGCCTGCTTTGCATACCTGGCAAAACTGCACCCAACATCTGCTGGCCACAGGTAAGACAAACCCCAAGCCACTGCTGCCCTTCAAGAGTTTTCTGACCGAGAGACTTCCCTCCTCACCTAGACATGTAAACCCATGAAAGATAGAGGAGTCTTTTCTCCTCCAAGAGGTCCCTTGCCCATTTCCCTTCCAGGTGGTGGCTGGCCTCACTATTCCAAGAAGGTCCTCTGCTATGGGGATGTCCCTTCCATGCAGCCCGGTCCAAGTACCGCCCAAAGACAGCTCACTGCACGCTACTGCCACCTTGTGGTCATGTGTTTTTTTCTTGATCAGCCCCCAAATCTTGCCACTCACCAGGACTCTACACAATAGGGGGGCAGGGCAAGAGGAATAATTCCCCAGTAGAAAATCTGGATGCAATTAGGAAAGAAAATAGAGAGTAAATAGCTGAAAACCTGGCAAACCCACTATGGTCAGTAATGTCTAAGATAAATAAGGCTCTCAGCAGGAGGATAGGACTGGTGTCCAAGGGCAACTGGAACACTTTTGACAAAAGATAAGAGCGGTGCATAAAGAACTAGATGATGCCAAGAAAGGGACACCAGAAGTGCTTCCTGATTCAGGTCTTCTGCTTTAAAAATACTCAGGAGAGAAATTGACCAATGATCTCTTACTGGAGGTGAAACCCCTCCTCCCATTCTAAGTCTAGGTCTAAAACACACTCTGCCTGGGAGCCAGCAGGATCAGGAGAGTACATACGTCCCCCTTGTCCTCTAGGTTTCTAAGGCCTTTGAGCCAGTGTCAAAGTGCTCCTACCTAGCACCATTTCAAGCACATATGCTGTCTGCTGCCCTCTAGGGCTTCCTAGATATATGTGCATGCGTCCGTGTTAGTTGTAGGCAAAAGCCACATTTCTGCCTGAGTTAAATATAAGATAAATTTATGAAAGGTATGTGACCCAGAAGGCAGATGGTGGTGGGTTATTTGAGAACTGGCTCAAGGGCTATGCAGCCAGCAATGATGCTCAAAATCATGCTGTGGAAATGTTGGGAAGGCACAGCTGTTTCTGCTTCATCTGGGCACCAAATGCCACAGCGTGTACCCCTGACACTGAACATTAGATACCGTGTTGCCATAACTCTGAGGCAAGATTATGAAGGTGTATTGCTATCCTTACCAGGTAAAAACAAATGACTTCTGGATTCTCTGCTTGTTGAGACAGAGAATAAAGCATTTAGCAGCTGCAATTCAACTTACCTCTTATTACTATGGTTGACCCTTGAACAACATGAGTTTGAACTGCATGGGTCCACTTACATGCAGATTTTTAAACTGTATTATTTTTAACTGTATTTTCGATCAGTGGTTGGGAACCTGCATATGCAGAGGGCCGACTTAAGTTCTATGTAGATTTTTGACTATGCAGGAGTGGTGGGGTTGGCACTCCAAACCCCTGCATTGGTCAAGGGTCAACTGTATCTCTACTTTAATTTTCCAAGATCCATCTGTCTTCTGCATTATGCAAAGCCCTAAAGTAAGTTGAAATATGATAGGATTCAGTACCCCTTCATCTTTCAAGTCTTTAATGGTAGCATTCATCTTTGTAATTCCTCCAACAATGCAGTATTGATTTTGGTTTACTATTCTGCTTATAGAGCAGATACTCCAGAGGCATTCACTTAGCTCTTGACACAGTAAAGTCTCTTACTCTATGAATCT
Source organism: Pteropus medius (assembly GCF_902729225.1). Lineage (NCBI taxonomy): Eukaryota > Metazoa > Chordata > Mammalia > Chiroptera > Pteropodidae > Pteropus > Pteropus medius. The sequence goes on along the minus strand of NW_024349799.1, from coordinate 17,497,166 downwards.
GAGAAACAACGTAAAGATTTTGAGTCACAGAGTATATTTATTCCAACTGCATAGTCAGAAAGCGTGGAAGTAGCCATAGGATGTGTGGGGAATTCCACCAGACCTACAAATTTCCCTTTGTCACTTAACTATTGTAAGTCCCCATTCTAACTAGTGGACCACAGTGGCATTCAGAAATTATTTGCTTAGAGCTAGCATCCAATAATCCCTAAAACATATGGCTATTTCTCTTTCCTGAATGCACAATTTCCCTAGCAAATAGTAAATACTCATTCTAATACAGATAAATGCACCTGTGAGGGTATTAGTATAAGCAGCAATTCTCAAACCTGGCTACAGATTGGAATCACCTGGGTAGCTTTAAAAACTGTTGCAATGGCTGAATCTCTTCCAGAGGTACTGACACCATTGCTGTGTGACTGAAGGCGGGCAGCACAGTGGTATTTTTTTTTTTAATCACCGGTAGTGATTCCAGCTGCAGAAATTACTGGGCAGGGGTTAGATAAGGAAGTGGTTCTCGGCCTTGGCTGCACATTGAAAACAGCTGGGAAGAATTAAGAAAAATGCCAATGGATCTCCAACCTAAAGACTCTGATTTAATTATTTAATTGACCTGTGTGGGTAATAGGATTGTTAAAGCTCACCAGGTGAATCTAATGTGCAGGACCATTAGGATAAGAGAATAAATAAATAATGAAATGAGGGAATGGATGAATCTATAGTCCTACACTTTAGACTTAGAGCCACCCTGTGAGTGTGTGTGTGCATGTGTGTGTTTGCGGGGGTGGGGATTATCCATATCATTTTAGCATTGTGATATTGAGGCTCATACAACAGAGAGCATGGAACTCATGTATTTTGGAGGTGTCCACTCTGTACCAGGCAGTGGCCTAAATGCTTTAAATGTATTTTCTTGTTGAATCCTCAAAATAACCCTAAAAGGATAGATATTGTTCTACACTTTTTACAGAATTGGAATCAAGACTCCCAGAGGTTAAATGACTTGCCTGCAGACACAAAACGAGTCAGCAGCAGATACTAAACCAGACTCAGGTGTCCTGAAGCGAATGCCATTCCCAACTCCTGCTGAAATGTCTGCCTCCATCTGCCCTTGCAGCCACCTTGGCCTGACCACCATTCATCCCAGAGCCTGTCTGGTGTCTAATTGGAGCTGAGCTAACAGGCATCTTTTGGGGTGTACAGGCAGTGCCATCCAGGCCCAGAGCTGCAGGAGTGAGAAGAACCACAGAGGAGAGGCCTCCATGACCCCATCGGTGGAAATCTTGGTCCCAAAGAGCTTGTTGGGGCACACTAACATCAGAAGGATCTCGGCTGGACAGGGGACAAAGAATCACGTCTGCTGGACAAAGGGAGCCAGCACTCCGAGCCCAGAAGCCAGGCTGAGAAAGAGGCAGGAGACAGGAGCAGCTCAAACACAAAAGGCCCAACTGCCTTTGCTCAGGAAGGAAGGTCTGGCCTTCATCCTGAGACTATAACCTTCCCACATTGTGTTCACAGGAACTGAAATCAAATCATTTGTATGAAATGAGAGGAGATGGTAATTGCAACCCCCAACCCTTGGCAAAATAAAAGGTGGCAACCTATGCTGGTATCTCCATTTGGTTTGTTTGTTTGTTTGTTTGTTTGTTTGTTTGTTTTTGTTTTTGGTCCACAGAATCAGAAAATCTGGAAACCAAGGGTTTCTCTGGGGGTTTGGCGATGGGGAAAAACAGGAAACAAGAAAGTGGAGACAGCAGGTGTAGACAACAATTATTGTAGATCGATACTACTCAAAGTGTGGTTCCAAGACTGGTGGCAGCAGTGGCACCTGGGAGCTAGAAAAGCAAATTCCTGGTCCCTACCCCAAACCTACAAATTCAGATTCTCTGGGAATGGAGCCTGGCAACCTTATTTAACAAGCTCTCTAGGTGATTCCAATGCACACTAAAGTCAGAGAACCACCACTCTAGCTGCTTGTGAAGAGGCCAAGAGAAAGGGAAGTGGCTGGAGAGCCAAGTGAGATTTAAAAATGATTTTTGTGATGGTTGTTCTAATATAGAAAATACTTAAGCTTTTTTTAAAGTTTTTTATTGAAATACCAAACACCTATAGAAAAGTGCACACATCATAAATGTACAGCTGAATACATTTTCACAATCAGCACACTCGTTACCAACACAGGATTAAGAAACAGAACATTGTCAGCATCCAGAAGCCTTCTCATGCCCGCTCCCACCACCTTCTGACTTCTTATGGCAGAGACTAGTTTTACCAGTTCTTGTACTTTATATAAATAGAAGCAAAAATATGTACTCTTTGGTGCCTGGCTTTTGTCATCTATCAGTGTGTTTGTAAGCTCTATCTATGTTATGGCGTACAATTGTATATCTCTTGTTCTCACCGCTGCAGAGTATTCTACTGTGTGATTGCACTACTCACTCTACTGATAATGGGTGTGTGGGCATTTTCCAATTTGGAACTGTTCCGATTAGTGCTGATAGAGCATTCTAGGACAGCGGTCTCCAACCTTTTCGGCACCAGGGGCTGGTGCTCCTATGAGAATCTAATGTCTAATGATCTGAGGTGGAGCTGGGGCAGTGATGCTAGTGCTGGGGAGCAGCTGCAAATACAGACGAAGCTTCGCTCACGTGCCCGCAGCTCTCCGCGTGCTATGTGGCCTGGTTCCTAACAGGCCACGGACTGGTATCGGTACTGATCCTTGGCCCGGGGTTGGGGACCCCTGTTCTAGGAAGTCTGTTAGGCACAAACTTAAGAGAGGAATTTATAAGGACTGGACCATGTTTAATGACTGAGAAGAAAGCAGTAGAGAAGATGTGAAGCTACAGAAAGAAGGAGTCAGTGAGATAGCGAAGTCCAGAGGCAAAAGGCGGGAGGCGTTGGCCAGAACCACAGGCAGGTGGTGGCTTTGCTATTGCACCAGATGGGAAAGACAGAGCAATGTGGAACATGGGTTTGTAGTTGGGGGTGGATATGGGGAGCTCCTTGCATCAGCCTTGATTTGTCCATGTGATAGAGGAGGCAAGGTTGTCCACTCAGTATACAAGTCAGAGAGTTCAGGGGAGGGGAGTGGGAGAAGGTCTGAAGTAGTCATAGTAGTCAGCAGAAAGATAATTAGAGAAAGAATGAGACCAGAGTCCATAATTTGTCCTACGATTTTGCCACAGAACAGGTCCTTGTGAATCCTAGAGAGGGAAGGAATTTGGAAACTCATGGTTTCCAGGCAGTGGCTCCCTGAGAGGTCTGTGGTGCCACCTGCTGGATAAGAGCCACACGATGCGTCTTCGCCACTAGATGCTCCCCAGATAAATCCAGACCCCTGGAGGGGCCTCAGGCTGAGCTTTTACTCCAAGAGACCAGACACCTCCACATCACATGCTGAGCCCTGATCCAAGCAACAATGTAACCGTAGTTCCAACCCAAGCTCCACTTTCCCTAGATTAGCGTCCTGAACAGGCCAGGAGCTCCAGGGTCTGCATCCTCTAAAGAAAGGGAGCCAGCAAGCATCCTGGGTCTCAGGACCTACGACTGTAGGTCGTAGGCTGGGCTCTTCCTACCTCCCTGAGCTGAATTCCCTGCCATGAGAACCCCTGGGCCCTGGGCCCTAATGGGGCAGGTTCACTTGGAACCTCCCTGGCCCCATGACCTGCCCAAACCTGTTTCAGATTCCACACCACCCCTCCCCAAGGCTGTCTCCACCGCCCTGGCTCAGGCAGGGCCTCCTGAGACTCAGCTGGGAAGGTTGGCAGGCAGGAGGGCACCACAGGGCCATGGAAGCCACAGCAGGCCCCGTGCTCTACCAGAAGCTGCTGCTCTCGGAGCAGAGCTTGGAGTCTGAGGAAGAAGGGGAGATTTCAGAGCCACTTATTCATGACCCCTGGAGGCCCCAGGACTCTTCTGGGTGAGTCAGGGAGGGATCTGGGCACCCAGCAACTCAGGCCTGAGGCTGGTAAGTCCCTCTCTCTGGGGCACCTAAGGGGGGCCAGACAATCCTGAGCTTGGCTCAGCTCTGGGAACTTTCTGGTTAAATAGGGGGAACTGGGGCTGCAGCCCCAGACCTGGCCTGAACCAGTCAATCCAAGGTCTGTGTGTCTGAAGGAAAATTTGTACCAAACCAGCCCTGCCAGCTGCTCTGTCGAAGGTTCCCAGCCCCCATCCCTTTGGGCAGGAGGCACCTGCTGAGCTGGTTGGGGCCTGACTACACCTGGCTGAGCCCTGCTTCTCAAGCCTGCCAAGACCTTGTCGGGCCTGCCTACCAACTGGCTCAATCCTGCCTCTCCAACCTTCTTTCCAGAGACTTTGTCCCTATCCCTAACTGTCCTCAGTTTCCCTAGTCTTCATGTCTCTGTCCACACTGCGCTATCTTCCAGGAGGCCTTTTTCCTTGGCAAACTTTTACTCCTCTTGCGAGCAAGATCAACCTTTGGGGAAATATTCCCTGGGTTTTCCTGGGGCTCTTGGGTGTCTATCTGCCGGCCCTGGCTCAAGATACCACTATCTGCAGAAAAGATGCTGGTGCTCGGCCCGGGGCCTGGGCCCAACTAGTCGCCACCCTGCTGCTATTGGCTGTTAGCTTCTCCCTGGCCACATGGCAACTCTACACCAGGGGTAGCTCTACGGAAACCGTGGGCTCTGTGGCCCCTCCACCCCATGGGCACTCCCACCACCCCGGCGTATACCACCACGGTGCCATCATCAGCCCTGCAGGTCAGTGATGGGAGCAGCTCAGGAGAAGGGAGGGTATGGGGTCACTGGTTCCAGGCCCCTCCACATAATAGTCCCTTCCTTGCTGCAGCCATGTGCTCCCACCTGGGCCAAGAGCTGCTTGTCGCCGGGGGCAATGTTGTGGATGCCGGAGTTGGAGCCGCTTTGTGTCTGGCAGTGGTGCATCCTCATGCCACAGGTCTAGGTCAGTGACCCACAACCCCAGACAGTGACCCCAACCCTGGGTGTGATTGGTGACCTGGACCCTAGGCAGTCAGTGGCTCTGCCCCCAAGGCTGGTTTGTGAGCACGACCTAAGACTTGAGCAGTAGCCCCAACCCTACACTGTGACCCTTGATCCCAGGTCCCTGTAATCTTGACCCCAGGTCAGTCTCCAGGCTTAGTCAGTAACTCTTGACCCCAGGCTAAATCAGTGGTCCTTCACCTGGGGCTACTGAGTGACCCTGACCCTAGTCAGTGCCCTGACCCCTGTATGACCCCTTTATCTCCCTCAGGTGCCATGTTCTGGGGCCTCTTCCACAATAGCTCCTCAGGCATTTCAACTGCCCTGACGTCAGGCCCAGCCCAGACTTTGGCCCCTGGCCTTGGGCTGCCCTCAGCTCTACCCACCCTGCGCTTGCTGCACACACACTTCGGCCGCCTGCCCTGGCCGCGTCTGCTGGTGGGCCCCACCACCCTGGCTCAAGAGGGCTTCCTGGTGGACACACCCTTGGCCAAAGCTCTGGCAATCCAAGGCACAAAGGGACTCTGTCCACTACTTTGCCACACTGATGGGACCCCCCTGGGCCTTGGGGCCCGAGCCACCAATCCAAAACTGGCAGATGTGCTACACAAGGCAGCACTTGCCCCGACCCCAAACCTTGCTGGGGATGCCCTACTGAGTTTGCTAGCCAGAGACCTGGGGCTCGAGGGACCCTCAGTTGAGCCCATGCCTACTTTGGAGCCAGCACTGCAGCTACCTTTGGCCCAGGGCATCCTGTTCACCACCCCTAGCCCCTCAGCTGGCCCAGAACTGCTGGCACTGCTGGAGGCAGCCCTACGGTCCAGTGGGCCCCACCCTGACCCGTGCCCACCACCCCTACAAGTTACTGTGACCCCTGTGAGCAGTGTCCTGGCCACCGTGGACAGCAGCGGCTCTGTGCTCCTTCTCACCTCCTCACTCAACAGCTCCTTCGGCTCTCGACACCTGTCCCCAAGCACTGGGATTCTACTCAGCAACCTGGTAGCCAAGTCTGCAATTAGTACCTGGTCCTGCCCCCTCATCCTTCGTGGTAGCCCAGATGACACAGAGGCCGATGTGTTGGGGCTGGTGGCTTCAGGGACCCCTGCAGTGGCCAGAGTCACAACTCACGCCCTGCTCAGCCACCTAGCTGGGCCCCAAACTCAGACCCAGCACCAAAACCAGAACCAGGCCCAGCAAGGATCAACAGAGAGCCCTGGCGCTTGTGGCCAAGAGACTGTGCTCCAGGTGGCAGCCCATGCAGAGCATGCCCATGTTTCCAGTATCCCCAATGGCTGCTGCCCCTTTCAGGGGTTCTGAGTGGGCAGGGACAAGAGTTGGCCCAGGCAAGGGCAGAGAGGGCCCAGCAGCAATGAAGGGCATAAAAAGTGTATATCAACTATGTGCTCACTGCTGGCCCTCAAACTCCGGCTTGGTCAGTGACTTGGATTGGCTCTTCTCAGTTAAGGAAACTAAGGATAATCAGAAAAGAGCACCAGGGCTTGGGGCAAGCCCTGAGTTCAGATCCAGCTCTGGGAAGGAAAGGCGGAAGAATGCCAAACCCCTGCCTAGGCTCCGGGACCCCTGGGCAGGTCAAGCAGAGCCTGGGGTACTACTGGCATCTCTGTCCTCCCCTTCAGGCCCCCTTCTTCTGATTTCCCTCAACGAGGCTGGAAACAAAATAAAGATCAAGTCTCCCAGACGCCATGTCCCATTCCTCCTGCTTGGTTAATTTCCCATAAGTCTTTGAGGCACCTGGTGTCAAGGCTTTCCTGATAGGCAGCACAGGAAACTCTCCTCCAGAGAGACAGAGCCTGGGCATGTGTCTTTTGGTTCCTCCCTGCTCTGCCTACCTCCCTCCTAGGGCACCATGTATACAAGGTAAACGTCTTAATCTCACTTTCTAAAACAGAGAGCAGAGCAAGGAAATGGTTAAGTGTGTCAGTAGGAAGTGCCTCAGGGGCTTGGGTACAAAAGCAGTTAGAGCTGAGTCTCTGGAAATTAAAGGCCAGATTTGCCTCTGACCTCCCCAACTCCCCTAAGGCTGTGGCCTCTCTGGACTACAACCTTCCAGAGACAGCTTCTCAGGTCAACAAGCAGGGGTGACCAATAGCATCCCCCCCACACACACATATTGTAAAAGGTATCTCTGATTTAATAGAACTCTTGATCCCACCACCTTCATCTTCTCCTCCAGTAAAGAAAATTCTTCCTCAGCTCAGTTAATTGGACCACAATCCACCCGCTTACTTTAGCCCCAAATCTGGCATCTCTCTCTTATTTACTCCCTCCACATCCATCATCCGCTACCAGCTTCGAATTAGCTGGACTCTGACCTGTTCTCATAGTACCCTGGTCCAATCCACCACTGTCTCTAAGTGTTCCTCCTGCTTCTACCTCTGCACTCTTACAATCCATCCTCCGCACACAGCTGCAAAATAATCCTTTAAAAATGTAAATAGAATCAAGGCTTGCCCCTCCATAAAACCTTTCAATGACCCCATCACATTAGAAATAAAATCCAAACTCTAGATCTCCGAGAGAAAGCAGAAGAGCCAGGCCGCCCCTGCCACGCCCCCGCCACGCCCCCATGCCCACCCCTCGCCCACCCCTCGCGGCCTCTCCCGGCTCCGCCCCGCTGAGGCTCCGCCCCGCAGCCAACCCAATTCAGCGCGCTTGCGCTGCGACCTGACCCGGAAGAGGCTGTCTTCAGAGCCCACGTGTTCCAAGAGCATGGCGGAGATGGAAAGTCAGGACGTCGGTGAGCCTATGTCTCTGGGAGAGGGAACGAAAAGCAGCGTTCGGCCTGCTGACCGTCATGGCCTGCTGAAGCACAGTCGCGAGTTCTTGGACTTCTTCTGGGACATTGCGAAGCCGGAACAGGAGACGCGTCTTGAGGCCACGGAGAAGCTGCTGGAATATCTGCGCACAAGACCAGTGGTAGGGTGGCGATGCCTGGGGCAGGGTCTGTGTAGGTCTCAGCAAAGATGTGGCGGCGGGCACCAGGAATTGGGACTGGGGACACGTGGTCGCGAACCTGGATGCCCAGGTGAACGCGGTCCGAGGGACGAGAGTGGGCGAGTGCGGTGGGATTCTTGCCGCTGGTCGACCCGGAAATGTGCTTGGTTCCACAGGGGTCCGAAATGAAGTACGCCCTGAAGCGCCTAATCACTGGGCTCGGGGTAGGGCGAGAAACCGCTCGGCCCTGCTACAGTCTAGCCCTGGCCCAGGTGAGACGGTCACTCCTGGAACGAGCCTAGCCACGCTCAAAACGGTGGGGAATGAGGAGGGCAAATGTCTCAGCTGCAGAAAGAGGAGTCAGTAGTCCGAGGGAGAAGTTGGGAGTGGGAGGGTGGCATCTGAGCTGACTGGAGGTGGCCCTAGTGGAAGTGGAGAAAGTGAGCAAGGCCTGTCTACAGAGAACCCCCAGCAGGTGGAATGGAAAGTTGAGCAGTTTTCTTTTTGATGCATGGGTTGACTGGCTTCTGAGGTACATTTACTGAGGGTAGTAAGCTTTGGAGTGGATCTCCTTTCCTCTGCAAGGTTCAGGACCCTCCGTTTCCAAGGGGCACTCAGCCATTTACCAGCCACCTCTGAGGAAATTAGACAACTGGAAGGGCAATAAAGATCAGTCCTTTAAGATCAGCCTAGGGGGAGCTCAGAGCAGGCTATGGGGATAGTGTCCAGGAATCTCAGCTGAGCAATCTAGGGGCCAAAGGAGGTACTTGCTGTAGCCCAGCTAGGCAGGGGGCAGAGACAAGATTCAGCTCCACCTGAGCAGCATGTTCCATCATTAGCACTTCTCAGAGGGCAGTGAGCAGCTTCAAAGGCATTCTTGGGGTGAGAGCAGGGGCCTAAGGCTTCTGGGCAGAAGCTGAAGGGAGATGTTGGAGGAGGTTGAGGTCTTTTGGGATGTGGCTGGGCCACTTGCCTGAGCTCCCCTCTCCCTCCTGTCATGACTCCTGGCAGTTGTTACAGTCTTTTGAAGACATCCCCTTGTGCAGCATCCTGCAGCAGATACAGGAGAAACACGATCTGCAGAAAGTTAAAAAGGTGAGAGTTAGTGGCCCCAGGGAGGTCAGCAGCCCTAGGGTGGGGAATTCTTGGGCCCTTGGAGAATTCACCAGTTCACCGGCTCCTGGAATCCTTTTCTAGGCAATGATGAGACCTGCTCTCTTTGCAAACCTGTTTGGGGTGCTAGCCCTCTTTCAGTCAGGCAGGCTGGTGAAGGTAAGAGCTTTGGGGGCACAGGAGGTATGTGGACTGGCTTGGGAGTGGCGGGGGACAGTGGCATGTCCTACTTATACCCTCTCCCTCTTTGTGGGTACCAGGACTCAGAAGCACTGATGAAGTCAGTGAAGCTGCTGCAAGCCCTAGCCCAGCACTACAACCACTTGCAGGAGCAGCCCCAGAAGGCCCTGGTGGATATCCTCTCTGAGGTACAGGCTTACTGGCTTTGGGCCCTAGGGTAGTGCTGCTCATTACAGACGTGGAGAAGACACAAGTTAATACATGGAAAAGTTCTAAAGCAGCACTGCCCCATAGAAAAACAAGTGTGTGATTTGACAACTTTTTAGTAACTGTTGGAAAGGTAAAAAGAAACATTTATAGTTTAGTAACATTTAACTTAACCGGTATATCTGTTAGGTTGTCGAAATGATTTAAAGTATTATTTCAACATGCAGTGGTATAAAAAGCTGTAGAAATAGTTTACGTTTTTCTTGTCGTATTAAGCCTCCGAAAGCCAGTATGTGTTTTACACTTACAGCAAATCTTCATTCAGATTAGCACGTTTCAAGTGCTCAGTAGCCACATATGGCCAGTGGGTGCCATATTGGACAGTGCAGTTCTAGAACAGCCCCTGGCATGTGGCAAGTATATTAACATGTTTGCTATTGTATTGAGCAGAGTTGACCCCTTAGGGACCCCCACTACCCTACTTGGGAATGGAAGTAGGCTAGTACCTGGAACCCTTTGCTGCTGAGGAAAAGGCAGGGACAGCAGTGTCATGGGCTCCAGCTTTCTGCACAGCCCTGGCCACAGAGCCAGAAGGACCTGAATTTGAACCCTAGCTCTCCACTTGGTGCTTCTTGTATAAGAAACGGGCTAGTCCTGAAAAACCCAAAAGAAGAATAATTAAAACAGTGGCACTTGGCCAATTAGCATCAGTGGGGTGCTTGTTTAAAAACCCAGCTTCCTGGAACTTGGGAATTTAAGCTTTTTAACAAATGCCCTCTGATGATTCTGATGCCTAACAAAGTGGGTTGTGGCTCTCCCACCTCAGACTGGCACTGTGCCAGGGACCTCTTGGGAGCTCACTTCAAAGGATGCTGTGGGGGAGCCACCCTCCCTCAACCTGTCTCCACACCCAGGTCCCGGAGGCCACATTGCAGGAGGTCCTGCCAAAGGTCCTCAAGGCTGACTTGAATTCAGTACTTGGCTCGCCTGAGCACCTGGAGCTCTTCCTCTTGGCCCAGCAGAAGGTGCCCACGAAGCTCGAGAAGCTGATGGGATCAGTCAACCTATTCTCGGATGAGAATATCCCCAGGTGTGAGGGAGGTGGGTGGGTGGACTCCCTGGGGCCAAGGGGCTGCATTTGGCTATCTATAGGTATGTGGTATGGCCTGGGGATGTCCCTGCTGCTCTGGGAACACCGGTCCTTATCTGTTCAGTGGGTGCCCCCTGAGTCATCCCCTCTGCCCTCCACAGATTGGTGACTGTGCTAAAGATGGCTGCCACCTCCGTGAAGAAGGAACGCAAGCTGCCTGCCGTGGCTTTGGACCTGCTCCGCCTGGCACTTCAGGAGGACAAGTTCCCACGGTTCTGGAAGGAAGTCGTGGAACAAGGGCTACTGAAGAAGCAGTTCTGGCCAGCCAGGTATGTGATGTGCTTGTCCGCTCTCCACCCCTCCTTCTCTGTTAAGCAGTGATGGACCAGAGGTCTCAAGATCCACCCAGGGGAACTGAGGGCTCTGACCAGATTTTATCATGTACCCACTTAGCTACCTGTGTTTCCGCCTGCTGGGTGCTGCCCTGCCCCTGCTGTCCAAGGAGCAGCTGCAGCTGGTGATGCGAGGAGATGTCATTAGACATTACGGGGAGCACATGGTTACTGCTAAGGTGGGTGCCACCCACACAGCCCAACACTGCCAGAAAGGGCCAGGCAGTGGGGCTGCTTCCTGCCAAGGGGTATGGGCTGTCTCAGGAATCAGCCAACTTCTGGAAAAGAGGGCTACTCTTTGGTCCAGTGTTGGGTCTTCCTGTCTCTGGTCCTACCTGGATTGGGCAAGCATAGCTGTTGTTGGGAGGGGCCTGGGACCTGGGTGTCCCTTGCCTTTGGGTAAAGTGAGCTATCTGAGCCCCCTGCCCCTTCTTTCCCTCTGAATGGAATTTTGACAAGGTCAGCCCATCTGCTCTCAGGCCCCTCACCAGAGACATGAACAGCCTGTGGTCTATCCAGACCTCCATCCACCTTTGTGTTACAATAAGGAGAGTAGTCTTCATCATCAGTGTTGTTCTGAGCGCTGTCCATGCATCCTACACTAAGCTAAGCACTCGACAAGAATGTCTGTCATGTGGTAATAAGAGCATGGACCAGACTACCAGGTCCCAGTCCTGGCTCCACTGCTCATTAGCTTTATGACCTTGTGTAGTTTGCTTCCCTTCCTTGTGAGACAAGAGGAGCAGTGCTTCCTCAGAGTTATGAAGATATCCAGTTAATACCCACCAGGCACCTAAAGCAGTGCCCACTGCACAGGACATGCTCCTGAGCTTGTTCCTCTCACCAGCTCGTTTCCCCTTTACGAGCAGCTTTGGAGAGCCGCGTTCCTATTAGAGTTCTGGGCGAGGGACAAGTCACAAAGTAGAGAGCAGTGGTGAAGAGCGTGGCTGCAAGGCCAGGCTGACTGGGTCCGCATCCCAGATGTACCATTTGGAATGACTTCTAAGCTTCTTTGTGCCTCACTTCTATAAAATGATAAAAGGAGGCCTACTGCAAAGGGTCGTTATAAAGGTGAAACAAGTTGCTACACAAAGACATGTTGCGTGGTGCCCAGCACACAGGAAGCATACAAGAGGGATTAGGTTTTAAGTCTCACAGCTAGGAGTTTACAGAAGTAGGAGTTGAACCCAGGTCAGTTTGATGGCCCAGTCGGGACTCTGAACCACTATTCCGCCCTGCCTCGAGCCCAGAAAACAGCCTGCCCTGATCTAGTGAGAGGTGGGAGGGAGGGGCCTTCTGGGGTCGGAGGTGAGGTCAGAGAGGCCTTTATGCCAGGCAGAAAGAAGCATTAGGGAGATAGGGCAACTCAGCCTGGCTGTTAGAAAGGAAGGAGGCTTCCTGGGCTTTGGTTTACCCTGATGGGTAAAAGGCTGGCAGGAATGTTGGACAATGCTGTGCCTGACTCTTGCAGTTCCCAAACCAGTTCAAGTTTGCTCCAGAGATGAATGAGTATGTGGGAACCTTCCTAGAAGGCTGCCGGGATGACCCTGAGCGACAGTTGGCTGTGGTAGTAGCCTTCACGTCCGTCACCAACCAGGGCCTCCCAGTCGTGCCTACTTTCTGGCGGGTCGTGCGGTCCCTAAGTGCCTCTGCCCTCAAGGGCTACGTGGCCTGGCTGCGGGACATGTTTCTCCAGCCTGACCTGGACTCCTTGGTGGACTTCAGCACCAGCAACCAGAAGAAAGCCCAGGATGCTTCACTCCATGGGTGAGTGGGCCCAGGGATTGGGGGTGAGGAGGGGCCTAGGGCTCAGGAGTTGGCTTCCTGGGCCTGCTGAGCCCAAAGACCAGTATCACGGTTCCATGGAAGGGCGGAAAGGGGGAGGAGGTGAGCCTTAGCTCTCAAAGAAGGCTCAGTTTCCTCCCGTGTGTTCACATGCTGGTGTTCAGTGGGTAGAGATCTCGGTATTCCAGTCTCCAAAGTGAGTTAAAGGAGTACCATTTTTGCCATCTCTAAATGGCTCTTGTAACCTGGCTTCTGCTTTCCAGGCCTGAGCGTGCTGTGTACCGGCTGCGGAAGTGGATCATTCTCCGCATGGTCAGCATCGTAGACAGCTTGCACTTGGAGAAGGAGGAGGCCTTGATTGAAGAAGTGGCCAGGTGTGAGACATGCTCAAACCTCAACTCCCTATGGGTGGGGCTGCCAAAGAGTTGACCTCTTGCCTAGTCCTAGTTTGGGTCTCCCTGGAGCCAGAAACCTTGGGGTCAAGTTGTCTATGGGAAGCAGGCAAGCCATTCCTGCCCCTTAAGCAGAAGAGGATCTAGGAGAAATTTCTTGGAAGTCTGTGAAAGGAACAAACCCAGGAAATGTGGGGCCGAAGAGGCCTCAAAGGCTCAGGCTGTCACCACAAGCAGCCTCTGTACATCCTCCGACAGTGTCAGGGAAGCCTCAACACCAGCCTCATCTGTGCCAGGTGCTTATTCAGCCCTCAGTACAGTCCCAAGAAGGAGCCACCTGTGTTAGTAGAAGTGATGGTGTGATTTGGTTGAGGCCACACAGCCTTGTGTCTGGTTCCAAGGGAGGGATGCTGGATCAAGATTTGAGAAATGTCCACTTCTCATCAAGAAGTGTGGCCACCTTCTCCTCCTGTCCTTCAGTGGTGCCATCTGAGGAGAGGCTGGTAAAAACAGGTGGCACTAACCTAGGCAACATGGGTTGCTCTACTCTCCCCAGGTTTTGTTTCTTTCACTCATTCTTTGAAAAAAAGAAGCCCACATCCCAGATCCCAGAAACGGAGCAGCAGTTCTCCTTCCCTATGGAGGGCCGGGCCCGAGAGGTGGTCAGCAATGCTTTCTTCAGGTGGGCCGTGGGCAGCGTGGGAGAGGTCTGAGAGTGGGTGAGCAGGGTGGGAAGGCGGCCTTGAGGATGCTTGCTTTCTCCAGTTCTAAGCTGGAAGAAACTTAAGGCCCGGTGAGTTCTAGTGGGTCAGGGCGTGGGGCGGGAGGAAGATGGCCATGTTCACTGAGATGGCCATGTTCACTGACCCAGCCCATGACCCTGACCCCAACCCAGCCTGCTGCAGACCCTTAGTACACAGTTTAGGCAGGCACCGGAGCAGACCCAGGACAGACAGCCGTGGACCTACCGCCTGGTACAGTTTGCAGATATGTTGTTGAACCACAGCCGCAACGTGGCCCCCCTGGCACCCTTCACTACCCAGCAGCGCCAGGCCTGGGACCGGTGAGGGTCAGGATTTCCAGGGGATGGGTGGGGCACTCTGGTGTCTGACACTAACAGCAGTGGCCTGAGAGCATACCCATCTTGCCCAGGATGCTGCAGACTCTGAAGGAACTGGAGGCTCGCTCCTCAGAGGCCAAGGCCACTGCTTTCCAGCACCTCCTACTCTTGGTGGGCATCCACCTCTTCAAGGTACGGCCATCTAGAAGGGAAGGAGTTAGAGATATGGGGTCTGGGGCATGACAGGTTTCCTCTTGAGAGGCTTGAGGGCTTTGCCAGGAAAAGCTCAGGGAAGTTGAACTGGCAGGTATCCTAGGCCAGCTGGTCCTGGATGGAGCTTAGTGCCAGCAACTCTTGACCCTCATGGTTTCTTCCTGACTACATTCTCATTTCTCCAGAGGTTTTCCTCTCACATCGTATGAGGCTCTTACAAGGCTACTTTGGGTCTTAAGTAGTCTGAGGAGATATTGCTTCCTTCTGGCCTCTTGGTTGTGGATCTTGTTCCAGGCCCCAGGAACTCTAGGCCCAGCCCGTGAATGAGTTGTGTGGGTAAAGGTTAGCCATGATGCCCCTTCTGCTCCTTAGCATTATGCCTTGGGGCCCTGGTAATTGGGGACACGTTTTGAGCCTGTCCCAGACCCTGGGATATCTGAGCTTGACTTGGACCAAGGGTGTGTCAAACTACTGAATAAAAGGTGCCCAGCTACGGCCAGGAAGCTGGGGACAGAGACGGCCAGGGTTCTGGGCTCTTATTCTGGCCTTTATTCTATCACTCCAGCCCAAACATTGAAGCCCCTTTCTGTATTAAGAGGGAAAAGTCTGCCTTTGTAGTACCATAATCACAGAGACTGTTTTCAGAGCCTCCTCTTCATCCCCCAAGGATGGTCAAGGAGGGTGGGTGGCAGGAGTCTGGGCATATATCCAGCAAGAAGGGTTAAGTCAGTTTAAATTAGTTAAATTAGTGATATTCGAGTTATTTGTAATAATGTTGAGCCAGGTGTGGGAGGAAAAATCTAAAATTTCGAATTGTGAGGCCAATGACCCTAACATGAAGTTGGGCTCCATGTTCCCTGAGGTCTCTCAAATCCAGTGACTGCATGTTAGGTGTCAGGTCATCACCTGGTTCTAGCTGAAGTCCTCTATTCTGAATGGTGTGGGTAACTGGCCAAGGCAGGTTCTGATGCCAGCTGCTCCCACTTGGTTAGCCCTTCCTTTAACTCAACAAAGGCTAGAAATGGGGCCTGGCTCCTGATTTCTGTCCTACCCATAGTCTCCCACAGAGAGCTGCGATCTCTTAGGTGACATCCAGACCTGCATCAAGAAGGGCCTGGGGGAGAAGACACGCCGCACCCGCTCCAAGGCCACCAGTAAGTAGGTCATTGTTCCTGAATGGGAAGGCATAGGGGAAGGAGAAGAGCATGACCTGGGCACAGTAGGGACCCAGATTTGGGCAGCTGTGCCCTGCCTAGACTCAGCCCTCTCCCCACTTGCAGATCCCCAAGAGCCACCATGGGTGGAGGTGCTGGTGGAGATCCTCCTGGCCCTCCTGGCCCAGCCTAGCCACCTGATTCGCCAGGTGGCTCGGAGCGTGTTTAGCCACATCTGCTCCCACCTGACTCCACGTGCCCTGCAGCTAATCCTGGATGTAAGTTGGGACCTTTGGGGAAATGGCTCCCGGGATGCGGCTGTCCCAAGTACCAGGCTGCACCAGCACTATTGTATCAGCCCATTGTCCTTACTGTAATCTGCAGAGCGGGTGGCGGCCTCACTCAAACTCTGCTGTTGTACAAGCCTGTTCAGGGTGTGCTGAGTGTTCATCATGTCTGTCAAGGAGGTGCTGGCCCTGGGCATTGGAAGATGTGCCCCTTCCTCCTGGGCTCCATTTTTCTCTCTTGACCAAGACTGGAAGGGGCATGTTCAGGGAAGGCAGTCAAGAGGGCCCAGTGGTCTGAGGACGGTAAAGGGTCAGCTATCTGTGAATACCCGGCAGGTGCTAAACCCAGAGCAGAGCCAGGATGAGGATGACAATGTGGTGGTCACGGACGATTCCGAGAAGCAGCTAGAGGATGAGGAGGTACTTGCCATCGAGGGGCAGGGCAGGGTGGGCAGACACATGGTGAGCAATGGGGAGGTGCGACTCCCCGGCACCCGTGGCCACCCACAGGACAAGACCTCGGACAGTGAGGACAACAAAAACTCTGAGAGTGAGGAGGAAAGCAATGAGGAGGAGAGTGACGAGGAAGATCGGGATGGGGATGTGGACCCAGGCTTCCGGGAGCAGCTGATGGCAGTGCTGCAGGCAGGGAAGGCACTGGTGAGCAGAAGCTGCGGAGGGGCTCCTGTCCCTGTCTATGCCTTCTTGTGCCTGCGGGAGCCCAGGCCGCTTACTGGGCATCTGTTTCTTAGGGTGGAGTGGACAATGAGGATGATGAGGAAGAGGTGGGGGATGAGGCCATGATGGCTCTGGACCAGAACCTCGCCAGTCTCTTTGCTGAGCAGAAGCTACGCATTCAGGCCCGGAGGGACGAGAAGAACAAAATACAGAAGGAGAAGGCACTCCGGCGGGACTTTCAGATCAGGGTGAGCCTGTGAACCAGTCTAGTCACCTGCCTCTCCCCTTCCTCTGCATGCACTCCCACTCCTGGCTGAGCCCACCTGTCCTGGTCACAGGTCCTGGACCTGATCGAGGTGCTGGTGACCAAGCAGCCCGAGAACCCCCTGGTCCTGGAGCTTCTCGAGCCGCTGCTGAACATCATCCGGCGCAGCATGCGCACCAGCAGCACCAAGCAGGAACAGGACCTCCTGCACAAGACCGCCCGCATTTTCACGTGAGTGCAAGCAAGGGGCCACCAACATGCCCCAAAACCAGAGCTCGAAGGAACACCAGGCCTTTGCAGTTTCCCGAGTAGGAAAGGTAGGAGCCAAGTTTCCAGCGTTGGCCCACTTGGCTCTCAAGGCTCACTGCTCTGCCCCGGAATCATGTGTCACTTACTAATACACACAGCCCTTAATTCATCTATCTGTTCTCTGACACTTGGCAAGCATCAGCTTTCCACCAGACCCGCCCTCCTCAGGGGCCCCCAGTCCCATCTCTGCCCTCAGGGTCACTGCTTTTGGGAAACCAGACTGGTCTTTTGGAAGTGACATCCTGGGGCTGTGGTGGGGGTTGAATAGGAGACAGTGGGAGTGCAAAGTGGTGGAAGCACTAAACAAGTGTCAAGGTGCCAGAGAAGGCCTCCTGGAAGGATGTCAGCAGTGCTGGGAGCTATAGAGTTCATCGGGCCCAGAGGCCACAGGGCAGAAAGGGTTCAGAAGGAAGCTCGTCAGATGCAGCTGGAACATAAGAGGCCTCAGCATGACCAGGGGCTGGTTTGCCTTTGAGGAAATGGACAGCAGCATGGGCTGCGCTAGAGCAGGGAGCCCCGCAAGAGGGGTGATGTAGGTGGCAGATACAGACCTGCCTTCTGAAGTGCAGAGATGCTGGGGGGAATTGAAGGCCTAGGGACTTGAGATGCGGAGTGCATAGCATAGAGAGGTTAGTGAGGGTGTAACAGATAGTGCATCCCCCAACACTGCTCCCTTGTGAGCCCTAGGCCACACTTTCTGAGCTAGTTCTCCGCATCACCGGCTTGAGTGATGTTGGGCTTGTTCAGTGTCCTGCCTTTCATCCCTACTCTGTTCGCAGCCTTGCGGAGCCACACAGTGTTCTGAGCACACAGACCGTGGTCTTGCTTTACAAAGGACTTAAAAGCCACTGTCCCACAAGAGACATGTAGACAGGAGATGTGGACCATGGTGCAGCTTCAGTTTAGGGAGCCAGTTTCCCCGCTGGCTTGTCCTCAGCAAATCTGTAGGTAGCCTTGGGCCTCCCTCTGCATCCTTAGATCCCGTTTCTTCTCTAGTTGTCTGTTTTCCTATGAAATGGAACTTGGGACCCCTATTCTTGGGGTTGGCTCTGCTCGGCAAGGAGCAAGGGTAGAAAGAATGTTGTAACCCGTTCTGCCCCTTACTACCCCACAGACATCACCTGTGCCGCTCCCGGCATTATTGTCATGATGTGGGCAACTGCGTGGAGACTCTGTACACCCAGGTAGAGCGTCTGGTGCAGCAGGCTAGTCACCAGGCCGACTCTTCCATCTCTCTCTACTACTTCAACGCCTCTCTCTACCTGCTGCGGGTCTTGAAGGGCAACACTGCTGACAGTTCCATCTGTAAGACCCAGAAGAAGGAGAAAGCAGGCACTGATACCAGCACTAAGCCTAAGGGCCCCAAGGTGAGCAGGCCCTGGCCCAGGAAGGCTTGGCCTAGAAAGACAGTAGATAGGAGCAAGTGCCGGCAGCAGGCCGGGACCATCGCTCATTTCACAGATGGGGAGTTGAGGCAATGACTTCCAAGAACCCAGCTTTCAACCTTCTGAAGGCAGCCAGGCTCTGTTCCCATACCAGGGACCCCTTCTCCCTGGCATCACACCAGCTCTCTCTCAGGTGGCCCAGGCTACCAGCTGCTTGGATTTAAGCCTCGTGACCCCAGTCTACTCATCAGCACTGAGCTCCTTCCTGACCAAGCGCAATAGCCCACTCACCATTCCCATGTTCCTCAGTCTCTTCTCCCGGCACCCGGTGAGTGTAGGGGCTGGCCCACCCCTTGGAGCCCCGGCTCAGCCTAGTCCCCCATCTCAACCCTGTCATTCCCTCCCTAGGTGCTCTGTAAGAGCCTGCTCCCCGTTGTGGTTCAGCATGTGACAGGCCAAGTGCGGCCCCGCCATCAGGTAAGGGCCTTCCCAAATCCTAGCTCAGGGCCTGAGTTACTCACCTGACTCATTTTTGGACGGGTATTTGTTAGGGCCAGGAGTGCTGCCCTGGTGAGGGTAAGGGTGGGACAGGATGGCCCAGCCAGGCCCAGCCCAGCCCAGCCCAGCCCAGCCCCTCTGACCTGGCCAGCCCATCCCCTACTGTATAGTTACGGGAGTGTAGGCGGCTTTGCTCCTGCTACCGCCACTTCCCATGTGGCCTGAGCTCTCTGACTCCTTAGCACTCACAGTCTGACCTGCACAGAGGAAGCCCCTGTCTGCTCAGGGTCTGGGCTGACATGTGAGCCCCAGGGTGGGTCGGGGGAGTAGCCAGGAGGGGGACAAGGGGGCTGGGAAGGCTGGAGGAAGACAATACTGAGAAGTAAGAGTCAGATACTGTCTCAATCTGGATTGCCACCTCTGTCTATTTAAGAGCCCTTGCTTTCCCTTCAGGCTTTCGTTTCCCCGCCTACTTGAGAAGGTGGGACAGGAGTAGATGATTACTAAGCCCAGAACTTTTGTGGTAACAACCCAGGCAGGTTGGACCCAGAGCAGCAAGCATACCCTCACACACAGCCTAAAGTTGCCGTGGCCTTAGTAGATGCTCAGCAGGCTCCGAGAGCCCTTAGGGTCCCCTATGGTTTCTTAAGCCTTGGCCACACACAGCGAGGCTTCTGGCAACCACATTTCCCCACCCCAGGCCCAGGCCTGCCTGCTGCTGCAGAAGACCCTGCCCATTCGGGAGCTGAGACTATGCTTTGAGGACCCTGAGTGGGAGCAGCTGGTTGGTCAGATCCTGGCAAAGGTCACTGAGGTAAGAGCCACGGAACTCCCTCCCGTACCGTCAGGAGCCAAGGAGCAAGGATTACTGGGACCCTAAGCCTGGAGGTGGGTTTGGGGTTGCCCCAGGAAGCGTTTCTTCCCTCGGGGCTGTGGGCTCTGGTATGGGAAATGGCTTCAGGCAGCTCTCCAGAGTGGCTCAGCCTGACTGCCTTCTCCCTAGAACCTGCGGGCGCTGGGTGAGGCGCAGACCAAGTCAGAGCACCTGAAGGAGCGGTCTTCCTTGGAGCTGCTCAACGCTCTTTTCCGGATTATCAATCATGAGGTGAGCCGTGGGCTCAAGAAGGAGGTCACTAGGCAAGAGGGACCAGTTTCAGCAAAGGTAGGGGCCAGCCGGTGAGTCATGAGGAAGGTTCTGAATGCCAGGGGAGGAATATGGGCTGTTTTTATTTGGGTGGTTAGAGAGCCACGGACATAGGAGATTGACCTGGGAGGGGAGAGTGCCACACCTGTGTCCACGCTGTCGTACCCCAGTAAGAAATCTGAGAAAGGGCTGGGAGGGCTGAGGACCATGGGAGACAGTGAAGAAGATTCCTGGTTGGCAACTATTAGGAGGGAGCCAGGTTTCCAGGCCTGCAGAGAAGGAGCAGGGAGCCATCAGAATTGGGGCCAGAAGGCAGCTGTGGATGAGTGTCTGGTTCCCTCCATCTGGGCCAGAGAAAAAGGTTTGGGAGTCCTTAGCATAGATACTGGTCAAAACCCATGTGCAGGGCAAGCTTTCTGAGAAGTAGTAGAGGGAGGAGACAGGGCCTTGGCCAGGGCCTTGCAGAACAGCGGGCAGACCTGAGAAGCAGTGCTTGGAGTGGTAGTAAAAACCCAGGAGAGTGGAGTGTTCTGGAATCCAGTGGGTTTCAAAAATAATCCATTCAGTATGTGGCAGGGAGGGTGAGATGGGAAGAAAGGTTCTAGCCACCTGAGGTCATTGCATGGTGTTCTCAAAAGTGAGTGGGCCAGAGCTGCCAAGGGGAGGACTGAGTGGGTGGTGAGGAATCAGCTTGGGCCTTCTGACTCTGGGAAGAGGGAACAAACATGGCACCTGGGGTTCTTTTTTCCATTCCTAAGGTACAAGGAACTGTGATTTACAGGCAGAAGCAGTAGCCAAGGGTCAGAAGGGGACATGGGGTCACTGGAGAGGCAGCGATAACTAGGCTAGGGTGGGAGGACTGGGGACCAAGAGCTGGGAAGAGGCCCTGCTTCCCATCTCCACTGCAGCCACAGCTTTCCCACTCCTCTGCAGAAGCTGACTGTGGACCTAACCTGTATCCGGAGCGTGCTGCAGAGCCAGCAGCCAAACCTGCAACAGAGAGTGCAGCAAGGAGAGCACTCAACCGGGTCTAGCCGCCTCTATGACCTCTACTGGCAGGCCATGAAGATCCTCGGAGTCCAGTAGGTTCAGGGAGGAGGACACACACCTTGGGGGGGACTGGAGAGACCCTCACACTGCCCACATTCTGATGTACGTGCCCCAGTATGGGAGCTTTGGGCAGTTTGAGGTTACCTGGGACCAGAAGTGTAGGTCACTCGTGCTCTCGCTGGTCACTGCCTTACTTTGCTCACTTTCTCCTAGGCGTCCCAAGTCAGAGAAGAAGGATGCCAAGGAAGTCCCCAGTGCCACGCAGAACCCCATCAGCATGAAGCGAAAGAAAAAAGGTTTCTTGCCAGAGACCAAGAAGCGCAAGAAACGCAAGTCTGAGGGCACCACACAAGAGGAGAATGCCAAGCCTACATCCATCAGTGGGGACCAGCCCCCCAGCACCGGCAAGAAGAGGAAGAAGAGGATGAAAGCTAAGGTCGCGGCCCAGGCCCAGGTCAATGGGACTCCTGCTGCCAGGAGTCTTGCCATCAAGAGTCCGGACCCAGAGCCCCCTGCCGCAAACCCCAGCACCCCTGCCAAGACCCCAAAGCTACAGAAGAAAAATCGGAAGCTGTCCCAGGTGAATGGAGACACCTTTGTGTCCCCTACAGAGCCTGCTGGCGAAAAGCAGCATCAGAAGGAGCTGCCCAAAAAAGGGGTCTCAGGCAAGTCGCCACACTCGGCACTGCCGCAGAAAAAGGCAAGATTGTCTTTGGCCAGCAAGAGCCCGAGCCTCCTCCAGACTGGGGCCAAGAAAAAGAAAGCACAGATGAGGAAGGAGAGAAAGTCCTGAGTGCAGGCCTTGCTCTTCAGCCCCTCCCTATCAGCCAGAGAGACTCCTGTTTTTTAACCATGATTTTAATAAACAAGCCACTGTGTGAGGTACTACCTTCTGGCACCGGGGATGGAGAGGGTTTGCTGTCAGCCTGCTGGGAGGTATTGCTGCAGCAAACACAACCCGAGTCCTTTTCCACGTAGTCCCAGGGTGGGTGCAGAGACCTTGGCCCTGAGCTGGGCCCTCCCTCTGCTCTCTGGCTGGTCTGTTTCTTAGCCCAGAATACAACTTGAGCCGTATGGGGCTGCAACTTTAGCCCCCGGTGATGTGGGCCAGGTCCAGGGCTCTGGTGATGAGGCGGGTCTGCACAGGTAGACACTGCCAGTGCAGTGCCAGCCACCACACTGGCTGAGCACAGGTGTGACCACTCCTCGTGCCCCCCACCCCTGGGCAGCTTTCCTACAGGAGCCACCAGGGCATGATTTAAATAGGTTTATTTCTTCATTTACAAGAGGAATATATTTGGCTTCTCTCTTAAGACTCTTGAGATTCACAATCAGCAGCTCTAAAAAATAAAGGAGCAGTTTGGCTTCCGGAAGGAAGAGGAGGCAACACTTGGACCTGGTTCTTGTACAACAAGAAAACATTGCTGGGGCCCCAGTTGAGGCTGGGGTGGGGGTAGGTGCCAGGCTGGTCTTTGAGGGGGTCCCCCCTTGTTAGGCCCCCTAGGGTACCCCAGAGCTTGTTGGGGAGTGGGTATTCCACTAGCTTACACACCACTGAAGCCACACCAGCCAGTAACTACAGGGCAAAGAACATTGTCTAAGCTAGCTCTTAGAGTCTCCTACTGGCCACAAGGGGCCCCCACAACTGAACCACCTTGATTCCAGCAAATGTGCAGGGAGGGAGTATGGAACAGAAGGGATATGATAAGCTCCACGCTGGGGGCCAGCGATCTGGTGTAAAGTTGGCAGCTGTACCCTGTGTGTGACTATGAGAATAGCATGGTGTATGCAAAACAGGACTACAGGGGTGGTCAGAGGCTGGGGGCAGTAGTGGGCTGTGTGGAAATGCACGTGAGCAATGGCAGCCAATGTTTGGGTGGAGGTGGCTCTCGCCAGGCTATTCCCTGGGTCAGGAAGCTTAGAGGATGGCTGCTTCCTCTGGAAGCCACAGCCCTGGCTACTGCCCCATGGATTTTGGGAATAAATAGTCCCCTGGGCCCTGCCTCTGGAAAGGGCCAAGCCTGGGGCAGGCTTCTGTGGGGGCTCCAGGATGAGATGAACCGCAGAGGTTCTCCAGGGTCTGTGGGGGGGACGGGCAACCCCCAAAGATCTCGGGCCTGGGGGCCCAGATGGTATATAACAGCCACCAGGGCCTTCACCCCTGATGGTGCCAGTTCTCTGTTAGGATGGTCTCCACCTGGAAGACCAAGTGAGATCCAGCCTGAGGCAGCAGAGACAAGTGACCCGCCAGGTTGAAAAATGCCCGGTAACTTGGGTGCCCGGGTCTGCCAGGTTGAGTCCAATGTCCCCAAGGTCACAGGCTCAGCTGAAAGGATGCAGTCCTCACCTACCAGGCCCTTCAGAGAGCCTCAGAGCCTGAAATGCCACCCTGAGGCCCGGGCTACCTCTTTGTGCAGTCCAGGAGCTGTTGGGTCTTCAAAGTTGCAAACAGTGCTTTGCTGGGCAAGCTGCATGGGAAAGGCCAGTCCACTGGCCCCACGGTCTGGGGAGGGCAAGGACTTGCCCAGGATCACATAAGCTGGTGACAGGCCAGGCTCTCTCCACATCCCCAATGGAGGGTGTCTTCTCGCTGGGCCCCAAGGGCCCTGCAGCCCAAACCCAGGGCTGGGGGTCTGTCCAACCATGTGGCCCCAGCATACACAGCCTTCCAGGTTACTTGAGGACATGGCCTCTTCTTGGATCCACGGCCACTCAGTCTCAAACCAGAGAGGGTGGGTGCCCAGCCGTGGGTCACATGGAAAGCTGGACGGCCCAGCAGGGCTGGGAGGCTGTAGGCTACTCCCTAGACTAGGTGGGAGGGAGGGCTCTTCATTGTCCCAGAGGCACCTGGAGGGAGGAGGATAAAAGATCAGAAGTGGAGCTTCGGGAGGGGCCAATCTAGAACTTCCCTCCTTCATTTTCCTTGTTTGGAAAGATGCCTTTCTCTGGGCTCTGGGGGTGTGAAAGGGGTATGGGTCTACTGGAACAGGGTGCATGGGGGCGGGCGGGGCGGGGGGGCGGCGACCTTGGGTCTTGCACTGCTGGGAAGTGCAGCCCCCAGAGGCTAAGCTCAGAGGAAGGTCAAAGTAGGAGTCAGGGCCCTGGCACCTCTAGGAAGATTAGGGATGTCAGAATCCAGGACAGCACAGTCTTGGCCAGTCCCAGCCCTGATCTATGCCCTCAGCCCTTCTGAGGAAGGAAGAGGGAGGGTGCTGATTTACTGGAAGAGGGAGCCTGCCCCTCTTCCCATGGATCCTCCAGTCCATTTAGGCACCATTTCAGGAAGAAGAGCAAAGTGCTGCCCTGAGTGCTCTCTCTTCCCTAACCCCCTCTTCCCCTCCCACAAAGAGCCCACCCTCAGGCCCCCTGGCCTGCACTCACCGCCTCAGACCTTCACGGATGCAGGTGGCATCACCAGCTCGTTCACCCTGGGGAAGAGACGGGCGGGGGTCAAGGTGGCGGATCAGCGGGGACCGGGCCCAGGCACTGCTCTGGAACATCGCATCACGGAGGCCGGCTGACCGGACGTGCTGGGCAGGGACCTCGTCAGCCCCAGGGGGAAGTGGGAGAGCCCAGGGGTGGGGAGAGGAGAAAGAAAGAAGAGTAAAGAGGAGAGGAGAAAGAAGTCAGAAAATGAGAGGAAAAGGAAGGAAAAGGGTCCCAGCTCCGAAAACATTTAGCTCCAGAGAAAAACCTAAGTCTAAAACCACCAGAAACAGCCTGATCCACCATGGGCTCCCACAGCTCCCAGGCCTTCGCTGGGTATGGGATGGAGGCTTTTGAACTGGAGGCAGCATCATAAGGACAGGAAGGCTTGCGGGCTGGTCCAGGACCCCGGGGGAAGGGGACAGGTGGTCCACCCAAATCACCCTCCCACCACCCCAGGCAGGGCTGTGGCAGCAGAAGCAACAGGCCCACCCCACCCCCACTCACTGCTGCTCAGCCTTGGCACGGTCACTGAGGAAGAAGAGAGCAGTGGCGAGGAAGAACATGCCACCCAGGACCACGACGAAAGGGCAGAGCATGAGGGCATAGCCCAGACTCAGGAACTCCCAGAGCGGGGAGTCCTTGGTGCTCTGGCGGATCAGGTCAGAGATCTGCGAGGATTGGGGATGGACGTCAGGGCAGGCCCACCTACCAAAGCCCATCACCCACCACAGCCGCTCAGCCCTGGGGGACTCACAAAGCCAATGAGGTAGGGGCTGCCGGCATCCCCCAGCAAGTGAGAAGTGAAGCTCTGCAAGGCCACGGCGGTGGCCCGTCTCGTGGGGATGACCACATACTGTAGAAGAGGTGGCAGGTCAGAGGCCAGAGGAGTCAAGCTCACCCACCTGACCTCATCTCTGGGGTCAGGACACTTCTGAAGCCCTCACACCCTCAGACCCCTTCTGCCCTGGTGTGTTAACACCTCACTCCCCTGGGCCCTTCCCTCTTCCTACCCCATCCTCCATCCAGCAGGGCTCTCTGCTCATCTCCAGCTCATGAGACCAGACTGCCTTAGGTTCTGCACTGGGCTCTTAGCGGGGAGCCAAGTGCAGTGGTTATGGGAAACTGAAGCCCAGAGGGACACAGATCACACACGAGTCAGGGAGCACTAAGCCCAGAACCCTGACCTCTCAGCCTCTTGCCCTCACCTCCCCAGGGACAAGCGCATCTTGGTTCCCTCTCCATGAGAAGCTGGCAAGGTCTAGGTTGGCCTTTGGGGGAGGTAAGGAAGAAGGAGCCTGCCTGGGCACCCACAGCACCAAATGCCAGGGGCTGCTAGGCCCCAGGATTCCCTATCAAACAGAGCAGGCCCTAACTCCAGGGGCTGCAACTCCAAAGCTGGGTGGGCCAAGGTCAGCAGAGAAGCAGTGGGGTAGGCAGCAGCCAGCTCAGTGGGTGCCCCTAGGCCACCTCCTGTCCCCAAGCTCCAGCTACCTCATCTAGTCAGAGCACCAGCCTTTGGACAGTCTGTGAGAGCAGCTAATACCCACTGAGCACCAAGGGAGTGGGGGGGAGACCTGGATCTGATGATATTGTATGACCCCATTTCCAGTAATAATTAGTCACGTGGCTGTGACACTTAATAAAATAGGACATGATTTCCCTGGGACCCAAACCCTGTCAGCAGCTGGGGCTGCCCCTGGGGACAGAGGCAGGAATGGGGATCCTGCCCTACAGAGAGACTTCTACTCCCTTCACTCTGGGCTTGGGCAGTAACCCTGCCACCGGGCCTGGCTCCATGCTGAGGCGTACAGCTGAGTCAGACCTCCCCGCCCCTCCCCCTAGCCCGTGGACAAGAGAGAGACAGCCCCAGGTGAAGCAGATATTCAGGGAAGCTCTGGTGGGGAAGGTAGCTTTCCTGAAGGAGAGGAGCTGGCAGAGGCCCCAATGCCTGGCAGACTCTAATCTCCTGGGCTGTCCTATATTGTGGCACCAAACCCTGAATGCCCTGAGGGTCAGGTCAGCCTATGAAGAGCTCTTTGGCCTCCTGTCCCCAGAGCCTGTCCTGGCAGCTCCCAGACAATCTCCCTAACCCCCACCCCCAACCCCACTGGTCTCCTGCACTTCTTTCTCCCAGTCCTCTCCTGACACTGACTTGGAGGATTAGCGAGGACAGAACCAGGTATCACTCCACCCCCACCCCTCATCACCCCTCAGACTACTGCAAGTTACCAGGGCCACAGCCCCTTCCCAGTTCCTCCCAGGCTGCACCCAACCCCACCCAGAGACACCAGCCCCTGCCACACTCAGACAGCCTTTTGTCCCTAGCTGGCTGGTCTGGAGCCCATTGTTGGCCCTGTGAAGACAGCCTCTGTCCACCCGGCCCCAGCCGCAGGCACTTGGGCTGGCGTGCCTGGGACCCAGGCTGAGCTGGGAGGGCAGAGTCCATGGAAACTCAGACCCTAGGGGAGGAGCGCTGGCAGGCAGCAACCCCTTGGTGCCAGCCTGGCACTGCCAGCCTCTGGGCCACAAACCTGAGCCTCCAGACGTCTCCCTCCCCACCCAGTCCCTACATCCAGTCCTTCCGCCTGCTCAACCCTCTGATTTAAGGACCTGCTCCATGCAGGCTCCAACATCTCTGATCTCCTGCCTCCAGGCTCACCTTCCCAGCATGCCTTCACGCCTACCCACCCACCCCCGACCCACAAGCCCTGACAGCTCTTCCACCCCTTCCTTTGCCCTCCCCAGCTGCCCCAAGAGGTCAAGAGGCCTAGTTAGCAAAAGCAACCTCAGCCTGCCTCACCATGAGGATGTCTGCGGTGATGGCCCAATTAGAAAACAGCAGTGTCTCCCCGACAAAGATGCAGATCTGCGCAGGAGAGACCAGAGCAACTGTCAGGAGGCCCTCCACCCACCAGCGGCCCAGGGCTGCTAGGGAGGGAACCCCAAATCTTCCCACCCCTCCCTGGGGCCTGCATCTCCTGGTAGTCAGGCTCATGAGGAAATTGTGGCTTACCAAGCCATGCCTGCAGCCCTGAAGGACACCAGAGCCCTGGACAGGCCCTGGAAAGAGCAGGGGCAGGCAGATAGCACCCTCCCCATGGGGAGGGAGGGCCCCATAAGTCAGACTGCATCTGCTGCCAGGCCACCTCCCACCACTACCCTTGTACCCCGCACTGCACTCACATAGGCCCCCACGATGCTGCTCTTGGCGGCCACGAAGATGAGGCAGATGAAGATGGCAGAGCCCAGCATGCCCACAGCACACACCAGAGGGTCAGCCCGCTGGGTCCGCAGGCGGCACCAGCGCGTGGCTCCTGCCCCCGTGACCACACCCAGAAAGCCCGTAAAGCAGGTGATGGCCCCAAAGATGAGGCTGTGGGGACAGAGGACAGTAGGGTATGGGTTGAGAGGAAGCCCAAGGCTGGGGCAGAGGGGCTGGCACTTCTGTCCAGTGTCCCTCACCACCCTGCTGCCCGCCACCCCCACCCCAGCCTGCCCCCACCTGTCCTTGGCCCCACAAGGCGGGCTGCTGCACGTCTCCGCCGTCTTCTGCACTACTTGGGCGCGGTGCAGGTAGAGCGGGATCCACATGCCCAGGGCCCCTGTGGCGAATGACACAGCCGACGTGGCCAGGGAGGAGAAGACGTAGCTACGGCTGGGGAGAGGCCAGGGCAGCGACACTGAGTGGGGGCCAAGAGCCCTGCAGCTGGCCCAGAAGGCAGCCTTTTCTCCCCCACTCCATCCCCAGGGACAGAAGGCCTCTAATGTCTTCCCTTACGGGTTCCAGGCGTGAGGGCTATGGCTGCAGGAATAATAAAACACTAGTGCCCAAAATGTCACTCCCAGCATTGTGGGCAACAGAGATAGTAGGGAGCCGAGGGTGCCAGGTGGGCCACCTCGCAACGGGTGTCCTCTTGCCTCAGCACACCTCCCTCTTCCCACCAGACTTCTCCCAACAGTACTCACTTTCTGATCAGGGCCTTCATGTCTCGGAGCCATGAGGTTCGTGCCTTGAGCTGTCCCCCAAGCTGGTCGGCGTGGCCTCTCTTAGTGGCCGGGACAAGGACAAGGATGAGCGTTCCTGTGATCATGCCCATAATGGGGGACACCTGATGGGGCAGGGAGCACCAAGTTAGAACACCAGGGCAGAATCAGCTTTATCTCTGCTGCATTAGGAAAAGGGACTCAGGGAAGCTGCACCTTCTCTGGGCTCCAGGTCCCTCCCCTGGGTTAGTATCTGCCCATCCTTCCTGACAACTGCTGAGCAAAACCACTGGGAATGAGGTCAGCAAAAAGGGCTTGGCAGATCAAACTGGAGTGTCCAGACCGGGAGCAGGATGGGAGAGGGGACTGAAGGAAGAAAGGAGGGAAAGATAGTCAGGTGGATGGAGGAGGGAGGACATGGCTGGAGAGATGGACAAAGGAATGGACAGACAGATGGAAAGATGGATGGATGGATGGATGGATGGATGGATGTATGGATGGATGGATGGAAAGAAAGGAAGACAGGTAAATATTGGATATGTAGATGATGAGTGAGAGAAGAAAAAGATTTCCTGTAGATAGGGAGTCAGATATCAGATAGCTGGGTCTGGGAAAGTTCCTCATGAGAGCTCTTTGCCCTGGGGGATACTGGGAAGGGACTGGCTGGGCATGAAGCTTCCAGCAGATAGATCAGGTAGATTATCATTTGGGAGGGGCCCATGTGGGCCCCAGGAGAACAGAGGCTCGGGCACTCCTTTGGGTCTTCCCTGTGTCCAGTCCAGTGTCAAGAATAGAATCTCCAAGGCCCCAGGCCTCTCTCCAGATAGCGAGAGGTGGGGGTTGGGGTGGAGACACATCTCAGCAGCCTGGATTCCAAAATAACATGCTCCTCCATCAGCTCATAAGAACAGAAAACTCAATCCCCACCCCCACCAGGCCTGGGAGCCCATGGGCTGGGGAGTTCCTCTCCATTAGCCAACCCCTACCCACATCAAGAAATTCCATGGAGGCTGCTTCCTTCCTGCTTTTGAGGAAAAAACACTTTGTCTTAAGCTTCCTCTCCTCTGCGAGACTGGGGATCTCTGTTTCCTCTGATTGCACTGTCCTGGAGCCTTGGCAGACTTGCCTGGAGTCTTCCCAGGGGACAGGAAGTGGCTGCAGACCCAGGGGGCCCCCACACAGAGGTCTTGTCTCTGCTTCACTGTAGCAGTGGCAGGGCTTATAGCAGGAAGCACCATCGTGGACCTGGAATTTCCTGACATGGCGGGAGAGTCTTTTGTCCTCTTAGCTGGGGGGCCCCTGAGGTGGCAGGGCTGAGTCCAGCTCTGCTCATTCCTGGGGTCCCTGACACCACAATGTGGACTAATCTAGAAGAGCCCAGGCCTATGAGCTGGGAAGCCTGGAGGCCAAGCCCACATTCTAGCCCAGGCTCTGTCCCTGAATTTCTGAGTGACCCTAGGCATGGTCTGGTCTGGGATGTGTGCTTACCCGCAAGGCCCAGTGCCAGTCTCCAGCTGCCTGCTTCACGCTGGAGCCAGTAATGTACCCCAGGCCACTGCAGAGAAGACGAGCGGTCGGTCAGGCAGGGACAGGTGGGGGTGGGGATGGTATGTGCAGGGGATGCTTACTATCTACCAGGCAGGTCACCCCACCACCGCCCCAATCACCCAGCCAGTCATCTGGGGAGCAGGTCTAGGTGTTTTTCCACGCCTGACCACCCGCATGTTTAGGTCACAGAGGGCTGCCTCAAGGAGAAAGAGTGGTCAGAAGTCCAAGGGAACCTTGCCCGGATCCTCACCTGCCCAGTGGGATGGCAAAGTAGAAGACAGACAGCATGAGCGTGCGTGTGTTCTTGGTGAAGAGGTCGCCGATGATGGTGGGCGCAATGGTGGAGTAGCTGGCTTCACCAATGCCCACCAGCCCCCGAGACAGGACCAGCAGCCAGAAGTGCTGTGAGGAAGGTGCAGAGAATGCTGGGAGACTGTTCTGCTCCCCTGACTACTCATCCTTGGTCCCCACTTTGCTCCCCACCTTCTGCAGGGTCCAGGAGCCAGGGGAGAAAATGAAGCCCAACCTCTACCTCGGCAACCACTACACCCCCAGGGCACACTGGGCCTCAGTTCCACCTTCCATATAGTGGGTCTGACTGGGCCTGGTTGGCCCAGTGCTGGGACAGAACTGGACTTTCCCAAGTTGAGAATTGTAGGTATGGCCCAGATAGGCTCCCTTCATCCCCATAAGCGTGGAGGACGTAGCCTGTGTTTCTACCCTCCCAAAATTAGATTTCCTCCTTGGATTCTGGCCCCACTTTGAGTCGCTCCCACTCTGTCCCACTCTCAGGCAGGGCAGCTGAGCTGACCCTGGCAGCACTGAGGACCCCATGTGAGTGGGGAGTGGTCAGGGCAACCCAGTGGGCTCAGTGCCCCTCCCTCATACACACATCAAAGAGCAAAGCCCCACGGAACTGGGAAGGGTGGGGCCATGCCAGCTGCCAGTGTTACTACCCCTTTGATGTGGACCAGGCCCCTCCATCCCCCCAGCTGCCCGGGGCTTGAGAACCCAGCCTGGTCATCTTTTCCCTGACCACCCATCCAGCCAGCATCACCCACATTCGGCCTTCCTCCAGGCTCCCTGCTTCCCTCTCTCCTTCTTCCCAGCTCTTTCCTGGCCCTCTCTCTGTGTCACTGCTCCTGTCCAGCCATCTCTATGCCTCTCACTTCTGTAGCTCACTCACGCTGTCTCTGAGTCTTCCCCTAACTCCTTGCCTCTGCTTCTTTTCCTGGGAATTAGCTGCCCACAGCCTTTGCCTATTTTTCTGTTGGATTGTTTGTCTTTCTTGCCTCGATTTCTATTAGCTTTTTATATATCATGGGTATCGATCCTTTATTGCATATGTCACAAACATTTTCCATCATCTTTCTTTCCACTTTGTATATGGGAATTCTACCATATAGAAGCTTTATTTTGTGTTTAATTCGATGATGTCCAATCTGTTGATTTTCCCCTAATGGCTTCTGGATTTCATGTCTTTTTTAGGAAAGCATACTCCACCCCAAAATGATTTTAAAATATTTTTTAATGTTTTGTTTTTATATTTTAGAGAGAAAGAAAGAGAAAGGGAGGGATTTTCTCAGTCATTCTCCTCAGTACAGGAGCAGGCAGATAAGAACCCGCTGACGGGATCCTGTTGATCCCGATCCTGCACCCAGTACCCACTATATTGTGCATTTGTGCATTTGTTACACATCCAGGTACCAATGAACAACACTTGGTGTCCCCCTGTGCTTTGAAGAAATTAACATAAAAGGAAACTTTCCATGCATTTCCATGCACAACTTGCTTTTTTCACCTCATTTCAATCTTTTGGTAACCCATTTTCTGCTGGTTAATATAGATCTAGTTCATTCTTTTGCAGTCGAGAGTCTCATAGGATGAAGACACCCCATTTTATCTGGGCATCGCTCTATTGTGGTCGCTTAGATCATTTCCTTTTTTTTCCTATTACAGGAATGCAACAAACATCCTTGCATGCGTGGGTCACTATGTGTCCGCAAGTTGGAGTTTCTCTTGGGCGTATCCCTCGAAGTAGAAGGCTGGGGCCTTGAAATGTATAGAGCTAGAATTTTACAAAATTCCTCCATTTTGCTCTCCAAAGAGTCTATCAATTTACACTCCCACTAGCAGCTTTAATAACACTTGGTATTGTTAGCCTTTTTAATTGTTGCCAATCTGATGGGTGTGAAATGGCATCTCATTTTATTTGCATTTCCTTGATTACACAAAACCAAACACCATCACTTCATACTTTTAGTGCCCATTTGGGTATCTGCTCCTGGAATTGCTTCTCAGTATCCTTTGCCCATTTTTCTCCGGGTTATTTGTCTTTTTATTGTTGATTTATAGTTCTAGATTTTTATAGTTTGCTTTTTACTTTACTTTCACCTATCCGAAATTTATTTCGACGTATGTTTTGAAATACAGACTAAACTTTCTTTTTCATCTAGATGGATAGTCAATTCTCTCAAAACCATTTAAGATTCAACTTTCGTTTTACATTCAATTCCCACAGAAAGGAGGACTCCGTTTCATTGATCTCTTAGTCTATCCCTCTGATGTTGTGGTTAGAATAGCCATACTGTGATAACCGACAGGGCAAGGCCCCTTTCACTGTTATTCTTCACAATGTTCTTGGCTGTTCCTGGGTGTTTTCTCTGCCAAATTAACTTCAGAATCACATTACCAAGGTCCACTCAAAACTCCTGTGGGACTGATTGTGATTGCAATGAATTTGTACATTAATTGGGGGTGAACTGTCGATTTCTTTCTCTGCCTCTGCCCATCATCTATCCCCAACCCTCCCTCCCTCCCACATACCTGGAGTGGGGCCCAGCACTGGCCTCATGGTCCTGAACTCACTGGTCAATCCCAGAAGTAGCCCAGAGCTCAGAAGACCAGGGGCCTGGCCAGGGGCAAGACAAGCCCAGAGAGGCCTAGAAGATTCTGGTCCAGGCCTCAATTTTGACTGTGGGTGTCAGGCTCTACCTGACACTCCGGGCCCAGAGCCTACTTGAACCTGATCCTCCTCTAAAACTGCCCCATGAAGCAAAGTTGTACCCCCAAACCTGCTGATCCTCTCTGATCCCACCTCCAATCTCCCCATCCTCACAATCAGTGTAAATCTGACTCACCATTACCCTTCTTCAGACTCTTCCAGGGTCCTTCACTGCCCTCAGGAGAAAGCCCATGCCCCCCAACCTGGTCCCTGCCTTCCTTTCCAGCCAAAACACTCTGCTACTTGATCTCTCAACACACTCTACCATTTCTGTACCTAAATCCATGGGTTTGCTCCCTCTGTCCATGCTACCTTTACCAAAAGGCCAAATCTCCCTGTCCTGCCTGCCCGGCTCAAATGCCATCTCCTCCAGGAAGCCTTCCCTGACCCCATGGATTTTAAGAGATTGCTTGTTCTACAGTGAGGACTTTCAGCACTTAGCATATCCCAAAGGCTCTGAACATGGGAGCTCCTGTCACATCTCCCCACCCCTAGCCTGGGTGCTCCCAAGGACAGGGCCAGGGTCTCCTCCTTTGTCCCTTAAGCTGAAAACTCCCTAAGGACATATCCCGGTCTTCTCCCCTTCTTCCTCTATCTCCCTCTATAGTAGGCATCATATGATTGTCCTTCCTCTGCCTGAATGTCCCTAGTGATGGGAAATTCACTACCTCTCAGAGTAACAAATCTCCTTTGTGGAAAAAAGAATAGAAATAATGATTTGTTGAATACTTGCCATGTTCCAGGGCCTGGGCATTAACTCAGTTGTTTCTCACAATAAACCTTCAAGCTGAGAGGTATTATCCCCATTTTAAAAATGAAGAAACTCAGGCCCAGAGAAGTTAAGTAAATTTCTCCAAATCACAAAGCTGAGTGGACAACAGAGTTGGGATATTCAAACCCAGAATTGTGAGAGCCAAGTAAGAAACACCTTCCTTCTGTTGAAGTGATGTTTGCCTCCCTAGGATTTCGACCCAAGGAGTTAGCTGCTCATTGAATGAAGAACAAACTGTGAGAGGCCCAGAAGGGGTAGTGACTCACCTTGAGTCACACAGCAAAATGATGGGAGAGCCAGGACTAGAACCAAAGGGTCCTGACTCCTAGGCCAGACTAGTTCCCCTTGTTCTTTGCATCCTCCCCAAACCGGAAGCAGCTCAGAAAGAGTCAGAGTACCACACTAGGCTGCAAGTCCTTCAGTTCTGGCCAGCATGGGGAAGACCCTATTTGCAGGGCCAGTTTATAAAAGTACCCAAAGACCCCCTCCACCCACTGCACTTGGAAGATGCTGTCTGAGGTTCAAGCAAAGGGGCTGGACCCCTGAGTCTAAACTAGAATAGATCAATCAGACTGGTCATACACTGGAGGAATGGATGGGACACACAGGGTTACTGGACAGTAAGTCCGGACAGGCCTCACCTGCTGGGGGATGAAGGAGCTGGAGAATGTGACTGCTGACCAGAAGAAAATGCCGCAACTGAGGATCACTTTCCTGTTGAAGCGGTCACCCAGGTAGCCAAAGATGGGGGCAGCCACCATGAAGCTGCAGATGAACACTGTGCAGGGAGAGGAGAGCTTGAGGGGCCATGCAGGGTCACTGTGGCTGAGCCCTCCTGCCCAGACCACTCCAGCGTGAGGTCAAGTTCTCAAAAGGCAGGGCTTGGCCTGGGCCAGGCACCGAGGAAACGGCCCCAGAGAAGACAGCTTTGGCCAGGCCTGAGCTCAGGGGAGGCAGGAAAGGCCCTCCAGGTTAGGGTGACACCATCCTCTTCAATGCAAGCCCACAGTTCGTCCAGCTGCAAGTGAGTCCTTTGAGTACTTTTGAAACAGTAAAGATTTACTCATTGAACAGTTTCTACAGGCCAGGAGCTGTACTAGGGCTCAGTACAAAGCATCTTGTGTATCCCTCCAACCCATCCCACCTGGCAGATGGGGAGACAAGCTCAGGGAGAAGTTACTTGCCCAAGGCCCCACCAGCAGTAAACATCCCAGTGGGGATTTGACCCCATCTACCTGACTCTAAAGCCAGTGTTCTTTGTACTTTGCCACACTGCTTTCCTTATTATACTTGAAAAAGAGGTTCAGAGAGGGGAAGGGAACTACCCAAGGTCACACAGCAAATCAGGACAGAACTGGGCCTGGAACTCCAGGTCTCATACCTGACATTACATAGCCACTCTCCCTCCCGACAGGCTGCAGAGGCTGTCCTTACATTTGGAAACACTGTCATTTGCTTTTTGCTGAATAGGTCGATGAATGAATGAATGAATGAATGAATGAATGAATGAAAATTCCTGCCCTCTTGGAGCTTTCATTCTACTGAGAACCAGACAATAAAATAAAAAACATAGTATGTCAGATTGGACAAGTGCTAAGGAGGATAAAAGGCAGAAATGAGAGACAGGAAATGTGTAAAGCAGATGTTATAATTTTAAATAGAAGGCTCAGAGAAGGTGACATTTTCAGCAAAGACCTGAGAGAAGTGAGGAAACAAATCATGCAAACATTGGGGCAAGAACAGTCAGTACAAAGACCCTGGGGCAGGAGCATACTTAGCATATTTGAGGAACAGCAAAGAGGCCAGAGTGGCTGGAACAGAAGGGTTGGGGGGTTGGGGAAGGCCATAAGGGGTAGGGCCTTGTGGCCCACTGTGATGCCTGTGGCTTCTGCCGGTGAGAAAGGAAAACACTGGAGGATACTGAACAGAGGAGTGATATGACCTGGTTTTGTTCTTCGAGAACAAGAGAGCAGCAGACTCTTAGATGGCTCAGTGAGGATGCCACTGCCAGTGATGGGAGGAGCCTCAGAGGTCCCAGGTGGAATGAAGAGGCCAGCAAGCCAGGGTAGGGCCAGGGTCATGGCACGGCAGCACCCCACCCCCCTTCCTCCCACTGGAAGGCAGTCCTGCAGCTGACGGACAGATGGCCAGACAAAGGCCAGGAGTGGGCAGACAAGGTGGCCAGTGAGAGACCTCTGACCACCAAGCTGAATGCACACATGGGCTAGGCTGCTCCCTCACAGACCTGAGTCCCTGGGGAGGAGGAACTGGGAAAAGAGAGAGAGGAAGGGGAGGAAGGAGGGAAAGAGGTAAACAAGGGGAAAGAGAACTGAGCTGGAGGAGTGTGACCATCTCTCTCTTATCCTAGTGAAACAGTGAGTGTATGTGGGCGTTGGGGGTGGCTGTTAATCTCAACTCTGTGTGACTGGGACCAAGAGCAGAATCAGCATAGAGGCACACAAATTTGAGCACAAGTGACACACTGCCTGGGCTCGAATTCATCTTTCTATCCCTTCCTAGCTGGGTGACCTCGACCAGGTCATAGCCTCTCTGTGCTTCAATTAGTGATGTGCTGATAAATGTCTAACAACTGGCTCTCCTGATGTGTAGTGTTTGCCAATTTTCATGGTGTAAATATTCCCACCATGGCTGATTTCAAGATACCAATGCAATGTCACTGTTCCACACGGCATTGTTTATACAATGTTTCTACCAGACAGATATAATATATGTGAATAACCTTAAGGACATAGATAATAGCAAAATGTAGTAAAATAATTAGGGAGTGATGAATTGTATTTATTATCTTTTTTAAAATATAAGTTGTTTAATTGTAAGTTTACATAATTTAGTTTTTAATAATGGTTGTGTTGAACAACCAGCTCACACAATTCCTGAAAATCTAACAATTTACTCTCAGGAGAAGGTCTAAGCTAGACCCAGCATGCCAACTTCCTCATTTGTAAAATGAAGATAAAAATAGCAACTCTTAGCACTTGGATGAGATAAGACTTGTAAGGTACTTAATGCCACACCCTGCCCAGAGTGGGTCAGCCTCAGTCAACACTGGGCTGTTGTTTAGATTAATCAAGGCAGAAATTATTTCCTCATATCTAGAAAAAGATATGGGACAATACGCTGGGCCTGCCTCCTATTACGTGCCTGAGATCAGACCAGGATACTATGAGCAGGAAAGAGATTTCAGTTTCATTAGAACTTAGGCACGTTAGGGAGAAGAGGAAGAATTGTCCCCTCTGTGCCTATCTGTGCTAGGTGGAGAGTGGGCAAAAAGAATCAGAGTAGGAGATTCTCCCTGTCTGGTCAGGGGGCAGACCCCATCCATGGGTTGCCCATGGTGTTTTAAGGGCTAAAACACCAAGAAACCAGCAAGGAGGGACAACCCCTGCGAGGACAGTGAAGCTTCATGAAGACCGTGATGTCAGAGCAGGGCATTGAAGGATGCAGAGAGGAGTTTACCATGACAATAAACTTAAAATCAAGAATATATACTAAAATATAAACTGTAAATCTTATAAGCTATACCCTATAATGGCTAAGAAGGCACAATGCTTATTGTTAATAATAACCTCAGTTATCATTTATGGAATACTTATTATAAGCAAGGCCCAAGGATGTGCCTTGGATATAAGCACAGGTTATCTCATTTGATTCTCACTATTATCTTCATCTTACAGAGAGGATAACAGAGGCTGAAAGGAGTGATGTCACACAACTTGTGTGTGGCTGAGCCAAAATTTCAACCCCAGTTTGACTCCAGAGTGCTTGCTCTAAATCACACTGCAGACTTCCAGGGTGGGAAGGGGGACGGTCCAAGCTGTTGTTCCCAAGGTCAGAGAAAGTTCAGGGTATACTGGGGACAGTGAGAAAGCAGGTCAGACTGCAGCATGAGAAGGCCATGGAGGAAGCAGTGAGAGATAAAGCCACGTTGGGCCCTAAACACTGGGACCAGGTTTGGTGTTTAGTTAGAGGGCGGTGGAGAACCACAGCATGCTCTGTTCTCCCCCTTCAAGGGAGAGCACTGGGCCCCCACTGGGAAGGTAGAGAGGGATTGAAGGAAGTAAACCACGCCTTGGCCAGACCTCGGTCCTCCTGGTCCATCCCCACCCTCCTGCCTGTAGTGAAGCAGGAAGGCAGCTCCTGACTCTTCCGCCCCTGGCTTTCTGCCTGCTCATCTGTGTGGGCATAGGCATCCTGGACTGCAGTGGACTCTTGTTGGAGCAGGCATGCCCCATCCCTCTCCCTAGTCTCAGCCTGCTGAAAGTCACCAGGCACCACCCTGAGCTTCACCATGTCTGTCCCATTTTATAGCTGAGGCCACCGATATGTGGGAAAACTTAGCAAAGATGATACAGCAACCCTCATGACCCTGGACTCCCTTGTCCCTCAGTGCCTTCTCTTTGGGGACAAGGGAGTCCAGGGTCGGGAGGAAGACTCGACCCATCTTTGCAGCCCTCCCCTTTGCTCTGCTCAGGGCAGACAAGAGGGCTTCTCCTGGACCCCAAGTATGTCACAGGCCAGGGAGGGGCCTGAACGCAATCAAGGTAGAGACAGGAGGAATGATGTTGCTGGCAAGAAGGAAGAGCACAAAGGCCAGAACATGTGAACCTGTCCCAGAAGGGCGCAGAGGACAATCTGGCCAGTAGGCAGCTTTGCTGAAAATAAAGACCAGCTGGTCTAGAAGCTTCTCTGGACACCCACCCCCCACCCCATAGTCTTTGTTTGTTTGAGGAGAGCTTTCTGGGCAGCCTGGCTGCCCCACCCCTGATCTCGGTAGGGGTGGCTTTCCCAGCAGCTCCCACATGAGGACATCCTGTGGCTGGGGTGTGGGGAAGCCCTCACTCAGCTCACGTGTGCTGAGCCCACAGGTCTGAGACAATGGAGCAGCAGGCAGGGAGCCAGGGCGGGGAGGTGGGGGTTGACAGGGAGGGGGAAGGGCACAGATGGCAGAGTGGGAGAAGTCAGGGCTCTTGACTCACCATGAGAACCTGGGCTGAGCCTCGCTCCCTCCTCTGTGAGATGAGCCATGCCCCCTCCTCCTAGCTGGTGAGAGTCATCAGAAAGACGGGGCTTGGACAACATCCCTAAGAATTGTCCACCTCTCATGGTGGTCCAGGTGTTCAGGATGCTGGCTGATGGCTTTTTCCCCTGTGGGCCCACAGAGGAGCCAGCACCCAGAAGCTCAGAACAGCCCCTGCTGAGGACTCTGCACCCTAGCAGATAGCCCCAGGCCCCCTGCCAGTGCACACGTGGCCCTGTTTGACCCCAGAAGGTGGTCCTGGAGTAGAAGTGGGTGAGGTCTGAGTTGGGGGAGCCCTGGATTCCCACACTGCGGCCTTGGAGCCCATGTCCAGCCTCCACCTCAGCCTGGGCCGAACCAGGACTATTTTTACAAAGTGCAGATCTGGCCGACCTATTATTTGGCAAAGATCTGCCATCCTCCACATCCTGTGGGCAGGGAGAGTACTTGAGCAGGAATGGGGTGGGCAGGGGTCAGGTTTTGCCTGAGTACCCTTCCTGCCCACAGAATGTGGAGGATGGCAGCCCAGGCCAGCCAAGATGATGGAGAGGACCCAGGACATCCTGGCCCCATCATTGCCTGAAAGCCACAAGGCCCAGACTTCCTGAAGGAACCACTCCTTTATAGTCTGCTCAGGATATAATCCCTGGATCCTCAGGCCTCAGGGAGGACCTGGGGTAACAGCCACAGGGGCTGCCTAGCTTTGCCTTCAGAACCAAGCAGAGGATGTTACTGGGCTAGCCAAAGGAGGGAGGGGAGCAAGGTCAGAAGTCTCAGCCCCAAAGCCGAGGCACTGTCTGGTTTCAGTCTGAGCTGGCTCTTCCTCTGTCCCCATTCTTCCTGCATCCTGGCACTTCCTCATGACCCAACAAACCCCAGCCCTGAGCTACCTTCCAGCCTTCTCTGCCATCCATTGCCACACTGGGCCTCAGAGTAAACATCCTGAGGCACACATCTTACGAGGACCTGCCCTGCTCTGAAACCTTCTCTGGCTCCCCACTGCCCTGAGACAAAATCCAGATGCCTTTCACAATCAGACCCTGCCTATTGTTCGGCTTCCTCTCCTTCCATTCTCCCCATACTCTGGCCCATAAGTCACCAGAGCCAGGCAGTATCACCACCTTCCCTCTCGCTCCTCCTCCCCCTGACCTACATTTATGCTGATTTCCTCAGAAGATCTAACTTTTAACTTGCTCATTTTCTCTTCGACTGTGTCTAGTTTACTTGTTAACTCCTCTAATTACTATACTTTTTAATTTTAACACATATTTTTCACTAGTAAAATTTTAAAGTTAGGTCTTTTAAACATCTTCCTGTTCTTTTTTAATAAGGTGCTGTTCTTGTCTTAAAATTCTACTCTTTCCTGTAGCACTTCAAAAAATAAGTATACCTAATGTTGAAGTCTATTCAGGAGTTCTATAGGTCTTCAGCAGCTGGCTTTCCCATTTTCTGGGCCAGCTGACTGTCTCCCACAAAAGCGGGTTTCCTTGTGTGCTCTATTCATTTTGAATTTGAGTTTATATTCAGCAGGAATTATCATCTGTGTCCCATGCAGGCTCATGATTCACAAAGGCTTCACTGAGGAGCAGTTTTGGATTTACCTCTGCTGGGGTCTCTGGAAACATAAGGCCTACATGGGGAAGGGAGCGGAAGTCTCGGACCTGTACGAAGCAGGGGCTGGACTAGGCTCTCTGCATAAAGCCGTAACCAGGAAGGAGCTGTCCTTTTGCAGATGGAAAAAATGCCCTCCAGCCTAGGAGCACAGCTTGAAATCAGGGGTCTTGCCCTGGGCTCTGAGTGGGAACCAAGTCACCCATGCAACACTAGAACCTAAGCTGGCACTGCGCACCCCTCAGAACAAAGAAACCTCCAAACCTGGAAACTAGGTCAGACTGGTGATACTTTGATGAACCTGGGTGATGGCTATATGAAGGTTCATTATACGATTCTCTACTTTTTATGTATGTTTAAAATTTTTTATCATAAAAAAATGTTTACATTAAATATACTGTAACTAGCTTCTAAGACCAATACTGGTCCCCAAACACTCTGCATCATTTGGCTTCAATACCAGATCCCGCTCTTGTTTTTAAGTTCAATTCTTTGCTTCTGGCACCTGGAAATTTCAAGCTCAACTATAAAATTTAAGTGTTTCTTGGCATATTTTATCCAGCGTGGAGGGAGAAGGAGGGCTTCTCACGTCTTCTCAGTTTGACAAACTGATTGGAAGTCCTTTCCCCTGAATAAACTCTAACTCATCCTTCAAAGCTCCACTCAAGTGCTCCCTCCTCCAGCCACCAAGCAGAGCTAGGTATGCATTCACTGCCATTTCCCCCAGGGCTCCCACAGGTCACCATCCCCCCATGCCTGGGTGGGGACTGGATATGTTTTCTGTTCCCATCAACAGAGGGAATTCGATGACTGAGTCTGTGGCAGAGCCCAGCACAGGGCCTGCTGAGCAGTAGATTCAGATATAGCTGGCTCTTTAGGTGTAGGCTATGGGAGCTACTGATTTCCCAAAACAGCAAGACCTAAGAGCTATAATTCTGCTATAATTCTGGGCTTTTGCAGAGGCTGAGCTATGGCTGCTACAGGAGACTCAGGGGCCAGATCTGAGCTGGCTGCAATCTGCAAGGAGGCTATAGAAAGTAGGCTCTTCCCAAGCCGGTGCTCATGCTCTAGTCCCAAGAGGAAAGAGCAGGGGCAGGCCCAGGCCTAACCCGTAGCCACCCCCC
This sequence comes from Pteropus medius, assembly GCF_902729225.1. Classification (NCBI taxonomy): domain Eukaryota; kingdom Metazoa; phylum Chordata; class Mammalia; order Chiroptera; family Pteropodidae; genus Pteropus; species Pteropus medius. Next base: position 17,455,535 of record NW_024349799.1, on the reverse strand, counting down.
ACCCTGTCTCCTGGCCTAGCAGCCCCTGGTGCCCAGAAATAAGCAGACAACCTGGCTCTCAGCCCTGGCCCTTTGATCCAGGCAAGCATCAACACCTGGCTGGCGCCCTCCACCTGGCTCCGACCTTATCGGGGCCTGGGGAAGAGACAGGTGCCTGCGGCCCAGGCCAATTAGGTGATTTGCCTGGGTGCCCACTGAGTCACATCTTGGTCTAGCTCGCCTAGCTTCTTGGCTCAGATGGCCAAAGAAGTGAGGACACTCTGGGACACCATCCCAGCTGTGCCAGGGGTAGGTAGAAGGGTGAGGGTAAGAGCCAGGGAATAAGGACTTGGGGATCTCTGAGAGTGCTGGGACTCTAATTATGGCCCAGAGGCATCCATCTTGAAAACACTGAGATAGATGTCAGACTCTCAGACACCTGGAACAAGCCTCGCCAATCCAGTGGCCATCTGTGCCCCCTCCCAAGCCAACAGGACAGCACACGCAGAGTCCCAATTCCGGGCCTGCTACTCTCTTACCATGAGACCTTAAGCAAGTCATTTCTCCACTCTTGACCTCTGCCCCTTCATCTAGAAAGTGAAGTTGACCAAACAGAACTTGTAGGAGGAAGAATCAAGCACGATGATGCCTGGGGTATTTGGGGTACTCGTCCACTTCTGGCCAGGTCAACAGGGATCAGTAGAGACTGCTATGACTTCTCTCAGCCAACTGTGGCAGTGCTATGACCCTCACAGCCCTCCCACTCACACCCTGGGCAGCTGCATTGGCCCTGACCTCACTCAGTGGGAGGTTAATGGAAAAGGCTGAGGTAGAGCCTTACTCCACATCAGTCAGTAAGGCCAAGACCAAGATAGGATGAGGCTCAGCTGGTCCCCCGTGTCTCAGGGGCCACAGAGGGAGGGTACTGGATGGCTAGGCACTCTCTGCCTTTCCCTCATCAGCTCAGCAGCTCGCTCCCTTCCACGCTCCCATCTAGCTTGAACTCTCTCTCCCCTGCTCTAAGAGCTAGTCACTGGGAGTGCAGCTGGAGGGACCCGTCCCAGGCCCCAGGGTGGTTGACTTGCTCTAGCCCAGCCAGGGAGGCCCAGCAAGGGGGTCGGGACCAAGGGAGGGATTTGGGCTCACATCCCGGGTGAAGATGACATGTACATGGCAAGGACCTAGCCACGCTTAGGAGGTGCTGGACCATACAGCCTTGCCCAAGTCCTAGCTTGATCAACTCTCACACATTAGGGCTGAGCCCTGAAACTATTATGTCCTCTCTCTCTGAGCCCCAGAGACCCCATCTGAGAAATGAGCACAGGCAGCTGGGCTCTATGAACTCATTGTAGAGGCCTGGCATTGTGCATACTGGAATGCCACCTAAACAGGTCAGGCAAGTTCCTGGACAGAGCCAGCTCACTCTACCCCTCCCTCCCAGGAGAGCTCAGAATGGGGAAGGGGTTCACAGACTGGAAGACAGGCCATGGTCTTCTTCTCACATATCTGACTGTGCCTCACAGCCAGATAGACTCCTGGACCAAGGGGACCAGGCGGGCCACAGAGCAAGGTTGGGGCCAAGTCAGGACCAGCCCAGGACTCAGTGCTGGCTCTGAGTCTCTGCCCATGTCTAAGGGGCCTGCTGAGGGCACGGCCAGCATGGCCACAGCTAGTGGGAGTGCCAGGGAGCCAAGAGCTCGGGTATGCCGGGGCCATATAGTTGACAGGGAAGGGACAAGGGAGACATAGACCCTGGATGGAGGTCCAGACAGTCTGGGATAACTGCTTAATGACCTGCCACACTGCTCTGGCCCAGGGGTCTGGGGCCCTGCCTCCTCACCAGTCAGGAGGGTGGGGGCCTCCAGGGAGATAGGGTCAAGAAACTTAGGCCCCATCCTAGCCCAAGACCCAGCTCCTCAGGCTCCTGCCCTGAGTCTGGGAATAGGTCTGGGGCTGACCAAGAGGTTGATTCCCAGGTTGATGGCAGTGGAAGGACCTGGGGTTAAGGAGAAGATATGGAAACAGAGTTGACAAGGCTCTGTTGACATTGCCCAAGTTACTGATCTAAGGATTTTCCCTCACCAGCCTCAGAATGGAACCTGGATGCCTGGGTCCTGATGAGGCCCCAAGACCCAAAAGAAGGGTAACCTCCAAGGAACTGAGTCCTTGGCCTGCACGCTGGTATATCTCCCATAGTCCCTCAGGGCACTACGGGAGATTTGTTTTGTTTTACAGGGAGAGCAGAGGCTGGAGAAGGTTGCCTTTTGTGAGTGGCAACAGCGGGATTTGGATGCAAAGTCTATGCTCTTTCCAGTGAGTCAGGACCAGGAAGAGACCCAGCAGGGAATGACCCACCCGGGTGGAGGGGGCCTGAGATGCCGAGACGTGAAAGGGGGTGGGCCTCACCTGACTGCAGCAAGCCAGCGCCTCGGTCCTTGACCCCAAAGTGCTTCTGGATGTCCAGAAGGACTCCTGGAGGGAAAGACAGATGATGCTTACTGGTGACGTCTGATACCCGGCACACCCATTACCCCAGCCCACCTAGGTGACCCCAGTCCCAGCCCAGCCTTCTTTCTACCTTGCAGGGCCCAGCCTGGCCCCATCTACACAACTCCACCCTGCCCAGTTTAGCCAGGCCACTGGGGATGTTGGAGTCCAAGTTTCTATCCTGTCCTACTAGGCCTTCTTGCTCACCCTAGGGGTAGGATCTCACCTCCTCCCTGGCTGCTGCAGGGACCTAAGGCACAGACAGGCCAGGTTCCTCCATGGTTACTCAGCTCAGTGGAATAGCCAAGCCTTCTATCTGCTACCCTGGGCCTCTGGCCTACCTGTGGCCCGAACCCAGACTGTGTACTGGCACCTGAGGAAAAGACATGCGCCCTGTCCTCAAGGAAGACCACCAAGTCTGAAGCCCAGAGAGCAGGTAGGCAGCCCCTGAAAGCTGCAGGGGAAGCCCTCTGGCTGGGAGATGGTTGAGGGGGCTCACAGGCAATGTTCATACCTGCCCACCAGCACATGTGCACAAGCACATGAGCATACACACACAAATACATGTATACGCTCACCCAGCTGTCCTCAAGATTATAACCAGGACCCCCAATTTTCCAGTGCAGGAGTTGAGATGCAGAGGGAAGCAGGCAGGGCTGCAGGACAGCTTTCCAGGGGGAAGGGGATCCCTCCTCCCAAGTCCCAGCCACCTCTGCTCTCTCATTAGGGCTTTGCATGTCAAGGAAGGGGTCAACCAGAACAACCAGAAACCACTCCCACCTGTGGACAGACAGAACCATGGCTATATGGGATTCAGCAAGCTCCTCGGCCCCTCTCACCTCTTATAGCACTTGACCAGGGCCCTGAATAAGCACAACCTCCAGCCCTGAGGGCCCGAGGGCCCCCACCTTGGCTTATCTGCGAGGACAGCAGGAGGCTGGGCCACAAGTCAGAGCCCCCTGACCACTGCACATCTGCATTGAGAAGGGAAAAAAGGAGGAGGAGACAGGGACTGCATCAGGAGTTCCCTATTCAGGGGACAGAGGAAGGGACTGGACCCTGCTTTCAGGGGTCTCTCAGAGCTCTTTATGATGACGATGATGTCGGCATTTGAAATGATGATGAAATGATGAAATGATAATGGTTTGAATCATTGAGCATTAAGTGCTTTGCTAGTTTAATCCTCATACAATCCTATGAAGCTGATACTATTGTGCCACAGGACAGATAAGGAAAACCAAGGCACAGGAAGTTAAGCCACACTCTTAGTCATACAACAGGAAAGTAGGCAAAAGTGGAATCTCCAAGCACTATATGAAAATCCCATCTGGTGGCTGACGGTGTAGAAGTGGAGAGAGTAGAGTGTCACTGTCCCTCCCAAGATCCAGAGTTGGGATGCTGAGCAATTTCCTGGGATGCAGGTCAGACCCTGCTGCTGTCCTAGCAGCCTGACAGCCAAGAGACACTGGCCTCCTCCCTGTTAATGCCCACAGTGGATTTACCATAATTACCCATAATGAAGAGGCTGTGTGAGGCCCAGTTAATGACTTAATAACCAAGGCAGGCTGTGGCCTTGCCTTGAAGGCAGAGCCAGGGGCCAGTCCTGAGCCTGCGGATGGCAGGGCCACCAAGTAGGACCTCCAGAGTGCCCCAACTTGGCCTCAGAGGTCCAGAGTTTCATCAGGGCCTCTGGGTGGCACGACTGGGTCTGATCTTGGGGAGCTACCCACACTCACCTCCCACTCCACAGTCCATTCCTACGCTTGAGCCAGGACCTGTTCACCTGATGTGTGGGTCTGATCTCATCACTCTCTCACAGAGTCGCCATCAACTATGGCTCCCTACTGCCTCAGGGGAGGATCTAGGCCCACCACCAGACCACAGGGCTATAGGTTCAGCCCTTCCAACCCTACTCTCCAGCCTCACTTCTCAGGACACCACCCCTCCACCCAGTACTCCAGTCACCCAAAACTACTCATGACCACTCAATTACACATGTTTTCTAGCCTGGCACAATTTTGTTGGCTCTGCTAATTCCTGCCACTCCTTTAAGACTAGCTCAGGTGCCTTCTCTTCCGGGAAGTCTTCCCTGATTTCTACCCCTCCCACCACCCTCAATAAGTTAGTCGCCCCTGTCTATCTTGTTTTAACACTTGTCACATTAGGTTTAGTTAGTTCTACCGGGAAGAGACGTAAGAACATGGATATGAGTTCCTTGGACCCAGTGGCCAAGAGCTAAGAGCCAACAGTTATTGGTTTCTGCTAAGTTCCAGGTACCATGTAAAGCTCTTCAGATGGTATTTCTACCTCTGCTGCCTATGCTGGTATCAGCAATTATCACCCTCATTTTACATATGAGGAAACTGAGGCTCTGAGAAGCAAAATAACTTGTCATACAGCACTTAAGGTGTTACAGGTAAGATTTGAAACCAAGCCTATTGCCAAAACCAAAGCTCGTTCTTCTGCCACACTGCTTCTGCATGGTTCACTCTTGTTTTCCAGCCCAGGGCCCAGCACACTGCCAGCAACTATGGAGTGGATGCACAGTCAGATGGGTGAGCGTCCGCCTCATCCTCCACTCTAGACCATGAGCCCCTTGAGGGCTAGGACCATGGCAAGTCACCCCCAGGACCCAGAACAAGGACCATTTAGAATGGGTGGAGTTGGCAGGCAATATGGAGGTAAAACTCTCCCTGGGCCCCTGAAGAATGAGTCCCTATCCACAGCCAAATGGAAGGCATGAATCTGAGATAACTGTTGGCTCACTTCCTGGGAAGGAAGCCATATAAACATGGTCATCATGAAGACGGCTTGTGTGCACAGCAAATCAGAACACTCTTATTTCCTCCCAATTCACATTCTACCCACCTGACTAGACTCGATCCCCCTCCCATACTTAGAGGCACAGCATTTGCCTCTGCCTCCAGGAAGCCTCCTCTGACCTCCTCTACTGCACAGAGCTCCTGGAAAGTGGTGGGGAGGACATTTCTCCATGTCCAGATGGGCATCCAGGGCCACTGGGAACTCTCAGGCAATCTAGACCCTAAGATACAGGAAGCTTTGGATGTCCACACCCCAGCAACCCCTGGAGCTCAACCTTGGGTCCAAGGCCTGAACTCCAGGCAAAAGATCAGAGAGAACCTTCCCAGGGAGCAGGGCCTCATGCAGGCCATAGGCCCTAGATCAGGCCCTGTCTGAGCCTTTCTGAGTTGTTTTCCCTCTTATAGAACTGGAAGGGGCTATGGCCACAAGTGATTGAGATCCCACTGGCTCCTGGCACAGGAAACATGTGTCACAGCCGCCCTGCCGGTCATCTCAGATTTTCCTCTGGGCTCCAGCCTGGCTTGGGCCCACACACCCCCTCCCTTCTTTACCACAGCCTTATTTTTAGCCTCTTTCCTGGAGGCTGAGGTTTGGTGGGTCACAGGATAAGCCTCATGTCCAGGAGCAACCTCCTACAGCTCAGGCCAAGCCCCTTTCACCAGCCCTACCAGCCAAAGGCATGCAAGGTGGGGCTTCTACCTTACACGCAACCCCCAGCCTTCCCATGGCCCCACCTCTCAACCCAGGACTCTCCAGGCAGTCACCCCAAATCCACATTCAGAAGCGCCCTCTGTCCACAGGGTTCCCATCCCTAAGCCAAGAAAACACTCTGGAACAGAAGAAGCATCTGGACTTTCTCATCCATTAACCCCAGTTACACCCCTTCCGAGCCCCTGAGGGTCTCAACTCTTGTCTAAGGCTAACTTTCCCCAGCTCTAGGCCAATTGTCCCTCCTGCCTCCCAGTGATCTTGCCGTGGGTCCACCCCTGGCTTGAGTTTATACATAGTCTTAGCATCTACTTCTGTCTTCTGTACATCAGCCCACAAAAGTGCTCACATCCCTCTCATCCTGGTGATGAAAGCAATCCTGACTTGTCCCCTCTGCCAACCACTCCTTTCTCCCCGCTCTAGCAAAAGTTCTTAGATGAGTTCTCTCCCCTTCCAAACTCGATGTCCTCACCTCCACCACTCCCCTGAAACCAACCACCTCAATCTTACAGACTCTCTCATCCCTCAGTGTCCCAGCCACCTGGACTCCAGTTCTACAGCTCCCCAATCTGGTCCCCATTCCCTGAGTGGCAACATGGCAATACCCAGGCCAGACACCTAGGAGTTGGCCCTGAAACCTCCTTGCTCCCCATAGGCCCATGAATGAGCCCCAATGATTCTCTCTCTTCTTCACCAGCTGGCCTCCTCTCCAGTCTCCCTCCCGCAGCCTGATCTCACAAGCATTTATTGATCTCTCACTAAGTCCTGGGCTGGGCTTTAGAGCCCATAGACAGTGTCTGGACTCAAGAAGCTAACGCCATGGCCCAGTGATTGCCACTTCTGGTTAGGGCTCAGAGTAACCCATGAATTCTTCAACATCCACTGGCCCACACCACTGGTTCAGTATTACTACTACTAACAACAACAAAAATCTGGGTATTAACATGTATTGAGTGCCAGATACTGTTTTAAGAGTGTTACCTCTATTAGTTCATTGATATGGCTGCCCACTAATGCTCAATGGCTCCCCACTGCCACCCAAATTAAGCCAAAACTTCTAGCACTTGAGGCCTCCATGATCTACATCTGTACAGATACCTTCTCTGGAGGTGAGACCCAAGTATCTCTTAATATACAGCCCAGTGATTGGAAAACACTGGCCTGGCTGGCCTGAGGACTCTGTGACTTGCATATGACAACCCAAAGGCCTCCAAGCTTTGACTACAGCTGTGCCCTCTTCCTGAGAGTCTATCTCTACTTGTTAAGATCCACCTCATCCGACTTATGGACATGGACAATATATTAGTGATTACCAGAGGGTAGGAGGGAGTGGAGAGGTAAATGGGATAAAAGAGGTCAAATATGTGGTGACAGAAAGAAATCTAACTATGGGTTGTGTGTGTGTGCGCGCACACACACACACACACACACACAAACCTTAGTGTTGAAACTAACTGGATTTCATTAATCAATGTCACCTGAAACTAACTGGATTTCGTTAACCAATGTCACCATAAAAATAAATAAATAAACTTAAGAAAATTAAAAAACAAAAAATTAAGATCCACCTCATCCAGAGCCCAGATTCAAGGTCTGGGCCAGGATGTCCTGCTAACTCCCTCCTCTGGGACTCTTATTGAAGAGATGCCTGAACCTCGAAGGTACCAGAGCTGGATGGAATCTGGCCTCACTCACCTAGCTGGCTGGTCACAAATACAGTGATTTCTCATTACTGCTGGTCCCTTGGCAGCTCCCAGAGGAGCCAGGTCCAAACCTCAACATGCTGATATCAGAGAGTTCTCAAAAAGGCCAAGGTGTAAGAGGAAACTGACACTGACCTCAGGGGCCCCTAGCTCAGACCAGCCTCAAATACAAGGTTGGGACAACATAAAGTCTCTTCCTGCCCAGTCAGCCAAAGCAAGCTACATAGTGCTCAAGGTTACTCCCCCAAGTACAGTCATCATCACCCTACATTCACCCTGCTTCTCTCAGAGCAGCTGGAAACTTGGCTGAATTCTCAAGAATATGGGCTCCAGAGCCAGACCATCTGGGTTCAAATCCTGACTTCTGCACCTTCCCTGCTGTGTGACCCTAGGCAAGTTACTTAACCTCTCTGTGCAGTTTCCTCCTCTGTAATATGGCTTAATTTTAAGGTCTGCTTCCTATGGTTGTTGTGAGGTTTAAACAGGTTAGTCAATGTAAAATGTTTAGAATGATGCCTGGCACATGGTAGGTAGTTACTAAATGTTATCACAGATCATTAACTCATGGGGCAGGAGCCCTGGCCATAAAAGAATGATGGGAACTCCCACCTCAGTAATCTTTTCTCCAAAATGAGGACAGATAGTTAGAAAGACAGGGCCTAAGGACCTGAAGGGATGGGCCTTGCCTGCCTTTGGCTGGTCCCTATAGGAGGGGCCCTGGTTCCCCTGCAGAGGCCTCAGAGCTGGTTCACTTTGAGAGTCTTGCCCCTGCTCCAATGCTAGGCCACAGCTCCCGCCCCAGTAATTATAGGGGCCTGACGGCCTGGCTTTGCTGATCTGGCTCTGGATAGCTAAGGCTGGGAAACCACAGCCTGGCCCTGCTAAAAACCCCCTCCCCTCTGCCCCAGCCTCAGGGGACTGGCCAAGGCAGTCCCTAAACTGGGGACCCAAGCTCTCAAGCACACGCACTTCCTGCCCCAGGACTTCCACGGGGCAAACTCCTGCCCCTGTCCCCCAGAGACAAGCTGAGTGACCTCCAGGAACTTCTGGCCCCCACTCCAAGTTTCAGGTCACCCACCTGAGAGTGACCCAGGATCTCCATACATCCGGGCTGGGTTCATCCTAAATCTCAAGTGCATTTGTTCTACATATCCTGACCATCCTCCTTCCATGTCGCCCTACAAATCTGGGTCATTAATGTCAAGACAACTTAGTGGTCATCTCTGCAGGAACCATGAGGATAAGGCCCCCAAGCCCCAGAGCCTCAGCCCCTCAGAGAGGCCCTACTCTCTCACTGGAGAGCCTAGACCCTGAACTTATCCCTCTAAAGAGTACTCCAGCTGGAGACCATAACATCCCTCCCTACCAAGAGCCCTGCCCACATACCCTGCCAGCCCTAGAGGGGAACTGCCCCCAGAGCTCAAAGAGCCCTCCCTTCTCCCTACCAAGTCTCTATGCCTGGAGTGGGTGGGGACAGGCAGCCTGGCCTCTCTCCTGTGGTTCTAGTCTATCATTTGGGGCCAGCTTTCCTGGAACCAGACTTGGCCTTAGCAATTTGGGGGCTTTGCATAGCCGTTCCTTTCCCAGCTCAGCCTCTCAGGCCCCGTCCTGCCTCAGGGGCTCCCACGACCACCTGGCAGGGGATGAGGTGGCCATACCATTATCATGACCCTCAAAGAGCATGGCCCTATGTCAGGGGTCCCCAAACCCTGGGCTGCGGACTGGTACTAGTCCATGGCCTGTTAGGAACCAGGCCACACAGCAGGAGATGAGCAGTGGGTGAGTGAGCAAAGCTTCATCTGTATTTGCAACCACTCTCAAGCACTAGCATCACCACCTCAGCTCCACCTCAGATTATCAGGCATTAGATTCTCATAGGAGAACCACTCTCTGGTCCTAAAAAGGTTGGGAATCACAGACCTATGTGACCACAGACACAGGATAAGAGGGAGGAAGGGGGAGAGATAAGAGATCCCAAAATGCCGTGGCTCAAGCCCACGAACTCCCAGCTTCTCCCGGTGTGCTGCTTCAGTGGCCAAGGGTACCAGTGACTTCTGCTCCCACTTCTCGAGTGGAAAATTGAGATTCGGAAGATGAATGGGACAAAGTCCACAGAACCAGGCAGGAGCAAGGCTGAGCTGGCCTCCAAGCTCCAAGCCTGGCCTATGTCCCCCTACCTTACCCCAACTAGACCCAGAAAAGAGGGTACGACCAGCCCTCTCTCAACATCCATACCCACAGCACTCATATGGATGTTAGAAACAGTGTGTGACCAAGAAACGTCACCCTCCCCAGGCATAGCCCTTTACAGTTTACAAAGTCTAATCACGCTCCTTGCTTCCTGGGACTCCATTCGGCAAATCCATGCTTGACAGTGAAGGGACCACGAAGACCTCATGGAGCTACCAAGTTGGGGGGAGACCCCAGCAAGGTCTCCATGATGGGAGAGAACTGAGGGAAGGTAGGAGGCCAAGCCCTAGTCCTAGCCTCCAAGCTGTCAAGTGCATTGTCCCTCTTACTTCTTGCTCTAATGTAACTGCTTCTGCTCTCAGACACATCTCCCCCAGGACTCCTTTCATCAACCTCCCAGCTACCAGAAAAGGGCCGGGCCTAGAGCAGGCAGCCTCACTGTGTGACCTGGGCCCAGCCCTTCCCCTCGAATGCCTCTCTATAGAAGAGACCAGACAAAACTACTATGGTGCCCTCCAGAATGTACAGAAACCATTCTGCCCAGTGTGTGGGCAAGGGGGCCTCACTGTCAGAGTCGAGGGCTGAGTAGACAAGGATCATGCTGACTTCCCCGATTTCCTTTCTAGGGGTGCAAGGCTCCGTAGCTCATTGGGTGCCCTGGTCAGTACAAACAGGTAGCACTGGCAACCACGAAAGAAGCCCTGGCCTCAGCAACAGGGGCCTGGTCCTTACCTAGGATTGTCTAAACCTATCAAGGCCCCTTCGGCCCAGAGGGATGGGCTTTGGGGTTAGGGTCAACTCATCTCTGCCAATCAGTCAGCAAGGGTCAAGCCTGTGCCAGCACCCTACCACACACACATATTGGGGTCACAGAGATGACCAGGATTGGCCCCTCAAGGCTAGAGGAAAATGTCCACCAGACATAGGGGTAGATGCTATGATGGATATGGAATATAGTGCAGCTGAAAAGCAGGCGTTAGGTGCCTGGCTCAGCTCAGAGAGCTGGGAAGAGCTCCTGGAAGGAGGCAGAGGCACCACTGACACCTACCCAGGGAAACTGAGGTTGGCTGCTGCCACACCTGGGAAACAGACCTGGTTATCCTGGGGGAGGGAGGTACAGGCAGAGCCAGGGGCCAGCAGACAAGAGTTTCTGGGACCAAGCTACCCTTGGGAGCAAGAGCCTGATCACAGAAAGAGGAGCAAAATCATTTATTGTTGATTCAGGGTTCGGAGAGGGCCAGGATCTACCTCAGGTCACACAGCAAGTCTAGCAAAGCAAGGAGCAAGAAGCTCAGCCCAGAAGACATTCAGGGCCCAAAAGTGAGCCTGGCCCCAAGAGCCTGGGGATGAAGCCAATGTCCTCTTTGCTTCCCTCGCTCTCACCCCCTGTCTATCCTCTGGATTTCAGCTCCCCACACCCAGGCAGAAACAAAAGCTACTTCCTATCTGAGGAAGGGACATGGAGCTCTTCCTTTCTGAGCACCTCTGACCTAGCTATAACCTACAGCCCTGCAGCCTTCCTGTCCCATTCACAAAATGAGAAACTAAGGCACAGGCTGGAGTGTTAAATGGCCCTGGGTCCCAGGGCCATTTAAACTCAATGTAGTGAGTTTCAAGGCACTTCCTCTGACAGGTCAACAGCACAGCTGAGGTGCTGGCAAAACCAACTAGAAGGTGCCTAAGGAGGAAGAAGGATCAAGGAAATAGGCAGCTGGCAGTTAGTCATTAGGGTGCCAACATTCCAGGGCAGCCAGTGGTTGACCTGGGTACTGACCTGCCAGAGAGGCGCTCTGGAATGTGGCCCTGGGATACTCCACCCTGCAGACTTTAGGTAGTACTGATGTGGCTGTGGCTAGGATGGGGCCACCCACTGAGAAAAAGACTACTTGAGGAAGTATGGGGGAGGTGATATTGACTATCCTTATCCACAAAGATAGCCACAGAGCTTGGGGCTTGACTTGGCCTCTCCCCACCCAAACAACCCTGTAAATGGCCCTGGGCCTCCATTTCCCCCATCTGTCATCTCTGGACAAACTCAACCAGGTAGACAAAAAAGAGCCAAGCGCCCCAGCCTGGCAGTCCCCTCTGGCACCCAGCTCAGGTGTTTAGGGAAGCCCCTAGTTCCTGCCAGGCCTGTGTTCCTGGCTGGGTCCCTAACCTCAGCTATCTTTCTGGGTTTCTGTTAGTGAGCAGTTGTCATGGATACCGGTCTCAGCTTCCTTGGCAGAAAAAGACTCCCCCAGGGCAGCACTCTGCCTCTCCTCACCAGCCCCCGCCCCGACCAATTTCAAGTGCCCAGTCTGCCATGGGCTGGATCAAAGGAAAAAACAAAGGTCCCAGGAAGAGACAGGTACCCCAGAGAAGTTGGGGAAGGATCTCAGCTCTCAAATAGACATTCTCCAAGCATGAACAGGGCCGGCGCCAGCTCCCTCTTGCTGGGCCTGGTTCCAGGAACAGAAGGCTGCCACCTATACCATCACCTCTGCTTCCATTTTACAGATGGGGCAGAGGCAGCTTTGGCTCCAAGAAGCAGAGCTGGGAAGAGCAGACCCAGGACCCTCGCCTGAGGGCTCCCTCTTTCTCCTGACCTGGTGACCATGAGTGAATTCAGAATGGAGAGTGGATGGCTACTAGGCTGGTAGCAAGAGCCACATGCCCTACGGTAGCTCAAATCACCTCCCTTAAATTGAGCTGAAATTCATCTGCCCAAAGGGCTCTTACCCTGGTCAGCAGTCTCTGAGTTTCTAGGCCAGAAGCAGGAGGCATGTCTCTGCCTCCATCAAGAGAACATTGTACTGGGAGTGGAAGGGAGGAAAGGGTTCTGGTCCTGCTCTGTCCTGCCGCATGATGTTGGATAAGTACCTGCATTCTCCTGGTATCAGTTCCCCCATCCACACAAGGAGGCAGAGGAAAGGGTTTAGAAGTGGTTAGTTTCTGGGCTACCTCAATTTCAGCCAAGGCTGGGTAAGAAAAGCAAGAGCAGGAGTCTGGCCCTCCTCACCTGCTTCCAAGGCCACTGCCCTCAGGGGGTTCTCACGGCAGGGAGGAGAGGCCATAATTAACTGGATCTCTGGGTGGTGCATTGGGAATGCTAGCGCAGAGGAAGAACCTATTGGAGTTCCCAGGATGGAGACTAACCCTGGTGGAGAAGGGAGGGAATCGCAAAGGTATTCTGAAAGATAACTGTCCAAAACAGAGGAAAATGGGAAGGTTGTCATGGCTGAAGTACAGTCGACATTTGTGAAGCTCTCCTAGGAGTCTGGCCCTGTCCCAGATGCTTAAGAGACATTCTCATTTATTCCACACCACCCGGGAGGTAGAGAGGAGGAAATGATCACCCAGAAGGCTCAAGTGACATCACCAAGGTCACAAGGCTGGTAGCTGAAGAGCTTGGACTCCGAACTCTGGCATCGAAGACTTTAGACCTGTGCTGTCAATTGCAATGGCCCCAGCCGCTGTGGCTGTTGAGTACCCTAAATGCAGCTCATCTAAATCAACATGTGCTATAAATGTCAAACACACACTGGGTTTCAAAACTTATTATGAAAAAGAAGGCAAAATATTTCATTCATAGCTTTTATACTGATCACATGTCGAAAAACATTGGGTATATTGAGTTGAATAAAACATATTAATTAATTTCACTTATTTTTTTTCACTCTTTTACGTGGCTACTAGAAAATTTTAAATTATACGTGGGGGCTTGCATTATATTCTTTTTGGACAGAGCCGATCTATACCATGAAGACAGAAATACACAGGACGAATTTAAAGGAAAAGAGTGGAAACTCCTCTTATTCTTTGAAGGGAAGCCAGGGCCAGATAGTGAGTTCCTGAGGGGCCAAGTAGGCAGGAACATCAAAGGTGACTGACCAGCAGAGTGTCAGCATCCCTTGCTCTCTCTCTCAGCTGGGCCAGCCAGCAACAGGTGGACTCAGACCTGGAATGACCATTCTCCTGTTTGACCCATCAAGCCATCGTAGTTGCCATAGAGACAGTAAATCTTCCTAAAAACTGAATTTGGCGGCAGGGAGCTGTTGGGGAACCTACCATAAAGAGAGGGAGAGAAAGCTAGGCTTATCCGGAGAGGAAATCTGTGTATGTTGTGTTGGAAGCGGGGCAGTGCACAAGCTGCAGCCCTGGCCTGAACCGGGAGGGCTGCATAACCCAGGCGGAATTTGCACAGGGTTTTCTGACCTTCCTCCCTACTGCCCTATGCCTCTCTTAGCCACTGCTCCCACCCCCATCCTTTACCAATTCACCGGAAATTTCCTATCTTCCTCCTCCATTCTGATATTCTGGTTCTGGGACTGAAGTCAGGATTGGGGCAGATAAACACCACACCTCCTTGATCCTACCCTCATCCCCTCAGCCCCTGGCAGAGTCAGCTTCCCTGAGAGTATTGGAGGGGGTGGGCTGGAGCCAGAAAAAAAAAAAAACAAGTTGGAAAGTGCTACAGTGCCAGAAGCAGCACCATTCATTGCCTAACTGAGAGAGGGTGGGAAACCTCTTCCTAGGCGGGGCTTACTGGTAGATCTAACGCCAGCCTTGTTGTGCACTCTCTGAGCCATCTTGGACAAGGATTGTACAGGGGCCTGTTTCCCCATCTGTACACAGAAGTCTATTTTGCATTGACTACAGGTCACAATGTTCTCTGACTTCTTCCCACCTTAGGGTGGCACCTAAGCTCCAAGGTCCCAGGCAGGCACATGCATGACAGGGGCTGGTGCACTTGGGCCATGCTGGGTATTCCTGCTCACCAGACCAAAGTAAGAGCCCCTTGGGGAGAGCCCACCCCAGAAACTGATGCCACTGGTACCCACTTCCAACTCCTCGCAGCAGAGGAATGGAGAGCGGAGGGTTTTGAATATGAGAGTGGGGGGAGGGGAAGCCTCTGCTCTCCCACCTGAGTTCTTCCCTTCTAGTTGACACAAAACCCCAATCAACAGAGGAGGAGACTGAGGCCCGGAGAAGGGGACCCAGGTGGGTGTCTGGTTTATGCAAGGCTCTCCCCTCGATCACCACAAAGTTGTTTTTAGAGTCTGTCCAAAATTCCTCCAGCTATCTTTTTTTTCTTTTTTTTCTTTTTCTTTTTCTTTTTTCTTTTTTTTTTTGTTAGTTCCAGATTTTACAAAGCTGTAGTTAGGCAGATTCTGGGACAGCATGCCAGGTACACAGTCACCACTCTCCCCCTGAACTATATGCCAGCCTAGCCATGGAGTCCTTTTCTCTCAAAGCTGCACCATTCCCACCTAGGGGCAGCTCAATCTAGAGGAAGTCTCTACTCACAGATCCCTAAGAACTGAAGGAGGGGAGCCGGCAGACTGAAATTCCAGTCCCCCATCTATCCCCAAAAGGCCCAGAGATCAACCACCTCACAAACGGGAGAAACAGACCTAAACACAAGCTGATACTAGCCCAAGGTCACACACCAAGTACAGGAGCGGCAAATCTGGGACTAGAACCCAGTTGTTCTATGGATCCTCACCACATCCCCAAGTCTGGTTCCCAGAGATGCTCACAGAGGATGAGGCAGCCCCTCTCTAGGCCTAGTGGCCTCCACTCTATTCCAGGCACCAGGCGCCATAAAGCAGGGGGAAGCGTCTTTGGGCCTCTAGCCAGGGCCAGCTGCAAACCGCATCCTGGGTCCCCAGGCGCCACGGACCCGCCCCGCCCCGCCCTCTTCTCCCCGCAGCCTGGAGCCTTTGTCAGCCACGCGCTCACACGCTTACACACACATCCGCGCCGCCCGCGTGCACACGCTTTCTCCCCAGGCTCAGACCCGCAAGAGGCGCGTGCACTCGCCGCACACACGCAGAGGAGTGGAGGCGGCGGAGGAAGGAAGGAACTGATCTGCTACCGACCGACAGACTGCCTGGGCTGGGGGAAGGGGAGGAGAGGCCCGAGAATCTGAGGCGGGGGCGGAAGGGGGCGCAGAGGCAAAAACGCAGAGAGACGCAAGGAGACTCTCGGAAAAGAGGACAACGGATGGGACGTCAAGGGCTGGCGAGGACGCGCGGACTACTCCAGGGGTGGGGACTGTCTCAACCTCTGGCCCTGAGTGGGGGGCAGTCCTTGGATTGGACCCGTGGATCACAGGGCATCACTTGCCCAGTTGTGCCTGAGCCGAGGGCACTTAAGGACCCCACGTAAGGCTTGGATATTGAAGGTTTGGGACCAAAGGCTCGCAGGGGTACCTCTAGGCAAGGGATCCTGGTTCTCGGGCTGGGTGGGGCACTAGCTCACCTGCTACGGTGTACCTGTCCAGGTAGTTGAGCACGTTGCCCAAGCTGAGGATGGCGGCGGCTGCCCCCCGCCCGCGGCCCAAGCTGGCGGGTTTGGGCTGCTGCGCGCCGGGGCCCTTGGCAGCAGTTGCGCAGCTGGGGGTGCTGGGGGTGGTGGGGGGTCCGGAAGGGGCCCGCCTCACGCTGCCGGACAGCGTCTGCACCTCATCGTCGGCGGCCGCGACTCCAGCGGCGCCCGCTGCCCGCGTCCCGCAGCAACCACCACCGCCAGCCCCTAGTTGCGCCCCCCGGCGCCGGCGCCGCCGCTCGGCGTCCGCCTCCTCCTCCTCCGCGCCGCCCGCCGCCGCCGAGGCGCATTCCAGGCACATCATGCCAGCCGGGATCGGGGCGGCGGGGGGCGCGGGGGACGCGCGGCCCAGCTTGGGCCCACTCAGTGCGTGTGTGCGCCGCGGAGCCGTCGCTGCACCATCCCGGCCGGACCCGGTCGGCTCCTGCACTCCGGCCCCGGCTGCGGCGCGGCTACGGTTCAGCCCGATGCGCCGTCGCCGCCGAGGCAGCTCTGACAGCTGAGGTCCGGCCCCGCCCACCAGTTTGCGCCCAATCAGCTCCAAGCAGGAGCCACAGCTCCGCCTCGCACGTGCTGCCCCGGGGGGCAGGGAGGCGGTGGAGGGCCCTAGGGCTGAGTCCCTCCCGCCCGACGGGGGCGCAGTCACGCTGGAGCCGCGCGACTACGGA
The DNA here is from genome assembly GCF_902729225.1 of Pteropus medius. NCBI lineage: Eukaryota > Metazoa > Chordata > Mammalia > Chiroptera > Pteropodidae > Pteropus > Pteropus medius. The sequence goes on along the minus strand of NW_024349799.1, from coordinate 17,438,665 downwards.
GGCGGGCAACGGAGGGGGCTTGTGGGAGCTACGGAGGTAGCAATAGGTGCACTCTCCAGCACCTACTCAATGCCCTCCCTCCCCATGCCCTTCCACGCGAGTGGGCTATTGGCGGAGACTCTGGGAGACAGCCGAAGGCTGGAGCTCAAGGCATCTGGACATCATGGAGGGAGGGTCTCAGCTAAGTCTGGGCGCCTGTAGGAGAGCCGGTGGCCACTCCAGCAGCTATTCACCCGCCCTGATTTAATCAGTTCAAGAAGTGTAACCAGTGGAGGCTTGGTCCAGGACCCAGTCCTCCACAGGCACAGAAGGCTATGTTGGCCACCTCCCCAGGGAAACCCATATCCAGCCCCCAATCTCCCCTTGGGCCCATTTTTGTGTGTATGCTGAGACCTTACTCCTGGCAAACCAAGAAGCAGCTCCTGGCAGAGAGAGCCAGAGCTCCATTTGAAGCCCACCAGAAGCAGGGCATTAAAAAGGGGCATTTTTTCCTGAGGGTGTGGCATCCTCAAGCATCGGACTTCCAGCTGTGCACTAGGTAAGGGACAGAGCCCTGAATGGAAGACAGGAGGCTGGGTCTTAGTGCAGCTCTGCCCTGGAGGGTAGCATGACCCTGGACTAGACCCCTAACTCCCTCTGGGTCTTAGTTTCCCTCTCTGGGGGTAGATAGGAGGATAGGATTCAGTCTGGAAGTCTATGAGTGGTCAGCAGAGTGTGGAGTTCTGTCTCCCTTGGGGAGTGGTCGGGTAGCTTCTGCGTTCAGGGCCACAATCACCACTCTCACCAATCTCAGAAGTGCCGTGGTTCTGTGACCCCCTCCCCAACCCTTCCCCACTCATCTGTTTGAAGCTTTGATTGAAATTAAAATCCTGTACAAAGTGCTGAAGACAAAATGGTAGAACTAGACAGAGCCTGGGAAATCAGAATTATCTTGTGTTTCACAGAGAGGTCTCAGGGCCCAGAAATGACCCCATCATGGATATGTGACTAGTCAGTGACAGGGTTGGTGCTGACCCAGGGCTCTGATACAAAACCCCTGCTCTGGGAGCTCAGTTCCCACTACAGACTGCTCCAGACCCAGTGTCCACAGGCAGGTGCATCTTGTGAGGGTGTCGGCCACAATGAATCATGACATAGCAAAAGGGTGACACAGCATGAGGCACCCCTCCACATCCTCCCTACTGCCTCTTGTGAGCAGAGTTAATCCCCAAGCTGGTGTTTCTTGGCGCCTTCGAGGTGTATTTTAAATTCTGCGAAGTGACTAAAAATATGCTTCGGCATGTTGGGTATGAATGACTGTGACGGAAGGGTTAGGAAAACATTTCATTCTGAAAGTTGCCTTGCTGCCTCTTTCCAGTTTGCTGAGCTCAAGCCTGCAAACCCAGATAGAGGAAGTTCCACTGGTTAGCCTGGGATGACAAGTGATTAACAGGCAAAGACAGACTTAGGAGCTCCATGGGGCTGAGAATGGGCCCCAGCAATGACCCTCATGTGTAATGGCGCCAACTAGAACACAGTATCTGACTGTAGGACTGTGCCCAGCTGTGAAGGAGACACAATTATGGCTCTAAGCTGGGCCCTAAGGTCCCCTTCCCAGTCCCCCAATCATCAATCATCCCATGCCCATGACACCCTAATCATCTCTAGATGTGGCCTCATCACCAAGCACTAGGTCCATATGCAGTCTCCTGCACATCCCCCCACCCCAGACATCCCACAGCACCTTGAATTCAGCACATCCAAAACTGAAGTCATCTTTCCCCTAAACCTCTCCCACCCTGGTATCATTTATTTCTTGACAAACAGCTCCATCATCCACATTGTCACTGAGCAGAATACCTGGGAGCCATCTGGGACTCCTTCTCCTCCTTCAACTCCTACATCTAGGTCCTGTCCATTTTTTTCTCTTTAAATCTCTCAATGTCCCCATTGCTCACTGCCTTAGCTCAAAACTCTCTAGGTCTCACTTGGACCCTTTTAAAGCTCAACACCACCTGCTCCAACTTTCCTTCCAGTCTTTTTCCATATTTCTTGCCAGCAACTTTATAAATCATATATATGACCCCATTACTACCTTGCACAATACCTTTCCATAGCTCCTTACTGCCTATAGGATCACAATATCTAAGTTCCTTAACATGATCTCAAGACCCTTCATAACCCCTCATGACCCATGCCAATCTCCAGCCTCAAATCCTACTACCCATCTCTCAAAATTACATTCCGCCACACTGAAAATAGAGCTCCTTGAATTCAGTCACAGTAATTATACTTCCTAGAGCCTAGAGGAGTGGCAGGAATTGGGCACATTTATGTATAGTTCCTGCTCTCCCCTCAACGCAAAAGCCTTTGTCCTACTAAAGCAATGACGGTTCAGAACCATGGAGAGCGTCACATGGGCAACCCCCCACCCCCCAGGCCCTTTAGTCATGCTCTGCCTATGCTGTCTACCTAGTTCATTCCTCCTACTTGTCCTTAAGAAACCCAGTACAGACGTGACTTCCTCCAGGAAGCCCTCCCTGACCAACTTAAACAATTATAATTTCCTCTTCTGGGTTACTTGAGTAACCTGTGTATCATTCCGTCACACTAAACACATCATGCTGATTATGTTTGTACACGAATCCACCACACACACACACACACACACCCCACAGAAGGCTGTGAGCCTCGAGGGCCCATACTCTGATTCATCTCCACAGTTTAGTACAGAGGAGATGTTCAGAGAATGTTTGTTGATTGAATGAGCAAATGACATTTAGCAGGTGCTCAGGAAGTATGTGTTGATTTGCATCATGTGTCTGTTGCTCTGAGTGACTCAGAAACCAGCCAGATTCCTCTTCTGGCCCTTTTGAAAAAGGCATTTTCTCCCTAATTGACTCCACCCTCCATTAGCTTCCATGTGTCATTTGCCTCCACCCTTCGATTACCTTCTCCACAGGTCACCACGCACAGGTGAATAGAAGGTACCTCCTCTCTGCTCCTGCTGTTGCCAAGTTGGGGATTTGTTGTACCCCCTCCATCCCCCAGCCTGGGGCTGCCTCACAAATTTTGTTCAGAATGCTTCATCTCTGCCTCTCTCTCTTGCTCAGAACAGATGGCTCTGAGTCCCCACTAACACAGAAGTTCCTGTTCTGTCATTTGAACATTTTTAACATTTTCTAAATTATAGAAGCTTCATCCTTCTTTGATCACAGACCCAGACCATCAGAAATGAGAATCCCTTGAAGGACATTAAGTCCAGTTTCTTCCTTTTCCCTTAGAAAGGCCTCATCTGAGAGAGGACCAGCGGCCTGCCCAAGATCATTATAATGGACACCATGTTTGTTTTTGTTTTTGTTTTTTGTCTTTTTTCCCCTTTCACTGTTCTTTTGTTTTAATGCTCAGAGTCCATCTCCCTTCCTAACAGCATCCCGGTTTCCTGGTCTTAATGGAGCTATAAATCATGCATGGGCATAGGCTCCAACCAAACACTCTGGTCCTGTGCTTTAAATCCTGAATAGGATGGCAAAAGGAGAGGGCAAATTTGTCTGGAGCCCCTCCCACTCAATAAGATAGCCCATGGGACCCTGGATCCTGAATCTTCAACCTTCCCATTGATTCTATGAACTCCTGATATGTTTCCAACAAATTTCTTTCTTACTTAAGATAGTCTGTTTCTGTTTCACACAACCCTACAACCCTGATATGGCCACACAGAAGGAGCACAGTAGTCATATACCTCCCTGTGTTGGATAAACCTTGGCTCCAGGAACCTCTGCCTGCCTCCTGCCAGCTCTATCTTTAGAGGCTGCATTAAACCAAACAACCACACAGAACTACCCAGGCATGGAGGAAAAACAGATACTTCAGGGAATAAAACAAGATAGACCAATGTTTGGTGTTGCAAGGGAACAAACCAGGGTTGCGGTGATCATCTCAATGTAGGTGTTCAACCCTCAAGCCTGAAGCCAGGGTGGAAGAGCTTTTATCAGTACCCTATAAACACACCCTTACATGCTCACACACCAACACAGAAATGAGCACACACAGGCACATGCACACTGACAGGCACACTGTGTGCCAGGATGACACCTGGGACTTGTAATGCAGCATGTGGCTGGGAAGAGCAATTAACACATTAAGTGAGCAAGTCAGGCTTGAGAACCTCGACCTGCTGAGCAGTGCATTCCCTCCTCAACATTCCCAACAAACAAGTCCAGAGTATCAGGGACTAGGATTACCCAGCAAGTGCCCTTCAGGCCAGAATGTTGTGTTCTGGTGGCCACTCTAGTCTGAATTGCTGGACTCTCACAGACCAACACCTGTGGTCTCAGCCTAGTGAAGCCTGAGGAAATAGCCCCAGTGTGGCAGGATGTAGGAGCTCAGTAAAGCTGGAGCCTCGGTTGGCTGCAGAGTAGATACTGGTCTTTCCTTCCCAAAGTCCGCTAGCACTGGACCTCCCATCCTGACTCAAAATGCTTTGGATTATAAAATCCTATAAACTCCTAGCTGAGCATTTTGTCTAGCTCAGGCCTAGGAGGTACCACCCTGCCCTGCCCAGCAACCCAAACACCAGAATGCACTGGAATTAGAAGAAACAATCCCATATTACAAGATTAAAGTCCCAGCTCCTCAGCTGGCATCTGAGCCCCTCTGGTCCCAGCCAGTCTCTCCTGCCTCCTCTTCCTCCTCCAAAACATACGCACCTTGTCCTCTCCAGCCACAGCATAGCCCTCCATTCCCCTGCACCTTGGCCTGTCCTGTTCCTTCCACTGGGAATCCTCTTCTCCCACACCTTCTCCCGCTATTTACCAGTTCCTAGGCCACCTACCCAAAGGCTTCTGCAGAATGCAATCCCTTCCTCTGCCCATCAATGTGCCTCACTTGGCATAGCCAAGTGTTTCCCTGTCTTATCTTGGGCTGTGAGATCTAAGGGCAGGGCTAGTCAGATTCCCTGCCTAACAGCATCATAGGCATCCACTGATACCAATTCATGTTTCTGGAACTGGCATGAATGAGGTTTCTGATCTTTCTCCCCAGGCACTGGACTCGGGTAAGGGAGGAGAGGGTGATTGGTATTCTGACTCTTGGGAAGCTTTCACTTGTTTTCTGGGAGCAGAGCTTCACAAAGGTTTTCCCCAAGGCTTTAGGGAGGAACATTCAGACCCTGGACCTAGGTTTCTGTGGACCTAGATCCAGCCTATGAAAATCACTTGAGGCCTGGGCTGGAAAGGCCATATTCAACACACCTCTTAAATATAGCTGGGGAGTTTGCAGCTCAGAGAAGACAGGAAGAGGTCACACAGCCAGTGAATGCAGAAGGGACCATGGCATTCTGGCTTCCCCACAAACTGGCTGCCTCGTTCTCAAGATAAACTAAGTATGATATTGTGATTTTAAATAAGAAATATATGTTTGGTATTCCTCCCCATTTCTGGTACAGAGCTCCAAAAATCCTCAGAATTTCCTAAGCGATAAGAGTAGTAAAGGTGTCGTTTGTTAACGAGGTGACTTTTGGACCCCACCTAAGGATGGGGACTTTATGGTGGGGACTTTATGGAGGGGGAACCAACCATGTGATTAGTCCTACCAGTCCCCCAGCCTCCAGGGAGGGTAGAACACTGGAGGTCTAGCTTAATCACCAATGGCCAATGGCTTAATCAATCATGCCTATGTAATAAGCCTCCATAAAAACCCAAAGGACAGGATTCAGGAGCTTCCAGGTTGGTGAACACATGGAAATTGGGGAGAGTGGCACCTGGAGAGGGCACAGAAGCTCTAAGCCCTTTCTCTCTACTTTGTCCTATGCATCTCTCCCATCTGGCTGTCCCTGAGTTATATCCTTTATAACAAAATGGTAATCTAAGGAGTAAAAGGGTTTCCTGAATTCTATGATCCACTCTGGAAAATTAATCAAACCCAAGGAGGCAGTGGTGGGAACCTCTGGTTCATAGCCAGTTGGTGAGAAGCACAGGTAACAACCTGGACTTGGGATTGGCATCTGAAGTGGGGGAGCAGGGGTGGGGGTAGTCTTGCAGGACTGAACTCTTAACCTGTGGATCTGACACTATCTCTGAGTAGAATGCGTCAGAATTGAGTTGAATTGTAGGACATCAGCTGGTATCAGAGAATTGCTTGGTAGTATAGGAACTCCCCACCCACACTATAACTGGGTTCAGAACCCTTCCCAAGTATCCTCACTGATCCTTTTTCTTACAATGGGGCATACCATTTCATGAGCTCCAATTGTCAAATTGCGATTTGAGAGGCTGGTCAACTTGGTGATGGCCGCTCCTGGGGGAGGGCTTGGATCGGAGATAGGCGTGGGCTGAGCTGGAGAGTCCAGCTCCTGGAATTTATCCCATCCACCAATAAGGCACAGGGAGGACACCACAGAGGGCAGGGATGGAGCAATCAAGGGTGAGGAGGTGAGTGTGAGGCTGGGTCTCTGCTCTGCCCACAACTGCTGGGAGTCAGACACAGCCTGGCACAGTGAAGAGGGTGATCAGCAAGTGAACGAGTGATTGCCTGGCTGGGCACCAGGGGAGGGGGAGAGAAACTCATGCTCACAGGCGGAAATAACATGCCACCCCACTGCTGCCCGCCTAGAAGCTGTCGATATCCTGCAGGGCCCGCTGTGCCCAGCTGCTCTGAACCCAGTGGCAAATGTGAGTCCCACAGAGCCAGCCCTCCCCATGGATTATGCTGGGGTCAGAGCGTGGGCTGTAGGGGGTGGGGTGCAGCGGAGGGCACAGCCAGGAATGCCCATGCACAACCACGTGAGTACCCCAGCATCGTTCGTCAGCAGCTGGGTCTGTGGAGGGTTGAGCACTCCTCCATGTAGTTCCTTGGAACTTGAAGCCACACCCCAACACCAGTACCCTAGCAGAATATCTCCAAGACTACGGATTCAGCTCCCACCTTTTGTTCAGAGGATAAATTCACACAGAGGCTATCCTGTGCCCCCCTGAGCCTGCAGAGTGGGGAAGCTGAGTTACAGTGGGATGTCCAGGGTTAGGATGATGCCTAGAGACCCATCTGAGCAGCTACCTCAGTTTCCCCACTTCAGGGGCAGCCCCGCATCCTTGGCCAGGACTGCCCACCTCTTCCTCTCCTGCTTCTACTCCCAGCACAGGCGCCTCAAGGCTATAAATAACATAACAGTCCAAAGGCCAGAAATCCGTAGGCTTGTATTGGCCATACTTTAATTGGGGCCCACCGGCAGCCAGGCTGAGAACTCCAGGCTGGAGTAGCCTCGTGCTAGGTGCAGGCACAGGCCCAGGCCTCCCACAGAGGGTGCTGACAGCTCAATTCCCAGTCCAAATGCAGGTACTGCCAGATCTCTAGCTGGGAGCGAAGAAGTGGCAGGTGCAGCAAGCCAGAGTCCCTGAGCAACAGCCAAAGGTGAGCAGAGGCACTGACACTGTGGAAGCCAATGGGAGGGGTGCAGGCAGGGTGAGTGGGATCTCCCCACTGCAGGGCAGGGGCCTCAGGGGTCCTCTGTGGAGGCCTGGGTTCCGGAAAGCAGGCTTAGTCTCTCCATGTCCTTGCTGTCTACTTCCTTGCTGTCTGGTATCCCTGTGGGAGGAAAGAGGCTCAGTCAGCCCCAAAGAAGACAAAGGTGCTCTGGGACCAGGCCTGGGCAGTCTGTCAAGAAATCTTCTAGCTTCCATTTTTAAAATAAATTCCAGATCCAACCCCTTCTCCCTACCTTCAATGCCATCACCATGGTCCCAGCCCCACTGCTCTCCCTTGATAGCTGCAGAGCTTCCTATGGTCTCTCTGTTTCAACGCCAAGCTCCTACAGTCTGTTCTCGACACAGCATCCAGAGTGGTGCTTTTGCAATATAAAACAGATGCCTTGGGACTTTTCACAGTGCTCCCATCTCACTCAGAGTTAAAGCCACACGGTCCCTACAAGGGCTCCCCGAACTCCCCATACTCTGGCCCCATTACTGCCACCTTCATCTCTATCCTCTTGCCCCTGCTCCAGCCACACTAGCCTCCTTGCCGGTCCTCAAACACATCAGGTACATTCCCACCTCAGGGCCTTTGCACTACCTGTTCCCTCTGCAGGAAGCACCTTCCCCAGAGAGCTGCATAGCTCACTCCCTCACCTCTTCCAAATCTCGGTTTCAGCGTCACCTGTGCAGTAAGGACCTCCCTCACCATCCTTTCAAAAATTGCCCCTACCTGCTCCTCTCCACCCACTTTCCTGCTTTATGTCTCTCTGCAGCACTTATCATCTCAAATATACTTTATCTTTTCCTTTTTCTGTTGTTTTGTTTTGTTTTGTTTTGTTTTTTGTCTATCTGTGCCTTCTAGAGCACTGGCTCCATGAGGGCTTGGACTTGGCATTCACTCCCCAACATCTGCAACCTTGCCTGCCTGGCACATAACAAGGGCATAATAACTATTTTTGAATGAATGAATAAATAATTGAACAAGTAAACTGGCCAGGGGCTCAGGGGGTGGCCAGTGTTCCTTGCTCCTACAGAGTTTAGCTCTGACTCCGGCATGGGTAAGAGAGGTAGGGGTACCTGTGTCAGGCTGCCTGGCCTGGTCCTGGTCTCCTTCCAGGTGCAGTGCAGCCAGTAGGAAGCAGCCGCCCCCCAGGGCGATGACGAAGGTGCAGCACAGAAAGCTCTGCTGAAGACTGAGGAAACGTTGCAGGTAGGAGTCGGGGCGCCTGGCTCGCAGGGCGCTGGAGATCTACAGAGGAGGGAGGCTTGGTCTGCCAGGTCCACCAGACCAGCCTCTAGGTCTCATCATGTGTAGGTCCCCACCCCCCAGACCTTCCCCACCCCCCACACACTAGGGCATGCCTGCAGCTCAGCCGCCCACCCAGCCTTACAAGTCCAGTGAGATAGGGGCTGCCAGCGTCTCCTAGGATGTGGCCCACTGTGATCTGAAGCGCCTCTGCTGTCCCTCGGCATCTGGGCACCACCACTGACTGCAAGACACAGGAGCACCAGGGGAACTCCCCAAGTGAGGGCAAAGAGTAGATGCCCCTCATAGCCAGCCCCTGCTCCCCATTTGCCAAGGACTTGCCTGGGGGTGTGATAGGTTGGCCAAGAGAGTAAGATAAGAGGGAGTCAATGACCCCAATGCCTGAAGCCCCACCACCAGAATGTCAGACCCCTCCAAGTCTCAGGAAGTCTCCCCAGTCCCCCAGGATGGGGCTGCCAAGTCCCCTGACGAGGGATACCCCTGTTGAAGGTTTGCTCTTGAACCAAGTGGGAACCAGGCATGGCTGTGACAACAGTGATGGGGCTGGGGTACCCCAGCTCAGGGACCCAGGAGTCAGTAGTGCAGGCTGGTAGGGTAAAGAGTGGGTACCAAGCCAGGTGTCTACATGTGTGGGCACTGGGTAGGATGGTACAGACAGCTCACCCCTTCTCTCAGGAAATTCAAGCCCCACTGGACAGACACCAAGGCAGGCTTGGTTGACTCCACGGAAGAGAGTGGGGAGGTTAGAAATATGAATTCTGGAGTCAGATAGTCGGTGTTCCAATCCCAGATCCCCACTCAACAGCTGTGTGACCGGGCCAGGTGCTTCGCCTTTCTGTGCCTCAGTCTCCTCAACCCAAAATGGAGATAAAAACTATACCTACATGGAGGGTTGTGCTCATTATTATTCTTCATCTGGTATCTGGAGCTTTATGTGGACATCAGACAGAAATAATGCCCCATGATTCTAGGAGGCAGAATGCTTCCAGGCATTTGAGCATGCTATGCTTTCTGCCTGGCAAGCCTTCCCCTCTCTGGTCCAGCTGGAGCATCCTTATTTGGCCTTCAGGATTGACCTTTAGGTCATCTCCTCTGTGAAGCCTTCCCAGAGTTCAAGGGTCTACCCTGAGCTCCCACAGCCCCTATGTGTACCCCTAAGTGGACACATGTCCCCCACAATTGGGACAGTTCCCTCTTTGCTTCTTACCCTTACATTATCTTGGCAGCAAAGCTCCTGTCTTATTTCTCTTGGGCTCCCTGGGGTACAGCAAGGTACCAGGTACAGAAGGGACTAGCTGAAAGTATGCCAACTAAATAAATCAAGTAGAACCATCTGGGAGACTGGTCCCAGGAGAAACCCTGCCAGAACCCAGGGCTGCAGCAGGAGGGGGTGGGTGGAGGAAGGGGTTCAAGCAGAAGCCACAGGTCACACAGTCCCTACAGGGCACCCACAGGAGAGCTTCCCACCACATAGCCTTATCCCCAAGACCTAAATGTCCACAATCTGAGCCCATCAGAGAATAATAATGATAATAATTATTAAATGTATTAAATGCTTCCTGCATGTTTTTATATATCATATGTATATATATTTTATATATCTATTTAACCAAATCATGAGAAAGATACAATTATTATCCACATGTTATAGGTGAGGAAATCTTCCACAGGAAGGGGAACTTGCCCAGGATTGCCCAGCCAGGAAACTGCAGGGCTGCGGGCTTTGATTTCAGGCCTTCTCTCTCCATGGCCTGGCCTTTTGACCACTCTGCTGCTGTGAACAAGGAGGAATCTTTCCAGGAATGTTTATATGTCTGTTCTAGAACATTTGGAAAATAGAGAGAAGGATAAAAAGGGCAAGTTCATCCTTAGCCCTGCAAACAGGTAACTGGCAGGGAGATTGGGGAAGGGCATTAAGGGCAGGGGAGAGTGTGAGCAAAGGTGTCCCTTTGTGAGCAGGAGCCACAGGGGATTTGTGAGAGGGGCCTTGTGGGTGGGCAGGGCAGAGTGGCAGGAATCACTCCTATGGGTAACTAGCTAGTCCCAGAGTCACTGGTGCTGAGCTACTCTTTCCAGGTGGCGAGAGAAGCTGGGCCTCCCACCCATCACCACCACCTGCCAACAGGCCTAAGAAGGAACTGACCACAGCTCTGCATCTTCCCTAAGCTCTTTCTTCTCACCCCATAATGTTGTGATTACTCACTGGTGGTTCTGGGGAAAAGGGGAGGGCCTCCTAGAGGATGGGACCTGAGTGTCCAAAAAGATGGTTCCATCTTCCCCTCCCAGGAATGCCAACCAGCTGGGCCAACACCAAGCCACTGCTGCCAGTGGCAGAAAAGGTAAGTCTCCCCCAGTCTGTTCTGGGTCCGCATTGTGTCTCCACATAATCAGGGGCCACAGCTGGGCCCACCAGCAGGTGGAGAGTCCAGCTGGTAATTTTAGAAGTGAGAGGCTTTTGGGTTCCCAAAACTCCAGGCTCACTCTATTCTGAGACAAAAACACCTCTGTTTTTGACTTTCCCTTCTTAGAAGAGCTATTCCCTTTATAGCCTGGGGCATAACCAGCGCCAACCACGGGCCTACAGAAAGTCAGAGTGGCAACCACCAGGTGCAGACTTCCTGGCAGCCTGCCTCTTGCAATCCCCACTCAGTCCTCACACCCAGACACCCCTGGGAATGTGAGCAGACAGCTATCTGGGGGGCAGAAAGCAAAGCAGGGAAGAATTGAGACAGGGTCAGCAGGAGAAGAGGAGGGTGATAACTCTTCAGGGGGTAGGAAGAAATCTGCTGAGGAGGAGGGAGATGAGCCTGGCAGCTGGATTCCAGAACCCCAGAGGACAAATCTGGGAGAGGGAGTGAGCTCCCCTTCTGCTCTATTCCCCACTCCTGGGGTGAAACTGGCTCTGGGGTACCCCGAGTGGAGCCCAGAAAGATAGGAGGGTTGGAAGGCAGGTGGAGACACCATCAATAGATTCGGGGAGGCAGAGATCTCAGCCTGAAGAGATGCAAGCCCAAGAGACACAATGTCAACTTTTCAGGAAACACAGCCTTCTGGGGTCCAGCCAGGCTAGAGGGAGCTTGCTAGATCTGAAGTTGTTCCGGGCTGTGATGGAGCCAGATCCTTTCACCAACAGAGCCACCAGGAAACAGGGGCTATCCGGAATTCAGGGAGGAAGCTCCTTGTCAGAGGGTATGTGAACAATGGGATGAACAGTGCTCATCAGAATTTTGCAGAGGATTCATGGAATAGGGAGCTGGCTACGCTAGACCAGTGGTCCCCAAGTATGCTGTGAGAAACATCTACATAAGGATCACGTGGGAAGCTCATTAGAACTGCAGATCCCTAGACCTCAGCATAATCCCACTAAATCAGATGCTGAGGATAGAGAGCCTAGAAGCTCAATTTGCAACAAGCTCCCCAAACCTGAATCAATAAAGTTTGAGAACCACTGGACCAGAGAGAGAGCCTCTGAGGTCTCTTCTCCAGAAAGAATCTGGCTTCTCCTACTTGTGGCTAAGCGATCAAAGAGAGTAGTGCCCCTGAGACAGGACTGACACGGAGGCCAGAGAGGCCTATACCGACTCCTCAGGCACATGTATGATGAGGGTAGCACAGCGGTCCCCAACCTTTTTGGCACCAGGGACTGATGCTCCTATGAAAATTTAATGCCTGATGATCTGAGGTGGAGCTGAGGTTGTAATGCTAGTGCTGGGGAGCGGCTGCAAATACCGATGAAGCTGGGCTTGCCTGCCGCTCACCTCTTGCTGTGAGGCCTGGTTCCTAACAGGTTGGGGACCCCTGGAATAGCAGATATTAGTTAACTTGTCATTATAGCCTGGGAAGCACAATCGAGGGCCTCCTCGCTCCCTAGAACGTGCCTGATTAGACTGCCTGTGCCTCAGGAGCAAAAGTAAGCCAGCAAGTGGGACCTTTCTGCACTTCCTGGCAAACCCATGTCCCCACACAGTTCCTGCCCCCATCCTATTCTAGGCTGCTTCCCCCCAGCCCCTTCACCCGCCACTCCACATCCTCCTGGCCCTCTCTCCACCTTTCCCTCCTTCCCGCCCCTGGAGGCTACTCCTGCCTCATCTCCTGAAAAGCAACACCAACTCCTGCCAACTCCAGCTCCCATTCTCTCTCTCCTGTCTCCTCAGCACATCTTCCTGTGTGCGTGGTCTACACTGCAGGTCTCCTTCATTCCCTACTCTTTCCTCACCCTGCTCCAAGCTGGAGTCTGCCCCTCCATTCCACAGACCGGGTACTCACAGCCTGCCTGCCCCTCATCTGCATTTGGCCAGAGGCCACTCCCTCCTTGAGTGTCCCCTCTCTGCCAGAGGACTAAGCTCCAAGGGCTGCAAGAACTAGTCCAGCTCCCACCACCAAAGTATCCAAAAGCAATCTTTCATTAAGGGGCTTAAAGAAGGTAGGAAGGAAGGGGGGCGTGACATAAAACCTTCCTGGGGTAGCGGGCCTTGCTAAGCTTTGGGAGCTGGAGGCCTCTGAGCCAGGGAAGAACACCAGGGAGCACCAAGTGGTCTGAATCATGGCCAGCCGGCCCCCTGGGCAGCTCCAGATGGCTCCCCAGCAAAGCTAGATGGGTCAAACTATGGCTGAGCAGCCCCACAGCCCTCCCCTTCTCCCCGACCTCTGCCCCAAACATACACACAGCTCTACAAAGAGCCTGTTCAGCCAGGTTAATCATTCTTTCAAACACAGACACTGTGGGGGACACAGGCGCGGTCTTCACATATCTGTGAGGCTGTCATGTGGAAAAGGGAGCAGCACAGTGGGGGGCAGGCGGAGGAAGCTGCAGGTGGCAGGTTTCAGCCCCATCTGAACCATCTGAGAAAACAGCTATGTTAGAGTTAGGGGCTAGTTACCTGTGCCTAAAAGTAAGCAATTCCACTAAAGAAAATGTTTGTCGACACTTTCCTGCTTCCCCATTTACTGAGCGTTTCCTGCAGTCTCTCTCGCAAACCCTGCCAGGCCGGTATGATTAGCCCTTTTTATAGACAAGGAAACTGAGGCCCAAGACATTCAGAAGGTCTGTAGCCAAGTATGGGCAGGTGTCCAAGTTTTCTGTCTGGAGAAAGAAGAGAAGACCTGCCAGCCCTCCTGCTGATACACCCACTCAAGACTCAAAGACAGAATAGGCCTGTCTGCACCTGCTGAGCCTGGCCCATGGGAAGGGGGCAGAACAGCTAGATAGGAAGTAAGCATCCAATCACAGTAATATTCAAGCAGGCCTTGTTGGCTAATTAAATGACTGCATTTCCCCACAGCCCTTTCATTCTCAGATTCTAGGACTCTAGGATATCTCTGGGAGATGAAAGATGAGAAAGTAGAAACCTCTGACTAGCTATCAGCACCCTGGCCAGCATTCTCTGTGCCAGCCACAGGGCAAAAGCTGCACCCGTATCATTTCATTTCTTCCTCACAATAACTCATCAGGCATTTTCATACCCATCGCCACATGGGGAAACTGAGGCTCAGAAACACAACGTGAATTGCCTAGGTCACATAGCTAGTAACTGACAGAAACAGGGCTGAAATCCAGGTCTGTTTCCTGAATCCAGGTTTGTGCCCCAGCTACACCATCCTTAGGACAGCTCTTAGCCAATTGCCAAGCTGCTGTTTCCCTTGTGCCCAGCACTGACCTGTGCCAGCCTGCCAAGAGGCAGGAGGAGGGCTCTTGTGGTCCCCCTAGGTCTGAGACTCTGTGTTATTCACAAGGGCACAGTCCATCAGTGTTTAAAGCCCTTCCCTGCATGTCTCCGAGAAGGAGGCAGGGAGGTTGGACTCTGGACCTAGTGAAGTTATGTGGTCAGGACAGCATCAGGCCTCATTATAGCCTGAGCTGGCCCCCTGGCTTGACATGGGAGCTGGGGCGATCTAGACTCACCTGGGCTCAGTGGCTATAGCCCTAAAGTCCAGCATGCCCAGAGTGGGGGCCAAGGAGCTCGCTTGCTGAAGAGTGTAGTCAAGAAAGAGGGGAAGAGGGAGGGAGCCCTGGAGTCAAAAAGCCTGGGCCCCAGTCCTGGCTCGGTGCCTTTGCATGTTGTGTGACCTCGGTCTAGGCACCTGCCCTCTCTGAACCTCTATCTGCTCATCTGCAAAATGGGAAGTGATGGTCAGAGGAGATGTTTGAGAGTGTCAGGGGGCCCCTGGTCAAAGACAACTGTTCAGTTACCTTGGTTCCCTACCCCAGGGATCTCTGAAGCCCCTCCCAACCTCTGGGCCACTCAACAGCAGAGGTCCATCCCTGAGCTGAACAGACTTCAGCTCCCACTGCTCAAGAGGCCCCAGGACCAGCCCCCACTCTGACCCCCACACCTACCAGCAGGATGTCTGCAACCACTGCCCAGTTGCAGGACAGAAGCAGCTCCCCAAGGGCCAGGAACACCTGTGGACAAAGGGAGGCCAGGGTGAGGCTCCCCGGACTTCAGTCACCCACCCCTCCCAGTACTGACTCTTCCTGCCTGTGGAGAGGGAGACTGAGGCTCCACAGAGGAAAGCACCAAACTCATTGGGTCGACGAGGTCTAGAACTTTGTTTCCAGTTGCAGCAGCCTCAAAGGTGGGTAGATATTCCCATCTAGGCAAGCTGGCAGCCATGACTCGAGGGTGGTGACAGGGCCCGAGAACAGTACTCTCCCTGATGGATGGCCCCCAGAGTCTAGCTCTTGAGGTCACCTGGGGAGCCCAGGGAGGAAGCAGCCAAGACACCCAGTCCACTTTTAAAGGTAGGGAAACAGACTTGAAGAGGAGAAAAGCCCAGGGACTACTCAGAGCTTACCCACTCCTTCTCTGTGTTCTCCTAAGGCTTGAGCACACTGATAAGGTGCCTACTGTGTGCCCCCTTCCCCCACCCTGCCCAGATGTCTGCTAGTGACTGGAGGCCACTGCAAGCCTGTCTCTCCCAGCTCCCTGAACCCCTGCCTCATGCCAAAGGATTAGGACAATCCTCATTCCACTTACTCAAGAAGAGTTTAATGAAGCAAGGAAAAAAAAAGTCTTATTTCTGCGAGCTTCCAAGAGCTTATGGCTGGAGTGGAATTAGTCATTCCTGGAGTCACGGGGCTGTGCCCTGGGCAGCCGAGGCCCTGACTCCCAAAGGCCCATAAGCACCCAGGGCAGAAGAACCAAAGGACCATTGCCTGCACACCTGCTGCGTGCCAACCATGTCCAATCTTGTCACCCATCTAACCTCTCAGCCACCTTATAAGGCAAATATTATTAAACCCATTTCACAGACGAGGATACTCAGGCCCAAGGTAATATATCAGGCCACTTTCTGGCAAACCTCCCACCACTGTGGCTGTCCCTTTGAAAGATGAGGAACAGGAGGCTGTGATGGGGAAGACTCTATAAAAATTTCAGCAGCCACAGTGCCCAGTGAGGCTGGCAGGAAGGAAGTCAGAGGAAAGCCCAGGACGAGGAGGGCCTCCAGGCGGAGGTGGCACTGACCAAAGCCTTGAAAGGTAAGTAGGATCAGGATGGGCTGAGAAAAGCCCCAAGGCCATGCCAGGCAGAGGATCCATGAGAGCAGAGGCAGGGAGGCTGAAATGCACCCACCATGCTGGTTGGGGCAGAAATATGGCCCAGTGCAATGGAGAAAGAGAAGAACCCACTGAAGAGAAAGAGCAGCTGTGTGTGTTCTCAGTCTAAGCAGTCCCTGGTTCTCTGCACCCAAACTGTGGAACCCTTGAGGGCAGGGTGGGTAGGCACCCACAGGGGTGGGAATCAGATCTGCTGGCAGGTCAGGTCTCAGGTGGGGCCCAGACAGTCCACAGACCCACATTCCAGCCTGACAGGATCTGTCACCCCAGCTTCTTGAAGCCACATGAAAGCCCGGGCCAGGCTCACACCCACCTTCCCCACACATTCCAGCCACCTCCAACTGGACTGCCAGGCCACTCCTCTCCTCACACCTCCAGCTTGTGGCTGTCTTTCACTCCAAATAGTGGGTAGCAGCCACTGGAAGCCATGCATTCTGCTGGTGCTGCAGCTTCCCATTCTGTCTCTCCCTGCTCCCCCACAGCCACAGGACATACTGAAATACACCTTTTCCTTCCTCCAGCTGGAGCAGGGTGGATCCTGACCCCAAAATAGAGCCGATCAGAGGGAGGCTGCAGCCACAATGGTGCCTTTCAGGCTGAACAAGCTGCCGAAGGATGCCAGATTTCCTAGGACACACCTGGAAACCAGCCTCCAGCCACAAATCCTCATCTCCACAAGGGAGGTGCCCGCTTTGAGCGGCAGAGGGCCTGGCTGGGGAGAGGCCACCTCTCAAACCAGTAATTACAGAGTCTCCTGAGGGGGCTGCTCAAGGAGGGGCTCTCCAACAAAGGGGTGTGACCTCCCAAGGAGGACAGGGCCGGCCCCACCCTTCCATGCTGGGCAACCCGAGGGAGGCCACCCTCCTCTGGGCCTTGGTTTCCCCAACCGTACAACAATGGGGGTGGCCCAAATGCTCTGCCAGGAATCTCCAGCACCAACAGCCTGTGCTTCTAAAGCTGTGACTCTCGCTTGGCACTACTCATGTTCCCCACAGTGTGTGTGCAAAGGAGTCTTAGAGTTCAGGGGCTTCCATGACCAATTCAGACTTGGTTCCTCAATTAAATAACTGAACAAACTAACTAAAAGATAAAGTCACCATGAAGAATTTATCTGACTGTTTCTAGCTACTCCTACACAGGTGACTCAGCGCCACAGTGCCAGGCACCTCCTGGACACCCTCTCTTGAACTGCTACAGGCATCTCTCACTGACCAGGTTCCCAAATTCATTCTCTCCTCCTGTCCTCCCATGTCACTGTTCTCATCCAGTGTAGCAAAGCCAGCCAGGACATAAGCCTCAGACTGGCCACCAGCAGGCTGCCGAAGCTGCTTCTCTGGGAAAGCTTGTTGTAGGCCATCACTCAGGCCAGAGGGGTAGTAAGGGGCTCTTACATTACTTGTTCACCCTCGTCGCCCTCCAGTCAGTGAATCCTGTCCATTCTGCATCCTAAATGTCCCTCCTATCTGCCCATTCCTCCTGTCTGCTGCTGGGCTGGTCCAGGCCACCCCTTCTCTCTCCTCCTTACCAGTTTCCCAGGCTCCACTATCCTCACACCCACTGTAGCCCTGGAGGGGATTTCCAAAAGGGAAATCTGACTCTGCCCTTATCCCCTTAGCGCCTATGCATGCTTCTCTGAACCCTGAGTTAGTCCCCCTGGGTGACAGGGCCTGGGAATCCTGCCTGGAGCCTGAGAAATGTGGAGTCCCTCGGCCCCTGGCCTTTTCCATTTCAGACTCAAGAGGATTTCCCCTTTAGGCTGGGGCAGTGATGATGAATGTCCCTGGCCTTAGTCCCCCCTGGCCACAGAGGAAGGCACACATACACACACCCACTCACACTGTAATACAGGCACACACTTACATATACACACAGTCACACAAGCATACATAGACACGTGCACATGCAAAACCTCACACATGTGTACACAAGCTTCAACACGTGCACACTCATACACATGCACACATACATGCACACTCGTAACATGGAACACACAGAAAACACACACCACATGTACATGCAAATACAAGTAACATAGATGACATTTTATTATTAAATTATTAATAATTTAATAATTTAATAATTTAATAAATGCCATGGGCTGCCTCAGAAGGACTGAGAAAGGCTCACCTGACCTTCCTTTGAGGGCCCCACCTCCCTGCCAAGACCTGGCAGCTGTCTCCTCTTGGATGGACAGCAGAGCCCACCCAGAAAGCCCACAATCTCTGCTGAATTCTTTAGGAGGACACCAGAGCTCTGCTTCTTCATTTCCTCACTCCCCACCTGCCTGCCTACCAGGCTGCCAGGCTGTTGCTGGCCCCTGAGAAACAGGTGGTGCTCTTGTGCCCTGAAGCCAGTCTTAATTAATTATTAATTAATAATTTAATATTAATTAATATTATTAATATTAAAAGTGTGGCAAAAGTGCCAGCCAAACAAGTGGTGGCTGTAAACACTGGTACACACTTACTGGGGTGAACTTGCTGAAAAACAGCCTAGCATGTATACCTGCAAGCTTGTGGTCTCATAATACGGACAGCAAGTTGTACACACACGATCACACAGGTACACACAGTTATGCATATATACAAACATGCTTATGCCCTCACACTCATGCACAAGGGCATGCGTACACTCATGCCTTCACACACATACATATTCACAGCTCTCCTCCAATACTCCTGCATGCACAGGAAGGCCTGGAGAGGGAGTAGGAGCCCTGACCAGAGAGAAAGCTCAGTCTCTATGGGGTGGTGGGGGTGGTGTCTTCACCTTGGTCCATCTCGGTCTTCCCATTGGGCAGTAACTGATCTCTGACCTGCAAAAAATGGATTCTAAGCCCCCCAGGAAGGAAAAAAGCAAATATCCCCCATGGGCCCATGGAGACTAGGGCAGAGCTAAGACTCAGTCCTCCCTTTTTACAGATCAGCTCCTCACTCTGTATGACTGAGCAGGTCAGGACACAGGCCCCAAGCAGACTGGCCGCCAGAAAGCTGCCAAGCTGGCTGGCACACTTTACCCCCAGGCCTGCCAACCTGTAATCGCAGAGACTGGCTTCAGGGCACAAGAGCACCACCTGTTTCTCAGGGGCCAGCAACAGCCTGGCAGCCTGGTAGGCAGGCAGGTGGGGAGTGAGGAAATGAAGAAGCAGAGCTCTGGTGTCCTCCTAAAGAATTCAGCAGAGATTGTGGGCTTTCTGGGTGGGCTCTGCTGTCCATCCAAGAGGAGACAGCTGCCAGGTCTTGGCAGGGAGGTGGGGCCCTCAAAGGAAGGTCAGGTGAGCCTTTCTCAGTCCTTCTGAGGCAGCCCATGGCAAGTCTGGCTACTTGAACTCAAGATGCGAAAGAAAAAGGGCTTATTCAAGAAGTCTCCCAAGGGCTAAGTTGTAGAAAAGCCCCTCCAGAGCTGGGGCACCTGCATAGCCAAGTTGCCTGCCAACCCTGCCCAACCCCCACCACCACCACAGGCTAGAGAGCAGAACTCACAGCCATCCCCAGAATCCTTTGCTGACCCTGACTACAGCTATAGTGGGCACAGATCCTGGCTGATCTTGGCAACCACCTCGCAAGGCTCCCCTGTGGGCATCAGGCTGGTAAGATATTGGTCCTTACCAAGGAGTCTTTAAAGATAAGAAGGGCAGCATCCCCTCCTGTCTGTAAAGGCCTTGGTGACAGCCAGGCTATCTCTGCTCTGTGTAGTGGTGGCCACATCTCTCCTTCGGCAAGTAGGGAACTCAGAGTCATGATTGAGTTTGGGCTAGAAGGGGCCTTAAAGACCATCTGGGGCAACTCTTATACAAAGATGGAGAATTGAAATTGCAACACAGACTTCCCTTCCCTCAAAAAGTAAAAAATATTAAGTCGAGGGAAAAAATTGTTTTTCACCAAAGAACAAAACAAAACCTAATGAGATATACATTAAATATTGGCAGCCAAGGAAAAAACAGACAATTCTGTAGTGGAGTAGAGAATATAGCCCTTCTCAGCTCCCCTCCCCAAAACTATTCTCCAAACCCCCGTACTGAAGGGAAATAAACTGAAGGGCTCTTAATTCCCACTCTTGATCAAGAACCAGTGGGAAAAGCTACTAGGGGAAAATGGGTAAAAGTGGAGAAAGTAAACAATGGTTCCACTTACTGACTCCACTCAAGGGCAGAGCACAGCCCCCATCCCAGAAGGGGAATATACCCAGTGATTAAGTAGAATGAACCCTGTGGTCGAGCATTTACCTAAATCGTGGAAGAGAGAACAGAGCCCAAGTGTTGAAACAAAGACTCCTCACTGCCTCACCTGAGCCCTGCAATTCCTTCATGCTACAGAAAACCTAATGCTCAAGTTTAGAACTGCAGCCCCTTTGGAGAAGAGAATAGTCACAGAGAAGGCTGGAAGAAAGTCAAAAACAAAGAGTCACCCACACTATACCAAAGCAAATTCAGTATCTGAGCAGAGTCGCCCATGCCCAGGCTAAGGGAAGGCATTCAGTAAACACACAAAGAACTAGAAGGAGAGGGAGGAGAGGGAGGTGGGAAATGGAAAGGGAGAGAAGGGAGGGGGAGGGAGAAAAAGGGAGGGAAGGAAGGTAAGGGAAAACAGAACAAAAGAAAACAAAAGAAAAGAAGGGAGAGAGGGAGGGAAGGAACGAAAGGGTAGGGAAGAGAAGGTAGGAAGGAAAGAAGGAAATAAAGAAGGGAGGAAAGGAAAGGGAGAGAGAAGGAGCAGAAGGAAATTCCTTATAATTGCTCTAAACTATATTGAATATTAATTCAACCAAGAAAGAGCTCAAAGATGAGACGAGCCGCCACAGCATGAGATACAAAGGGATATCACAGACTTAAGGAAATAAATGTGGCGGGGCGGGGGGCAGGGGTTGGCGCAAGACAACTAACAACATTATTACAGAACTAATAAATTATAAACAACTAGAAACAGAATAGGCATCAATAAACATAGACTTACTGATATAGAGAAAAGGCTTAATATAATCTCACTGGCTGATGATTTTTAAAAACACAAAGAGAAGGCAACTTTTAGAGAGAAGTAAATGATATGGAAGACAGAAAAAGATGATCCTGGCTGGGACTAAAGTACAGCAAGCGAGGCACATAAGGCACCAAATTTAAGGAGGTGCTCATTCTCAGGGTTACACAAGTGCAGGGTCGGTACTGGAGAGTGAGAGCCCCCTTAAACTGTGTACCCTCGAGGCCTCACTTGCCTCACCCTAGTCCCAGCCCTGAAGATGACTCAACCCAAATACAAAACTCAACAAATAAATAAACATAAGAAATATTCTAAGAGATAAAACGGGTAAAAAGGATACTCAGTAGTGATTCTGAAGATATGAAGAACACTGTTAGGAAGAGATTTTGATATGATATAAAATATTTAGCATTGAAACACAGGCTAGTTGTGGTAAGCATCTTCCAACATGGCTCCAGAGATCCCTGCCTCTTATATTCTCGCCCTGGCCTTGATTGCAGCCTTCAAGAGACCATGAAGCAGAGGACTCAGCTAAGCTATGCCCGGATTCCTAACCAAGAGAAACTGAGAGGTAATAAATGTGTGTTGTCTTAAATGGCTAAATGTTGGGGAGATTTGTCACACAGCAAGAGATAACTAATACACTAGCTAAGCTATTGAATTTCAAGAATGAATAATGAAATTTTCAGGTATCCAGATGGAAAGGTGAATCAACATTAAGGATTTTTTAAAAATCAAGCTAACTTTATTCTCCATAGCAATATTTAATGCCAAAAGACAACAGAGTAAATGTTTGCAAAGTAATGAGGGAAAGAAAATGTGAGCCAAGAACATTATGTCCTGTTACATGTTGTTTAAATAAAGAGTCAAAGAGAAGAAGATGATCTCAAATATAAATGAACCAAAGGAATGCAATCTTTCTAGCTTTTTGAGGGGTGGAGGTGGGGGAGAGGATGGATAAAAACTAGCCACAAAATCTATCCAGTTAGAAGTTGAAGCAAGATAAAAAACTCAGAAATGAAGGGTCTCTGTCAACTGATAATGAGCATTGAATCTATTTAAATCTGGGACTACTATCAAACAACTGTAAGGATTATGCTTAGAGAACAGATTGAATGTTACAAATCTAGAAGAAGTAAAACTAATAATATAACTAACAAAAATCAGGAGATTGGGAAGAGAAGAAGGGGGCAGTATAAAAATGCTGGTGTTCTCTTTCATAGTTGGGATTCATCCGTAATTCCAAAATCATAAAATTAATGTGAAATTGAATAATTCCTTTGATTTCACTTCGGTTTATTCAGGTAAATTCATATAAATTAATTAAACATATTGTATGATTCCATTTATATCAAATATCCAGAATAGGCAAATCTATAAAGATAGAAATTAGATTAGTGGTTACCTATGGCTGGGGTAGAGTCAGGTTGGAGAGAAATGGGGAGTGACTGGTAATGGATATGAAGTTTCTTTCTGAGGTGATGAAAATATTCTAAAAGTGATGTGGTGATGACTGCACAACTCTGTGAATGTACTAAAAACCACTGAATCGTACACTTTAACGGGTGAATTGTATGGTATGTAAATCACATCTCAATAAATCCATTTTAAAAATCACAGTACCATATGACCCCAGTTTAATAAAAATATTTCTAAAAACATAAATCTGTGTATATATACAGAGAGACACATTTAGAATGAGAGTCACCTAATAAAATAACAAAAATGGAAGCAAACAGGCCAAAATGTTAAGAGTAGTTAATTCTGGAGGACAAGAATATGGATAATTGCCATTTTCTTCCTTGTGCTTTTCTGCTTTTGCTTTTGTTTTATAAATTTCTCCCAAATAAAAATGCGAAGGTCATTTGACATAGTGTGGTTGATTGATTTGGCCCCAACTCTTTATTTCACTATGGTAACATGATGTATCCACAGCCTTGACATGTGGAGTGCCCTGAAGCTTGATCCTTGGTCCTCTTCTCGTCTCTATCCATGCTCACTCCCTTGATGATCTCATTCAGTCTCGTGGCTTTAAATAATTCACCTAGACCTCTCTCCTGAACTCCAGACTCATATATATCCAAGTGCCTCTTAACATTTCCAGTTGAATACTTTAAGAGGCATCTCAAATTTAACATCTAAAATTGAACTCCCAATCCCATTCCCTCCAAAAAGAGGAAAAAAAAAGTTTTTTTTAAACCCTGCACCTCCTTCGCTCTTCTCCATCTCAGTAAATGCCAATTCCATGCTTCCGGTTGCCCAGGCCAAAACCCCTGGAGTCATCCTGGATTCCTCTTTCTCTCTTATACTCCACACCCAACCCGTCAGGAAATCCTGTTGATTCTCCTTCCAAAGTATACCTCAAATCTGCCACTCCTCCACACTTCCTCCATAACTACTCTGGTCTCAGCCACAACCATCTCTTGCCTACATTATTAGAAGACCTAATTGGTTGCCCTGTTTCTGTCTTTGTCCTCTTTCATTCTATTATCAATGTAACAGCCAGAGAGACCCTGTTAAACCATGTAATAGATGTTACAGAATGACCCCTAATTAATCATGCTTCTTAATATTCACACCCTTGGATAGTCCCCTCCCATGGTGAAACTGGGCTTGCTTTACACCTTGCTTTGACCGATAAAATAAGATGGAAGTGATGCTGTGCTCTTCTAGGACTAGGCCTTAAGAGACTTTGCAGCTTCCACTTTTGCTTTCTTGAGATGCTGCCCTTGAGAGACTGCAACATAAGAAGCCTGTTTAGTCTAGTGGAGAGTGAGAGGCTAAGTGGAGGAGAACCAAAGGGCCCCAGGCAACAGCCAGACATGAGTAAGGCCAGGTTGAACGTTGCAGCCCAGCCAATCATCCAAGTGAGGGCAGCCACTTGAGTGAGCACAGGTGAAACCAGCAGAGGAACTATATGGTCAATCTATAGAATCACAAGAAATGGTAAATTATGGTTGTTTTAAGTCACTAAGTTTTGGGGTGATTTGTTACACAGTAACAGATAACTGATATAAACCATAAGTCTGATCATTTCATGTCTGGGCTAGACATCCTCTAATGGCTTCCCATTTCACTTAAACTCAAAGCCAAAGTCACTATATGTACAGGGTTTTACACAATCTGCATCCCCACTGCCATTACCTCTGACCTCATCTCTGCTCTTTCCTGGCTCACCCCATTCCAACCACATTTCCTCAACCACATCACCAGCCATGCTTTCCCCTTTCAGGGCCTTTGCACTTGCTGTGCCCTCTGCATGGAATGCTCTTCCCCATCCACCCACATACCTCCTCGGTCACTCCCTCACTTGCTTGAGGTTGCTACTGAAATGTCACTATCTCAGCGAGGCCTCTCTGACCACCTTGCGCTGCCCCTGTCTCTCTTCTTGTCCCCTTTCCCTGCTCTGTTATTCTCCACAGAGTTCATCCCCATCTAACATACCGTTTATTTACATTTATTTTACTACATACATATTCTTGCCTGTTTTGTTCAATGTTGTATCCTCAAAGCCTAGAGAAGAGCCTGGCACACAGGAGGTCCTTGGGAAATACTTGATAAGAGAATGAACATTGCTGCCCATCCAGCCACCTCACCATGGTCTTGGCTTTGCCCCTCGAGGCCTCTGCTCCCAGCCCATGATACCCAGCAGGGGTTTGAGGATGAAGACTCAACCCCCAGTTTTCTCACCTGTGAAACCAGAAGAGCAGCATGGAACTAGAGACTTGCCCAAGGAGAGGGTGGCCCACACTTGTGGGGGCTTCACGGCCACATTTTATGTGCCCAGACTCTCCTCCCCACAATGTCAGATGTCAACAAGACCCAGACCACAGTGGACGAGGAGCCCTTGGGGCATTACGACAGATTGTATTTACCCAAAATGTCCACTGCACTATTTCCACATGCTCTTCCAGATCACTGCTAGTCCCCATCAAAAGATTTAATCCATTTTCTCTCACCTCGAATCTGAGCAAAGAATTGTGGCTCAAGCAAAGAACAGAATTCCGTGAAAGTGATGCTGTGCCACTTTCAAGGGTCAGTCATAAAAGACAATATGGCTTCATCTGTCTCTCTCTCTCAGGATGCTAGTCCTTGAAACCCAGCCCAAAGTTGTGAGGAAACCCAGGCCACATGGAAAGGCCACAAGCAGGTGTCTCAGCCAACTGCCCCAGCAAAGTTCTCAGCCGACAGCTAGCATCAATCTCTGATAGCCCCCAGCCTTTGATGATCCAGGCCGACCCCCATTCTGCTTAGTTAACCCCAAGTGAAAAAGAGATAAGCTATCTCACCTCCCAACCTTGCCCAAACTGCAACTTCACGAGCAAAATAAATGTTTTAAACCACTAAGTTTCATTATATATCCATAGCAACTAAAACAAACACCAAAGTCCATTTAGCTCTTTAAGGAAACCAAGAGGCAAGTACTAGCACTCCCATTTTATAGCTGAGAAAATTAAGGCATAGCAGGGCCAAAATCCTGTCCTAGCTCACACAGCTAGTAAGTGAAAAAGCAGGAATGATGCCTGGTTCTTGCAGATGCCTGCCTCAGTGCAGGCTCACTCCCGTCCCCCAACTCCTGCTCCTCCATCTAGACCACAATGCCCACCAGGGGGAGCGTGCCAGGGTTGAGCCATGTCCCCCAGCCACCAGGCCAGCAACCGTGGAGCCCCTGCATTGGGCTCAGTCCATCCTCTGAGTACAAACCCTTTCTCCTCTGAAGGGCAGCCACTTTGGGAAGAAGGCCAAGGAAAAGGGTGTGAGCCAAGACCTGCTGTGTGTGTCTGGATCCCAATTAACAGCCGAGAAGCTCACTTCCCCTGCCAAGGGGACTGGAAGAAAGGAAGAAATGCAACCCTCTGTGCCTGCAGGTGGACCACAGGACATGGGCTCCCCCAGGGAAGGCCTCAGACCAGACTTTATATGCTCAGGAAACCTTACTGCCATGAAACGTACAACATGAGTTGGCCCCTACTTCAGGAACTTTGGGGGCAAACACATGATGCCACCAAAAAACCCTCCTTCTCACACAATGCAACTACAGTCACAAAAGCAGTGGAAGTAAAGCTACACTCAGTTGCAGACACACATGTGCACACCCATTCCATACAATTATCCATATTCCCTGATACGCATGTATGTGTTTGCTCATGTACATACATGTATACAAAACAGCACACATGGACACACTTGTACATACTGTGTACGTATAGAATGAATATACATGTACATGAAATATACATAAAGCATGACAAATACAGGTATACAGAAATATGTGTACACACATAAGCACACTTATCTCCACTCATATTCACAGACCTGAATATATTCACACTTGAATGCATGCACACACTACCACACATACCCGCATGGGCCCTTCCCAAGAAGATCTTGGGACCCATTATTTTTCCCAAGACTCACAGAGGTAGTGCAGGAAGAACTTTGGTTCCTGGAATCTGAGAAGGAGAAGGGATAAGTGAAGGGATGGAAGAAGCTCAAGGGACTCTTCCTATTTTGAAGCTCATCATAAGCCAATTCCTCAGGCCCTTTAGACTCCCTTTCTGATGTTGACCCTTCTAGGTCCCCCAAACTTCATGACATCCTTCATGATGGACTGCAGCCAGTTCCCACCCACTGAAGTTTTAGGGGTGATGTCACATCCCTTGGACTCCAGACTCCTCTATTCGACTCTCCACTACACCATCACTTGGATGTTGACTTCACATCACAAACTCAAAATGTGCAAAACCAAGCCTGTTGATCTTCCAAAAAAAAAAGCCACTGCTCCTGCCCATTTTCCTATCTCAGCCAATGGTATTTCCCTCCTTCCAGTTGCTCAGGCCAATATCTTAGAACTCACCTTTGATTCTTATTTCTCACACACCACACTGAATCCATTAGGAAATTCTGATAGTTCTATCTTCAAAATATATCTTTAATCCAACTACTCCTTACCACCTCTACTGCTACCACTCTGAACCACGCCTCATAGTTTCTTACCTGGATTATGGCAGTATCTAATTCTTCTCTCTGCTTCTGCCCTTGCCCCCCAAGTCTATTCTCAACAGAGAAACCAGAATGATTCTATTAAACATGAGCCAGTAATAGAAAAACAATAGAGAAAATCAATAAAACCAAATGTTGGCAGCAAAACTGATAAATGTTTAGTTAAGCTGGCTAAGAAAAAAGGAGTGAAAACTCAAATTTCTAAAATTAAGAACAAAGGAGGGAACATTATTACCAATCCCACAGAAATTAAAAGGAATATGAGGAGATACTATGAACAAGTGTATGACAACAAGTTAGATAACCTAAATGAAATGCACTAATTCCTAGAGACCAAAATCATCAAAACTGACTTAAAAAGAAATAAAAAGTCTAAATTAATCTATAACAAGTAAATCTTGAGTCAGTGGTCAAAAAACTTCTCACAAACAAAATCTAGAACCAGACGGCTTCACTAATGGATTCTAATAAACATCTAAAGATGGATTAACACAGTCCTTTATAAACTCTTCCAAAAAAAATAGAAGAGGAAGAAACACTTGTCAACTCACTCTGTGAGGCCACTACCCTAATACCAAAATTAGACAAAGACACCACAAGAAAACTACAGACCAATATTTCTTATGAATATAGATGTAAAAATCCTCCACAAAATACTAGCAAGCCAAATTCAGCAACACATAAAAGTGATTATACCACTGTCTCTCAGTGTCCGTGGAGAATAGGTTTCAGGACCCCTAACAGATACCAAAATCTGAGGTATCCTCAAGACTCTTTTATATAATGGCACAGCATTTGCATATAACATAGGTACATCCTCCTATATACTTTAAGTCATCTCCAGATCACTTATAATACCTAATAGAATGGAAATGCTATGTAGATAGTTGTTATACTGTATTGTTTAGGGAACAGTGATCCAAAAAAAGTCCATACACGTTCAGTATAGATGCAACCATTGTAGGCCTAACTGTACAGTACATATCAGCAACAATGTAACTTTTTTTTTTTTCAAATATTTTCTATCCACGATTGGCTGAATTCATAGATATGGAACCCATGGATACAAAGGGCCAACTACACACCATGGCCAAGAGAGGATTCACCCTGGGAATGCAAAGTTTGTTAAACACAAATATCGATCAATATAATATACCACCTTAATAGAATAAAGAACAAACTGTAAGATCATCTCAATAGATGCAGAAGACATAAGCCAGATCTCCCACTCCTGAGCACAAAAACCTGTCTCACTCTCAGTAAAAGCCAATTTCACCTGCACCCCACAAGGCCCTACATGACCTGGCCCCTACCACCTCTTTATCTTCATCTCTCTCTCTCCTTTCCCTCTCTCCACACAAACCACAGTGTCCTTGCTAGTCTTCAAACCCACCAGGTACACTCCTGCCTCAGGGTCTTTACAGTTGCTATTCCTTCCACCTAGAAAATTCTTCCCCTAAACAGCCATATAATTCACTCCTTCACCTCCTAGCGGTCTTTTCTCAACAACCACCTTCTTGGTGAGGCCTCTCTGGTTACACTATATAAAATCGCAGCCCTCTCCCTGCAATCCCACACAATCCCTATCTCCTTTCTCCACTCTAAGAATTTATTATCATTTGAACTATTGTGTTTTACTCGTTTCTCACCTGTTGTCTGTCTCCCCCAACTAGAATGTAAACTCCCTAAAGACAGAAGTATTTTAGTCTATTTTATCCATTGCTATATCCACAGCATTTTAACTAGCATGCCACTTTCAATAAATATTTGTCAAATAAATAAATGAATGCAAATATCTGGTCATTCAACCATTCACTCAGCAAGCAGTGATCACCCCCACCCAACCCCAAGTTCCTGACACTGTGCTTCTGGCTGGAGTACTAAGGAAGGTTGGAATCAGCCTAGGCCCTGCTGGGAGAGGGGTCAGAGGATAAGTAACTATAACCCAAGGAAGACAATGCTGAGGAGTATCAAGGATGAAGAGAAAGGGTCAGGCCTAGCAATCAGGGAAGGCTCCATGGAGAGATGGAGCTCAAACCAGCCCTCGATGGCCCAAAATGATTTGGGCATATGGAGAAGGGGTGGGAGTGGAGGGAACAGAGGGAGGGCCCAGATGTGAGAAGCATGGGGCATGTCCTGGGAATTAGAAAGGGACCTGTGTGGCAGGACTGCATGGGGATAAGGCTACTAAGGTTATCAGGGCAGTTCATGAGAGGCTTGGAATGCCAGGATGAGGAGTTCAACTTAGTTCTAGAGGTGCCAGGGAGCTTTTCAAGGCTTTGGAACAGGGAAGGTCCGTGGTATCACTCGAGCAGTGTGGGAAGAACAGATTGTGATGGGTGAGCAAGAAGGCAAGGAGACCAGGAAGGTGGCTCCCAGAACGGCCCTGGAGAGAGACGGCAAGGCCTGAGCCAGGAAAGGACAGAGGGGACTGAAAGAAGAGAGAAGGTTTGAAGGTATTAAGGGTTTTACGATGATGTTGCAGGGAGGGAGAGGTAAGGAACCGGAGCCTGAATCTCAAGTCAGAACATCCAGGTGGACCTCAGAGGCACAGAGAGACCCATGCAGGCAGGTGTCTGGTCAGGAGGTCCAGAAGGAACCACACCACTTCTGGAAGGCTGGAGTTCTGGCTGCGGGGGCTCAGCATTGCTGGGCACCATGCCAGGGCTATATACAAACCACAGGAAGGAGGAGCTTCCCAGCACTAAAAAAACCAATGCATCCTGGCCCTGCTCACCTAGCTGCCCCTCACCTCTCATCTCCGGGGTAAGCCTAGAGAAGAGTTTCTCCAGCTGGCTTTGCCAGCCAAGACACAATGTCATTTCTAGATGAACCATCCAGCTCTGGAAATATGCCAAGCTGTAGGAGGGGGGACAGCTGTGTCCCCAAACATAGCCAAGGAGCCACCTCCCAGAGCCAACCAAGACAGTGGCAGAAGCAGAGCTGGCAGGGGGTTCACCAGCCCAGCCAATGCAGGGACAGGCCTTTGATGGGGCCTCCATCTGCCTGGGGCCTCAGCCTGTCTGCAAGGTCAGGCCTAGTCAGCCCCCACCAGCTGGAGCTGATGGTGCCAATCATAATTCTGCTACCTCAGCCAATAAGCATTAAGGCATTTATTGGCACCTAATGTATATAGGCTGTTTCTCTCCCACAGAGGTGGCAAGGATCAGTGCATCATGAAGGACACGGACTTTATAGTCCACAGGGCTGAGTTTGAGTTTTGTTTGTCCCGCTATTTGTGTCACTATCTCTGGACCTCAGTTTTCCAATCTATCAAGTAGGCATGAGAAAAACTCTTCCCCATGAGGGCATCATAAAGGCGGAATAAAAGCAGGTAAAGTCTGCTCTCCAGGAACTTCAGCAGAAGCTCAACCAACATTGAGGACTTGCACTTAAGAGAGGTTGCAGACATACCCTCGAGGCTTAGAGAAAGAAATGAAACTGTTTTGTGTGGCCTCCAGCTTATGTAGAAGGCTGGAGACTCAGGCTGGGGAGGGTTTTTTTAGAGTGAAAAAGCTGAATGAGGGGCCTCTGGTGACCCACCCACAGATAGGGCAGTGCCTGCTAGGAGGGAGACTGACCTTTCTCCTTGGCAAAGCACCAATGAAATGCTGACCATCCTGCACCAGGGCCACCCAAGGGGCACCTACAAAGGGCACCCTAAGGCCATCTTGGAGGATATCACCTAGTATTCAGAAAGCATGGACCCTTGGGCCCAAGGAGAGGCTGAGGGCAGGAGTGCCAGACGGAGCAGCCTACAGTGTCAGGGTGAGGAGAGAGGGCAGGATTCAGGGTAGTTATGCTTCCTGAGTTCATCCTAGGGGTTAAACAGACACTAGAGAGGAGACAGGCTTGAGGGTCATGAGAGGGGAGCCCCACAGGGGGTCTGTCTGGGGCCACAGGGTCTAGCAGGAAGGTATAGAAGGACGACATCTGAAGAGGAGCAGAGAGGAAGATGTGAGAGGACAGAAATGCCAATGTCATCTGCCTCAAAGAACAAAGCAATGTAAAAGCCAAGGCCAGGGGCCCAAAAAACTCACAAAAGTGTCCTCAGGAGAGGAGTCAGCCAGCATCTGGGCATCTGCCACATGGAGGGCACTGATAGTCAGCAAAAACAACAGCGGACACAGGTGATACTTGGCCCATTTTTCCGGTCATTCTTCCTGGCCCACCCAACCCTAGAGGGGTCAGGATCTCCAGGGAGGGGCAATGCTGGGGACCGAGATGGAACAAGGAAGACAGAACTAACTAAAGCTCCCCCTCTCTCCAATGCAATTTTACAGGCCTGGATAGAAGCTTTACTAGGAAATAGTTCCAAAGTTTTGATTTCAATGGGACCAGCTGTATAGTTCATGAATGTGACTGGAAAAGCTATGGGATCTGGTCACAGATGGGAGACCCGCCCAAACCGATAGAACAATAAAGCTGTTGTTGATTTACTCTGAGTCTAGTCTGCTCACTGAACTCTGCACACACATGAGGGGGCATCTGTGTCCATAGCAGTGGGTCCCCAGGGCCTTGGGACTGGGGAAGGGGAAAGGGAAGGGGAAGGGAAAGGAACTCGAACCCTTCTGACTGAGGCTAGGCTGACACCATCTTCCCAGAATCAGTGGCCCCTTCCAATTGGGTGGGACAGTCAGGGCTGGGGCTTTGGGGAGCCAGGGACACTGCTGCACATGTGTTTGTCTATATGTGGATACAGCCCCATCCATATACCATGGTGCCTGATGGAACCCAAACATGCACTGAGCCCAAGTGGGAAAGGTGAATTCTGATATGAGTAGCCAGTAGTCTGGAAAGGGTTTTGGAGAAGGTGGCCTTTGAGTTGGGTCTTGCAGAAGAAGGATTTCAGGAGGCATCTAAGAGAGATAAGGTGTCCCTGGCAGGAAAAGGCTGAGAGATATGAGTACCTTTCAGACTGTGAGGCACATGAAAGGATAAGTGGGATATGGATCTGGAAGACATGATATTATCACAATTGTCACCTTTAAAGTAGTATCTGCACTGGCTATGGCTTCACTTTCCTCATCTGTAACCTGGAAAGAATCACCCTGTTTCTTCTTGGATTCACAACATGTCCTAGGAATAAGTGAGTCCCATTATCTCGAATCAAAGCATCAACCAGGAGCTTAGAAGACACACTTTAGAGTTGGAAAAGCTTAGGCTCAAGTCTCAGTTCTGCCCCTTCTTAGCTGTGTAACTCTTAGTAAACCTTGGTTTTACTCATCTGTAAAATGGGGATAATAAGCTCCACCTGGAAGGAGTGATACACAGGATGTAAGCAGAGGCCCAGCACAGTGTAAGCCAGTATGAAACAGGAACTCCCTACCCACCTCACCCCACCCCATCGCTGAAGGGGCCCTCACTTACATAGGAAGCCAGGAAGGTGGTCGGGGCCAGGATGAGAGCCAAGTAGAGGCAGGGGGCTGCAGCAAGCAGGCTAGAGGCACAGATGAGGGGCTCAGCCCTTGGGTTGACTTTCTTGTATCTCCTTGAAGCCTCTGCTCCCAGGACAACTCCAATGATGCCAGTCACAACAGTCAGCGCCCCAAAAATCAGGCTGAAAGAGCAAAGAGGGGTTGGCCAGTGGGTATGGTCAGGATAAGGGTCCAGATGCTTGTCCCTGTTGCATGATCTGCTACCCACAGGGAATGTGGCTGTGGGCTCCTTCCCCTCCCTCTTAACCGGTGCTCCTGGGAGCATGTTCAGGGACCCAGGAACTCTCCCTCTCCTCCCCGATCCTCTTGCCTGTCTCATCCTGGGAATGCCACTGGCCATGTGGTGATCTGCTCAGCACCTGAGTTCTCAGCCTTCCTCACTTCCTGTGACTTTCTCCAAACTCTCACCACCCAAAACTGTCCCACTCAGAAATCTCAATTCTACGATCCCACTCTGGCCCTTCAACCTCCTCGCCTTCTTGCTCCCAATACTAAAGGAAGTGGAGGCAAGTGGACATTTATTTATTGAGCTCCTATGATACACTTGGCCCTTCTCTGGTCACTGTATACACCCTCCCTCCTCGAATCCCTCCTTCTCCTCTCTGTCTTTGAATACCTCTCAGGCAGCCCCCTCCTAACTTCACTACCTTTCCCACCTGTTCCTGTACCCACCACAACGTCACTCGGCCCCTCTTGCACCTTCCTCCTATGCAAAACTGTCCCTGCAGAACAACCTCCATACAGGTCCCCAGAGGGTGCTTTCTAGAACACAGATCTGACCACCCCCTGCCTAAAATTCTCCACTAGCTCTCAAACGTCCGCCAGATTTGTTGCCAACTCATTGCAACATACATAGCTCTTCATGATGTGACCCTGGCTGACTTCAACCTCCAGCTCCATCCAGCCCCCAGACGAGTTGTTGTCCGTTTCATACTTTTGATTCCTCCATTTAGACACTCTTCAGTAGTGTTTCCACTTACTGAACTCCTACTCATCCTTCAAGACACATCACAAATATCCCCTCTTGGGAGATGCCTGCCCCTGGCCCTTTGCTTATTGCTTCACTCCCTTTAGTTCCCATAGTACCTTCTGTGTCTCTATCATCAAGGTCATTACTTATTACCTGTGAATTCCTAGAGACCAGAGACAAGATTTGGTTTACTTTCTTGACTCTATATTGGAAGCATAGAGCCTGGACCACAGGAAATATATGAGCAAATTAGCTCATTGAGCCCTCCCAGAATTCCCAGGTGGACAGATGAGGAAGGTTAAGGTTAAGATTACCCAGCTAATAAGTGACAGAGGCAGGATTTGAATATACATCTTTCCCTCCTGGTCCATCCTGCTCTCCCAAACCTCCTATTAAAGGAGCTCAAAGGGATGCCAAGACTGACCAGCATGAGCTCTTGAAAACGTGAGTATAACCAGGAACTTCCCAGCCCCTCAGTGGCTCCCTGTTGTCCTTAGGGCAAGCTCCCAGCCAGCACAGCGGTACTGGCCCCTGCTGACTTGTGTAAGCTCCCCTCTTTTCTCCTTCACGCACTCTGCACAAATGATTAAGAATTCTCTAAAGTCACCCTACGTTTTCCAGCTACCTTGCCTTGGCCCACACTGTTCCCTTGGTCTCGAGTGCCATTGCTCCCCCACCTGCCTTCTCTACCTGGCTAGTATCCCCACCCTGACCAAAACATTTCCAGAAGTACGTGGGATGTCCAGGTGTCCTGCTATTACTTCTATGGCTCCCACAAAGATGTAAGAACATGACAGATGCAAGAATATAGTTACTGAAAAATTGAATCACAAAAAAAAAAAAAACAGCTCTCCTCTAAACAACTTCTGTGAAACGTCCATTCCACAGGCTGAGGACTTGTTCTTCTGCCCCACTTCCTTGATTTATAGGAGAGAGCATAGAGCCCAGAGAGAGCAGGAATCTGCCTGAGGCCACACAGCCCCTCATAAGCAGAGCCAGGGCCTCCTGGCCTTCTGCCTACCAGACAAAGCGTGTGTGTCCTTAGGCAGTTTAAAGGTGCTCACCGAACCTTCCCAGCCTTCCAAGCTGTGCAAGGCTCTGGCTTAGCCCAGTCAAGTGATCCCAAGCCCCAGATGAATGCTATCCACTTCTGAGTCCTGGTCTGAGCTGGCCTTGGCAGGTTCTCGAGACCTTTGTGAGACTTAGGATCAATTATTCAGATAGGCAGTGTAGACAGGAAAGACCTTCCATCAGTCCCTGAGCAGAAGGTATGGCCAGAGGACATGCCCAGCTACGAAGGGACCCCTCATCCCTACAAGACCTTCCCAGAATCAGACTCTCAGAGCCAAGAGGGTCCTTAAAGGCCTGCAGGTTCTATGCTGATTCTCTGTACAATGGTCCTGGCAAACAGCTGTCCAGCTCCTACTTACATACACCCCCAAGGGCCGGAAGCTCCCTACTCCCATACAGCCCTTCCATCTGGCAAGCTCTAAGCATTGGAAGTTCTCCCTCTGGTTGAGTTGGAATCCTGTGTTCTGCAGCTTCCTCCTCCACCTCACCCTTACCCTGCAGCTTATCCTAACCCCCGAGGTGTGTTAATAGCTGAGGTCTGAGTTGAACCTCAACACTGGGAGCTTCTTCCCACTCTGTGGTAGGCTGAATAATGGCTCCCTGAGGTGTTTAAGTCCTAATCTCTGGAAGCTGTGAACGTTACTTTATATGGAAAAATGTGGTTACATTTAAGGATCTTGAGATGGAAAGATTATCCTCCATTATTCATTGGGTCCTAAATGTAATTACAAGTATCCCTATAAGAAGGAAACAGAGATTTGAGACAGAAGAGGAGAAGTCATCTGTCTGTGGATGCAGAGCCCGGAGTGATACAGCCACAAGCTAAGGAATGCCAGCAGCCACCAGAAGCTAGAAGAGACGGGGAAGGTTTCTCCCATAGAGACTCCAGAAGAAGACTGGTGCTGCCGAACTTGATTTTGGCCTAGTGAAACTATTTTGGATTTCTGGCTTCCAGAACTATAAGAAAATAGATTTCTGATGTTTTAAGCTACCAAGTTTGTGGTCAATTTTTATATCCGCCCCAGGACACTAACGCAAACTCCCATGTCAGTTTCTCACACAGGATCTCTGGAGGAACTGAGTTAGAGGAAGAAGCTAAAGCTGAGAAAAGGGAAAGTGACTTGCCCAGAAACACACAGCCAGTTCATGCCTGAGGCGGAATCGCATTCTGTTCATCTCCAACTTTTTCAAGCTGTCGTGGGGCTTTTAGGGCTCAGTCTTTGCTTCCAGGGAGATAGCAGTCTAGCTGTGGCACCAAGACCAACATCCAGTCTCATTTGATGCATGAATTCATTCACTCACTGGATGCTTTCCCTGAACACCTATGGTGTGTGTGTCAGAAAGCTGCTCCCAGCTAGGTAGAGAGATGCTCACGTCAACTAAGTAACAGATAGTCTCCGGAGGCAACAGGACTTGGAGCTTGAGAGCACCAGCTTTGGAGACAGTAGGGTTTGAATCGTGGCTCTACTACTCGTTAGGTATGTGACCTTGGACAAGTCACTTAACCTCTCTGATTTTCTACCCCCTCGTTTGTAATACAGGAATAATAACAGAGTTAACTATTATAAAACTTCAGAGGATTTTTCATGTAAAATGCTTAACCTTAGGACCTGAACTAAAGTTAAAGCTTAAGAAGTAACAATGAGAAAAGGGAGAGGAGCTATGGGCAGAGGGCATAGTTTGGGCAAAGGCACAGACAGGTGAGAGGGCATGAGACATTCTGGAAATTACACAAAGCTCTCTCTGGGCATCAGAGAATGAGGAAGAGGCCAGAGAGGAGGCTACAGAAGCAAGGGCTGTGCTGCCAGCAGAGAACTGGTGTCACCGAAGCCTCGGGGAGCATGGAGCTCCTGGGAAAAGCTCAGAGCCCTGAGGAACTCTGAGGAGCCCATGGGGCAGGGTTGGAGAGGAGGGGACCACAGGAGACTGAAAAGCTTCAACCAGAGAGGAGGAGGAAACTAGGACTGCAGGTTTCCAGGAGGAGAAGAAAGCAAGTGAGAGAGGACTGAGATGTGCCCTCTCGATCAGGAGGTCACTGAGTCCTTGGAGAACGGGGTGAGAAGGGCATTCACTGAAGGCAGAGCACCAGTATGGCTTTTGCTCTCCACCCCTCTCCACCCTCTCAGCAGCTTTCCCAGACTCTCAGCACTTGAAATGAGGCAGAGAATCAATGAATGCATGGGTGAAATCCCTAAGCCAGATGAGTAATGAGGCCTCCCAGTGCCTCAATTTGCCATCTGTAAAATGGGATGGCCTCACACTATAGGTCCCTTTGAAGGAAAGTTGCCTGAGAGTACCATCACTCACTCTGACTCAAGTGCCTTCTGGACCACCCCCAGAAGCCCAAGAGTGGGAGGACAGGCGCTGGGGCCCAGAGATGACTGAGGAGCTAGCTTCCTGTGGCCACTCAGGATGGCAGGAGCGCAGCTAGAGCTAGAACCAGACTCTTGCCTGCCAGCTGTGTCCTGACCTCTGGGATCTTCATATGCCTAGTTTTGGGGCTCAGAACCTCCTAAAGACTTCCCCACCATGATTCCCCCTGACCTGGGCCACATGCCCAGGGCTCCAAGAGGCACCTCACCTGTCCTTGTTGTTACACGGCTGCCGGAGGCAGGGAAGCTGCAGCCCGTGCACCACACGAGCCTCAAACAGAAATGTAGGGGCCCAGAAGCCCAGTGCTCCAGTCACAAAGGCCATGGCTGTCACTCCAAGGGTCGACAACACAAAACTCCAGCTACAAAAGAAAGTGCCCTGGCTGAAGCGGAAAGAGGACTAGAACTGAAGGGACCTGTCTGCTCCTATCTGCTCTTCTTCTCATCTTCTGGGCATTTCAGTCACCTGGGCACTCAGGTGGGCTCCAGGCTCCAGATCCTCCCCAACATTCCCTAACAACCCAGCATATCCCACCTCCACACTTTCACTCATGCTTTGCCTTCCTCCCTCCTCTCTGCAAAACCAATTCTCCCATTCTGAAGGGCTAACAATCTGACATCAGATTCTCCAGGAAGCTGCCCCTGCTGCCCTTCCCTTCCTCTGAGTGCCCTCCACTGGCCTCATGGCTCTGTAACAAAGAGAGTTGGGTCCTGTTTGTGCCTCTCATTTCAGTAAATCATGAGGCCTGGGAGTGCAGTTGACTCCTGTCTGCCTCCCGACCATGCCTGGAACAGAGGATGGATGCACTCCCATGAGGCTCAGAGAGGTGAGTGATTAACTCCTGGCATCCTCCCAGCAACCCTGAGAAGCAGGCAAGGCTGGAGAGTTATGTCCACTGAATAAATGAGGGAAGTGAGGCTCCAAGTCTCAGGTCACTCAGGGATAAGGCAATGACAGAGCCAAGGCTACAGCTCATGCTGCCTGACTGCCTCCCTCCCTTCCTGTCTCCCTCCCAGCCCATATTCTGCCACATGGCCAGGGGAAGTGGGCCTCCAAGTGAGGGAGGGGCATCTCCGTTGGTGAGTGGGAGCTCAGAGGAGAAAGAGGGCTGTGAACCTTGGACAGTCACAGAGGGCTCCCTGGAGGCAGAGAGAGGGAGGTCAGTGATGCTGGAGCAGACAGTGGGGTTTTCAGTGACAAGAGGGGAAGAGCAGAGATACTCACTTTCTCCCCAGGTATCTGATGTCCGCACACCAGCTGCTCCTCAGGTCCCTCACGGCCACCTCCCCCTGCTTCTCAGCAGCTCCCCGGGGAGGGTCTGGAACCAGTGCAATAAGCAAGATCAAGGCCACAGCTTCCAGGCAGGGCAGGATCT
This sequence comes from Pteropus medius, assembly GCF_902729225.1. Lineage (NCBI taxonomy): Eukaryota > Metazoa > Chordata > Mammalia > Chiroptera > Pteropodidae > Pteropus > Pteropus medius. Next base: position 17,400,192 of record NW_024349799.1, on the reverse strand, counting down.
GGGAACAGAAGGGCCCAGGAAGCTCAGGACCACAGACTTCTCCTGAAAACCAGGAGATCCTGGGCTGGGCTGAACTCTGTGGTCTAGGCGCTTGGGGTGCTTTGTGCCCTGGGAGGTAAGGGAGGACAGCTCGTTTCCTGGGCGCTGGTTATACAGAGCCTGACATACCACTGTTCCTCACCCATGAGAGTATGGCCTCTCTGGGGAGTGGGGTCCCCTTGGGAGTTAATTTAATACCTGTCTGTCTAGTACAGACATAACTCTATTGGATCAGTGAGCCTGGCATGACTGAGAACTGAGCCCTGACTATACTGGCCCTAACCATTGAGTACTCATTGCCCCCATAACTGCCCGTTTTCATGGCCCATGCCTCCATCTGCTATACCAGTCCTGCCCTAGTATCTTTCCAACCCATGTCTCCTTAATCCTCAAGATTCCATAGGCAGCATTTACTCTCCCATTTTACAGATACACAAGGTGAGTCTCTTAAGAGAGAGGTGACTTGCTTCAGGTCACAAAGCTAGCAAACTGAACAGTCAGGATTTAAACCCATGACTTCCACTGTCCATGTTCCATATGAGGCCCCAAATGTCTGAAGCTGCCGATGTCTGACCACCCCCCATGGCACCAGGTAGTGTGCCAAATGGCTAAGGCTACTCGAGGCTGGAAAGTCCCTGCTGGCCCGGGGGAAAGCAGAGTAAAGAAAAAAAAGCTGGACTCACTCGGAGGGCCCAATGCCAGTTCCCAGTCAGCTCCGTCACAGCCGACCCTAGCACGTAGCCCAAACCACTGCAACAGAGGGCCAAGGGGAATGGGCAGTGAGGGTGGATGGCAGGCCCAAGGACACAAGGCCAGCCTAAGCCAAGATGCCCCCACCCCAGGGAGCTGGCTCTCTGCAGCTCATAGCCCTTTCACTGGGAAAACTGAGCCACGCAAGGCCCAGATGTCCACTGCCCTTGGTCAAGTCACCAGTGACCTCTGGCTCCTAGCCCATCCCCGGCACTACTGTTCACTGTCTCCCTATATAGGGACCCCCTCTCTCACCCAAGGCTCAGCCCTGCCTGAGTCAGGCGATTTCAGGAAACCTGGGTCAGAGCTCAGAGGCTTAACTGTAAATCCCACTCTGTCCTACCCCTTTGTGGAATACACTGCCCAGCCCTAATGCACTTCCCTGCCTCACCTCCCAGAGCTGGCCCCTCCCTGCACAGGCCACACTGCCCGGCTGCTCTTTCTTACCCCTTCCAGAGCGTACTAGCATTTAGGAAACATCTTTATTCTCTCTAATCATCACCACAGCCCATCAGTGTTGTTGTCTCCACTTACAGATGAGGAAACTGAGGCTCAGACAGGGAAAGTGACCCAGTGAGGAAGGGGCAGAGTTGGGGTTTAAATCCTAGCCCTCCTGGCCTGATGTCTTCTCCACCAGCCCAATCCCTGTTCTGACTCCTTTGGGTCTCAGTTTACCACCCAGGGAAGTGGATCCAGGGTGATACTAACCTTCCAACAGGAATAAAGATGTAGAAGATGGCCAGCACCCGGGTCCGCTGGTCCCTCACGAAGAGGTCGCCCAAGACAGTGGGCGCAATGGTGGAGTAGCTGGCAGTGCCTGTGCCCACGGCTCCTCGGAACAGGAAGAAGAGCCAGGAATACTGGGCAAGCAGGCACAAGAACAGGGTGAGTTCCAAAAATCACCCACAGGCAAGGGACTCAAGGATTTGTCAGAAAGGCTGAGGGTACCTGGTGGCTCATGCCCCCAGGAGATTAAGAAAAGATGGAGCTTCAGCCACCTCTCTATCCTCCCAGTCCAGGTTCCCCAAATCACACGGGTGCCCCCTGCTGGCGCCTACAGCCGCCACCAGCCCTTGAACCCAGAGATGCCCTTTTCCTGGGCATCGCCTTTGCTAACCAGGACAGTTCCCCAAGACAGTAGCTGTTACCACATCCCACCCCCAACACGGTCGGCAGGAATGAAGCCACAGGCAGCAGCAGGAGATGCAAGAGAGGAAGACTCTCATTAAGAAAGCCTAACAGGCTTCTCTCAGCCCTTGAAGGTATTCCCCAGCCAGCCTGGAGCGTGGAATAGAGCAGAAGCAGTCCTACCTGACTCTGATGGGACTGAGTCAGAGAGGAAGCTGGTGGGAGGAGGTCCCCGGGGGCCCGTGTACGGGAGAGGGCACCTACCTGGGGGGAAATGAAGGAGCTGGAGAGGCCTGCTCCTGACCAGAGCAGGATCCCAAAGCTCAGTGTGGCTTTGCGGCTGTGTCGGTCACCCAGGTAGCCAAACACAGGTGCAGATAGAAGCAGGCAGCTGATGAAGACTGGAAGAGACATGCAAGGAGTAACATGCATCTCTCCGTAGCACTGGGTGGGCAGATGGGTTCAGCAGGCCTATAGAGGGGCACCTTGGCAGTGGGTCAAGGCCAAGAGGAGGCAAAGGTGGGTAAACCCCCAGTCTCCTCCTAGCACGGAACCCATTTGCCCAGAGTCAGGTAGGTAGGCCCCAGCTCAATCCCAGCTCTGCTACTTGCTCACTGGGCTGCCTTAGGTTACTAACTCCAACTCTCTGAGCATCACTCCAGCATTGGAGAGAAATCGGCACCACACTACCACCACCACCACACCACCACCACACCACCACCACCACCACCACCACCCAGGCTGTGTAGAGGTGAGATAGAAATGAACTCTGGCATGGAGCTGCCAGTGTTCAGCACACACCAGTGCCCTATGTTTACAAAGACACCTGCCCTCTCTGAGCCTGATGCTGGGATTGGTCTGATTTTGCTGTCACACCCCCGCCGATGGCAGGAGAGGTGGGATATCTGCCTAGGCCCGCTTTGAGCAGATAAGCGCGGTTTAAAATGAGCACAGTGATTCCTGGAAGCCAGAAAGGTGTTGTTTCTCCTAAGTAGGTAAAACATTCCCCCTGACAGTTGTATTTATATCATTTTTTTCAGTAAGCCCTTAGGAATTAGCGACTGAATTAATGAATACGTTTGTTATTCTGTGAAGACAAAGAAACCGACACGTTTTTGCACGACTTTCCACATGGATAAGTACCCTCACTGCTTCTGTTCCTTAAATAAATCGCCTCCAACCCAGGTGGATGTGTCCGCTGCCTCCGAGAGTCTGCGGGTGGGTAAGGGAAGATCTGGACTCTCCATGTTCGGTCCCACCAGCCAGGGCTTCAGGCTCCAGGGCTCCGGGGGTCCCGCCCACCGCCTGGGTCTCCATTCATTGCGCACAGATGATTGACATTTTCCGAACCCAGTGAGCGTCCAGATTCGTCCCGGCTCAGGTTCCAACCCCTCCCACTCCTCTAGTATAGGGTTGGGCCACATGCAATTGCGGAAATTAGGCCAGTTTTGACCTACAAAAACTACAATTTAATATGGTTCGACCTGATCCTCCACAAAGAGAATAGTCTTTGGTGTCAATGGCATTTATAATTCTAATAGCTACTGCCAAAATGGCCTCCAAAAAGGCTGTATCGATTTACACTTGCATAGAAGCATATGCCAGCACCCTTGTGACACTTTATAGGCTGAATCACTTTATTTTTATTCATCTAATAGTTGAAAAACAAATGGCTTCTCGCTGATGTTTTAATCTGTATTGTCCTATTCCCAGTGAAGCTGAGCATCCTCTGCCCATTTTTCTACTGGGCTTTTTGTTATTTGGAAATAATTTCTCCCAGTCCTTTATATTTGTTTTAAGGATTTAAAATGCAAGTTTGAGACTAAACTACAGCGGCTCACATCCTGACCGCATCTGCTTCCTAGCTGCATGACCTGCGGCAAATTCCTTAACTCTCCTGTTCTCCTTCCTTAACTATACAATGAAAGAAATAGTAACAGTGCTTGCCTCATAAGATTAAATGAAATAAAGCATATAAAAGGCAGTGACTGGTTTTATGTAAATACCTAATAAATATTAACCTATTATTATTACTAATTGCATTTACAGTATTAATCACCACCGTATGGAAACATTTATCCTTAAGGTAGTCAAATTTATAATCTTCTAGGGGTTTGTTTCATGATCTTAATACATACCTTTCTTTACTCGAAGATTATTAAAATATTTCCCCGAACCTTCTAATATTTGTATTAGATTTGGAACAGGGATCCTTTACAGCAGCAGTTCCCAACCTTTTTGACCATCCAAGGCCTGGAGGTTGGGGAACCCTGCTTTAAAGGACATAAACACCTTAAACCTGTAGATGCCCTCAGACGGAGACATCTGCCCCCCAGGGGAAGGCAGGCACTCCTTCCTTCCTCCCTAGCATCTCCAAATTCAAATCATTTCTGTGACAAGGTGGGAGTATTGAAGGAGCACGAGGCTAAGAGAAGGGCTCTACTGTCAGCTGCCTGGATTTGAACTTTAGCTGTCACTCACCAACTGTGTGACTTTCAGCAAGCCCTGTAGTCACCCTATGCCTCAGGTTCAGCATCCGTAAAATGGGCATTGAAATAATAGTACCTGCCTCTTGGGATCGTTGTGAAGATTAAATGAGTTAATAGTATAAAGCACTTAGAATAATCCCTGGCACGAGATAAAGACCACATTGGTGTTAATTTTAAATATTATTAATCAATTAACTAACTCCAACAGCCTCTCTGTCCCATTGGGGCAGGAAAGAGGAGGGTTCCTAACCACTACTTCCTCCTCACTCATCCTTTCCCAACTCTAACAGTTTGACCAAGCTCTCTCTTAGTTAGTCATCAGTTTCCTCTATTCTGCAGCCCTATGGACAGACAGTAGGGTGGGTCTTCTGGCCATTGTATGGCAACCAAGAAAGGTGAAAAGACTCGCCTGAGGTCACTGGAGACAAGTCTGGCAATCAGGCTTTCAGCCCCACTGTCCTTTCCACATACCTTTTTGGGCTGCTTCTGCCGAGATGACCCTTCCCTTCACTCGCTCTCAAACACACACATTCACACACGCATCCCCATAGCACTCACACTCGCACATATACATGTTTGAATGCACTCGCTCACTCTCTCTCTTTCTCTCTCTCTCTCTCTCTCTTCACACACACACACACACACACATGCACACACACACTTCTTCCTCCACAGCATCTCACTTATCAAGGCCTTGTAGTAATAATCCCATTCACCATGATAAGAACCAGGGAGGGGAAATGTTAACTCAATTGCCATTATCTGTTTAATCTAGAAGGTTGTAGGCATCAAGCCAAGAAGGTCTCACTTTGGCTACGTTTATGGCTGGAAGATCAGTCCCAGCTTCCGGCCTCAGTTCTGAAACAGGAGCAACTGGAAGATTCACGGTCTAAAGCAGGACTCTGCTAACTCTTTTGCCCGGTGCCTGCCTCTTAAAGAAGTTTATAGAACTATGCACTACCCCTTCATGCTTTTTCAGCCAACATTTAAAACATTTTTATCATAAGTTTAAATAGTTGCAAAAGATGTGATTTCCAGTATTGTTGTATCTTTTAAACTATATCTTCATCCAAATCCTTGTGGCTGAAGATCAAGTTTTTTCAGTTTATGGGAAATGTCCGCTGTAGAGTCTAATAAACAAACTAGTCCTTATTTGCCAAATCAGCCTGGTTGTCTTTAAGAAAGACATTAAAATGTTGGCTATATTTTTTATTGAAATAAATGTGCTGACATCCATCCCTGACACAACCATCTCATTTCTGAATTCTAAATCGTAGATAACTAGCAGACTGTCACACACCAGCAGGACAGCTAAATAAGGCTTGGCACCTTGCCATGGGTTTGCAGCCTGGAAAAAAACATCCCCAGTGTGTTTCCACTGATACTCTGTCTGCTCTGCTCCAAGGGCCAATCCAGCAGAAGCCAAGCATCCACAAGGGGTCTCTCTGCCTGGCACCCTTGAGGTTTTTACACCCTAGGACAGTGCACCATAGTAAACCTCAGAATGGGGAAGAGGTGTACTTTCCTGCTTAAAATGGTAGATGGGTGATTATTAAAGGGGAAGTAAGAGAAGAGAACTGGAGGTTTGCTCTCAGATCCACTTTAGGAAAGAAACATACTGGCTTAAGGATCCATAAATGTATTCTCTCAAAGCTCTGCTCCTGTAGCCCCTGAAAAGTTTTTATGTCTCCCCAGAGGTCCCTGTACCCCAATTTGAGGGCTTTGTTCTAAAGTTTTGAAATAGTTGATTTTTAAGAGGAGGAACCATGTATTTGCTAGTTATTGGCTGGATATATGCACACATGTATATCCTGTGTTGTGACAGTGTGTGCACACATATGGGATGATGTGTGTGTGTGTGTGTGTGTGTGTGTGTGTGTGTGTGTGTGTATGTGTGTGTGTATGTTTCACCATCCAGGCACCCACAGAGGAAAAGTTAGCACCTCATGACCCCCTTGTAATGGGATGTGTGGCTATTCCCTGCTGCTGGACTGCAGACCAGTGCGGCCCCAGACCCAGGTTAGGGGACAGATGTCTCTGTCTGTCTGTCTGTCTGTCTGCCTGCCTGTCTAGATCCTGGTAGTCAGATTTTTCAGGTCCATGAGAGGAAAGCAGGCATCCATTCTCCAATACCAAGCTAATTTGTACAAACGTGAAAGGGCGAGTGACCAGCTTCACATTAAGGGGCCCTTTCCAGCCCCGGCTCCCTCTGTTCTTTCTGCAGCACCCACACTCAACCCCAAAAAGGCTGTTCAAGCATAAATTTCAGCCTATACCATCTCTTCCTCCTACCCAGTCTGTCCCTCATAGCCACTGCCACCAACCTCAGTGCCCCTTCTTCTGCCAGGGGACTTAGTGGGGCTCAGCTTGCTGGCCTCCAATTCCCAGCAGCTAAAGCTGGTCACAGTACAGGACCCAACCTACATGAGCCCAGGGCTCCAGTCCCAGAGCCAGGATTTGCCCCTTACCTGTCTGAAGCAAACCAGCACTGCTGTCACTGATTTGAAAAAAATTCTGTACATCCAGCAGCACGCCTATGGATAGACAGAAAGAACTCAGGAAATGGAAAGTAGCCCACCGGGCCTCTAAAAGCAACTGCCTTCACATTTGGGACAGGGCCACAGCTAAACAGCACAGAGAGTGGCACCTGGGCCCACTGTTTTCTTCCCCTCTCTCCCATACATATTTTATCATTTACACACACATTTACAGAAGCAGGTACACAGATGTGTGCACATCAAACACACGCAAAAACACATATCCCAAAGGCACCGACTTATATACACACTTTCGCACACAGCATGCACTCCCAGGCATAGATACATAGTCATGCAGACACACAGACATTCAGAGCCACATACAAACATACAAACAAGAATGCCCAGAGAAATACACTTATGGAGGCACAGATATACATACACACAGGTGCCCGTATTCATAGGCATGAAAGCCCAGTCTCATACAACCAGATGCATATAACATATACACTGTGCATATAAAGAGACACCTGCAGTCATGCATGCATATGCACATGTGCAGTGCTGCCATTCACATTATAGTCAGAGTGACTGGAAGCTCCCTGTTGTGGCACAGAGCACAGCCATTCACTTAGACTACGGTGTAAATGGAAGTTCCTGGGATTCTGCAGCACAGCATTCCCACTCACGTACAAACTCGATAGTCATAGACATCCATATATATGTGTGCGTATGTACATGCAAAGACAGATGTGCCCTGGCCTGCACACATGCACACACAAGCATGTTCTTCCAGAGGTATGCGCACACAGACATGAGAGAGCACATGAGAACTTAAGAGACAGGTCCCATATAGGTCCGACCTTGGCCCCACCTCCCTGAGGGTGGCAGGTTCTTGCTCTGTACCAGCTAGGTCTCTGAAGCCCCTCCAAGATCTTGCTAGGCCACGGGCTGGTGCAGTGGGCACTCAGCCTAAAACAGAGAGAGAAAGCAGGCCCCTAGACACCAGGCCCTATTCCCAGAAATCCCCTCAGCCCCTTAGTGTATTTCAGAAGAATCAGTCAGGGTTCGAGGCACCTGCTGTGAGGCTCTGGCCCTGTCATAACGAACAATCATCACTTACACTGAATTATGAGATGGCTGAGGGCCAGGCCCTGAGCTGGACACTAGCAGTTGTTTCCCAAGAAGTGGGGACTATCATTGCCCCATTATGCAAATGAGGAAACAGAGGCTCCAGCCAGCTATGGTTGTACAGCTGGAAATGAGACTAGAGTCCCAGACAGAAGCAACTCACCCTCCTGCCTAGTGTCACAGAAGGGAGCAGAAGCCCACAGAAATGCTCACACGGTGGGGAAGAAAGCCCCCACCCACACCTCCAAGACCTGCCAGCAGCAAGAAAAGATCAAAGAGTCAGAGAAGCAAAGTGAGAGTTTTGTTCAGACGTTTATTTTGGGCCCAATTGCCACGGCATCCAGGCATACCAACCTGTAGCGTTAAATAAAAATTCTCTCTCATCATACTCATTGTCCATGTTTAGGAATGAAGACTTGCTCCCTTGTTTGGTCTGCTCCTGGGCTCCTCCCAGCCCTGTGGTGCTCTGGGTGCTTGGGCCTGGTCTCATTTTTACCTTTAAGCTGTCACTCTGGCTTCCCAAAGTGCTGCTTCCCACAGGAGAATTCTAGTTGCCTGGAGACTTGCCTGTTCCCAACAGTCCCCAGGCACTCAGCATGGTTTCACATCTCCAGACCTCCTTCATCTCAGTAATGGCCCTCCTTCTCACACAGCCAGAGGAAGTCCCAATAGGGAAGGGGCCTCAAGCATGCAGAACTCAGGGTCTGATAGCCCAGCCAAAGGCTTCTCAGGACAAATGGCAGTGAGAGCAGGAACTCCAGCCTACGGAGCTCAAAGAGCTCTATTTTCATGATTGCCCTGCTCCCATCTGTGTCCTACCCATCCCTTCCTCTTCGTACCCTAAACCCACACTCCAGCTCAGGCCTCCTCAGCTTCGGCCTAATCCATTGCAGTAGCCTCTGAGCTGACCTCTCTGTTTCACTTTGCCTCCATCAGGGCCTCATATCTGATGATAGTCCCACCACTTTTCCATGGCTCACCATTACTTCAGCAGAAAATCCAAGCTCCTAGACTGGCACCCAAGAAGTCTATGATCTGACCTCAAACTCCCTTTTAGAATAATTTCCTACTTTCTTCTCCCTCATTATACCTGATTAGAGAATGCACTCTTGCCCCACGTGCCCTGGCTCATGCTGACTCCTCTCTCTGAATGCTCTCACCTCATCCCATTCCCTGTCTTGCTAACTTTCTCGGCCTTCAAGACCTAAACCAAATGCCCCTCTTCTGTGAATCCTACCAGACCCTCAGTCATTGGTCCTGGGGCTGCCCAGCTGACACTTACCCGTTCTACCCTGTATGAGAGCTACTTGTACATGTGTTCTGTGTCCCTGAGCTCCTCAAAAACAGACTTTGGGTGTGGCACGGTCTATAACTCCCACAACGGGACTGTGAAATCAAGTCCCATTCATTCTGCGGCTGCTCTCTAGTATGCCTAGCTGGTGACTGATGATTCAGTACACTAGCCTCAGGGATGCCCAGCAACTGCAGGTGTCCCCTCTGAGCTCCTCAGGCCAGCTGGTGCCTCCCTCATCTGGCCGCATCTCTCTACCTTGCAGGAGTCCTATTAATGAACTTCTCCCTCTGCCCATGAGATGGTCATTCCTGAGTTCAGAAACTACAAGGTTGACTTCCTCTCTACTGGGTCCGTAAGGCCCACTCAGAGGGTACTGCCCATAGTTAGTGCTCAGTCGATCTGGAATGAATCAGTGATAAACAGAAAAGAAGGTTGAATCTTAAATGAATGAATAAGTGAATAAGTGACAAAAAGACAGAGCAGTTGAGCCCGGGGAACTATAGGAAGGAAGGCAGAATGTGCACGCAGCCTGCTGTCGAAGAAACAGCCAGCAAGCTATTTCTTGCTTGGGAGTTGGGCCAGGCTGCCCTGTCCTCTACAACCTCACCCCAGTGTTCCACCCAGAACCTCCAGGCCTTTGCCTGAATGCCCAGTCCTCCCTGCTGTCCTCGATCACCTACTTGCCATCATGCACCCACATAAAGGTGCACTCTTAGTTTGGGGCTAGATTGAGAACTCGACTGGCTCTCCCCCCCCCCGCCATTCAGGCATGGCCGGGGATGAGGACAACAGGGATATGCTCCATGAGAAGAAAGCTTGCTGAATGAAAGGCCACCATGGACATGCAGCACCTGCTGGTGGCAGGGCAGGTGGTGGACAGATAGACAGGGGCTGCCCAGGATGCCTGTCCCCTTCCTCACCTGCGATGATAAACCAGTTCATGTAGTTCAGGAGGTTGATGTAGCAGAGCACTGCAGCAGCCAAGTAAGCTCTCCAGCGGGGCAGGCTCCAGGGGGCAGGCATGGTCAGAGGGGGGCACTGACTGGAGCCTGAGGCTCCAGAGTGCCCACCTGACCCCAGGGACCAGCCCTGAGGCCCCTCTGGCCCAGGATCCCAGCACTCTGCAGACATGCCCCTAACCTCGTCAGCCTGCTGCTCCCGTCCCAGAAGGAGTGTGGAGGCAAAGGCACATTAGCTCTGCACCAAGTTACTTCCTGTGAGCCTCCCAACCTCAAAGCAGCTGCCCTAAACTGCTGAGCATCTTATCTCAGGTTTCTGCTGAACCCACTGCAGACTTGCTGGTGAGATTTCACCATCTCAGCCCCCGAGACCTGCTAGATGGGAGGAGAGCTCCTGCTCCCCCTACCCCACCCCACCCTAGGTGACTGGACACTTTGGTCCCCTTGATCTAGCCTGCAGCTATGATAGCTGCAGTGGCTGCAATGAGGAAGAGAAGCTTCGCGGGACAGGAAATGAGATGAGTCTCCCAGAGTCCTGCTTACTGTGAGAGGGTCTGGCTTCCCACACAAGAGGGACATAAACCAAGGTCAAATCAGGAAGGCTGGGTGTTTCCAGGGGAGCAGCATTGGACTGGACAAAGACGGCAGAGAGGCTGCCTACAGGAAGACAGCCTGTGAGCAAAACTCATCAATGGATAAAAAATCTAGGGGGAAATTTTTGATGAGAGGCAAGATATTGGCATAGTCTTTATCAATTGTTTATTAGTAGCAAGGTATGGGAGGAGGGTAACTACACAGTAGAATAATTACGCAATATCTCGACCGAAGGATTAAAATAACATCAACAATGAGGGGCAGTGGGCATTGTTTCCATATGAAGCCCTGAGCAAGCCACATCGTGGTGGCAGGATTCCCATTAGGAATGCATGACCTGAATCATGTCTGATGTCTGACAAAACACCAGACAAACCTAAATTGAAGGACACTACTTTTTTAAATAGACTTTATTTTTTAGGGCAGTTTTAGGTTCACAGCAGCTGCAGGTGCCCCCTCTGAGCTCCCCAGGCCAGAAGGTTCAGAGATTTCTCATATCCCCTCTGCCCCTACACATACATAGCCTCCCCAGTATCAACAAGCCTCACTGGAGTGAGACACTTGTTACAATTGAACTTACAGAGACACATCATTTCCACACAAAGTCCATAGTTAACATTAGGATTCACACTTGGTATTGTACATTCTATGGGTTTGGACAAATGTATGACATATATTCACCATTATAGAATTATACAGAGTAGTCTCATTGCCCTAAAAATCCTCTATGTTCAGCCTACTCATCCTTCCCTGCCCCAACCCCTGAATTTTTTACTGTCTCCATAGTTTTGCCTTTTCCAGAATGCCGTATAGTTGGAATCAGATGGTGCGTAGCCTTTTCAAATTGGCTTCTTTCACTTATCATATGCATTTAAGTTCCTCCATGTTATTTCATGACTTGATAGTTCATTTCTTTTTAGCACTGAATACTATTCCATCGTCTGGATGTACCACAGTTTAGTTATCTATTCGGCTACTGACACACATCTTGGTTGCTGCAAGTTTGGGCAATTATTAATAAAGCTGCTATAAATATCCGTGTGTGGGTTTTTGTGTTGATGTAAGTTTTCACCTCCTTTGAGTAAATACTAAGGAATGCAATTGCTAGATCAGATGGTAAGAATATGGAACACTATTTTTTTTAAAGAACTGCATTATTCAAAAATTTTAAAGTCATAAATGACTAAGAAAGACTGATAGATTGTTTCAGAAAATGACAGGGATGTGATAATTAAGTGCAACATGAAATCCTAGACTGAGTCCTATACTAGAGGGGAAAATGCACATTATTGGATCAATTGATAAAATTAGAATACAGACAGTAGATAAGAAGAAATATATCTGTGTCAAGTTTACTGAAGCTGGTAACTATACTATGGTTAGTGAAATCTTTATATTGAAGCTTTAAGGGGTAAAGGGCCGACATCTATGCAACTTACTGGTTGAGGAAATGGTTGAGGAAAAATAATGGATAGATATAGTAAGAAAGTAAATGGGGCAGTGTTAATAAGAAGAATTTGAATAAAAATGATATGGGTTTCTTTGTATTATTGCAATTTTTCTGTAAGCTGGAAATTATTTCTAAATAAAAAGATATAGCACAAAATTACAAACAACTCAATTAAAAATGAGCAACGGACTTGAATAGATAATTCTCCAAAGAAGATATATAAGTGGCCAACAAGCATATGAAAAATGCTCAATATCACTAGTCATTGAGGAAATGAAAATCAAAACCTCAATGATATCAACTTCATACTCACTAAGATGGCTAGAATAAAATAAAAAAACTTAAAAAGAAAACAGAAAATAATAAGTGTTGGTAATGATGTGAAGAAATTAGAACCCTTATACATTGCTGGTAGGAGAGTAAAATGGTCCAGCCACTGTGGAAAATGATATGAGTTTCCTCAAAAGGGCAAATATAGAATTATCATATGACCCAGGCTACTCCTAGGTATATACCCAAAAGAATTGAAAACAGGGACTCAAACAAATACTTGTACAAAAATGTTCATAGCGGCACTATTTACAACAGCCAAAAGGTAGAAACAACTTAAATGGTCATCAATTGATAAACGGATAAACAAAATGTGGTACACATATACAATGGAATATTATCTGGCCATGAAAAGGAAATGAGGTCCTGATCCATGCTACAATGTGGCTGAACCTCAAAAACATGCTAAAAGCCAGACACAAAAGGTCACATACTGTATGAGTTTGTTTATATGAAATATCCCAAATAGTTAAGTCCATAGAAAGAGAAAGCAGATTAGTGGTTGTCAGAGGCTGAAAGGAGGATGGAATGCTCCTCTGAGATTGATGAAAATGTTTTGGAACTAGAGGTGATGGTTGCACAAGAGCATGAACGTACCAGATGCCACCGAATCGTACGCTTTAAAATGTTCTCAATTTTGTTATGTGAATTTCATTTCAATTTTTTTTTACTTCAATTTTTTTTTCACTTCAATTTTTTTAAAAAGTTAAAGCAAACAAACAAAAAAATGATCTGGTGGCATGACAAGAATGTGAGTTGTGCTATCCAACAGGCCTGGGTTCAAATTCCAATTCTGCTTCTTCCTAGTTGTTTGCTTTGGGCAAGTCCCCAACCTCTATGAGCCTCAGTGTCCTCATGTGTGACGGAGAGAAAGGAATATATGCTTATTCTTCTTAATAATTGTGAGGATGAACTAAGATGAGTCCTTGTAACATTCCCGGCATAGAGCCTGGAAGCACTCAGTGAGTGATGACTGTCATTGCTGTTGTGATGAGGATGATGGTGGTGGTGATTGGTCCTTGGCCTCTGCCATGTGATTCAACTGCATACCCCATGTGGATGGTCTCAGTAAAATAAAGAGAAGTTCAAAATCAGGCCCTCCAACACTGTAGGCAGTTTAGCATCATGGCTAAGATCCTGTACCCTGGAGCTGGACTCACCACTCCATGGCCATCTGATCTTAGGCAAATAAGCAAAACCTCTCTGTGCCTCAGTTTCCTTGGGGGTAGTAATAATACATACCTCACCGGGTCGCTGTGGTTAAATAAGATGATGTTTGAAAAATGCCTAGATCTTTGCTTGGTATTGAGGAAGTGCTATGTGTTTGTTAAGTAAAATGGGGTTTTCCCTGGTACAAATAGATGAGATTTTGGTCTCAGCATGCCCTCAGAGCTGAGGAGTGACAAGGAGAGTTATATCCTCAAATATTAATATGAACCCAGGCACATGTATGTGCACGCACGCACGTGCACACACGCACACACACACACACACGCACACACACACATTCATGCAAACTAAAGAGCATTGCAACCAAGATAGAACTGCCCCCATCCAGAGACTACTGCCCCCGATAGGGCTTGTCACAGTAATCCCTTTCCAGAGCCCAGCCCTCATCATGCCAAGCCAGAATGCCACCTCACTTCAGCTTTCAAAACCAGGCAGAGACAAGGGAGCAGCTCACAAGGTTAGAACTCCCGGGACTGGTAAAGTCCAGCAGGCTAGGTGTTGGCCAGGAGGGCAGCATCAGAACACAATCGACTACCCTGGACCCCTTGGCTTTCAAGCATGGGGTCCTACCAGGGACCCAGGGTTTGACCTCCAGAGGCATCCTGGATGAAGAGGCTTTGCCCCACATTCCCAGAGGCATCTTGGAAATAAAGTTGAACATCATTTCCCAAGAGCAGAAAGTCAGCAATGAGGCAGCACAGAGTCACAGGTGATCAGGTAGGAGGATTGGGTTCCAACACTGTGAGGACACTTTTCCAACACTTTTCCTCTCTGAGCCTCAGCTTCCCCATTTGAACATTGGTGGTCCTGGTGACGGAGGGATTAGATAGTCCTAGAAGGTCCACTCATCTTCGCAGTTTATGTGTATGTCTGTCTCTCAATTCAGCTGCAGGCTCCTGTGAGGGACCCAGGAAGTAGATCCCATTGATTTCTCTAGGAGTCATCATCAGGTATACACTGCTGCCTTCTGACTATCCATATGGGAATAAGGACCCACAGGTCCTGCTTTTCAAAGGACAGAAAAATTTCCACATGAACACTGACGAAAAACGCTGTTTTTGCAGGAGAAAAACATGGACTAGAGAAGACAGCTCTGTGCATGATCTGCAGCATGTCCTTACAGAGGACACAGGAAGGAGATAGGTCACCCCCACGCTGGCTGCAAATCCTTTGTCATGGGTGGCAGCCTCCTCCCAGCCGCAGCAAGACCCAGATGTCTGGCACTGCAGAGTCTGTAGTTTTTACAAACTGGGAGACAATATGTTCAAAATTACTTTCCCTTAAAAGTAAATGTGCACTTCTGGACAGATACCCAAAAGAATTGAAAGAAGGGACTCATACTTGTACACTCATAGCAGCACACTATTCACAATAGCTAAAGGATGGAAACAACCCAAATGTTTCCAACAACAAATAAGCAAAATGTGGTATATACATATCATAGAATATTATTCAGCCTTAAAAAGGAAGAAAATTCTGACACATACTACAAAATGAAGGAACCCTGAGGACATTATGTTAAGTGAGATAAGCAAAACACAAAAGGACAAATACTGTGTGATTCTACTGATGTGAGGTACCTAGAGTAGGCAAATTCATAGAGACCAAAAGTAAAAAGGTGGTTGCCAGGGGTGGGGCTGGGGATGGCAGGCATTGGGGAGTTATTATTTAAGTACGTACTTTCAGTTTGGAAAGATGAAAAAGTTCTAGAGATGGAAAGTGGTGATGATTGCACAACTAGGTGAATGTACTTTTGCTATTGAATCGTACACTTAAAAATTATTAAAATGGTAAATTTTATTTTATGTATATTTTACCACAATTAAAAAGAATAAATGTGGTAATCATAATATCAAAAAAAAAATGGCAACATTCTAGATTCCAGGTTTCAGCAGATTGGTAAAATAACTAAAGGTAAATCTATACAATAGAGCTCCAGACAGCTTTTTACATAATATTAGTCTATATTGATCTGAAATGTGTTCAGGATATAAGTGAAGTGTAAATACAGTGTACAAAAGGTATATATGTCTGTATGACCAATACAACAAAATCTTATGAGTTAGCCCATCAGAATTCGCTTGGCTGCTTGCCCCTGTAAACTCTAATACAGAAGTTCATTTGAGATTTTTTTTAATGTAGGCGCTGCTAGAAGGGTTCTCATTAGAATTTAAATTTTCATTCTTTTTTTTTTAACAAAAGAAATTTTTCAGCCTCACAGAATAAGAGGGGACAAGAAATCACCCAAGAAGTCTCCTTTTATAGAATGGACCAGTAAGAATGCTTTTGGCTGCAAGCCACAGCAGACCCAATAGCAGCTAAACAAGGACATTATCTCACATGAGAAGAAGTCGGGAAGTACAGGGTTTCAGGGTTGGTTAACTCAGTGGCACCATGACATCATCAAAGACTCCAGTATTTTTCATCTTTCCTTTCTGAAATCTTTATAGTGTCGGCCTTTGACTACTTATCTATTACAGCATAACAAATGGCCCCCAAAATTTATGGCTTTAAACAATAGTCGTTTATTACCTCTCCTGGTTTCAGTGGGTCAGGAGTTTGCAAGCAGCTTATTGGATGTTCTGGCTCAGAATCTCTCACGTGGCTGCAGTGAGATGTTAGCTGGGGCTACAGTCATCTCTAAGCCTGATTGCAGCTGGAGGGTTCATTTCCAGGGTGGCTCACTCACATGGCTGGCAAACTGGTGCTGGCTGTGAGTTACTCTTCACAGCACTGTCTGAACATCTTCACAGTACAGTATGTGTCCCTGAGTGTCCTTACAGTGTGGTGGCTGGCTTCCTTCAGAGGGAGCAATCCAAATGGGACCAAGGCAGAAGCTTCACTACCTTTCACTATCTTTCAAGACAGCCTTCTAGGTCTGTATTCCATTGTATTCTATTGGTCACACAGGCCAGATCTAATTCACTGTGGGAGGGAGCTATGCAAGGCCATGAACACTAGGAGATGAAGCTCAATGGGGATCATATTGCAGGCTGGCTACCACAACCTTCATCTTGAGGTTTGTCATCTCACATATTAGAAGGAAGGAGATTTCTCCTGAAATATGTTCATGTGTCTTTATCAAGGAGAAAAATCTTTCCTAGAAATCCCCTAACTGGCATTCCCTCAGGACCCACCAGCCAGGTTTGAGTCACATGTCCATGCCCCAGCTTCAAGAGAAGCTGGGAAGGTGGGCACCATGGGAGGCTGCCTCTGTTTATGAGAGAGAAGAAGAAGGAAAGTGGCCGTTGGGTGAGCAAATATCTTCTACAGATTGTGAATTACCTCAGTGCCTGAGATGGTTTCCTGCCCTACAGAAGTAAGTGAGCAAACCACATTCCCAGGAAAAGGGGATGTAATTTGACCCTCATATTTGGAGGTTTTAAACAAGCTCCTAGTGTGGGTGACTAAGGAGGAAAGGAAAATTGAGTTTCTGGATGGATCTAAGAGGCTACAGATGCCAGAAACTGTCCTAACCCAGGGCTCCTGGAGTTAGCAGGCACCCTAGCTAGCAAGAAGTGTACAGAAAAGAGAGATGCAAGCTTAGTATCTCAAGCTGGGGTTGGGGGGAAGAGGGGAGCTAGCTAAGTTTAGCACGTTTTCAAAGTTATTTTGTAAAAAACTCATAGACGCAGACAACATTTTAGTGGTTACCAGAGGGAAAGAGAGAGTAGATAAGGGTAAAGGGGATCAAATATATGGTGACAGAAGGAAATTTTACTTTGGGTGGTGAACACACAATGCAATATATATGATGTGTTATTGAATTTTATACACTTGAAATCTATATAATTTTATTAACCAATGTCACCAGAAAGCAAGAAAGCAAAAGCAAGCAAGAAGAGAGGGAGGGAGGGAGGAAAAGAAAAGAAAACAAAACAAAACAATACAAAACAAAACAAAACAAAAGACAGCATCATTCACCAGTATGTCCTGGGGACCGGTTGGGACTAGGCTTCAATAGCGACACCATGTGGCTATAAGAAGTAACAGCAGTCGTGAACTATTTCAGGCGCGGCGTTAAGTTCTCAAAGTTCTTGGATAATGCAGGGTTGTCTTAAGATCCTGGATTCCTTGCAATTAAGACACGTGCAAGCATTAGTGATTAATTGGAAAAATAAAAGTTGTGAACATCTTTTATATCGTGCTTTGAAACCAACCATATTTGTAGGGCATATATACACAGGGCAAAAGTGTGAAAGGATATATGTTAAGGGTTTACAGTAGTACTTATCTCAGGCTCAGAGAATTATAGGTAATTTTTTCTTTTTTTTTCCTTTACTTGCCAATAACAATAACAGCAAATGCTAACATACACTTACCATGTGCTGGGCCCTGCTACCACTTATGAACTGGATATGATCATTATACTTATTTTTCAGATAAGAAAACTGAGGCACAAAGAGGCTAAATAACTGGCCCCTCTGGCTCTGAACTGTGTGCTCCTATCCTCTTTGCAATACTACCTTCTCATCTTATTTGTAGGTACTAATTTTTCTGCCATCTATCGCTTATGTAATAATATAAAAAAGAAAAGGCAGTGGCATGTATAGTTGTTACAATCACACACAAAAAAATAATGCTATGAAACAAAACAAAATAAGCATGACTGTGTGCTCTACCTGTGGCTGCAGGGGTAAGGGCTGCTGGTGCCACATAGGTATAGCTCCACCAGAAAGGACAGGACCGTGTACCTGCAGAGGCCCACTCCCCCTCTTCACCTGGGCTCTCTTGAGTTGGTAGTTTTGAAAAGTCTTCCTTTCCCTTGGTATCAGTGAATAAAGAGACTAGCAGTTAATAGGGACCTAGCCCTGGTGAGCAATGGGCCTGGACATGGGTCAGGGTGGGGGTGAGGGAGGCTGGCAAACTGAAGGAAAAAGAGGAGCGAAGGAAAAAAACAGAGAGAAAGAGGAAATAGGCAGATATGGATAGAAAGGGAGGAAGAGAATGTGCTAAACTCCTCCCGACCCCCAATCCCTGGCTCTCAGCTCCCTGAGTTTTTGATACCCACTCCATCAGCTTCATGATGCCACCTTCTACTGATGTTTCCAAATTTCACTCAAAGGTCACCTCCTCCAGGGAGCCTTCAGGCTCAGTTGAGTGCGTATCTTTATCATACTTATTGCTCATTATTGGGATTTTCTATCTCCCCCAATGGTCAGCAAGCCTTTTCTACCTTCCTCACAGTCTGACCCAAGCTTTGACGATGGCAGAAAGACAAAATGGATGATCTGAATGAGTGAGTGAACCTTGCTTCTCAGGCCACCAACCACACCAGCCTAGGAGTAATAGCAGACTCTCAATTTCAGCAAAGGTGTTTCTGTCACTCTAACCTTTTACCAGCAAAACAAAGAGAACTCTATCCACACCACCACCATCCACGCAGGTTTTTTTAAATATCCAAAGGGTATTTTATTTTTACAAAGATAGGTTCTAAAACTCCTAAAACAAAATAGATTAACAAAACAAATATCAAAATTAGATTTAAAATGTAGGTCACGGCTCTCATTCACTTTGTCCTGGTATTAAAGATGTTACAAAGATACATACTTTGAACACCAAGTATTGCACCATTTACAGACATAGGTGTTGTCAAAAAGGTCTTTCTCTGATTTTAACAAAGAGAAACCATCCAAATTTTATTCCTTATACTACTGATGTGATTTAACTTTGGTACATGATATAATTATTTCTCCTAGAAAATTCTAGTTTTCTCAAGGCCTTTTCTCCAGCTTTTCTGCGGAAAAATATATATCATATTTCCAACCTTCAAATTAAAAAGTTATCTTCTTAAATATATGTAACAGGTTGGTAAATTCACATATATCCTTTCCAGTTTCAGGCTAAACAAAGACATTAATTAGAACTATATTCACATTATTAAAGCAAAAGCCAATCCAACTTAATATCAAGAGAAATTTTGACCTTCCATGCAGTGTTTCACATAGAAAACATTGATTTTAACATATTTTATTCAAATACCAGTCTGATCGCACATGGTCCAAGAACATTCAAATAATAAACCAAAAAGAAACAGATGGAAACAGATGTTAAAGATTGGTCTTCAAACACTGTAGCCAGTGACGCCCCACTTGCCGTGATCTTGCCAACATAAAACCACATCCAGAAGAAAAAAAATGGCATAGATGATAGAGGCTCTGTTTGTCCCTCTGGCAACCAAATCAAAGTTGTGAGGGTAATAAGGAGAAGCAGCAAGGAAAAATCACCTGGGATGTAGATGAACAAGCCATACAACCAGGAAGAAGTCCAAGAAAGCACCCTGCAACAGCAGAAGGACGCAGGGCTGCCCAGTCTTGAATGGCTGAGCGTGATGGAGGCTGCAGCAGCGGCAGAAGCCTCTTAAAGGGGCCACATCCGTGGACAGATTTTTGCAGTGACGGACCTGCTCGCTCTGAGCACCAGTGACCGGTCCACTGCACGCAGGGGGCACCAGGGACTCACAGGGAGACATTGTCAGAGTGAGGGCCTAAGCGAGATTCACTATGTACAGAAGTGCCAGCAGTATCCATTGTTCTCTGTTGAGTCCTTCCCCCTCCCAGTGTGCAGACACAGCAATGCCATAACCATGACATCATCAAACTGGATAACAGTTCTGCCCAGAGGATTCCCTGAAACGCCACCTCCCCCCAACTCATGGTTCCACCCAAACCACATCCAGGTGTATCCTCAGCTGAGCAGCACTTAGACTCACAATGGAGGCAACTGGCCTCAGTTTCTGGTGTGGCCCTTTGAGGCAACTATAAGCACAGCATCTGTGGATTGCTTGCTGAATCTTAACAAGTGGCCCCGGACGGGTAGAGGCTTGGGCTAAATTTGACCTGCAGCTGAACCTCCTCAGGACTGTGCCACTAGACACCTACTTCACAAATCCACACTAATAAGACCGGGAGACTTAAGAGCTTTGCTTAGTACATAGACACAGACACGGAAAGGCAGCCAAACTGGGAAGACAAAGAAGCAGAAGCCATATGAGAGAACAGAACAGAGATCAGAAATAGTGGAGTTAAGCAATCTAACCAGATGCAAAGTTCAAAACACTGGTTATAAAAATGCTCAATGATCTTTTGGGAAGTGTAGATAAATTCAGTGAGAATTTCAACAAAGAGATAAAAAACATAAAAATGGAAATGAAAATTATAAAAAGGGAGCCAGTCTGAAATGAAGAACATATTATCTGAGATGAGAAATATATTAAATGGAATAAACAAAGTGAATAAAGAAAAGGATCAAATGCCCTATCTAGAGGACTGGAAAGCCAAGGACACACAATCAGAATGGCAAGCAAAAAGATGCTAAGACTATAAAAATAATTTAAGGAGGATATGGGACACTATTAAGCCTCCAAATATCTGTCTGTACGGCGTAAATGAAGAAAATCAAGATGTTGAAGAGCTATTTGAAGAAACAATGATGGAAAACTTCCCTAACCTGGTGAAGGAAATGGACATAAAACCCCAGGATGCTCAGAGAATCTCAAAAATCAGGGATCCAAAGAGCCCACACCAAGACACATCATAATTGAAATGCCAAAGGTTAAATACAAAGAAAGAATATAAAAGCAGCAAGAGAAAAACAAAGAATTACATATAAGGGAAAACCCATTAGACTGGCAGATGATTTCTCAAAAGAAACTATGCAGGACAGAAAGGCTTGGCACAAAATATTCGACAGGATGAAGACCCAGGATCTACAACCAAGAATTTATCCAGCAAAGCTATCGTTTAGAGTTGAAGGAAAGATAAAGAGCTTCTCAGACAAAAATAAGCTAAAGGAATTTATCACCACCAAGCAAGTATTACAGGAAATGCTGGAGGGACTTCTTTAAAAGAAGAAACAAACATGTATTAAAAACAGAAATAAAGAATGGTAACAACTACATTCTTATCAATTAGTACCTTAAATGGAAAAGAATCAAGTGCTCCAACCAAAAGATAGAGTGGCTGAAAGGATAAGAAAACAAGACCCCCTACATATGAAAAGGAAGGAGATATTGCTTTGATGGACCTAGAAGACATTTAAGTCAGACAGAGAGACACTATATGATTTCACTTACATGTGGAATCTAAGGAATACAAAGAACAAATTAATCAAAAACAGACTAACAAATATAGTGGACAATTTGGTGTCAGACAGAGGGAGGGGCTTGGGGCTGGAAGAATGGGGTGAAGGGTTAAAGAACTACAAATTAGTAGCTAATGGATGGTCACGGGGATGGGGAGCACGGCATAGGGAATGCAGTTAGCATTAATACGTTGGCTAGGTGGAGGATCAGTAGAGGGAGGGAGCAATTGGGGAGATCATTTTATGAACTATATAGATGTCTAACCAATGTCCTATACATCTGAAACTAATTAAAATAAATAAAAAATTAATTTAAAAAAAATTTTTAAGTAAAAAATAAAACCACATTTACACCTCGGTGGCCACCAAACCTTTCAGCAGAGCTTCCTTAACTGTGAGCTGTTTGAAGCTACAGGTTTGAGCTATTAACTCTGAATAGCTGTAGAGATCTCAGCAGGGGTCAGAGGAACCAACTCAACCTAGGCATAGTGCCAAAACGTGGCCAGTTGAGGCTTCCAGTAAGTCACAGCAGTGTTTACCAGCGTTGGAGTCTTCTCAACAAGGTTATGGAGAAACTGGGCCTTGGTTCTAGGATGTTAAGTCTGTGGCCTCAACAAGGCCCTAGGATGGAAAGTCTGTGGCCTTGAACCACCAGCTGAATGTCAACCCCCAGAAGCAACTCTATCCTCTTTTGAAAATATGACCCCACACACTTCTTTTGGACCATGCAGAGGGAGTCTTGCGTGTTCACAGAATTCTCTCTCAATTATATGGCACCTAGGCACTCCCTGCACATAGGGGCATGTTTCTGTGGGGCTTTCAGCCTCTCTCAGGGCCCAGGGGAGCCATTCCTGGAGTAGTGTGCACAGCTGCCTCCCCCTTTGGCAAAGACTGGGGTCTGGGGAGCAGAGCTCGACCTGACCTGAGTAGTGGGCAGGAGCTGCACAGGGCATCCCTCTGCCCTCCAGCATGGGAGGTTTTCTCCAGCAAGCCCGAGGCCCTGACTCTCTCACTATTTAGGGCCAATTATTTTCCAGGGGACAACCTAGACCCTCATACAAATAGACAACACCTGTCTTCTTCATGTATCTAAGCATAACTGAAAGCCACAAGAGAACATCGCCAAAACTCAAGCTTGAGTCATCACTCCCAATGAAAGAATTTGGAGACCTAGGTAGGGAACGTGATGCTCAGGTTCTAGTCCCAGCTCTGCCTCCAGGTGTTTCATGCTCCAGCTGTAACCCTAGGCCACCAGAGAAGAGTCCCTGGCTACCAACTCCTTATAAGGCTACCCCACCACCCAGCCACTGGAGAGACCAGGTCCTCAGCTGCGCAAGAGAACAGACCCTGGAGAAGATAACCACCTCACTCTTGGCCAGACTCTTCTATGTCAAAGAGGTGTCTGCAGCCCCATGCCAGGCAGCTTATATTAGTTATCTGTTGCTGCTTAGCAAATTACCCCCAAATCTGGTGGAGGTTCCAGTCAGAGCAATTAAGCAAGAAGAAGAAATAAAAGGTAACCAGATTGGAAAGCAAGGAGTAAAACTATCTCTATTCACAAGATCACAAGATGTGATCTTGTAAATGGAAAACTATAAGGAAGCCACTAAAAGACTATTAGAACTAATAAATGAGTTCAGCGAGGTTGCAAAATACAAGATCAATACATAAAATCAATTGTATTTCTATACACTTGCAACAAAAAGTCCAAAATGAAATGAAGAAAATCATTCTTTTCACAAGAGCATCAAAAAATAAAAAAATATACTATACCTAGGAATAAATTTAACAAAAGAAGTGCAAAACAAATACTTTGAAAATTAAAAACTTTGTTGAAAGAAATTTAAAAATATCTAAATAAATAAATAAACATCCCATGATCATGATCAGAGACTTAACTTAATTAAGGTGGCAATAGTTCCCAAACTAATCTACAGAGTCAACGTAATTCCTATCAGAATCTCAGCTGACCCCTTTGTAGAAATTGACGAGCTGATTCTAAAATCCATATAAAATTCCAAGGGACCCTGACGAGCCAAAACTATCTTGAAAAAGAAGAACAAAGTAGGAGAACTCGCACTTCCCAATTTTAAAACTTACTACAAGGCAACGATAATTGAGACACTGTGGTACTATACCACAAGGATGGACATGTAGATCAATGGAATAGAATTGAGAATCCAGAAATAAAGTCATACATCTACGGTCAACTGAGTTTCAGCAATGGTACCAAGACATGCAATGTGGAAAGAATAGTCTTTCCAACAAATAGTGTTGGGATAACTGGATAGCCAGCCACATGCGAAAGAACGAAGTGGGACCCTTAACTCATAGTATATACAAAAACTAACTCAAAATGGATCAAATGTCTAAATTTAAGAGCTAAAACTATAAAACTTAAAATAAAACATAGTGGAGGGTCCACTTACAAAATGGCTCACTTACATGGCTGGCAAGGTGTTGTTGGCTGTTGGTAGGAGGTCTCAGTTCCTCTTCGCGAGGGCCTTTCTACAGGGCTGAGTGTCCTCAGGGCATAGCAACTAGCTCCCCATGGAGTGAGCAATACAAGAGACTAAGACAAAAACAACCTTATGACCTTGTATTGTAGATCACCCACCATCACCTCCACCATATTCCATTGGTCACACAGACCAGCCCTGATTCACTGGGGGAGGGCTCTACACAAAGGCATGAACACTAGGAGGCAGGGCTCATGGAGGCCCATCTTGGAGACTAATTTCCCAATTTTCCCATA
Organism: Pteropus medius; assembly: GCF_902729225.1. Lineage (NCBI taxonomy): Eukaryota > Metazoa > Chordata > Mammalia > Chiroptera > Pteropodidae > Pteropus > Pteropus medius. The sequence goes on along the minus strand of NW_024349799.1, from coordinate 17,375,484 downwards.
GAAGACCACCAAAACCCATCCCATTCTTCCTCACATGCTTTGTCCCTCTACCTCTGGTTACCATCATCCCCTAGAACATCATCCTCTTATCCTACTCTTCTACCTACCCTAATCTGACCCAATTTCCTACCCTTCATTCCTCTGAGACCCAGAGTTTAGCAGTACAAAATTCCCCCCACCTTACTCTTAAGTCCTTCCCTTTTACAATCCCGTTATACCTTTTAGCTCCAAATGAACCTGACCATCACTTGATGACCTGGCTTTCCTTGCAGACTTTCAGGAGAATGGTGCTGCTTTGTTTCCCCTCCTACTCCTCATTTCTCAGAACCCTGGATCCTGGTGGACGTTCTTCCTGCTCCCCATTGCCACTCCCAAACCACTTTCCTGCCTTGTCTTGCAAATCCCCAGTTCCCGTGAAGCTCACAGCATCAAACCCAGACACCCATTTCTCTTTGCCCATGTCTCCAGTGGGCCTCCGGGTTGTCCCCTCATTCACTGAAGACTTTGATTGCCTGACTCAGCCTCTTTTCTGTCCACTCTGTTCCTGTCACCATTCAGGTGACTACACCGTCCACACAAATGATCTCTCCATCACCTAGACCCCTGGTTTTTCCACTTCTTGAAGAGTCTTTTCCTCCATCTTGATCATCACTCCTGTAGTCACACTAACATCAGCACCAGTTTTGAAATTGTGACTTAAAGCATCAGTCTCTCTAACCACAACTCCCCCTCCCTCTGTTCTCCCCTCTGGAACACCCTCCTATCCTTCCTCTTCAATCCATGGGGCCCCCCACTGCCCTGAGCCCACACGGGTTCACCGGCCATCACTCACCCGTGCTTTCATATCCTCTTCAGTAGCTTCCACTTTGCGGGCCTTCGCTAACATGACCCTTAACTCCTTCTGCCCTTCTCCCTCCTTCAACTGACCTGCCGAAGCCCCAGCTCTGGCCTAACCCTACAGTCCATGCCTGCACCCAGACAACTAAATGTTACTGCAAAAAAACAACAGAACATGTACCATGCCAAGAAACTTGTTTAAAATTCACCCCATGTGTCTCCAGTGGCCAGTGGGCAGAAAGCCTCCTATAGCCCTGGAATGTCGTTTATCCCACCTCCCAAAATGACTATATCACATCCCCTCCTCAGGTCCCCATACTCTGTGCCCCCTTCACTCTCAATGAACGCCCTTTTTTCATAAATAATGAAGGATTGGGGAAAGAGCAGCAAATAAAAAAGTAATCCCTCATCTTCCTACCACCCAGTCCACCACCCTTCTTCCCAGAGCTTCCGTGAAGGAAGAGGCCTGGCTCCCGATCAATGGCCACCCCTCACTCAGTCTGGGTCTCACCTCCTCTCTCCTTTGTAGTGACTTTGTTGCCTATACTTATCGGCTTCATCAATCTCCCCCCTCCATTAGACCATTCCTGAAGCATAGAATCATCACCTATCTTTTTACAAAAGTTTCCCTACTTCGTGTCTAATCACCAGGCTTTTCTCTGCTTCCCTTCATAGCATCACCTCAAAATCACTGGCTCTTCTCACTATCTCCTTTCCTCGCCTTGAATTCTTACCCCGCTGCCCTCCAGTGAGTCCTTACCTCTCAACTGAGACTGCTCAGGGTCTCAGCAGATCAAAGTCACTAAACGGCCTCCTGAAAGCCAGACCAAATGGTCACTTCTATCTTAATGCTCTAGGCCTCTCAGCAACCGGGGATCCAGCTGACTCCACCCTCTTTAAACACTCTTCTCCCAGGCTCTGTGACCTTCATGCTCTTCTGGTTTTCCTCTTGCCTTGTCCACGCCTCTCCCGTAGCTAGGTTTTCATCCTCTGCTGCCTGCTGTATAAGCAGACTCTGGAGCTCCACCCTCAGCCCTCTCTCCATCCTCTCTCTCAGGCAGTGCCATGGGGCTAAACTTCGTCTCTATGACTCCCAAATCTGAATATGCAAATCCTCTGTCTTGACCTATCCTCAGGGCCTCACAAGCACATTTCCTACCACCTCTTTGGCATTCCTACCTGTGTGTCCACCGTGGCTTAAACAGAATTCTTGTTTTCTCCTCTCAAATTCCTCCTCCCTGAGACTTCTCACACCCGTTAAGGTGCGGTCATCCAACCAGATACTCAAGTCAAAACCAAATGAGTCTTTTCCTTCCTTTGCCCTCCACATCCTGTCCTTCAGGAAATCCTGCTGACTCTGCTTCTGTAAGACATTTCCATTCTTTTTTTCCCCAATCTCCATCACTGCCAGTCTAGTCCAGGCCTCCACTGTCCTCTCTTGAACCACTACAGTGGGATGCTGACTGGCCCCTCTGCTTCCTCCACTGCCCGCTCGGTCCATGAGCCACACAGCAGAGTGATCTTTGTAAAATGGACATCAGATAAAGTCAATCCCCAGTTTAAAACTCTCTGGGGGTTTGGGGGAGACTTTCCAAAGGCTTTGCACCACACATAGAATAAAAGCAAATCCCTCAGGCCCAAGTCTGACCTGCTGTCTTGGCCTTGCATCTCTCATCGCCCTCCCCCTTTCTCACTCTGTTACAGCCACACTGCTTTTTCCTCAGACACGAAAGCTCATCTCCATTTCAGGGACTTAAACAATCTTCTGCCTGGAATGCTGCTCTCTGAGATCTTTGCACCATCGGCTAAATGTCACAACCTCCAAGATGCTATCCCCTGACCAATCAGTTTAAAGAAGTCACCCAATCACTCTCTGTCCTAGCTCCATAGTTTAATGCTCTGCATGGCTGTTATCAATTGTCTAATAGTTTTCTTGTTTGTTTCTTTTTCTTCTCCCCCGCTAGACACCTGTTTCAGTAGCTGTTGTATCACCAGCGCCATGGTCCCTGGCACTCAGGCCATGTTCATTCACATTTTAATAAAGAAAAGAATGAATTGCTGTGTGACTTCCAGTAGGTCAGTGTTATTCTCAATCTTCTTTAGGAAATGAAGTTATGTGACCTGATAAGCTCTTTGCTTCTGAGGATCAATCCACCTTTAAGGTGAGTCAGAGCTATGACAATCAATGACCACCAGGTGTCGCCAAAGACAAAGGCGAGAACCCTCTCTGCTACACGACAATTCCATGGCAAGGCCTAAGCGTCTAACTGGTCAGCTCACCACTGACAGGGTCTCCAAAGACATTTGGAGTCAGCATATGCCTTATAAGGGCGACCCTGAAGTGAGGGGATCTCAAGTGACTCAGCCAGCCAGGCAGAGGACCTAGAGCTGGACCCTAAGTTTTTCCTGGGCTTCAGTCTTCCCATCTGTCCATTAGACTCATTGCCCAGGTTCTTCTAGGTCAGACCCTTCCCTTGTGGCGGAATCGTTATGAGAGGGGCACTTTTTCTTTCCTATTCTGTTCTCGGGGGCCCTTCCCTGGGGGCAGGGACATGTCCTTCCCTGGGTATACTTCCAGTATCCACACATTCAACCAGAAGTCACCTCTGATAGTGGAGCATTATCATTAAAGCTGTGACAAGGTAGAAACAATCACATTTCACAGAACTCCTCCGGTGAAGGTTAGGGAGCTCCTGAAGAAGAAGGGGGGATCTATTTTTCTAAACAAACATATTGTTTGTTAAGAAAACGTATTTTTCTTAAAAAATGTTAAAACCATTATTAGCTCAGAGATCAACAAAAGTAGGTCAACAGCTAGGCCTGCCAGCAGCCACATTTTACCAGCCCTTGCTGTAGAGGAAAGCCTGACAAGCCACTTGGGGTCTCAGGCATCTATTCAACAGAAGAGACACAGGGAAAAGCACCAATTTGTCCAATGTCTCCATTTTCTTCCTTCAGATAAAATATACACAAAATATGTTCAAGAACGGCTATGTATAAGTCCAAATGAGGGATTAGTTTGGGTTCTGAGAGAGAAAGAAGGGAGGGAGAGCTAGAGAGAAAGAGAAATGCCTGAGGTTTCAAGATGACAAGTGCCCAAAGCCAAGTCTTCAGTAAGAATGAATTTTACTGTGTATATCGAAGTTGTCAAAATGGTGAGATTGGGTAGGTTATACCTCTTCCTTGTCCTGATTCCCCCCAGCCCCAAAAGAGAATGGGAGCATCTTTCAAGGGCATATTCAGACCCAGGGCTAATGAAAGACTTGAGAACAGAGCCTCCTGGTCCTTGTCAAACACCCAAGGGCAAGCAAGGGCCATAGCCCAGGCTGGGCCTCTTGTGGGGAGTAGACCTCAAATAAAAAGGCAGCACAAAATAACGATGAATTTACATACATACAGATATATATGTACATATATACATACATATATATAAACATATATATGTATTAACTTTATTGAGATATAATTTACATACCTTACAATTCACCCATTGAAATTGTACGATTCAATGGTTTTCAGTATTTTCAGTTGTGAAACTAATGCAGGGAGGAGGCAAGAGAACTTAAATATTAAATCAAGCTACATTCAGATTCTGCAATATGCTGATGAGCCCTGCAGCCAGGCCACAAGGACACCTGCAGAACAAAGGAAGATTTCTGCTGGGATTGCTAACAACCCATTTCCCACACCTGTGAAGAGGAAACAGGAAAAACAGTCTTTAAGTGGCTGCCCTACACAATAAAATTGTTTATTCTCTATGACTAAAACCATGGGGAACCTATGAATTAAAGGTTGGGAACTGCCAGCAGGCCTTTCACACTACCTATTCTTACCTTTCACGCTGCATACTCTTTAAACTAACTCACCCGAACTAAAGAATGATATATAAACTGAATTCCCCGAACACTAGGGTTCCCCTCAGTCTCTTTCTCTCCAACCCCCAGTACCTTTACTCTGTCTCTGTACCTCTGAGTCTCTCACTCTCATTCTGAGAGGAGACCACACATCTGTGGAGTATTATCCCTTTTCCAATAAAGTTTCCCCTTGACTCTAACTTTGGCGCGTGTGTTGAATTTTTTCCACACTCTCCACCAAACCGTGCAAGGTTTGGTCTCCCCCTACTCGGGAGAATTTGTCCACTCTCCGTGCAAGGTTTGGTCTCCCCCTACTCGGGAGAATTTGCCCTGTCCTGCATCACAACCATTACCACAACCAACTTTAAAACATTCCATTACCACAAAAAGAATCCCTATGCTCACGAGCAGTCACTCCCCATTTTCTCCCCATTCCCCACCCCACACCAACTCTGACAAACACCAATCCACCTCTGTCTCTACAGATTTGCCTGTTTGGGGCTTTTCATATAAATGGAATCGCCCAATATATGGCCTTTAATGTCTGGTTTCTTTCACTTAGCATAATGTTTTCAAGGTTCATCCACGTCGTAATAATATTTCATTGCACTAATACACTACAATTTGTTTATCCATTCATCAGTTGATGGACATTTGGGTTGTTTCCACCTTTTGGCTGGGATGAATAATGCCGCTATAGACATTCATGTACAAGTTTTTGTGTGAACCTATGTTTTTAATTTATTGACTATATGCCTAGTAGAATTGCGGGGTCAAATGGTAACTCCGTGTTTAACCACTTGAGGAACTGCCAGACTGTTTTCCAAAGCAGTTACACCATTTTATTTTCCCACCAGCAGTGTATAAAGGTTCCAATTTCTCCACATCTTGCAAACATTTGTTATGCGTTTTTGATTCTGGCCTAAGTGGGTAAGAAGTGGTATCTCACTGCCGTTTTGATTAGCATTTTCTTCATGACTAATGATGTTGAACATCTTTTCATGTGGTAATTGGCCATTCGTATATCTTCTTCAGAGAACTGTCTATTCAAATCCTTTGCCCATTTTTAAATTGGGTTGTTTTTTTATTGTTGAGTATAAGAGGTCTTTATATATTCTAGATGCAAACTCTTGTCAGCTACATGATTTGCAAAAATTTTCTTCTCTCATAGCTTATCTTTTCACTTTCTTGATGTATGCTTTACGTTTTCAAGATATATTAGATATATTATTAGATTTTTTAGAATTAAGAATTGTTTCATATTAGCAAGTTGTTCCTAGAATCATTATATAGAAACTCTTGTTTTCCCTCATAAATATTTTTGGTCTTAAATAATACTTTGATATCTGTATAGATACACCAGCTTTCTCTTTGTTAGTATCTTCTATCTATTCACTTTCAACCTTCCATCTCCTTGTTTTAGGTGCTTCTTTTATAAACAGCATGAATCTGGACTCTCTTTCAAATCCAATCTGACAGCCAATCTGGCCAAGTTGGTGTATTTACAATTATCGTGGCTCAGGCTGATCAGAGGCGCTTGCAATCTGCCATGAGCCAGAAAGGAGGAGGAAAAAGGAACTGGCATTTATCAATCGTTAGTTTTGCGCCAGTCTCACAGGTGGCCTTGCTCAATGCTCACACTGTGTTGACATAAATATCATTACCTCTTTTTATAGAGAACGGGACCAAGACTCTGCATAGTTAAGTCACTCAAAGTCACACAGCTAGTGAATGGCAGAGTCGGGGCGCTGGCTGGCTCCAGACGCATCCCCACCACCTACAGGGACGTGCTAGAACCCTCCCAGAGTGGCAGAAATCCAGCTAGGCCTTGAAGGTCTTGTGATAAGAAGAAAAAGAAAAGGGTTACCAGGCAAAGGGAACAATCACAACTGAGTTTCTGAGGTGCATCAAGGTCAAAAAGGTGGGGTCCCTGTTCCACTTAACCCAGCCCACCCACAGGTATAGAAATGTCTGTTCCCCACACTCATTCTCACCCCCCACCCTATCCGTCCTGCATTTCTACTACCTGTGACATGTCCAGTAGAGTGAAGCTGAGAGCTCCCACAGCAAGCAAAGGATTCTGTTCTAGTGGTGTGCAGGGAAATGTTTAAGAACCCGCTGAGGGTGGAGGTGGATATGTAACATTTTCCCATTGCGATAGTATAAATATTCCCACCATGGCTAAACTATCAACATCACTAAACACACAGAGTTGGGAAGATACGCACCCAATCAGCTCTCATAAGCCCGGAAGATCCAACTCCAGCCCATCACCCTATCTACTCCCTTCTAGAGAAGTCTACAAAAAAGAGGGTGGGAACTGCTATTGGAAACTGTGCCTTCCGAATGAGGTACAGACACTTTGTGTTCCTTCTCCTCCTCCAGCTGGTCCTGGCAGTCTCTGCTCTTCAGGTAGGGGACCAGAGAGACAGCCTGTCAGAGCTGCAGAAACTGAGGCTGAGAGAGAGAGCTTGCCCAGTGAGTTGCTGGAGACAACTGGTGCATCTGCGAGTGTTGAAGTGCATGCACAACCCCGTATGTGCCTGTACAGCCTATGCACACTCACGTGTGCCTCTATGTACATAAATGTACATTTGTTTTGGGGCTGTTCTTGAGGTTGAACCAGAAAATGGACCTGTAAGTGGTGATTTTTTAAATGAGATGCTTTTAAAAAAGTATCTATGTGCTAATTTTACCCACAGTTGTGTCCTAAGCTATTAATTACAAATGGCTTCTCTCTGCCTCAGCTCTTCTGAACCCGTTTGCTGCCTCTGTCCCCATTTCAACCAGCCTGGGTCCCACATGTGGCCCAAGACAAATCTAGAAACCAGCTCCTGGGAGGAGAGGGAGGTGGGGCCAGGTAAAAGTTCATGGGATACAGCTGAATCCTTAGGTGATTAGGAATCATGGTCAAGGAGGGCAGCAAATGGGAGGAAGCCAGGGAGCTGGGGGCAGGCCGTCAGCAGGAGGCAGGGGAAGTAGGAGCAGAGCACAAGGTGGGGGCAGAGCACAAGTGGCAGAACCAGTGGTTCAGGAAGGGGATGCTCAAGACCAATGGAAGGGCCCTTCACCCCTCTACCTGCATGTGCCCTTGGCCCCATCACACAGAGGCTTGTGGAAGGCAGCGAATGGAGACGTTTCTAAATCAACCCAGGAACCAGTGCCCATTAGCTACCAGCTGACTCCATCACTCAAAACAAATGGCATCTTCTTGGCTCCAAATACCTTTGCTGGTAGGCGGAGTCCCAGGGAAAGGCATGATTCTAGCTGGCTAGGAAGACTGGGTTCCCAGGGAAGGAAGTGGGCCCACTGTGCCTTCTAGAGTCCCCAAATGCAACCCAAACTCTCCACCTACCTGCTCTCTCCTCCTTTCTCTTCTCCTTCCCCCCGTCTCCCTGCCCAGCTCACTACATCCATCACTGGGCTGGTCAAAGTTCTCCCAGAGGATTGTTTGCAGCTAGGTACATATGTGTACCTGGGTGTTCATGTGCACTTGTGTTTCATGCACAACCCTGTGTGTGCCTGTCCATGCCACAATAGTGACTTATAACTGAAAAGTCCCTTAGAAGTCATCCAGTTCAATCCCACCAGTGCTTCTCAGCAGGTCACTATTGGTGTTTGGAAAGGGATAATTCCTCCTTGGGGAATAATTCCACTACATGAAGTTAGTTATGCCTGGTCCCAAAATTCTAGTAGCCACGAAACATTAGTACCACTCAGTGTCATCATGACAACCAGAAATGCCCTCACAAGTTTCAAACCTCTCATGGAGGTAGGACAGTAGAGTTCCAGCTATGGACACTCCAGGCTTTGTCAGTGGCTGAATTTTCTCCACAGAATCTCCGGAAATAATCAGGCCCCTGTTCTTAAACTTCCAGGGATTGTTAGCTGGCCACCTCCTGCAGCCACTTACCCATCGACAGACAGCACTATCTGAGAAAAAGCTCCACAAGTGTTGATCCAGCTCCCTGGGCCTCACAATGCTCCTGGGTCTAGGAGGCAGCAACTGCTTCGGGTGGACCTCACCAACCAAGCCTGTGTGGGTGTGTCTGGTGGGCTGGTGGAGCTCCTGAAGACTTGAGGGGCTCACCCCAGAAGAGAAGAAGCCCTTCTGACCAGCAAAAAAGCTGCAGAAACAAAATAGAGTACTGAGCTCAGGTAGGTGACAGCTCTCAGATCTGAGGTTTCTGGAAACATGAGCTGTCCACAGGTACTGAAAGAACTGTCTCCTCTTTTGCCCATCTGTCTGCTGCTGCTCCAGGAGGATGAGTGTGGGCAGGTGGGAGGAGAGGTCGCTGGGAACTAAAACTAAAGGAAAACTGTTCCTCACTCACGCTAATTGGCTGGTGTGCTGTGTAGTATGAGGAGACAAGGGTGTGGGTGGGTGGGGGTGCCCAAGAGGTTTGGTGATGTGTGCTGCCCACATCTTTTGATGGACCTATGCACTCTATTCCCTTGGATATGTGCTGAGGACAGTTATCAGGTTACAGGATGGGCTATGTGTAGCTTTGCAGAAACTGTATTAATGCTTCCCAGTGTGGCTGTCCCAATGTCCACTCCTCACTGAACTGCACCGGTGGTCCAATCACTGCACATCCTTCAGGAGCCTTTTATAGATGAGAACCAGAGGGCTGGGACCTGCCTAATTGGGACCTCACTGTGCCAGCCATCCCCCGATCCCCACCCCGCCCCACTCCCCAGGCAGAATTTTTTTGCCTGATATAATTTCTTGCCCTTTAGTAATTAGCATTTCTAGTTAAAAAATACTTGAATAGTTTTAAGTGGATTTTACTGAGATGAAGACCTTCTCTGGAAGTTAGATCTGAGCACATAGTCTTCCATCTGGCAAGCAAGATAATGATGCTTACCCAGATTTTTTAAATCCAGCTTGCCAATGATTAGCTAATAATTTTTTTTTTCATATTAAATGTTTTTACCCAGAGGGGATCTTTCCATTGGATTTTTTCAAAATATCTCCCTTTGCAACAGATTTAAAATAAAAGTTTAATTTGTGGTCACATCAGCATATCTTCTCATGGCCTCTTTTTCCATCAGCTTTAACATCTCTAAACTTTTACACAGAGAAACTAAGAAAAAACACTAGTTATCAAAACAGAAATTGTGTGGGGAGATTATCTATATCCACATCACTTTGTTTTTAACTTTTATAAAGATTCTCTAAGGTTCCTTTAACAGCCTCCTTAAACTCTTGGTGGCCTAAAGTGCATTCTCATCACCACCCTGCCCCCATCCTCACAGGGCACGTAAAAAAGAGAAGAAAAACTCAACCATTTAACAGCTTCTGCCAACTGCAGGTGAGAACTTGAGGTAAAGAATCAGAAAGGATCCTGTGAGTCAAGAGGGAAATAAGGTTTGATTTACATAAGTCTCGTTTTGACCAGATTTTCCCCAGACTTCTTCCCACCACCGATACCCCAGCCCCCACCTTTGGGCCGGGCTCCCAGTACCCTCCCATTCAAATTCAACCGTCCACCTTTCAGACACTCGCTGAGAGCGCAGATGGGTCACCGTCGTCTGGAATATGACCCTGCAGGAAGTGTCAGGAGCTGTACACTGCTCACGCAACCATGCCCACTGGGGTATTACAGGCAGGGATGGTACCACAAACCAGGACCTGAGCTCCGGGCCGGCTGCCCAGGTCCTTGTTCCCAGCCTGGAGGTCCAAAGTCCAGATCTCTAACCTAGAAGCTCTTGGAAGTCGTCCCAGAGGGTCCACCGTCTCTCCTTTCCCCACCCTCCCTCCTCCTCCACTGCTAGGCCACGGAAAGCACAGGAAATGCCCCAGGGCCTGCCGAGGGGTCCTACAGGCAGTCTTTCTCCCATCTGCTTTCTTTGTTATTCTAATTGCTTCTGGGGACACCCTTTGTCAACTGTACAGAGCTATGCAAATGACTGGAGTTGGTATTGTTATTACTAACAGGAGCTTGGTTTCAAAATCACTTTGATTATTCATTCCAGCACCAACTCCAGTCTGTTCTGCGCTGGGGGTTCCCCCGGTGTCGCGTTTGATAATTTCCTCCTGTGTGAACTGCAGGTTGGAAACCCCATACTGAGGCTTTCCCCTTGAGAGTGGGTGATTTGCCAACTGTATGGGGGCATGCAAAGAACTCGAACTTTGGAATCCAACAGGCAATGATTGGGGTTCTTCCTCTGCCCCGGGGTTTGACCTTAAATAAGTCACTTCACAAATCTGAGCCTCAGTTTCCCCACCGGTGAAAGAGGAGTGAAGGCCCTCCTCAGGATGTTGTCATGTGACCATGTGCCGGGGAAAATGGAGGTAAAGGCCCTGCTGCCTTAATGGTGGCAATTGTGCCTGAGCTCTAAAGGACCAGAGCCTGTGAGTGGCCCGCAGGGGTAGCTATCTCCACAGGCTGTGGGGGGACTGGCAGGGTAGCCAGATTTAACAAATTAAAAATAAGGATATTCAGTAAAATCTGAATTTCAGATACACAACTATATATATATTTTTGTATGTAGGTATGTCTCATGCAATATTTGAGATATACCAAAAAATTATTCATTATCTGAAATTGAAATATGTCTAGCTACTCTAACAGAGAGACTAAGACGCTTATAATGGGTTCTCTTGCTACCCGAGAGATCTTCATTTGGGACTGGGAACCTGGAGAGACAGGATGGGAGCACAGGGCCAAAGTAGGAGAAGGATCTTGAACACAGAGACCTGAAAAAGGCACTGGCCTGCAGGCCTGTTTGACTACCACCTGCTCTCACGCCAGCAGCAAACACTCTAGAAGCCTGGATGGAGGCTTGGCTCAAGGGACTTCAGTGTCCCCTGCCCCCTGACCCCTCCAATTTACCTGCTCCTCCTCCAGCTCCAGCTGGTCCGGCCACTAGGCCAAGCGTCCACTCCCAACTCACTCTTTCCTGAGCCAGAAGGACAGGAGGAGGCTTCACCAAAGGAGCTAGACCAAGGTGGTAAATCAGGAGTAAAGCTAGCCTGGGTGTTAATTACCTTCCAGAGAACCATATTGTGTCATTGCAGAAGGCCAGGAGCAGGACACACCCCAGGGGTGGTTTAACCTACTGTGGCCAGACTGGCCGAATGCACCATCTCTCGGTTGCACACGTAACCACTCCATTCCTATGGCCACTGGCAGGACATTCATCCAACAAACATTTCTTCCTTTGTCTATCCCACAGGTAACCTCCAACTCACTCATCTTCTACCCTAATAGCTCCATCACCTGTCTGCTCTCTCCCTCCTCCACCTCACCCAGACTTGGCCACCGCTGATATATCTCAGGAGCCATACCACCAGGCCCCACTGTTTGGCTCAGGCTCCTCGGCGTCCACCTGAACTGATGCAGCTTCCTCCCCACTCCCCATCTAGCCCAGCTCTATTTCCAATTAAAGCAGGTCTCATCTTGCCATTCCCCTGCTGCACATCCGTCTGTTTTACATCAGAGGCCAAGTCTCAGCCCTCAGGGACAGAAAAGCAGGACAAACCAGGGTGCCTGAATAAAACATTCCTCTTCCCGTCACCTAGGAGAAACTGTTACTCATCCCAGGTGAGAGGGCAGGGAGACAGCTCTTGGGAGGGCTGAGAGCCCCAGCTTTCCAGGCACCTCTTATCTACTGGGATGGGGAGTTGGGGTAGAGGCCAGACCCCATTCCAGTTACAAACCATCCTCTGGGTTTCTAGCTTAGATGCTCAGCCTCATTTATAATATAAGAAATGTAAGTTAAAACTATGAGACACCATTTTTCACCTATCAGATTGGCAAAACAAAAACTCAACAAAAGCAAACTTAAGCTGCTAAAGGTGTCCGGTAACTGCTACCAGCACACATTGTTGGTGGGAAAGTTAATTGGTACTTCTTTGGAAGACATATTGGTAATATCTATCAAAAAGCTAAATATACAAACTCTTTGTCTCAGCAATTTCAATTTCAGAAATTTAACTCTACAGGTATATGGGTGCCCAAAGACATACCAAAATAGTCACCACACCATTGTTTTCATAGCTAAACTTTGAAACCTGAAGAGGAGGCTAGTTAAATAAATTATGGTCCAGCCATATAATTAAATATAATGTACTCGTAGAAAGAATGAGGCAGCTAGGTACTAAAATTAAGTGATCTTAACTAAGATTTATTAGGTGCAAAAGCAAAGTGCAGAACAGTGACTACAGCATATAAAGCTTGTGATTTAAAAAAAAAATGTAAATGTTTGATATGTATAGAACATCTCTGGAAGGATAAATAAAAAACAGTCAACAACAGTGTCCTATGGTGGGGTGCTGGAAGAACCAAAGATAGCAGTGGGAGAGAAACTTACTTTTCTGTGACATTTGAATTTTGTGAAATATTAACAAATTAACCAAAATATTAAGAAATACATATTATATACATTGTATATATAAAATGTAAGTGTGTGTAAAATAATTTTTGAAGTAGGTAATTTTTCTACCACAGTATTCCATGAGAGAAGGTAATGAGCACATTATAAAGCCGCAGGGCCCTAAGCCACACCTTCCCCTCCCCAGACTTCAATTTTCCATCTATACAATGGGAGTTTGGGACCAGAAAACCATTCCTGCACTATTCCTAAATCTTACAGCTAACCGACCAAATAAATACTGGTGAACTTAGTGGCCATAAGGTGGCATTTGATGGCCTGGGAAAGGGGGGCAATATAAAATGGCATTGGTGAAACCAGGAGGCAGTGTTCAACCCCTGATGGACAGAATCTCACTCCTCTGGCTCATGAGCAGGTGACCAGGGCTAAGCTGCATCTGCCTGAACTGGAAGAGCCTGCCAGGCCCCTGTCAGCTCTTGCAGTTGTCAGTTCCCCAGGGCTTAGTAGCTTTTCCCCTCCCATTACCTGTCTGCCTCTCCTCCAACACCTGTCTGCCTACCTGTCTCTGCCCACAGAGGCCCTTGGCTGGCCCAGGGGAGGAGCTAAAGATAGCAGCAGAACAGGTTCTGTGGGGTAGAGAGAAAAGGTGCATCTCTCCTCTTTGACTAAAGTTCTGGCCTCCCTCTAGTTCCCTCCCTACTGGATCTAGTTTACCTCTCTTCCTGGACTCCCCTCCCCAACTCTCTGTGCCCATTCAAAGGAAGCATCTCTCACACCATGCTACAGCTCAACCCATCTAGCTCCTGCCTCCAGCCAGAACTCCTCCTTCAACAGAGGACATCTGTGTGGAGAGGCTGGGAGACCTGAGATGTTCACTAGAGTGAGCCTCCCCGGGAGGTGAGAAGCACAATTTGAGCCCTCAGAGCGTACTCAAGGGAAGCCTCCATAGCCTTTTGCCAGAGTCAATACTATGCTTTTCTCCTATGATGGAAGCTAAAGGGAAAATACATGGGAATCAGAGGAGTCAAAGCTGGACACATTTCCTGACCCTCATTCTCTCTCCTTTCCTTTCTGGGTTTTTGAACAGAAGGACTGTTCCCCCAGAAGCCAAGGGTTCGAACCAGGCAACCAGGAGTCTGGGGCCCCTGGGAACAAGGCAGATAATCCTCCTGATGGGCCTTGACTGTGAAAGTGGTTCCCATCATTTAGCCTCTACCTGAAGCCTGAAAAGGAAGCCAGTAGAAGAAGGAGAGTAGAGCCAAGCAGAGAAAGATGGAGACCTGCCAAGGCCTGGGCACATCGCTTGAGCCCTGATTTATTTAGGGAAGCCAGCTCAACTCTCCGGTCAGGGGACCCAATGCATCCTTAGGCAGTAGGGTTAAGTGTTGGATGACTCTGATTGTTTGCAATCAAAGAATCCTAATGGATACTCAATTTTATTCGTATTTTAATAACAGGAAGAAGATGGAGATCTGTACAATAGTGATAATTGCATGCAAATATCTATCAGAACAACTTGAGGGAGAGGCCTTCAACAAAGTATTTACCCTTTCTGAGCCTCTGTTTCTTCATCTGTAAAATCGACATGATATAATACATACTGCAAAGAAATGTTGTCAGGACTAAATCAGATAAAGAAAAATAGTATGCAATAAATATTTGTTGTGAGAAATGAACCTTGACCTTTATCTCATACGATATACCAAAATTAACTCAAAATCATAGCGTTAAAAAATTGTAAGAGCTAAGACTACAAAACTTCTGAAATAAAATTTATGGAACAATATTAATGACCTAGAGTTTGACAAAGAATTCGTAAATATGACACGAAAATACAAACTATAAAAATACTATAAAACAAAAAATAGATATACTGAGCTTCATCAAAGTAAAAACTTGCTCTTCAAAAGACTATTACAAAAATAAAAAAGTGAGAAAGTATTTGTGAAACATGTGTAACAAAGGACTCATAACCAGAACATGTAAAGAATTTTTACAATTCAATAAGACAAACAATATAATTTTTTTAAATGGGCAAAAAAATTGAACAGATACTTCATTGAAGATCTATGGATAGCAAATAACCTTTGAAAAGATATTTGATACCACTAGTCATTAGGAAAATGAAAAATAAAATCACAACGAAGTACTAAGAGAATGGCTAAAAACTTTAAAAACTAACCATACCAAGTGTTGACAAGGATGTGGAGCAACTGGAGCTTTCAAACACAGCTAGTGAAAATGTAAAATGGCAAACACTTTGGAAAGCAGTGTGGCAGTTTCTTTAAAAGTTAAATACCTACCACACAACCCAGCCGTTCTCTCCTTAGAAATATGAAAACAAGTGTTCACACAAAGACTTTATGCAAATGTTCATAAGAGCTTTACTGGTAATAACCCCAAATTGGAAATAACCCAAATATCCACCAACAGATGAATGGATAAACGAATTGTGGTATGTCCTCACAGTGAATGCTACTTAGCAATTAAAAGGAACAGACTATTGATTCGTACAACATGGATGAATCTCAAAATAATTCTGGTAATTGGAAGAAGACCAAAAAGAGCACACTGTTTTATTTCACTTACATAAAATTCTAGAAAGTGACAGAAAGGGAATCAGTGGTTATCTGACGCCAGAGTGGAAGGAAAGAGGGAGAGATTGCAAAAGGGCTCAAAGAAACTTTTAGGTGTGATGGGTAGGTTCATTATCTTAATTGAGGTGATGGTTTCTTGGTGTTTACATATGTCAAAAACATAAAATTACATACTTTAAATATGTACAGTTTATTGTATGTCAATTATACTGTACTTTTTAAAAGGTGATTGTGAATACATGTTGATTACATATAGTTGCAATCAGGCACTGAAGGTGCACACAGAAATCAATGTGGATGCTTTTAAGCACAAACAGAAAACCCAACTTGAAATCACATAAACAATTTTTAAAATGCATATGTCATCTACCAGAGACTACAGATATAGTTTGATCCCCTTCTAGTACAAGACACCATATTTAGTTAATCATGGAATCCCCATAATTGTCAGAGAACTAAGCTGCAAGTAACAGAATCTACACTGTTTTAAGCAGCAAAGGAATGTATTTAAAGACATAAATAGCTCATACAGTCTCTGAGAGGGATAGGGAATTGGGCTTGGAGGCTACATAGCCAGGAATGATATCTCAGTTTTACTCCAGGACTGTTACCAACAGAGCACCTGCTTTTCACCACCACTAGGCATTGCAGCTCACATAGGGAGAGAGGATCTCTACTCTAAGGACCTCCATTCCCATGGCCCCCAAAACCCTATGTCTCTGCCATTCTGTGCAGCATCCTCTTCTTTTTATAGCTCCCTTCTGAAACAAAGTCAGCTGCATTCAATTGGATGAGGCTGGACTACATACCTGTGGCCTAGCCACACAGAAGTCTAGGTAAAAAGAATCTGTCTTCTACCTTGAGGAGGCAACTCAAAACAGGAAATTGTTTTGCCACATATAGAACGAGTTTCCAAAAGATGCTGGGTGACCACAACCAAGACTCAGAGAAGTTAAGCCACTTAACCATGGTTACCCAGCTGAGCCTTGCCCTAGGATGCAAATGAAGTCTTGTATACACAGCTTGAGCCGGGGTAGGTGGGTAACAGGAATGAAGAAAGCTTATGCCCCACCCTCACTGGCTCCTCTCACATGAAGACATTTCTCTCCCTTTGACCCAAGCAATGTCCCAGCATTCTAGAAGGAAAGCGCTCTCACTGTCAGTGACAGACTAGTCCACACTCCAGAAGAGCCTGGGAAGTCAGCCATACAAGTTACAAAAGGTAAGTCACAATTCTGTCTGTCCCCTGATAAACATCATAGCTTTTTCATCAAGGTAGAAACTGGAAAACAAAAACCAGAGTCATGTTCCTCTTGATGGAAGTCCCCAATAGCACATATGAAGGAGTCTTGGAACAAAATCGAACCCAAATCTGATCAAATCTCAAAATCTGACTGCCATTTTACAGAAAATAGAGGGGATAGGAGAACATGTTAAATGATACCATAATGATGTAATCAGTAAAATCTAGATCTCGGGAAACGAAGAACAATGACTAGGTTTCTCCAACAAATAAGTAGCAATAAAAGACAAAAAAAGAAATGGATGGGAACCTATTGATTAAAAAAAGACTTGAGACATATAACCAAAGGAATTGACCTTATTTTGATCAGAAGTCAAACCAACTGTAAACTAATAGATAGTTTACAGTTTCAAATGGTAATAATAAACTATAAATAGTAATAATGATGATGACGAGACAGTTGAGGATATTTAAATATTGACTGAATACTTGGTTATATTAAACAATTGTGCATTTTTATAGTGTGATAATTATATTAGGCTATGCTTATAAAAAAGATTCCTTACATTTTAGAGATATTGAGTATTACAGGTGAAACAATATATCTGGGCTTTGCTTTAAAATAATTTGGGGTGGAATGAGGGTAGGTCCTGGGAGTATAGATGAAATGATACTGGCTGTGAGTTGATAATTGTCAAACCTGGTGATGGGTACATAGGGGTTCAGTATTGTAGTCTCTCTACTTCTATACATGTTTAGGTTTTCCGTAATAAGAAGCTATAAACCAATAATGAACTTCATGATGCAGAGAATGGCACCACGACCATGCCCGGTTGTACCCAATCCTCACCCCCAAATTTAGATATTATACTCTTTGCCTAAAAGTCAAAACTAAGTGAAAGAAGTAATAAAATGTGTACTAAGTTTGCCCTACAGTCCTCCTTCCCCTCACGAGGTACATAATGAGTGAGTAAAAACTCTTCTGAGTTTATTGCAAGGCTAAATTATTTAATGGGGAAAGAGAGAGACTGCCTCTGCTAATGAGTATCAGTTGGATACTCATTAATAGTTAATAGTTGTTAATAGTTGGCAGTGTGCCTCTGTCTTAGTTTGGACTCTCCTAGAAACAGACCCTGAGACAGGGATTTGAATGCAAGAGGTTTCTTTGGCAGGTGATCCCAGGAACACATGTGGAAAAGAGGGGCCGTGAAGCAAGGAAGCAAAGAAAGCCAGTCAAAAGCATTTTCAGGCAGGTTACTTCTGTGGGCAGCAAGACTCAGTTCCTTGGGGACCTCTGGGGACCAGCGTAGAACATTTTCCCATCTGAGGGGTGATGAGCTGGGGTAAATACTAACTCCCATCAGTCACCAATTGAGAACTGCTAGGGGTTTGAAGGGTATTTAGTTCTCCTGCATTTTTGGCTGACAAAGCCTGCAGAACTGCTTCCAGCCAGAGAAAACTGCCCCCATAGAGAGATCTAGAGGGTGATATTGGCAGTGCCCTACCTTGGTAAGCCCAGCGGTTCCTTTGGGAGAATTCGTGTGTTTTGATCATGTCATTGTATTAACATACACATTGTAAAAGTATAGCTAACAAGGTAACCAAGTACAATTATGCTTTTTTCTTTGGGGTGGTGGTGTTTTAGTACATCAAGTGTTTATGGGACTTTGTCAAAGGTAAATGGGTATGAACTCGCTCTTGTGCAATTCAACATGCACTGTCCAGAGTAATGCAGTGTGCTAGGGACACCACCATTCAAGGTGAGTCTTGCTGAAGAACTGAAGTACAAATTCCATCTCCGTCAGAAAGTTTAATCAATTCCTTTGATTTTCTTTAGGAATGATAACCTCTTCAGTGCAAGATTTATGTCTGTATGTAAGGTAGGAATTAGATCCTGAATGCCACAAGATTGCCTTTCACCTCCAGCCTTTTCTCATTTGCACACACCTGCTGATTGAATGTGTGAAAAATAAGTGAATGAATGAATAAACAATGATTGTGTGAAAAAGTGAATAAGTGAATTTTTAACTGTCAGGAATATAACAGGGTCATTATCTATCAGCCTCTTTTGATCCCCTTGACGTGAACAATTTTTAAGAAAAAGTCCCTGTTATTTAGAAATGTTAAGTTCAGCAGTCACAGCCCTCAGGATCTGAACTATTAACAAATCAACCCACAGGCTCTTCCTAGTCATCAAACTGTGTGTTTCCTTTATGTGTGTGTGCCTGTGCATGTACACATAACACTGTATAAAATGGGCAAAGGCCTTGGGATTCCAGAGAAGGGTTGATTTTGTGTCCAGTTGGGGATGAGGTATTAAAGAAAATCATTGCAGAAAATAACACTTGCGTTAGCCCTTAAAGGACAAAGCAAGAAGGGAATTTCACAGCTTTTATGGCATGCCAAACACCGTGCTGAGCCTTTACCTATGTTTTCTCACTTAATCTTCACAGCAATCCTATAAGATTGTATTCCCCTTTTATTAGATGAGAAAGGAAGGGAATACGAGTGTCAATATTCAGAGTCAGCCTTTGGTCTCAGCACTACCATTTGGACAAGGGAGACAATTAAATAGGTGATTTCAGCATAATCACCGCTTCTCACCAGCCCGTTCTTGGCAGTCACTAAAAATCCAGAAACCTGGTAGCCCTAGAGTGGTCTTCTTCTGCCAGGAGGACAGGAGGCTTTGGTTGTCAATCACAGCAGCGAGGAAGAGAGCACCACTGCTTCTTGGGCTTCTGCAGTCTATGCAGACTCCAAGAGTCTGGGTGATTTTCTTAGTTTAAACGCTGTGGACTGTTCACTGTCTACAGTACATCTAAGGACCTGGAGAAGTGGCATCAAAAGCCAGTGTCCAGAGCCATGGACCCAGGCCAGCATGTGCCACTCTGCAGTATGAGCACTGTAGTCACCCTCGCCCCCTTCAGGATCAGAACCTAAGCCTCGTATGAGCCATTGGCTCAGTTCTCTGCTCACAAAGGCTGTCTTTTATGGAAAAGTCACATTTTCCTGCCCTTATCGCCCATAGCACACCAGGAACTATTGTCACCAAGATCACACTTAATAAACCACATGTGCTGCCCAGAGTGAGTTCTGATCATGAAAAAGCCATAGAGAGATATAGCAACTACCAGGCAATGGGTCAAAGGAAGCCTTCATCAAGAATTCATGTTGGGAGATTTATCAAGGGAAGAACACTTTCTCATTCACTCATTTATTCATTTCATTCTTTCATTTGTTCATGTTGCCAGTAGTTAAACAGTGAGAACCAGGCATTCCTCCAGGCCTTGGATATGCGGTAAACAAGAAAGATGATGTCCCTGTGCTCATGGAGCTTTCATTCTTGATTGTGGTTAACTTCCCAAAATGATCTTTAGTTACAAACGACAGTACTTCTTCTAATGTATTTAAGCAGAAGAGGGTTTTATTGTAGGTATTCTGGTAGCTTAAAAAAATAGCCAGACAGGACTAAAAGCCCCAGCCACATGAGCACCTGAAATGTGGCTAGTCTGAATTGAGATGTACTTTAAGTGTTAAATACACACTGAATTTCAAAGACTTAGTATCCAAAAATAATATAAATTATCTCATGAATACCTTTTTATATTAATTACATGCTGAAATAATATTTTGGATATATCGAGTTAAAATATATTACTAAAATGATCTCATCTTTTTAATTTAAAAAAAACGTGGCTATCGAACAATTTAAAATTACTTATATGGCTCATTCTACATTTCTATTGGACAGCAGTGCTCTAGAATTAGGAATAATATGCCAATTACACAGCTAGGCTATTAACAGGCAGGAGGCAGGACCCCACCACCACTGGACACCCGCATAGTAGCTCACTTAGCAGTTCCTGAGCATTATCACTATTGCTAGGACCTCTGCCACTGCTGCCTTTGAGAGCCTTGCCACTCTTGCCATCAAAAGATATTTTGCAAGGCTAACGCTATCTTTTTCATTGGCACTGTATCTTGAACTGAAGTCTGGTGGAGTTGTATCTGATCAGTGGCCAGGTCATATTTTTGGGCCCTGGCTGCAAAAAAAGTTGGGCAGGCAAGTCTTGGTATCTACTTTTGGTAGGTGGGAAATTATCAAAATATAAGAAACAGGATCAAAAGATACTGGGTGGCTAGAAATATAACAAATTCCATTACATGCACCAAACACTGTTCTGAAACATTTTTTTTTTGCAGCATGTGGATCACCAGGTCATTAAGTTCCTAAGTATGGGGTATACACACACATTTAAAGAAGCCTGTCTGACACAAGGACCAGTGGAACAGAATCAAGAGTCCAGAAGTAAACCCATATTATATGGGCAAATAATTTTCGACAAAGAAGCCAAAAAACATACAGTGAAGAAAGGAAAGCCTCTTCAATAAATGGTGCTGGGGAAACTGGAAAGCCACCTGCAAAAGAATGAAACTAGACTGTTGTCTATCACCATACACCAAAATTAACTCAAAATGAATTAAGGACCTAAATATAAGACCTGAAACAATAAAATGCATAGAAGAAAACATAGGAACTAAACTGAAGGACTTTGGACTTAAAGAAGATTTTATGAATTTGACCTCAAAAGCAAAGGAAGTAAAAACTAATATAAATGAATGGGACTACATCAAACTAAAAAGCTTCTGCTCAGCAAAAGAAATCGTCAACAAGGTAAAGAGACAATCATCCGAATGGGAAAATATATTTGCAAGCAACGCCTCCGATAAGGGCCTAATATCCAAAATATACAAAGAATTCATACAACTAAATAACAACAATAAAAAAATAATGATCCAATCAAAAAATGGGCAGAGGACCTGAACAGACACTTCTCCCGACAGGACATACAAATGGCCAACAAATATATGAAAAGATGCTCAACATCACTAGCTATTAGGGAAATGCAAATCAAAACCACAATGAGATACATCTTACACCTGTTAGAATGGCTATAATCAACAGGACAAGTAATAACAAATGTTGGAGAGGATGCGGAGAAAAAGGAACCCTCATACACTACTGGGGGGACTGCAAATTGGTACAGCCACTGTGGAAAACAGTATGGAGGTTCCTCAAAAAACTAAGAATTGATCTACCATATGATCCAGCAATCCCTCTACTGGGTATTTACCCCAAAGACTTGAAAACCCATATCCGAAAAGATATTTGCATACCGATGTTCATAGCAGCGTTATTCACAGTGGCCAGGACATGGAAGCAACCAAAGTGTACTACGATAGATAATTGGCTAAAGAAGCTGTGGTACATATATACAATGAAGAGATGAAATACTGCCATTTGTGACAACATGGATAGACCTCGAGATAATCACGCTAAGCGAAATAAGCCAGACAGAAAAAGTTGAAAATCACATGATATCACTTATATGTGGGATATCAACCTAAAAACAACAAATGAACAGGACAAACAAACAGAGACTCATGGACATGGACTATAGGCTAGTGGTTACCAGAGGACTATAGACTAGTGGTTACTAGTGGGGTGGCGGAGGAGAGGGGAGGTAGATGGGGTAAAGGGGGTCAAACATAGGGTTTAGGGGGAGAGTGAAGTGGGTAAAGGGGATCAAATATATGGTAGCTGAAGGAAATTGGACTTTGGGTGGTAAATACACAATTGAATATACAGATGTCAAATGATAATGTACACCTGAAAATTATATAATTGTATTAACCAATGTTACCCCAATAAACTTAAAAAAATAAAAATAAAAAATAAAGAAGTTTGTCTGAGCTTTCTCATCAACCTGGAAGAATGGCGCTGACAAAACAGATTCTTTTGAGTTAAAGTGTAGCTATTTTTCCATTAACAGGAGTCTCTGGTCATCACTTCAACCCTTTCACCAATATTCTTAACTCTCTTCCCAGTTGACTCTCTGTCATACCACTCCTGAATCATTCCAATTCCCCATCTTCTCTGCCTATATCCTACCAAGAGAACACTGCTGAAAATAAAACCACATCTCTGGGCAGATTGGTACCACTTGCTTTAACATCAACTGGGCTCTAAGGTTGCCTGGCCTTTCTTACTTCTTTCCCTAGTCAACTCTCTCCACTGTTCTCCACAATGGCCACTTCTTAACCTCCCTGCTACCTCATCCTCATGCTCAGCAAATGGCCTTGCTTCTCATTTTACCCAGCACACAGAAGAGAACTCTCCCAGCCTCCTGCCCCCACACCTGCAAACTCACCTGCATCCATATTAGTTCCTTCCACCTTTCCTCTGGTTACAAAGGAAGGGGACTTCCTGTTTAAAGCCTATTTCTCCACCTGTGCTCTGGGGCACACCTCCTTTCATTCTCAGCAACCTTGCTCAATTCATCACCCCCTATTCTCCTGAATCTTTATCAATTTTCTTTCAACTGACTCCTTACTGTCAGCATTCCAGCTTGTTTTCAACTCCTTCATCTTAAAACACAAATACAACCAAAATCCAACAACAAAAATTTCTCCTTGACCCCATTTTCTAGCCACTGTCTTCTATCTTTCAACTCCTTGATAGTCATTTTTCTTGAAAAAGTTATCTATGGTCAGTCATTCCACACTCTACTCTGGCTTCTGCTCCTGCACCTTCATTATCAGTGTGTTTGCTAAGGTCAACAACAACTTCCTTGTTGCTAAGGCTGGCAGGTGAGAGGAGCAGGGCTTAGAGATGGGTGGCACCTGGGACAGATAAGGACTTCCTGGAGTCCTAAATACCCAGGACAGGTGAGGAGAGGTCAGGTTTTCAGGGAACTAGATCTTAGCAGGCTCTGAGTCTCAAGTTCACCATTGCTTGCACAGTGTGCTTTGTGAGAACAGCAGGAAATGAGAGCTGATATCTGGGTTTTAGCTCTGGATTTATCTCTGCCTACTGGGAACCTGGGCAGGCCCCTTCCCCTCTCTGGGCCTCAGTTTCTCTAATGGGACCATCAGGGTTACTGTGTGGAGCCTAGCAAGTCCTGAGGGTGAGTGGGCTGCTCTGGAGCCTATAGGAAGCTTGGCGTCCTGGCAAACATTTCCTTTGAAGGACCCAAAGGTCTTACATTCAGCACCTTCTGAAGGCACACAGGCCCCATTCCATTTTACAGATGGCAGAACTAAGGCACCAAGGCACAAAGAAACTAATTATCACTCAGGAGGAAATGCAAGCATATATGCATACATTGTTACTACTCCATCATAATCCAAAAAAGAACAGATTTGCTCCTCAAACCTGTGAAAGCATCTGAGAGGGTAGGGTGCAAGGTGAGAACATTGATAAAACTTAAGACCAAGTCTCTATGCATTTATATCCCTTCCCTGAGCTATGCTGTTTGTTTTTCTTTTCTTTTTTTTTTTTTTCTCTTTCATAGTCAAACTTCTTGAAAGTGGAGAGACTCCTTCAAATTACAATAATGGAATAAAATCTGCTCCTCATGTTGGCCTATGAAGCCTCCCTCTGACATCCCTAGTCTGTTATTCCTTCCCTCATTCCTTTTGCCTCAGCTCTACTAGCCTTCTTTATGCTCTTACACCAGTCTTGGGGCCTTTTCATTTGCTGTTCCCTATACTGGATTCACTCTTTCCCAAGCCTCCTTTTCACCATTCAAGTCTCAATTCAAATGTCACCGCCTCAGAGAACCTTTTCTGACCACCTTAGCTAAGGTAATCTTTCCAGTCAGCCTTTCCTAATACTCTATTTACGTCACAGCACTTCTCAGTATCTGTAATTATCTTGTTAATTTGTTGACTGGTCTATTGGCTAATTGTCAGTCCCCACTAGAACGTATACTCCTTTAAGATCTTAGATTGTATTTTTTTTGTTCAGCATTGATTCAGCCTCAAATAGTATTGGCACATATTAGATTCTCATAAATATGCACTGACTCACTTCCTTCCACTGCTATTGCCCACTTACTCCTGTCTCTGCACCTCTGCACCTTGGACCGAGCCATTCCCTGACCCACCTCTCACCAAGATCCCCATGATCTCTGTCACCAAAGGACATTTTAGTCCTTTCAATCTATTTTTTCTTTAACCTCCATGTTGACCAATTCCTCCTTGAACAACTTTTTCCCTTAACTTTCACTACCATTTTTTTTCCTGGTTTTCATCCTCCTTAGTTTCTTTTTAGTCTTCTTGCAGGTTCCTTTCCCTCAACAACTCAGCTTCCTCTTCCTCAGTATGCTTCACACTCTCCTTGAACCATCCTGTTCTCCTCTACTCCAGCTGTTTAAATATTATCCAAGTTTCTTCCATTTGAAATATTTTTTTTATTTCTTTCTTGCCTTATTGCATTGGCTAGGATCTCCAGCATAGTAGAATAGAAATGGTGATAGTGGACACACTTGTCTTGTTCTTCTTCTTAAGGGAAACGCTTTCCAGGTCTCATCTTTTAGCCTTATGCTAAGGATATATATATATATATTTTGATAGCTGTCATTTAACAGGTTAAGGAAGTTCCGCTCTGTTCCTAGTTATAACACTTTTCCTTTAAGATTTTTACATCTATATACTGACCTCAAATTTTCCTTTCTCAGACTGCCCTTATCAGGTCTTGATATCAAGATTATGCTAATCTTATAAAATGTATCCTCTGCCCCTTACTCTACAATAGTTTTTCTGAGATTAGAATTACATGATCATTGAAATTTGCTTAAAAAAAAAATCAATAAAACCATCTGGGCCCATAGTTTTCTTTGTCGGAAGACATTTAACTACCAATTCTATTTATTTAAAAGTGATGGAATTAGGCTTTATATTACTTCTTGATTCACTTTTGTTAAATTAAATTTTTCTAAGAAGTTATCCATTTCATCTGTTTTCAAACTTTTGGCACAGAGTTGTTCATAATTCTCTTATTATCTTTTTAATCCATGTGATTTTGTTTCTTTTCATCCTTAATTTTATTTGTGATTTCTCTTTTCTTGGACAAGTTTACCAGAGGTTTGTCAATTTTATTAGAGTTTTCAAAGTACTGTTTTTTGCCTCTGTTATTCCTCTTTACTGGTTTTCCTTTCTATTGTTTATATTCTGTTTTGTGCTCTTATTTTTATTATTTTCTTATTTCTTTAGGTATATTTATTTTTTATTGCAAGTTTACTAAGATATAATTTACATACCATGCAGTTTTCACCCATGTAAAGTGTTTCCTCTCTTCTTATGGCTGAGTAATTCGCCCATGTAAAGTGTACACAATTCAATGGTTGTTAGTATATTCACAGAATTGTACGACCGTCACCAAATTAATTCAAATGTTCTGAATTAATATCAGAACATTTTCATCATTCCAAAAAGAATTCTGTACCCATTAGCAGTTCCTCTCTACTTCCCTCCCACCAACTCCATTCCTAAGTAGCAACTAATTTACTTTCTATCTCTACAGATTTGCCTATTCTGGGTATTTCTTATAAATGGAATCATATACTATGTGGCCTTTTGTGTATGACTTCTTTCAGTTCGAATAATGTTTTCAAGGTTCACCTAAATTGTAGCATGTAACAATTTTTATGGATGAGTAATATTCCATTGTATGGATATGCCACATTTGTTTATCCTTTCATTAATTAATGGACATTTGAGTTATTTTCACTTTTTTGCTATCATGAAAGTGATGCTATGAACACTTGTTATAAGTTTTTGTATGAATACATATTTTCAGTTCTATTGGATATATGCCTAGGAGTAAAATTACCAAATAATATGGTTATTATACGTTTAACTTTTTGAAAAACTGCCAGACTGTTTTCCACAGTGGGTGTACAATTTTACACTTCCACTAATCATATATGAAGGCTCCAATTTCCCTATATCCTCCCTAACAATTTTTATAAGTGTTTAATTCATTTATGTTTTCAGTCTTTCTTCCTGTATAATACAAGCACTTATACACTTACCTTGATGTATTTTTTTACTTTTTAATCTCAAAAAAATTAGTAAAATTAACAATCTAAGAGAGGCTTATTCTGAGGATTTAAGAACACCTTGGCACACCACTCTGTAGCACTCTCTGCCAGGTACACAAACTCAAATTTAATAAACATAGGCCTAGATTAATCTTGAAATATTATCCTATTATTAATTTAATAGGATTGACTCATTCATTCAAAAGATATTTGTTGAGTGCCTACTTCATAGCATCATAATATTAAGTTCGGAAAAGAGAGAGGTGAAATAGAGTCATGCCATCACAAAGCTTAACAATTGAAAAGAAAAAAGTACAATACTGCATGATATTAGAATAAGAGATGTAATACATGCTGGAAACAGGAAACGTAGGAGTAAGATTTTTTAATTTTGAGATTGAGAAAGGTTTTCTGGAGAAAATTGCTTCCTTCAAGGACCTGAAAGGTGAATTAGTAGGAGTTTGCCAAGTTCATAGCAGACAAGTGTTCTGGGTCATTTGAATAGTAAATGGAAAGACCCAGAGGTGTAAAAAACAAAAACAACAACAAAAAAACCCTTCCTTTTGGAAGAAGGAAAAGAAATGTGTCAAGAGCAGAAAGTGTCAGGAAAAGGCACAGGATGAGAGAGTCAGGACAAAGCTGGAGAGTTCCTCGAGGCTAAACTGTGAAGGGCAATTAAACCATATTGGGGAGCTTGGACTTCATCCAAAAACAGTTTGGAGGCAACTGAAGAGTTTTAAGTAGGAGAGGGACAATACCAAATTTTAATTTGGAAAGTTTTGCTGTGGCTGCAGAAAACAGATGAGGGGAGGGAGGGTTAAGACCAGTGGCCAAGAGACCTTTATGGAGTTGTGGCAGTCATCTAGGCTTGGATTAAAAAATGTCTGTGGCAATGGAAAGGAGGAAATATTTAGGCCTTGGTGATCAATCAGATGTCAGATTGAGAAAGAGGGAACACCAAGGCTGACTCTCCCATTCCTGACTCAAGTGACAGGGTACCATTGTTTGTGACATAGCAGGTCTGGGGATAAGATGATGGGTTCTAATAATGATAGTTAGAGGTGCTCATGGGACAGTTCTCCACCTCCCGGTTTTATCTGAACCTGGTTGTCTTCTAAGGAATCAGTTTCCTCAGTCCAGGGAATGCTGTCTTCTCTCCCACCTCATGGATCTCAGGGCTGGCAGCGCGTAGCATCTTCTCCTTGTTTTCCACTGTTGCTTTTCAACCTTTTCTCCTTCTCTTTCTTCCCCTAATCTAGCTCTTTTGAGGTTAACACCATCTAGCTGTACCATTATTCCTTTTACTGCTATTATCTGTGGACCTATTCACCAATGACTTTGACTCTTGGTTCACTTCATCCTACTTGGTTTTTCTTCATCCTACTTGAGTGCTTGTCCTTGGGGACTTAATTCTCATGTGGATGACCTATCTAGTACTCCTGCCTGTCACCTCCTTGATTGTCTCCCCTCTACACCAGCCAGACTCTCTCATGTTCACATGAGACCACATGACCACACATGACTATACCATAACCGAATTCTAGATTTCAAGCCTCCCACCCTAACCACCATTTCCTATCCTTCTAGCTCATTTGCTTTAGCAACTACACCATGCAATACTTCAATCTCATCAAGACTCCATTATTTGTATCACTTTTCACTATTCATCCATAAACAGCTCCTTCCTGTTTTCTCTTCCTTCTCTACTCAGCTTAGAGAAGAGTCTATTACTACAGTTACGCTCTTCATACACTTTCAACAAACTTGCCTGTGTGTCTCCATCTCTCTCTCCATTTACTTGACTGGCTAACCCCCAACTCTAAATGTACCCACTATCAGCCTTCTCCATGCCTGCACCTGAGCAGCTGAATATTAAAAGAAGAAAAAAATTACTGAACTAGACCTACTGGTTCCACTTTCAGTTCATGACCTCAAATCTCATGTAAGCGCTAAACACAGAAATCTCTATTTCCTAACCTTATATTGAGCCCACTCTGCTCTGCCTGCTGTCAGCGCTGTTCCATTAAAATCTTTCTGTCAAGGTCAACGACAACCTCCCAGTTTTAAATTCCGTACACACTTCTTAGCCCTCGTCTTTCTCTACTTCTTAGCAACATGTGGCAATTGACCATTCCTTTCTCTTGGGAAAATTTTCTCCTGTCTTTGCTTTTGTAACACTACACACTGGTTTTTCTCCTCTTTGTCCATTTTTTCGCAGCCTTCATTGCCGGCTCTTCCTCCTTTACCTGACCTGCAAATGCCTTGGTGCTTCTGGACTCATTTTTAGGTTTAAAAAAAAGTTCAATACATTTTCTCCCTAGGTAATGTAATGCTGATATCTCCAAATTTGTATCTATAGCTTTGGCCTCTTTTCTGAGCTCCAGTCTTAGGTATGCATATGCTAATTTGACATCTCTGTTTAGATGTCTAATAAACAGCTAAAATAGAACTCAGACAAAATTGATCTCTTATACTGCCCTTCCTCCAAACCTGTTGGTTCCTTCTCCCTTTTTGAAATTAAGCCAATTATTTCAGGAGTCATAAACCTAGGATTCATCTTTCCTTCTCACCTTCATTCAATCTGTCAGCAAGCCCTTTGTATTTTATTTCTAAAATTTTTCTCAAATCCATGTTCCTCCCCACACCTGCTTTATCATCCCTGCCCCCATTCTGGTTTAAGCCACCACCATCTTTTGATTCATCTTCTGCAATAGCCTTCTGACTGGTCTTCCAGCGAACTCTTCTCTTTTCTATAAGCACTAAAGAGAGTTTTAAACAACATAAATCAGATCATACTCCTCTCAAGGCTTAAATTGTAACTAAACTAAAGTTAAAATTCCTTGCAGATGACTCCTGACTGCCTCTCTAACTTCCTCTTGGGCCCCTCTTAATTAGGCTCCAGTGGAGCCACCCCACCATGCTGACCTCCTTTCTAGTTTTTGACAAGCCAAGCTCTTCCTTATCTCAGCGTCTTAAAGGTAGCCATTTCCTCTGCCTGGAATGCTCTTCCCGGAATCCTCAAGTGGCATCTCCTGTTTATAATTCAGATCTTATCCCAAATATGATCTCTTGAGAGAGGCCTTCCCCGACTACCTTTATCTACAATAGACCTTTTCCTGCAGTTATTTACTTGCTCTATTTATTTCTTTATATCACTTACCATAATCCAATGCTGACTTGTTTATTATGTTTACTTTTTTACTCTGTCCTTTCCCACTGGATGCCAGTGACATGAGGACAGGGACTTGGTCTGTCTAGCCCAGACTTTAGGTCTTAGAGTTGCCTCTAGCCCATAGTAGGTGCTCAATAAACATTTGTTAAATAAATGAATACAGAGTTAGACAGTTGGGTATTCAGATATTAACCTTAGGTGAAAAATATGGGCTGGAGATAAAGATTTGAGAATTATTATAAAAAATAAATCTTAATAAACAAGGAATAGAAGGGAACTTCCCTAACCCATTGAACAGATCTACAAAAAAAAAAAAATCTATAGTATGAGACTTAACAGCGAAACATCAAAACAGTCCCTTTAAGAAAGAACAAGACAAGGGTGCCCACTACCACATCTGCTATGAAACTCTGCTGGAGATTCTAGCTAGCATAGCATGGTAGAAAAGATAAACAATGTTTACAAAAAAAGAAATAGAAAGAATAGAAATTTAGACATATATTATTTATGTAGAAAATCAAAATAATCTATAGAAAAATGATTAAATTAGAGTTTAGTGAGGTTGTTGGATTAACATACAAAAATAAACTGTTTTTAAAATATTTTTTTATATACTAGGAAAATAGACTATCTCATTATTCTAAGCTTATTTATATGTGAATGAAAACAATTGTTGTATCACCAGAAAACTAGCTGTGAGCACAGCTAATTAAAAATAGAAAACATCCTATAGATCTACAAAGGCATGTTATTATGATTCTTTAAAATACCAGACATAACAAGAAAATTCTAAGACTATCCAAGAAGAAAAAATAAAAAAAGGTCACTTACAACAGAACAATCAACAGCAATGCTGGATGCTAGAAGATAATGGACCAATGGTTTCATATTTTTAAAGAAGAATTATTTGATTTTAAACATAAAATTCTATACCCAGCTAAACTGACATTAAATTATAGATCTTTAAAATTTTGGTATTTTTTTTTACATATAAAAACTTAGAAAATTTGCCTCATATAGTCTCATCAGAGTTATCTGATAATATGCTCCAGCAAAAGAAGGGAGTAAACAAAAATGAATTACACTTGAGATCCAGGGTACAGTAGACTCAACCCAGGAGAATGGCCATGGGAAATTCTAAGAGGACTTCTATGTAGAAGGCATGGCCCAAAGCAACCAGCCCAGATTAGAGACATAATATAGAGGCTTCCAGGAGTGAGACTTCCAAGAAAAAGAACTTGATAGAATACAATAGCAATCGGGTGGGATAGAGAAAAGAAGGATATTGATTATAATCAAAATACAGCAAGAAATAAACTATAATTAGAAACCCTAGCTCCCCCATCTGTGTAAGGAATAAATATAATTATAACCCATTGTAATATTTGGCTCTCCTATTTAACATTTATAAATTCACAACAGTGTTAATAGTGTAAAAACTACTTATCGATAAAACTAAATATGATTTAATTATACTAGGAGAATAAAGGACGAGAGGCATCATAAGACAGTTAAATTCTTATCAATTATGGCAAGAATAAATATATAAGGTCTAAAATGGATAAATAATGAAAAAGCATATCATTTAGAATAAATGGAAGTAATTACCAGAAGAAACTGTTGAAAGTGATCACCTCTGGCAAGCAGGATTTGGCTATGAGTCTTAATACACTGATTATGAAGTATGTATTTACTATTTTGATAAAATTAAAAGTTATTTTAAAAAACAGAGTTTTGGTCCAGAAAGGACGGGTGTTGTTGGAAAAGATTTTTTTTTTTTTTTTTATGGTAAAGCTAGGGAAACTTCAGAGCTCTTGTGAAGGCTTGAATTTGTTCTAAGCCAGAGAGTTAGCCATGTTGCAATAAGCAGCACTTCGGATAAATCACCAAAGCCATGTTGCAATAAGCAGCACTTTGGATAAATCACCTAAAGAGATCTCAGAGAAAGGGACAGATTGCCCAAGCCTACAGTTATTTGAGATTTATTTTCTCATTCTAAATAGTCATTTCATTTTCAAACCTTATTTTTAAAATTCTTTTCCTTAAAAAGTCTTTCAAATTCTGTAAACTTTAGGCCTCACAGAACCTGGGTTAGCCCCTGGGAGTTTTGGTTCCCAAAAGAGTTTGGATTCACTCACAATGTTTATTTGTTTCTTTTAATTCTTGTTCTAGGGAGAGAATGAGGGCAGTTTTCTCAGTAATTTTTATAATAAAAAAATTGTATTGGAAACTGCTCCTCTATTGACTGTTTACCTTACCTGTAACTCAGACACTTTAAGCCCTTTGACGATAGGAACAGAGCTGTATTTCTGTTTCTATAGTTCAGGCACAAGTTAATACAGGTTTTATAAATATTTGTTGACAGAACAGGTAAATCTGAGTGCCATGAGGTATTCCTCTTCTTTCTGCTCCATCTCTTTATTGAGACTGTTTTACGCAAAACAGAAGGCTGCGGGAGTGAGGAACAGTGGAGGTAGAGCTGAGTTACTTTTTCCAAACCCTAGATCCCACACTTTGATTTTACATACTAGATGCCTTTCTGAATGACATTTTGAATTGCGTTTATGATTTTGCTAATCTCGACTCCCCTTACTCAGAGATTATTATTAACGATGTTTAAACATTTTGTACTATGAGATGCAGAACATTTTGCTTATTTCAAGAATCTTTTTGTGTATTCTTTCTGTAACGTGAATTATCAGCATGTTAAGTCTATTTTGGGTGCTTGCTTAAAATGGGGCACACCAGTACTAAATTCGGCTTTAACAATGACTAATTCGCACACCATGTGTAGAGCGTTAGATGGCTGTTGGGTGCTCGCCAACAGCTAGGCATCTACCACTTCTTTTGGCCCCTTCGCTTCTGGGCCACCTGCTTCATCACGGAGGCGATGTCTTGACCCTCCGCGACCTCTTTGTTATGGCGTCTGCGGGGCGTCTACCGCCTGAGGCCCAAGCAGTCAGCGGGGCGTCGACCTTCCCAAGATGGCGGCGATCAGGGCAACTGCGCGTAGGGGGCGGGATTCCGCCGACGGAGGCGGGGCAGGGAGGCAGAGGGGTAGGGCTGGCGGGCGGGTTGATCCCTTAGTAGGCAGCCACAGCGCGCCTGCGCGGAGCGGCCTTGCGCGCTGTGAGGCTGTGGCGGGGGAAGGCACCGGTGGGGCGGACGGGCGGGTTGAAGGAGGGAAGCGGCCGAGCGAAGTCCCAGTGCGCGCCGCGGCGGCCCGGGTACCCTCCCCTTCCGGATGTGAGGCGCTGCGAAGAGAGCTGAACCCAGCGGACTCGCACCGGCAGCGAGGCGCCGCTACCGCCGCCTCAGTCCGGCCTCCTTCGGCTTCGGTGCTCCCGTCGTGGGGGCCCGGGTTCCTCAGCACACCCAGCTCCAGAAGCCCCCAGAGCCTGTCCTCGACCCTTCGAAAGCCCCGGCGCCTGCCCGGGCCCTTGGCGGGGAGGATGACGGAGCTGCAGTCGGCACTGCTACTGCGAAGACAGCTGGCAGGTGAGCGAGCGGGTGGCCGGGCCGGGCCGCGATCGCGGTGAGCCACCGCGGCTTACCTCCTCCTTCCTCCCGGGCCAGCGGCCGTACGGCCGAGGGGGAGCGGCAGCCGACGGCGAGGTCGGGTGCGGGCCTGGGAGGGTGGGGAGCCCGAGGCGCCGGTCCTGGCCGGGCCCAGCACTTCCCCGGCTTTCGGAGGATATTGGGGGCGGGGGACGCGCCCCAGCCTCAACGCTGAGACTGGGCCTGGCTCTCTGTGGAAAGGAGAGGCTGCCCCCTCCCCCACTGCTGGGTGGGACGTTGCGGGGGAGGGGCTGTGGGTCCCTAGCCCGGACCGACCCTCCCAGGAGGGGCGGGTCCCGGGCTCAGGTGCGGCGGAGGCCACAGGACCCTTGGGGGCAGAAAGGAGCGCCTGGGCCTGACCAGCTGCGAGTCCCCGGCTCGGGTGTCTGAGACGCGCGGGCGGGTAGCGGGGGGTGAGAGTAGGCATAGAAACTGGCCCTAAGCGGGATAGGTGAGGCGCGCAAAACTTCTGCCTGGGTAGCTCCGGGTCCGCGGAGTTGTGGCAGACAACAAAGCCCCTGCCTTCGTGGCCTCGTCGCTGGCGCGCGGGGGTCTGAGAACCTGGCGGGGTGCGGGACGCCGCCTCGCCTGCCTCTGCCTGGCACGGTCTCTGGCTGCGCCGCCCGGCTGGGGGAGGGTAGGAGCGGGCAGAGGGGAGAACCACTCGCTGGCCAGCTCGGGGCTTTGTGCTCGGAGCGATTCCAGCTCTTGCGCAGGCCTGCAGAACCCCCAGGCTGCGGCCCGCGGCCTCTGGCTTGGGGCGGCGGCCGGGTCTGCCTCCCGAGAGGTGCCTACGTCCCCCCTCCCCCATTGTCCCGGCCTCCGGCCGTTTGCGGCTTCCAGGTTGACTTTTTAGGGGGTTGGCTCCTACTCTGCTAGGACCGTGTGAGCGGAGCATGCGCGCTGGAGTCCTACGTGTGCGGAGTGTAAGGGGGGAGGCGGGTTGGTGGCTTCACAATGCCGCCCCACGTGCTGCCAGATTTAAAGAGAAATGAACCAGCAGTTACGCCTGATGTCCAGCGCCCAGTGTATGTTCTCAGTTCGGGCGAATTTTCACTTCTCCTCTACA
Source organism: Pteropus medius (assembly GCF_902729225.1). Lineage (NCBI taxonomy): Eukaryota > Metazoa > Chordata > Mammalia > Chiroptera > Pteropodidae > Pteropus > Pteropus medius. The sequence continues at coordinate 17,340,927 of NW_024349799.1, read as the reverse complement.
GCCAGTATTCCTTAGCCCTCGGTAGAAGCCAAAGGCTGGAATGAACAAATCTGTTTTTGATTTAGATTTACTGATAGTTTGAGGTGTTAGTTAAATCGCCTTTATGGCTTCTTAAGGAAAAGGTTGTCAGGGGCTGCTACAGATTGTATAATTAGGTTTATTATTAGACCATGAGCAAGCAGGTTTGGACACGTATTAAAAGTTCTAGATGCTCAGAGGGAACGACTTGAAGTGAATGGAGTTCTAGTGATACCTATGTTCACCAAAAATGTATTGGAAAAGCAGTGAAAGTATAATAACCTTGTTGCATCTTATATTTGCAAACACACCTTACATGTCTGTATAATTTTTTGATTTGTTTTGGAGGAATTCAGATGTTCTTTTGTCTCCCTAAGAATTTTGTAATCAGAATAAGTTTTCATGTGAACGATTAATATTATATTTTAATATTAAAACACTAAATTAGTATTAAAACAGTACTCAACTCTTACGTAATGGGAAAAATACACATTTTAAAAGATGTTAAAGTTCCGCAGTTACTAAGAAAGTAAAGTATGACTAATAACCGTGTTAGCAGTAGCAATATTTGAAGTATATTTCTTACTCGTTTGAGAACCAGCAATAGATTTTACAGCCACTTGGTACAATTCTGCATTCTTTCTTTTTGACATTATTAATCCCAAATATTGATAAAACACTTCCCAAAGCTCTTAATGGTTGACTTTTTGATAAGGCACATTAAAATATGCTTTAAGGTTGGAGAGGAGGAAGATTTTGTTTGTGGTTTTTCAAGCCTCATAAAGAGATTTAGCTGCTTTTCTTGCTTTCTTTTCTTGCTTTCTTGATCAAGAACAGACTGTTCTTAATATTTTCTTAAATTTTTGAGGGATTTTAATGAACATACTCAACATGTACAGAATAGCAGGCCAAGGCAATGCATTAAGTGAAATGTAAAAATATCAGGTTTATTGGAAAGACTTGATATCTACATACTAAAATAAAGGCCCTGTTGTATTTTAGCAGTATATTGTTTGAGTTTTGTGGTTCTTCAAATATCATTTGAAAACAGGAAAGAATGGTATTCTGTAATCTCTTGAAATCATTTAGAGTGAACATTCGGAAGGCTTTATAATAAATGCTTTAAAAATCTTAAGATGTATTGAATTTAGTAGACACACAAACCTGTAAGCCATTGTAGTTGCTAGAATTTCAGAAATTTACAACAACAGAGGCCAAAAATGGTTACATTTATTGAGCCCTTGGTCTGCTTGTCCTTAAGGATTTTACTTCATTACCTGAAGGGACAATTTATTGTGTGTGTATTTTGTTTTGTTGGTAACTGTAATGAAGAACCTGGTTAATTTCAGAGTTGAACAGAATGGTTTCTTGGGTTGCAGTTTCTCACCTCAGCACTACTGACATTTTGGGTGGATTATTTTTGTGCAGGCCTATACTGTGCATTATAGAATGTTTAGCAGCATTCTTGGCCTCTGCCCACCAGATGCCAGTAGTACACCCCTTTAGTTGTGACAGCCAAAAATGTCTTGGTTGCCAAAGGTCCCATGAGGGAAAAAATTATCCCAGGTTGAAAGATAACTGGTTTAAGGTGTTTTCGTTAAGACAATTAGGCTATTGTGAAGCAAGTAAGAACACTTAACAGATTCATGAAATCAGATAGGTTGTATATATCATTATGGATATTATTAGACTATGACTTACTCCTTTGCGAATTCAGCAGTGACAATTCAGCTTTTGCAGTGCATTATGCTAAACACTAAAAAATCCCACAGCACAAGGAATAATGTTAAACATTTTTATTTTTTGAAAAGTTATTATAAGCACTGGATAAAAATACAAAAACTACAAGAAGGTATTGTCTTTTACCCTGACCCAAAGTTCTTTTCTTGGAAGCAACCATCATAGTTAATTTTTTGTGTTTTTTCAGAGATTGTTTGTAAATATGTTTATATGAGCTAACGTTTATTGAGGTCTAACAGGTACCAGGTGCTGTGCTGAGTGCTTCACATATATTATTTAATCCTCCCAATAAAGAATAGAGGCTTAGAGAAGTTAAGTAACTTGCCCAAGGTCACACAGCTAGTAAGTGGTGCTGCTGGATTCACATTCTGGACTTCCTTATTTGAGAGAATTTGTTTTTAATTGGCTATATTACTTCCCAGGGAACAATTATTAACAAAACCATAAAATAGCATTTTATAAATTTAAATATTCAAAGTTAATTTATCCAGTCACTACCAAACTGATTGGGAAAACATTCTCATCTTAATAAAAGTTATTGTACAAAACAATACACATTAATATCTACGTTATATTCTTAAGATAATCATAAAAAGATATTTTAGCGATTGTCAATTTAAGACCACCATTCTGCAGAATCAAGGAAAGTGTCATTGAATTTAATGTTATTAGAAGAAGATAGTGCTAAGCTTTTTGCTGTTTGGCCGTTAACTCTGATAAAAAATTAGAACTGATTGGACTTATTCCCTACTCTAACCATAATAACATTTTATAGATGACATCATTTATAAGGCATAAAGGGAAATTTTCTTAAAGATCACTTGAGGTTAACACTGATAACATAGTTTTTCAGTAATGACAGGTACCGTCTCATAGGCACCTGTCATTCCAGAACCAGGAAGAAGAATCTTTTTATGCAACCACAATGAAATAATTGAACTTTTTTTTACTGTAGAAATTTTGATTATGGATTTTAAAGTAATCTGGAAAATTTCCAAATCTTTGTCTCCTTATATGGCTACCCATATAAGTAGGGTGTTGTGATGAGTTAGTTATGTGTATATCTCAGACGTAATGTGCAGTAAAATCACTTGGAAGTTTGTTAAAAATACAGATTCCTGGCCTCTGCCTTGTAGTCTACCTATCTTGATAGGGCCCAGCAAAACCTAGTTTTTACAGCAGATCTTTAGGTGGCTGTGAAGCAGTTGTTCTTAGCTACACTGCAATAGGTGCCTTAAGCTCTTTTCCCCATGGAGGAGGACCACCGGCAGGTAGCCCAGTTTCTAGTGTTTGTGATGTGCTGTGTTTCAGAGAGAATACCCTTTAAGAAGAGGAGGTAGAAAGATTTAATGTTTCTTATTGCTCTTTCTAGAATATATTAACATTCTGACACACAGTTTCATTAACAATCTTAAGCAGAAATAGAGTAATTGATTATTGACAGGGACATAATTGATTATTGACAGGGACGACCTAGTGGTAGAAGATTCTGGGTGATGAGCTAAATATTAATATTCTTAACATTAACAGTTGTTAACCCACATATTTAGAAATGGAAGAAAATTCTAAATAAAAGTAAATTTACATTCCATCAAACTACTAATTGTTTAACAGAGTTTGGGAATTTTTATATCCAGAAATTATTACACTATTATAGAAAGAATGTAGGCTATTACATATTATACTGAATGCGCTGTCAGAATAAAAGCATAAATAAAACGTGGTTGAGGGAGGGGTGTGGGGTGATTTGCAATCTCTGTAGTGGGGGGAGCATCAAGGAATTTATGCATCTGATGTGTTACAGAATCTAAAGTAGTCTTATTTTGCAATATATACATATATCAAATTGTTGTACATCTTAAATGTACATGTTATACATCAGTTATATCTCAGTAAAGCTAGAAAACAGTCTTAATTTTTTTAGTGAATAAATTTTCTTAACATCAGGGAATAGATGATTTTTTCTTATTTTTGTTAATGAATATTTTTGATAATGGAATTTAATAATAGTAGTTTAACTTTATATAAACTACTTCAGAATGAAACATGTTTTCTACATTAGTCTTTTAAATGATGACCTCATTTTCTAAAATATTGCAGACTATATTAAAATGTTGAGGTAAACTCAATGTAATTTATAGATATTACTATAATCTACTGTATTTCCTATAAAGTTGTACCATAGTTGATAGTTATAGTATATAGTTTATATAAGTTAATACAGATATTTGATGAGAGTCTGCATATAATTGTAAAATTAGAAGCCTTGATTATTAATAAAGTGATATCTATTGTGGAAACTGAAAATTCATTCATTACCACTATATTATTATTGCTTGTGACATTTTCTCAGGTGAAGAGTGTTTGCATTATTAAGATGAGTTTCATTCCTTGGGTTATTTGATCTTGGGTACTTAACTAAGTTTTCTATTTTTTTTTTTTTGAGGTGGGTACACTAATTTGTTGTAAACTATAGTGTGGATGTGCTCTTGCTTCAAGCAAATAAAACAGTAAGCATTCTTTTGTTTTAATGGGCTCAGTTCAACTTAAGATATAGCCAAATCAAGGTGTTAGTTCTCTTAAGAGTATTAGTGTATATACTATTAAAAAAAGTTTGCATTTTCAGCGTAGGGAAAACAGTAATTAGAATTAGCATGACAGATCTAAAATTGACAGATTTAAAACAAGGTGTTTTTGAGAGACAACACTGTTGAAGATTTCTATATGAACACAACTTTCAAGGGATGACAGGAATTTGTAATTTTCAAAAAAAAAAATTTATAAAGGACCTGTGCCTGCTCACTTCATGGATATATAAACTTATTAAAAAGAGGGAGAAAGGCAGAAAGGAAACAAATCATTGAGTATCTGTCACTCTTAATGATCCTAGGACTTTCTATATGTGATCACACTCAGTTCTCACATCAAATCTTTGAAGTAAATATTGACACCTTTTTGAGATAAAGACATTGAGATTTATAGTATATCTGGTAATTTCCCCAAGATTACCCTGTTGGAGCTGGTTGACAGAAATAGGTCTGTCTGCTAATGAAACCTGAGCCCTTTATCAGTGTTTTTATTTATTTATTTTAAAACATTTTGGTGGTTCTTAGACTCTTTAGAGAATCTAGTCAAGAGTTAGACTTTTCCTGAGAAAAGTGCACACACACAATTCTGGGTATAATTTCAGAGGGATTTCTGATCTCTTGAGCAAAGCTCATTTATGCATATGTAATGCTGTCTCTTTCATCATTCATTCAGCAAATTTGATGCCCATTTTGTGTGCTATAGGGATGCCAAATGAATAAGTTATTGTTCTTATATTCCAGGAGTTTGTAGTTTGCAGAAAATTCCATAAGGGCTGCATTAAAGTATTAGAGAAAGTCAGGGAAAGCTTGTTTCTACCTGTCTGGTTCATGGAGGTTTTGAGGAGGTGGTGGCATTTGTGCTTGACTTTAAAAGGATATGTAAAATTCGATCATATATAAGTAGGAAAGTAAGGTGGAGAGAAAAGAACAAGCAAGTTAGAAGGCTTGTGCTGAAGGTAATTTAGTGTGGTTAGAGTATATGAGAAACTGAACTAGTGGGCAAACAATATTTAGAAAGATTGGTATTTGTGGAAGACCTTAAAAATGTTGAATTATAGAATTGTTTGAGGAGGGGGTAGTGATATGATCAAAGTGTTTGACCATTGCTTCTCAAATTATCTGTGGTGAAAGACCAGTTTTTACAAAAATTCCAGTTCATCCTGTAATGATACTTTGAGAAACAATAAAAATGAATTATTAGAAAAATTAAATAAAAATAAGTTTGGGTCCATACTTCATAATATTAGGTTCATCACTTAAAATAACTATCAGATCGCTATATGAGTTTCTACATGCTTAACTCTAGCTTGCTGTATCATGGAGCAGTAACCATTTGGTGGATTGGTACCAGTTCATGGACCACACTTTGAGTAGCACTGCTTTGGATAGGGTAGAATATGACATTTAGATGACATTCTCTCCATGAGGACAGAGATTTTTGGTTTTGCCTATTAACTTACCCATCACACATTCCTAGAAGGGTGACTGAAACATAGCAGGCAAACAATATTTACTGAATGAATTAGAACTAACATACTAGATTTTTTCCCTAAGGACTTCAGCACATATGAACTAATTCTTTTAAGGTAGAAAGTAAAACAATTAGAATACTTGCATTCAGTAAACATTCAATTCTTTCTATATACCAGGCCCTAGGGATATGAAAATTCATGAAACAATCCCTAGTTTCCCCTCCTAGTGGGGAAGGTAGACTTTTATAAACAAATATTGGTTGATAATTAGCATATAGCTACCTTACCACAGTAGTATAGACACTCTAGCCCTTTTTAAATGTCTGTTGCCCCCCCACCCCCATTTCTATGGCTTTGACCAGTGATACTTGTTGGAACACTTTCAGTCTCAGCAAGGTCTTTATTTTTCTCTCAAAGTAGTTTATTTCCTATGACTATTGTTTTTCTAACTCTTTATAATTTAGCTTCCCTACCCCACCCCACCTCCGATGTCTTCAAAGTTTATCTTTGGTCCTCTACCTCAGCTACCTTAGGCTTCCTATCTAGATGGCTGACCACATTTTCCAGAAGAGGAAACTGAGTTTGGCTTATTCACAGTAGCAGAACTAAGACAACTAGATTTCATTAATCTCTGAGCCTGTCCTTTAACTGTTTAAATTGGGTCTACATAGAAAATATACAAATGCATTGATCCAATAATCCCTTTCCTGTTTGGGTCCTGGGGTGTCTGTAGGGTCATAAATTCTTTTGATTTTCTTACTATTTTGAGGATGAGTTAAATGTATTTAAAGTAAATGTCAGGTAACCTAAATCAAGATATTCTAGAGGAAAATGGCAAATGTATGTTTCAAAATAATTTTTCTAATTACAGATGAACTTTTTTTTTATAGATTTGGAAAAGATAAAAACATACATGTGCTATAACATCAGCTGTCCTTTTGCAGCCATAAATAACATTTGATTATTTTTCTTTTTATTGCATTTTGCCTTTTTTAGTAAGCGGAAATTCTGAAAGAACTTCTAGTGTTAAAGATTTCATTTTATTTATAAATTATTATTATTATTATTTTTTATGCAAGGCAACCCTTGGTTGATCTCACAGATTGCAAGGGCCTTGTCAGCTTACAATCTCTTTATTTTTTTTATTTTTTATTTTGTACGCCTACAGCACCTGGTCTTCCTAGGTGGTCTCCCATCCAAGTACTAACCAGACCTGACCCTGCTTAGCTTCCGAGATCAGATGGGATCGGGCTTGTTCAGGGTGGCAGTGTTAAAGATTTTAGTGGAAATCATAAAGTGATTTTTCTGAAGTTGAGTTCATTAAAGTTCCCACACTTGATTCTCTAAGCAGCCTAACACTAGATCAAGATCAGGTTATTTCTTAAAATTTATTTAGCAAGTAAGTGGCAAAGATATATTTCAAATTCAGATCATCTTTTTTACCAAGACTCCTGCTTTTAATACAGTAGCTTATGTAGAGAGGGGTGTTACTCTGAGACTTTCCTTAATACTCTTTTACTCTATGTAAGTAGATGATAATTATCTTTAAAAAATGTTTTTTAAAAATGTAGCAATGCATAGGATGGTTTGTATTGTCACCATTAGAAGTCTAGGACTTTAAGCTGCACTAACTTCTTATTTCAAACTGTTGTGAACGTTTTTGATGTGGTAGTTCCCTGGGGAAATACTGTATTTTTTTCAGTGGCTTTTCTGGTTGTTTTTATGTTTCTCCCTTAGGATTATACCTTTGCTGCTGCTTCTACCCTTATCATTTGCCTGGTGGAAACAGAACAAAACTGTCATAATCCAGTTTGGTTTATATTTCACTCTTGCAGGTGCAGCAGTGGCACTGGTGAAGGTACTGTCCTTCCTGCTGCCCTCTTCAGGGTCTAAGGCATATGGTATGGCTGTTGGGGAAGCAATACCACTGTGATAGGCTTTTACAAATAAATAAATAAATGTTAAATTTTAGAACAGTTTAAAATTTACAGAAAAATTGTAAAGAGAGTACAGAGAATTCTTATATACCCACATCCAGTTTTTCCTATTAACAGATTAGTATGGTACATTTATCACAATAATGAACCAGTATTGATACATTATTATTAACTAAAATCCATACTTTATTAAGATTTCCATAGTTTATACCTGATGTTCATTTTTCTGCTCCAGGAGTACAAGGATAGTATATTGCATTTTAGTTGTCATGTCTTCTTAATCTCCTCTGTTTTGTGAGTTTCCTTATTTTTCATGTCTTTCATAGTTTTTAAGAATACTGGTCAGGTATTTTGTAGAGTGTTCCTCTGATTGGGTTTGTCTAATGTTTTTCTCATGACTAGACTGTTTATGAGTTTTCAGAAAGAATACTACAGAGGTGGAAATGTATATGATGCCCTCAGGACGACATTAGTGATATGAACCTTGATCACTTGGTTAAGGCAGTGTTGGTCAGGTTTTTCCACTGTAAAGTTACTATTTTTCCCTTTTACTGAGACCATCCCACATTCATGTGGGAAGGAGGGACTAGGCCCTACCTTCCGGAGGGGGAATATCTGCTTATATTATCTGGAATTCTTCTGTAAGGAACATTGGTCACTTCTCCCCTATTTGTTAATTCAATCCTCTATTCAGTATGGACCTGTATATTTTATTTTATACTTTGGGTTAAATCTGTATTATAGTTCTCCTGAGAAACAAAACCTATAGGTGGGTGGAGTTACATATATATGTCAGTTACGTTGATTTGGACTGGCAAGTCCAAAATATGCAGGGCATCCTGGCAGCCTGGACACACCTAGGGAAGAGCTGATGTTGCAGTTCAACTCGGAAGGCAGTCAGCTGGCAGAATTACCTCTTTAGGGGAGTTCAGTCTTTTTTTTTTTTTTTTAAATTAAGGCGCTAAACTTATTGGATGAGGTCCACTAACATTAATAGAGAGTAATCTCCTGTTTTCAAGAGTCTACTGATTTAAATAGTAATCTCATTTGAAAAACACCTTCACAGAAACTCCTGGAATAATGTTTGACCAAATATCTGGGTACTGTGGCCTAGGCAAGTTGACTTTAAATTAACCATATATTTATTTTGTTCCTAAATTGTTTCAGCTTTGGTCATTGAGAGTTCTTTCAGGTTGGCTTCTGTGTCCCTTTGACATGCACTCATCCTTTTAGTTTTTGAACGCTTCCTTATTTTCTGATGACTACAGGATATATCAGACCTATCTTGTATTTTCTCTATTCTAGCCCTAGAATGAGCTGTTTCTCAAGAATGGTATCTAGAAACCAAGATACGGCCACTAGAAGTGTTCATTGCTACTGAAGTTATATTACTTTATAGGACAGAGGTATGCAGTGTATATTTATATTAACCCAGCTATATACATATCTCTGTTTCTGTTTATCCATCTGTATGTATATTAAGCTTATACCTACGTTCATATTGATGTTACTGACTCTAATAAAGTATCAGAGTGTTCATTCCAGCCTTCCTTTCCTATTTTTCTGTAACTTCCCTCTCTGATAGTAAGAAATCCATTTATTTAAAAGCAGTTTCAGAATTGTTAACCCCTACCCTTGTGGAAATAAATTTAGAACTAGAGTACTGTTCATGTACAGTTTTTTTGGTCCTTTTCCAGTTTACAGTAAAAACTAATTTCCAGCTTAGGTTACTTAGGCCAGCTCCTTTTCCCCCTAACTTTTTTAGTGAGGTTATATCATACATTTGTAATACAGTTAGATTTATTTGTCATTAGTCTTCATTGTATCCTCATTAATTTTTAAAATTTATTTTGCATACATTAGAGTTCATTCTTTGAGATACACGTGTCTGTTGTGGCTTTTGATGAGGGCATAAAGTCGTGTATCTACCACTGCAAGACAATACAGAATAGTTTATCACTCTAAAATTTCCTCTTTTTGTCCCTTTGTAGTCTACCATTCCCCTCTCCACCAATCTCTGGCAATCACTGATCTATTTTCTGTCCTTCCAGTTTTTTGTTTTCCAGAATGTAATATGTAGCTTTTAGGGTATGGTTTCTTTCACTTAGCAAAATGAACTTAAAATTCAACTATGTTGTTACATGAATCAGTAGCTTGTTCCTTTTTAACTATGTTGTTACATGAATCAGTAGCTTGTTCCTTTTTATGACCGAATAGTATTTCATTATGTACTTACTGTGTACATTCCATTTTACCAATTCACCTATCCATTCCCATGTTGAAGGATAACTTAGATGTCTTGCTTGTTTTCAGTTTTCAGTGATTATGAATAAAGCTGCTGTAAATATTGTATATAGGTTTTTGTATGAACATAAGTTTTCAATTCACTTGGATAAGTACCCAGGAGTATAATTACTGGTTGTATGCTAAGAGTGTGTTTAACTTGATATGAAACTGTCAAATTGTCTACCAAAGTGGCTATAACACATTTTAAACCCAATGCATTTTTCTTCATCTTGGTTTTTCACTTAATATAGTGGAGACATCTTTATGCATTGGTATGTAGAGGCTTATTTTGTTCTCTGCAGTTCCCCCCCCCACACAAAATATTCCATGGTATGGCTAAAACACGCTTCACTTTATTAAAAATTTTTTAAATTATAAAAATATTGAATATTCATGAAAAAAAGATTCTACTGAAGAGAATATAAAAGGTAAGCCTTCTTTTCCATTCTCTAGAAGGTAATTTATAGTTCATGCTTATGATTTTCACTGTAATTTACATACCTCCTATTAATTCATGAATTTACTTCTCACTATAAAAGATGAATATAGTCTATGGCCATGCCACCCTGACCAAGCCCTATCCTATCTGATCTCGGAAACTAAGCAGGGTCGGGCCTGGTTAGTACTTGGATGAGAGACCACCTAGGAAGACCAGGTGCTGTAGGCGTACAAAATAAAAAATAAAAAAAATAAGAGATTGTAAGCTGACAAGGCCCTTGCAATCTGTGAGGTCAACCAAGGTTTGCCTTCAGCCTAAAAAAAAAAAAAGATGAAGAATTTAGTGTAATAACACTACTTCTCTTTCCTAATTTTTGTTATATATTTGTAGCTTTTTAAAATGGTTGTCTTTATTACTATTAATAAAACGATTTCTCAGCCTTTCATAGGAGTCTCTGCTATGAAAGGTAAAGAAATTCGCTTGCTTACCATTTAATGATTTCCTCCTTTCTACAGATTTTGTTAATTGTTATTTTTATGTTGTCAGGTTTTATATTTATCTTCTCTTTTATAGCTGAATAAGTCTTATGTTTGTCTACTCTCAAAAAAGGAAAAACAGAAAACAGTGTTTATAAGATTATGTAAATAAACTCATTATAATATCAAATAGTGATTTTGGACCTAAAGAGAAGCTGAATTCTCATTGAAACTTTGCCTGTTGAAGGAGAATCATTAAATATTAAACTCTTACTTCCTTCTACCTTCACTTAGTTATTCTGGCTTATACTCAATACCATTTTTCTCCTACCGCATGTTGTCCTTTTTTAGTATTTCTTAATTTTTATAAAGAGTGTGTGGATAGTAAATTTTGAGTCTTTGCATATTGAAAAATGCCTATTTTGTCCTCACATTTGATTGTTTGGTTTTCTGGGAATTGAATTATAGGTTGAAAATATTTTCCTTTGTAACTTTTTGATGTCATTGTTCCATTGTCTGTAATGTCCAAAATTCCTTAATGTGTGGACAGTGATGAAGAATGACTCATGTCAGTCTAATTTTTGTTTCTGTGTAGATACTTTTTTGAAGTTCTCAAAAATTTTCTGTATACTTGGAGTTATAAATTTTTACTCATATGTGTCTCTTAAATGTAACTTTTTCATTCATTGTTTTGGAGTCTAAAAGGTAGACTCTCATTGGGTTCTTTAAGACTGAAGACTTAGGCCGTTTTTAGCTCAGAAATTTCCCTTTTTTTTGTCATCCCCTACATTCTTCTGCATTATCTTTGGAATTTTTAGTCAGGTGTTTGAACTCTTTTATCTTATTTCTTTGCCTCTTTAAAGATTTCCTCCATTTTTTTTTTCTTTATTAGTGACTTGGTCTTTGACCATGCCTGTTTCGTTATTTAGACTGGCCATTTTTCATTTTGGCAGTTGTACTTCTAATTTCCAAGAACTTAGTATCCTTTTTTCACCTATAGAAGTCTTTTTAGTAACAGATTTATTAAAGTTTAATTTGCATACCATAAAATCCACTCATTTTGTGTACAGTTTAGTACATTTTAGTACAATTCAGTACATTTTAGTACATTTAGATTTGTGCAGCCATCAGTACAATGTAATTTTAAAAGATTTCCATCACAGAAAGAAACTTTGTGCAGTCACTCTCCTTTCTCAGCCCCATACCCAGGCAGCTTCTATTCTACTTTCTTTTCCTATAATCTTGCCTTTTATGAGTATTTCATATAAACAAGATAATATGTGTTTTTCGTGCATGGCTTCTTTCACTTAGCGTAATGTTTTTAAGGTTGATCTGTGTTGTAGCATAGTATATCTGTTGTTCCAGCATCATTTGTTGAAAACTATCCTTTTCCTATTGAATCAGTCACCTTGGAAATTTTGTTAAATCTGTCGACCAACCTATTGTATAGGTCTCTTTGGTGACTCTGTATTCTGCTACATTGATCTGTATGTATATCCTTATACCGATATCATAGTTTCTTGTCTTTTGCCGTATAGTAAGTCTTGACATCATGTAGTATAAATCTGTTTTTCTTTAAAGAAAAATGTTTTGACTTTTTGAGGTCTTTTCAAGTGAGTTTGACAATTTCTACAAAAAAATCTGCTGTGATTTTGAGTTGAATTACAGTGAATATATAGATTAACTTGAAGAGATTGACATTTTAACAATATTGAGTCTTTCATTCTATGAACATGTTATATCTCTCAATTTATTTAGTTTTTTAAAAATTTTAGCATAATTGCAGTTTGCCACGTATAGATCTTGTACCTGCTCTGCTAAATGTATACCTAAGTATTTCATGTTTTTCAAAAAATGCAGTTGTAAATTATTTAAAATTTTATTTTCCAGTTAGTCATTTAGCCTTGCTAAATTGAGTTACCAGTTTTTAAAAATATTTTTCTTAGGATTTTCTACGTATGTAATTATGGTCTGCAAGTAATCACAATTTTAATTCTTTACTCCCTCTTATTTTTCTTATTACACTGGATATGATATGCAGTACAACATTGCATGGATTTGTGTAGTGATTTCTTCTTGATTCATCTTTCTGAATCTGGATCACAGTTACTAAATTCTGTTCTTGAACTCTTAGCTTAAGGGCTATTGGTGGGTCAGTTCTATATTTCTCCAGTTGTCACACTGGAGGTTTTTTTCTCTAAATCATTCTTTTAGCCCTTTAAGTAATTTTATAAGCACATAATTCCTCATTAAATTTCTTGTTAAAACACCTGATGTATTTTCTGTTTTCTGCCCTGAACTTCCATAAACTTCCGTTTACCTATATGGGCCCTTGGAGATTGATTCTTTATGGTTCAAGTAATAATTAACATTGGAGTTTTAAAAAAATGTGTTCTGACCACTCTCCTTTTTAATGGTTTCTTCATAATCTGATACCACTTTGGATGAGCTAGATAGAAGCATTTTCTCTATAGGTAATGGAAAAGCTGCATTACCACAAAAATGATATGGTTGTATTACCTAAGAGAGGTTTAAGTAAATAACAGTAGCTCTGCCATTTAATTATAAGTTGTTTCTTTTAGTCCCGGAGTGCACATTTTTACAAATAGTTTAATTTGGAGAGCATAGCAAAAAGTAACACGAATCAAAGCTAGACGTTTTGTGAATACTTTTTTATTTTGAAATGTTCAATGTGGTATTTGGTTTCGACTGCCTTGACCGTGTTCTCATACTGCACGGGTTAGAAATTTGCTCATTTGTGTATCAGAAAGGAGATTGAAAAATGTTTAAAGGCTAATTCACTTTTCATCAGAGGTAGTCTTGTTTCTTTAGGTAAATATTTGAATGCTGACTTTAAATACTATTAGGTTTGTCGATCCAATCAAAAAATGGGCAGAAGACCTCAACAGACACTTCTCCCTAGAGGACATACAAATGGCCAGCAAGTATATGAAAGGTGCTCAACATCACTAGCTATTAGGGAAATGCAAATCAAAACCACAATGAAATACATCTCACACCTGTTAGAATGGCTATAATCAACAGGACAAGTAATAACAAATGTTGGAGAGGATGTGGAGAAATAGGAACCCTCATACATTGCTGGTGGGACTGCAAATTGGTATAGCTACTATGGAAAGCGGTATGGAGGTTCCTGAAAAAACTAAGAATTGATCTACCATATGATCCAGGAATCCCACTACCCAAAGACTTGAAAACTCATATCTGAAAAGATATTTACACACCGATGTTCATAGCAGCGTTATTCACAGTGGCCAAGACATGGAAGCAACCAAAGTGTCCTACGATAGATGATTGGCTAAAGAAGCTGTGGTACATATATACAATGGAATATTACTCAGCCATAAGAAGAGATGAAATACTGTCATTTGCAACAATATGGATGGACTTTGAGAGAATCATGCTAAGCAAAATAAGCCAGAAAGAAAAAGTTGAAAATCACATGATATCACATATATGTGGGATATAAACCTAGAAGCAGCAAATGAACAGGACAGACAAACAGACTCATGGTCATGGACAATAGACTAGTGGTTACCAGAGGGTAATGTAGGGAAAGGGGTGGGGAGAGGGTGGAGGTAGATGGGAGTAAAGGGAGTCAAATATGTAGTAACAGAAAGAAATCTTAACTATGGGAGGTGAACACAGTGTAAATAAATGTATGCCTTACAGCTGAAACAATGTCACCATAAAAAATAAGTTAAATAAATACTATTGGGTTTGGGAGACACTAAAGAAATTGATTCTTATAGAAAGTACATTTAGCAGGGAAGACAGTCAAATTTGTAATTACCTTAAAATATGAGGATGATATAGTAGAAGTTGGGGAAAGCATCACAGAGGAGTGATGTCTCTGCTAAGATTAAAGGATAATTAATAGGAACTAGCCGGATGTTGGAAAAGGCCAGGACATTGGGGAAACTAGAACAGGTCCAGGGTTGTTGGGGGTGGTGATGGCGTCAGTCATTGAAGAGTATTAAGCCATTTTATGTATCCATTGGGAGTCTTCTATTTAGTCATAAGACCTCATTAGGTCTCTCAAGAGGCTGTCTGCTCTACCTTAGGTTTACTCTCAGTTGGCCACAGACTATATGTAACTGCACTATAGGTAGCTGGCCAGGGAATATGGTCTGAGATTTGTTGCTACTATATTCAGTTCTGCCCAAATTAAAGTCTTTTTTGAGGATTTACTAAAGGCTCTATAGCCAATTCTTTCTTCAGGGGGTTCTTGGTTGGATATTGTTGTCTAAAATCCCTTGAAGTTGTACTCAAAATTGTCCATGCGTTTATGGAGGTGGGAGGGAAGATCTGTCTTTTCATTTAGATTCTCATAGGGTTTTGAAACCACTTGCCTGCTGATCTCCTTTACTCCCCTTGACCTGCAACAAATTGTCATTGTCTTGGATACCCTGAAATGCTACTTTAGACTATAGAGTGCTGCACACATACCCTACATAGAGATGTCTTCACTGACTTGTGCTTTAGGTGATATCATTGCTGTCTCCACCTGTGGAGGTAAGCTATCAGCAGCAGCCCTGTGAAATTCATTTTGGGTGTTGTGAAGATGTTACATTACAGTGTCCTTTTAAAAGGACCTTCGGGAGTAAATTCATTCTTGTTAGCAATGCTAATTCTCTCTAATTGGAAAAATAATCTTTTCAAATTTAGTGGCATTTAGTTGGTTAACTATCTGATTATATTTCTTTTATCATATTAGCTGTTAGAAATCTTGAACACGTTGAACTAGATTCTCATAGTCATCAAAATGTTAAGCATTAGAGCTGAAATTCTAGGCCGGTAACTTTGTAAATGTTGAGGACTCTTATAGGCATTTTTAATGCATTTTTATATTATCCAAGTGCGGATTCGATTTAATGTACCTTATTTCTCTTATTCTCATCTATTTCTAATTTATATTACTTTGTGTTTTATGTATCTCTGTAAAGCACTTTATATTTGAGGGCAAGATAGGATATTTTTAAATAAACTCAAAAAAAAAAACCCTCTGTATTTAGGAATTTCCTCTTTGGAAAAATTTCTTCTCTCCTGTTTCTCTATATAACACATGCTTTTTATTTGGGGACATTTCCTTTTTCGCACCTCTGTTGAGTAAAATAAACTCATTCTTGAAGGTAAAGGACCAGTTCAAAAGTTTTTCTTCCTTAGAAATCTCTGACATTTTATCCCTTGCAAAATAGTTGTTCAGGGTTGTTGGCATTGAGACTATATCTAGAGTAGGGCCTGACATATTTTTAGTGAACTTTTATCCATTCTGCTCAATATTTTCTTTATCCTCAAGGCATTTATCATTTTGTTCTTGGCTATGATTTTTATGTACGTATTTGCCCTTGCCCTTTTGTCTGATATTAACTGGTCAGTCTACTATTCGTATCCTGTTTCTTAATCCCCATTCCCTTCCTCCTCTCCTTCCTCAGTCATGTATAATCCTTTTTAATGATTATATTAAGACATCTAACAGAATGGTACATGGTAGCCATGTGGCGGACTGGATGCTAGTATAGTTGAACAATTACAACAGTAGTGGTGTTTGATTGGCCCATG
This sequence comes from Pteropus medius, assembly GCF_902729225.1. Lineage (NCBI taxonomy): Eukaryota > Metazoa > Chordata > Mammalia > Chiroptera > Pteropodidae > Pteropus > Pteropus medius. The sequence goes on along the minus strand of NW_024349799.1, from coordinate 17,324,388 downwards.
TTAACTATAACTAAGATTGACATTCTGCTGGTTGGCATTGGGGTTCCTGAACTTGATTGATTCAATTCTGAAAAATAATCACTTGGATGAAGGCATTAGTGTGTACACTGTTCGTATGAATCACATGAATTGAGTAACTATTTAGATTAGTTGATAAAATCCAGATTTAGAAAGTTTTTCATAATTGAGAAGAAAATTAGCTAAAATAATTGAGATAATAGTATTTGTCTTAAAAAAAAAACAAACAAAACAAAACTGCCAGCATGAAGTCAAGTAGACCTAGCTTAGCAATAGGTAGCTTTTGAGATAAAGACCTAAGTTGATCGCCTTTTGTGTTAGTCCTAATAGACTAGGTTATGCTGTGATTAACAAAACACACAACCCTAAAATCTCAGGGGCTTAAAACGCACAGGTTTATTTCTCATTGGCTCAAGGTGACAGTGGTCTCTGCTCATTGAGATTACACACTAATAGTGCAGCCACTATCTCAGACTTTGCCAGAGAGATGTTTTTTTGGAGGCTCTGTTTAACCAACAGTTAAATGCTTTGGCCAGAATTGAATGGAGGAACTTCTGCTTACAAGTCATTGGCTAAATCTAGTCACAAGATGCCTCCTGAACATAGGAGGGCCGAGAAATATAGTCTAACTCATGTGCCTGCAAGGAGAGAAAACAAAAAGTATTTGACAACAGTACTTTCTTGACTTAGAATAGGCACTCAAGTAAATATATGTTGAATATATGTTTATTAAACATATATTCAACATAGTAGCTGCTAAATATAAATTTCTGTAAAGGATGTTAGAATGGGAATGGCTGACAGATTATATTAGAAGAACTAAGTAATCTTTTTATTCTTGAATTTCTACAATTGTATTTGCTTCCTCATTAATACCTTTTTAATACCTTTAATACCTTTTTAATACCTCATTAATACCTCTTTATTCCTTTTCTTTGTTCCTCCTTGACTCCTCTTGAAAGTATAAGTTATATAGATGAAACTGTAGTATCTTACGTACTTTGAAGGACCATAAAACTATTGGAGTTTATTGGCTGTCTAATCGATATATTTAGGATCATTTCAATTTAGATCTAGATACAGTTTTCATACTATTGTTGAGTAGTATTAATTTTTAACGTCCATTGGATTAGTATAAAAATGTTCTATACATGTAAAGCCTTCTTTCAGTAGATAGAAAGTATACCTAAGATGAGAATTAAAATTGGTCTTCACATTAAATGATATTTTTATATTTTAAGAATAGTCATTTTTATAAAGAGAATAAGTTGGAAGTTGTATAGCAGTTTTGAATACTATATTGTTGAAATACCAATAGCAGATGTTAATATCCTGTTAGTAATCCTAATGTAAAACTAGTTTGAAAAGTTTAGTCTTGAATTATTTAACCCTTTGTATCCAAATTATGGGAAATATTCATTTTATGGTTTTGAATAGAACCATAGGTTGTTTTCTTAAATACAACTTGCTGTGTTCTTCCTCCCCCTTCTCAATTTGAGTGTCTGGAATTTGTTCTATTTTTACTTGTGGATCCTCATACCAAAGCTGTCTCTGATTTCATGCTCTGAAGATCAACAAGAGATCTTCTTCTGTAAGATGAGAATTGCGTAAAGGGGACTATTAGAAGAGTAAACAAGTCTTAGTAAGTCGGTAAACGTTTATTGAGTGAACTTTTTTTCAGGTAAAAGCAGTGCTGTGCCAAATGTCTCTTGGTACTATGACTAAAACTAATTCAACAATAAATTCAATGGCTGGCTTTATGCCTGGTAAGTACTTACTAGAAGTAATTTTTTTGTATTGTTGAAGCTTTATTTTCTATGTTTAATTTTTTAACTTTCAGGGAATCAATAAAAGTAATATATATGGAATATTTACAAATTGTTGGAAATAAGCCAGGCCTATTGCATTAAAAGAATGCCTTGAAAATCAGTTTCTGTCTGCATTTTAATTGTAAAATGAAGGTGAAACGGTACTGTTTAAAATTCAAATTGAGCAACATTTATACTTGTCAAGGCCTTAGAATCTGCTTGGGGCTTGTGTTGAAAGGATTGATTGTTAGAAGATTCCCTTTGCTAAACATTGCAGGGAAAACCTAATGATGCTTTTTTCTCTCAAAAGTAATGAACATTATGTTGTTTCTTATGAGTCTGGGGCTTGTATTTCTGATTGCCCATCTGGTGCTATCATTCTTCTTCTTTCTGGTTCTCTGGCCTAACATGACATCATATGAGACATTCATTATGGATCAATTTATTTTTGCAAAGCTGATTTAAAATTTTTAGATAATTATGTTTTCAAGTTGAACTTTAATCTTTATTTCTTGGGCACATGATGAATGTAATAAAGCAAAACTTGTTTGAATTTTGAATTGTAGGAAATTTCTAAAGGCAGGTAAAATACTTATTCAATATTTTCCCACACCTTAACTCTCATCACTTTTACTCTTTAAATTCTTTTTTTTCTTTATTTTCATAGTTTGTTCTTTGAAATTGGTACGTGCAATCCTTTCTTTTCCCTAAGATTTTTTTTTTTTTTTAAGTTAGGGCATTTTTCCTCTGAATTCTGGCTGCTCTCTGACTCCCCCTCCCCCTCCCCCCATCTGTGGCAAGGTAGACTTACTAGACTTGGACAGGTAGCCATACAGAACTTTGTCTGTTAATTGGATAGATAGTTGGGTATACTTTATATTGATACCGGAGTAATTAGGAGAGAAGGGATAGATAGGAGATTTCAGGAGAATGGGCCACAGAGTGTGATATATATTACTTTTTCCTACTAAAAGGAACCAGAGCTCCATGGAGAATGGCCAGTTCATTCTGGGACTGGAAATGTTCAGAACTTCTTGTCATACTAGAAAGCAAGAAAGCTATCAAAGATCACTGGGAAGGTTTCACACTTGACAAATTGCTCACTGAGACAGTTTGGTTGGATAAAAAGAGTAATAATTATGGATGAAAACATATCAGCTATGTTAAAAATTGTAACTTCATAATATTAAACAACAGCAGCAGCAGCAGCAACAACAAAACATCTTAATGGTCACCTTTGGAAGATGCTGTGGGAACCAACTTATTCTGAAGGCAAGAGGAAAGAATCAAGCATTCATCTCAAGACTTTCCTGGATAACAAAATAGTTGATAAAGAGAAGCTTTTATTTGTAATAGTATTTCAGATAATAAATGAAATAGTAAAATATCACCATTTTGCAACCTATAATGAAGTAGGTCCAGGTAATCAATGATCATTAAAAACACCTAAAGCTAATAAGTGATAGACTAACAGCACCTGAACTCACAGATCATAAAAACAGGGAGAAACCAGAGGTGTGCCTTTTGATGTGATGCAGTGGCACCACCTGTGAAATTTTCTTGCAAAAAAATTTAAATCTGAATCTGATCAAACTTCTAGACTACCCATTTATAGCAGATACACAGTTCAGAAGAACATATTCAAAGACACCATGGAAAGATACAATCAGTAAAATCTAGAAGGAAATTCTGTAGGATGTCTTAGTTTCTTCAACAAGTGACAAGAAAAAGCTCAGGAAACCTATAAATTAAAAGAGACATATTAACCGAATACAGTGTGGGAATCTTGTCTGGATGGATTTTGATTCTAACCAACTAGTTGTAAAAATGGGCTTACGGAGCAAAAAGCAAAAATTGAGCACTGGATAACTGATACTAACAAATTATAATTTTTCTTAGCATGTGATAATGTGGTTATATTTTAGAACTTATACTAAAATAATGCCAGATAAAAGTATGACAACTGGAATTTAATTTAAAATTTAGTTGTGGGAGTATGGGTGGAGATATATATGATGAATAAGATGGGCCATGTGGATAACTGAACCTGGATGATGAGTACATGGTAGGTAGATCATTTTACCCTTCTACTAAAAATTTGGTAAGTTTTTAAAATGGTCATATAGGTTTATGCTTTGGCCTTATCTGAATTGCATAAAATTCAGTCTTTATGTATGAGGTAAATGAGTTTTCTCAATTGTTAAATTTTTTCTCCAGCTGTCTAAGACCAGTAGAACTTTTTGGTGATGGTATTTATAATTTGAATTATCTGTGAATCTTAAATTCATGCCTCATTTTTCCAAATGTAGGATTACTCTAATTTGTCATCAGTTCATGCTTGTGTAATGATATACATTTTACCAGGATGTACTGAAAGCTACAGTATAAAACATGATGTAAACATCCCAGAACTATAAATTTATCTGAAAATTCAAGGAAAACCATGAATATTGACTTAAACATGGATATATATTATAGAGTTAAAATGAACATTTTGCCTTAATTTTTAAGATAACAAATGAGATTTGAAAAAATTTTAAATTTGGAGATATTTATGGTTCTCTATAGTTAGAGTTTTTTATTTTGTCAGCTTCCTAGTTTATTCATATGCCTTGTGTTCGGGCTAAGGATTTTTTTTTTTTAAAGGATTAAAATAACTTCTGAGACCTATTTCTTTTAATTTGACATTTCAATACTAGGACAGGTTTTATTGAGAACCATTTTTCATATTATTGATTGGGCTTCTCGGTTATAGATTCTTTGAGGTATAAACTGTTATGTTGCACGCTCAGTGTCAGTAGCAATAACTATACTCTTTATTGAAAACAATCTTGTTTTACTATTTATTCCTCATACTAATTTGCTTTATAATTGAGGATAACTTTGACTCTGCCTTCAGTAAATGAAGGATTTAGTGCTGTTTTAGAAACCTACTAGAGTACCAATGTATTTGTTTTCTTCAATTTTTTCTTTTGGCTAATAGTCATTGCTATTTTTTTTTCCAGAGACATCCCCAGAGCTTTAAGTCTCCTGAGTTTATATCTCTTGTAACTGAAGAGAAATTTACCAGTAGTATTTTTTCCCCTTCTGGAAAAAAAAAATTTGAAGAAGAATATAGTGAAATGTCTCACCCTCTTATATAGGAAAAGAGGGCTTGGCCTTGTTTTAAAGTTTTATAGGTTTTAAGTGATAGGATCACGTAAAAATGATGTTAACATAGCACTTTCAACTTAAAGTGCTGGCACATCAAGTTTAATTTTACAGCCTTAACAAATATTTGAGTGCCTACTTTCTAGCCATAGTAGTGCTTAGACACTTTAAAGAACAGAAGATAAAAATCTTGCTGGCACAGAGTTTATTTTTAGTGTAGGAAGACAGATAATATAGATAATGAAGTTTAAAATGTGTTGTTAGATAGTGATAAGTGCCTCGGAGAGAGAATAAAGTGTGGAAAGGGAACGAAAAGTTGGGAGTGGAGTATTGATGTCTAGGGGAAAAGCTTTCCAGGCAGAGGGAGTAACAAGTACAAAGGCTCTGAAGTGGGAAAAGGGGCTTGATTTCTCCTGTGGAACAGCAAGTTGGGGGTGGGTGGGTGAGTGCGGTCCTTGTAGGTAAGGACTTTGGCCTCTGCTATGAGTGAGACAAGGCATTAGAAATTTTTCAGCACAGGAGTAGGGTGCTATGATTTACATTTTAACAGGATCGCTTTTGGCTTACAATGCTGAAAATATATAGACTACAGGGAGATGAGGCAGAAATGAACAGACTGGCTATAACCAGTCTTATAAGACTTTAGCAGTAAGTCAGATGAGATATAATATTGGCCTGGATGAGGATGGTGGCAGTGGAGATGATAAATGGTTGTATTCTTGGATATATTTTCTAAATAGTGTTTTCAGGATTTTCCAATGGACCAGATTTTGGGGGTAGTGGTGTGTATGTGAGAGAATGCATTTAGGATGCCTTCAGGGTTTTTGGCTTGAGCAACTACCTGAAAGGATGGAGTTGGCATTAACTGAGATAGAAAAGACTGCAGGATGAGGAGGAGAGATTACCAGGGGCTCAGTTTTGAATATACTAATTTTGAATTGCCTATTAGACATAGAAGTAGAGAAGTCATATAGGCAGCTTATATATAATCTGGAATTCAGTGAAGAAGTTTGGTTTAGAGACATAAACTGGGAAATTGTTAGACTACAGATTGTATATAAACCATGAGGCGGGATAAAATAAGTAAGAGAAGAGAATTAGGACTAAGTCTTGGGGGCATACCAGCATTAAGAAGTCAGGGAAAAAAACCAGAAACCAGGGAAAGAGTATGGAGGAGGAGGAGTGTCAGAGAGGTTAAGTGGAAAAACAGAATATGGTAGTCTGTAAGCCAAGTAAAAGTTTCAAGGAGGAAGGGAGATCAGCTTTGTCAAATAAGAGATCAGTTAAGATAAGGACTGGTAAATGACCACTAGAGGTGAATGGTGACTTTGAAAAGGACAGTTTCAGTGCATTGGTAGGGGCAAAAGCCAGATTAGTATGAACTTGAGAGAATAGGAACAGGAATTGGAGGCAAGGAATGCAGACAGCTCTTAAATGTTGTGGTGTAAAACAGGAGTAGAGAAATGGGACAGTAACTGGAGGGAGCATGGGGCTTCATTTTTGTTTTTATGAAGGCTGGAGAAATTATACCACCTTTGTTGATGGGATTGAATTCAGTAGAGAGGAGAGACTTGATGACACAGGAGAGGGCAGGAATTTCTGGAGCAGTGTCTTTAAGTGAGGGGAATGCAGTGGGATCTAATTACTGCCCAGTTTGGAAGCCTTAGCTAGGAGCATGAGCAGTTCATCCAAAGTAACAGGAGAGAAGGTGGAGTAATAAGTATATGGGTAGAGATTCAGAGAGGATGGATTTATGTAGAGTGGAAAATTTTAATACTTAACTCATAGGATTTTTGTATTAAATAGATTAATACTTGATTATAGAACATAGTGCTCAGTAGTTGTTGACTATTATCATTGTGTAATGGTAACCGTAAATGATTTGGTATATGAAATTGTTAAGATTATAATATTTGTTTATAAAGTTACAGTGTTATTTTCATGACCTTAAGTCCTTAAATCACTTGTGTAATACTCTGGAAATAATTGGCCTTTCACTTGCGTCAAATGATCAGTCTATAATTTCTGGTTATGCCATCATTTCTTTACAAAAATGCTGGCCGCCAGAGGTGCTACTCACATAGGATATCAACATAAAGCACATCCAGGAAAGACAAGAATTTTCACAGTTCTATTCAGAAGCATTGTAATTTTATATGCTATGGTTTTGGAGATGTTTGGTTTTCTTAAATATGTGAGTACAAGTTCCTTTAGCAAAATTGTAACATCATCTGATAGAAAATACAAGTCTTTTAATATTTTGATTAGAAGTAGAGAAATCCATATATATCTTTATATAAATTACAATCGCAGTTTTGGGACCAGGTGTAAAGCTCGGGCAGTTAACATAGAAATAATAGAAGGAGAGTTGGAACCTGGAGATACTTGAGAAATCTACTCAAATTCTCAATGAATTTCGCTATATTCTTTTGAAAATGAGATGGAGAATCTTAAAATCTATAAGTACATCAGTATCATTTTAGGATGATGTGGGGGATGAAAGGCGAAAACGGGAGGTATGGAGAAGTCTTTTCAGAGAGTCCAGAGGTGCTGTTAGAGACTAGATTTCTCTGATGGAGAGTCAAAGAATCCTAGGTTCTGCCTGGGTTGTTGAGTAAGAAATAATAAGACTAAGGCAGATAGATTTGGTAAGACAAGCCTTTAGGGAACTTGAATGATCTGGGAAAGTTGGAAACTAGGAAGGAGAAAGTTAGAGAGGAGTTGATTTGGATCAAAGGATAATTGAAAAGGATTTAAAATTTAGTGTTTGAAATACCTTTATACCTTTGGACCTAACTTGTTTTCATAAAAGTGTGTTTTCTAGAACCCTTCACTTGATAACTGAATGTTCAACATTTGAAAACAATATTTGAGATATAAAATAAATGTTTAGACATGGACCTCGGGGTTTGCAAAAGCATATTGAACTAAGAGAAGTAATATAACGAAGGTGAAAATTATGATGCCATAGGTTTTCAAAAGAGAAGACTACCTTCAGTGAAAAAGACTTCATGGAAGGAATAGCATTGTGGGATGGCCCTTGAAAATGGAAGATAGAAATGTTGGTGAGGCTATTTCAGGTAACAGCATGTATTAATAGGTAGGAAAAAAATCATGTCTGTACCTGGTATATAGTTGGAGTTAAAATTAAATCCAGATAAAAATTTCAGAGTAGTTTTTCTCCTCTCTTTTATCCCCCCTAATGAATTCTTTTGAAGTTTGTGGGTGAGGTGGGTGGGAAAGGGAAAAGGATGAGAGGGTGAAGCAAAAATAAGCTATGATAAAGTAATCAACCATATAAAGATATTACTTTCTTTGATTATGAAAGAAGATATGCTTGAAAAGCATAGCGATATAGAAATGAAAAAAGCTGTAAGCACATGTAAAAACTGAACAATTTGCTGTTATTTTTAAAATTAAAAATAATTTTATTAGAAACTGCAATAAAAGAGGCAAAGTGAAATTTTCTTTCAATAAAATTTCTTAAATTTCTTAAAAATAAATGAGCACAAGGACCATTAGAACAATGGACAAAGCCATGGGCAGTCTTTTTAGGGAAAATGACAGATGACTTTGAAAAATGTTGAAGATGCTAGACTTCACTTATAGAAGCACAAATTACAACTACACAGAGATAGTCTTTCACCCACACACAAACCAGACCATTTTACAGTGAATGAAGCTATCAGTCCTCAAGTCCTACCCATATACTGTTTCTAGTTCTCCTTTTAGTGCTATACTCTTAAATATGGACAATCAAGTTTTATCAGATAAGGAAAAGAAAGCTTCCTTACATGAAAGAAATGAAGAGGTACAAAATTAGGAACTATACCCCAAACGGGGAGATGAAAACATTTAAAAATGGGGGGAAAAAAAGTTAAGATGATAATGAAGATTAAATTTGTAAATAGAATTCTATTAAAAAAAGGAATGGAGCTCTTAGAAGATAAAAGCAAAGAAATTTTCCAGAAAGTAAAAGATAATAGAAAACTGTAAAAGAGGAGCAAATACTTTTAAGAGGAGCTGAATATTGTAAAAGTATTTGCTAATGCTATGTGTGAATGTAAGTAATTACAAAAAATTTTAAACTTTAAAAGTGTGGTAGTGAATTAGGAGAAATTAAGTGTTAGTTTTCTGTCATATCAGTTTTTCTGTAGAATAAATTCCTAAAACTGGAATTTAAAAGAAAGTGATAAAGTTTAATGATCCCAAATTGCCGTCTATAAATTGTATCAATGGACATTTCTGTCTACTGCTTATTGGCTTATATCTCTGCTGGCTAAAACCGAGATTCAATTTCAAGTCTTAAGATATGTGATTTATTTGCATTTTAAAAATAGGTTAAATAGTTATTCGTGAATATATTGGACATTTGTATTTATTCCTTTGTACAGATAGATGTTGGACTTAATCTCATTGATTTGTCTATGCTCTTTATTTACTTAGGGATTAACTCTGTCAGGCATGCAAAGTTTTTCCCTTCAGTTTGTCTTTTGGGTTCCTCTTCCTCCCCCTTTTAACCTTTCAGAAATTTAAAAGTTTTTTTATTGTCATGGTCCAGTCTTTTCATTTGTGGCTTCTAGGTTTTGTAACTGATTGAAAACTTTTTCTAAACCAAGATTAAAAATGTTCACACCCCGCTCTACATATTTTCTTTCTGTATTTTAGTGTTTTTGTTTTTTACATTTAAAATTTTCATCCACTTGGACTACTTTTTGTTGTAAAGAATTAGGTAGAGATTGACTTTATTTTCTCTAATGAACTAGTTATCCCAACACACCTTTTTTGACTAATCTATTTCCCCCCCTCCTGGTTTGAAATGCTGTCAAATTCATTATATACTGAATTTCCCTGTGTGTTTGGTTTGTTTCTGTTTTCCAGATCTCCAAGTCTATTCTCGGCCAGATTATACTATGTTAATTACTGTAATTTTAGAAAGTTTTTCATTCATACATCATATTTTATCCTGAGCAAATAAATTTTTTAAAAAGTCAGTTCTAAAGGGCTTGTAACAAACAGCTGCCTTTGTCCCTTCTCACTTGGGAAGTCCAAGTACCAATTTTGAGATTTTGATTTTTTAAAAAAATCAACTTTTTTATCTGGAAGCTTTTGAGATTTGGTGTTCTGAAATATTATTTTGATGTGTGTTAGTGTGAGCCTTTCCATTAATGTCTTAGGCATTTTGAATGCCCTATTATAAATTTATGTGTTGCAGTTCTGGGAAAATAATGTGTATGTATGTGTGTATGTGTTTGTATTCATCCCCTTTTCTGTTTTCTGTTATCTCTTTCTGGAATTTATGTTAATGGGGTGTTAGACTTATTGATTAGTGTGAGAAGCTTAAAGTGAGTGAGCAGTGGGAAGAGAAATAGGAGATGAAGTCAAACAGCTATAGGGGGAGGTGGTGCCAGGTCCTTTGGGGCCTTGTGGGCGATTATAAGGACTTGGGCTCTCACTCTAAGGGAGGTGTGGAGGGTCAGGGACGGTTTTCAGCAGAGGAAAGATGTGATCTGACGATTATTTTAATAGGATCACTCCTTGAAACAAAAACTGCAACTCTCAGCCTTAGTGAACAAAATATAGGATTATTTGAAGATGTAGTTAGAATAGTAGTTAGAATGTACTTTTCAGCAGGTAGAAAAATTTGTCCCTGAATACTTAAAATTCAAATGATATAACAGATATACTTTTTTGATCAAGCTAAAGATATTTTTCTTTTTGTATTTTTTTCTCATTTATTAAATTTAATTTTTTAAAATTTAGTTTCAAGTATACAGTACATTGGTTAGACATCTATATAGTTCGTAAAACAGTCCCCCCAATTGCTCCCTCCCTCCCCTGACCCTCCACCTAGCTAACATATTAATGCTAACTGCATTCCCTGTGCCGTGCTCCCCATCCCCTATGCCGTGCTCCCCATCCCCATGACCATTTATCAGCTATTAATTTGTATTTCTTTAGCCCTTCTTCACCCATTCTCCCAGCCTCCCAAATCCCCCTCCCTCTGTCCAATACCAAATTGCTCACTATATTTGTGAGTCTGTTTTTGATTAGTTCTTTTTATTCTTTAGATTCCACATGTACGTGAAATCATATAGTGTTTCTCTGTCTGACTTAAATGTCTTCTAGGTCTATCAAAGCAATATCTTTTTTCATCTCCTTCCTTTTCATATGTAGGGGGTCTTGTTTTCTTATCCTTTCAGCCACTCTATCTTTTGGTTGGAGCACTTGATTCTTTTCCATTTAAGGTACTAATTGATAAGAATGTAGTTGTTACCATTCTTTATTTCTGTTTTTAATACATGTTTGTTTCTTCTTTTAAAGAAGTCCCTCCAGCATTTCCTGTAATACTTGCTTGGTGGTGATAAATTCCTTTAGCTTATTTTTGTCTGAGAAGCTCTTTATCTTTCCTTCAACTCTAAATGATAGCTTTGCTGGATAAATTCTTGGTTGTAGATCCTGGGTCTTCATCCTGTCGAATATTTTGTGCCAAGCCTTTCTGTCCTGCATAGTTTCTTTTGAGAAATCATCTGCCAGTCTAATGCGTTTTCCCTTATATGTAATTCTTTGTTTTTCTCTTGCTGCTTTTATATTCTTTCTTTGTATTTAACCTTTGGCATTTCAATTATGATGTGTCTTGGTGTGGGCTCTTTGGATCCCTGATTTTTGAGATTCTCTGAGCATCCTGGGGTTTTATGTCCATTTCCTTCACCAGGTTAGGGAAGTTTTCCATCATTGTTTCTTCAAATAGCTGTTCAACATCTTGATTTTCTTCATTTACGCCGTTCAGACAGATATTTGGAGGCTTAATAGTGTCCCATATCCTCCTTAAATTATTTTTATAGTCTTAGCATCTTTTTGCTTGCCATTCTGATTGTGTGTCCTTGGCTTTCCAGTCCTCTAGATAGGGCATTTGATCCTTTTCTTTATTCACTTTGTTTATTCCATTTAATATATTTCTCATCTCAGATAATATGTTCTTCATTTCAGACTGGCTTCCTTTTTATAATTTTCATTTCCATTTTTATGTTTTTTATCTCTTTGTTGAAATTCTCACTGAATTTATCTACACTTCCCAAAAGATCATTGAGCATTTTTATAACCAGTGTTTTGAACTCTGCATCTGTTAGATTACTTGACTCCATTAAATATGGATCTCTGTTCTTTCATACGGCTTCTGTTTCTTTGTCTTCCCATTGTAGCTTCCTTTCCATGTCTATTTCTATGTACGAAGCAGAGCTCCTAAGTTTCCTGGTCTTATAAGTGTACATTTGTGAAGTAGGTGTCCAGTAGCACAGTCCTGAGAGGGTTCAGCTGCAGGCCATGTTTAGCCCAAGCCTCTGCCCCTCCAGGGCCACCTGTTAAAATTCAGCAAGCAATACACAGATGCTGTGCTTATAGTTTCCTCAAAAGGCCACACCAGAAACTGAGGCCAGCTGCCTCCAATGTGAATCTAGGCGCTGCTCAGCAAAGCACCTGATTTGCTGAGGATATACCTGGATGTGGTTTGGGTGGAACCATGATTTGGGGGGAGGTGGGGTTTTAGGGAATCCTCTGGGTGGAGCAAACTCTGTTATCCAGTTTGATGATGTCATGGCTATGGCAGCACTGTGTCCCCGCACTGTGAGTGGGGAGGGCTCAATGTGGGGAACAATGGATACTGCCGGCACTTCTGTACAGAGCGAGTCACGCCTTGGTCTTCACTCTGAAAATGTCTCCCTGTAAGTCTCTGGTGCCCCCTCCCTGTGCGCAGCCGAATTGGCACTGGTGATCAGAGCAAGCAGGTCCATCACCGCAAAAATCTGCTGGTGGACGCAGCCCCTTTAAAAGGCTTCTGCGGCTGCCTCCATCTCACTCAGCGGATGGAGATTGGGCAGCTCCATGTCCTTGCCTTTCCTACCTTCTGGCATTGCAGGGTGAGATTTCCTGGACTTCTGCCTAGTTGTATGGCTTGATCATCTAGAACCCAGGCAATTTTTCCTTACTGCTGCTCCTTATTACCGTCACCACTTTGATTTGGTCACCAGAGGGATGAACAGAGCCTCTATCACGACACCATTTTTTCTCCTTTTCTTTTTGTGTGTTTTAAGTAAATTTTTAAAGCAGTGTTTTATTTTTGAATAGCTTGTTTTAATTTCATCTACTGTATTTTTTGATTAATTAGTATTTACATGTAAGAAAGCTATTTAATTTATAATTGGCTGCTTAGTTTTTCCATCTGGTTTTGTTAGCTTCCCTTGTTATACAATAATTATATTCAGATCACTTTAAATATTTTTTAACCTGAGTACATTTCCTGGTTGTTCTAAAAGTGTTAAATATTTATCATTTATTATTATTAGTCATTTATTTAACTATTAATAGTGTTACATGCTTTCATTTTTATTTTTCTTTCCTCAAGGAACATCAGTTTTATGATTGTTCATCTTCATTTCCTTTCCTCCATAATAGTCGTCATGGTAGGCATCCTTGTTTTTCCTGTTACCTGACTTTAATGAGAATATTAGTTTTCACTTTGCTGGTTTAATATATTATTTGTGTATATAAAATCTTTAATAAATATACACACATACAACATACTGTATATTATCTGGAGTGTCTTTCTTAAAAATATTTGTATTATATCCATCTTTATTTTGTTGGAATTCTTTTTCCTTTTAATATCAAGAATGTATATTGCGTTTTAGGAAATTTTTCAGTGATAAAAATTAATGCCTTTTTTCCTTTAACTGTATGTAATACCAATTAGCTCAAAAGATTGATCCTCTCTTGAATTTGTAGAAGAGTGACATCTTTTAGATTTATTGTTGGGTTATGTTCACTAATATTTTATTTTAGAAAGGTCATATAGCATAGAGGTTAAGCGCCTAATCTCTGGAGCCTTAATGTGTTGAGTTCAAACCCCAGCCTCTTTGTTATCTAACTTCTCTGAGTCTGTTTCTTCAACTGTGAAATGGAGATAATAAGTAGTTGTCAGCTCATTGGCAATAAGTGGTAATCAGCAGTAGAAACTAGCACTAGGGTTGTGATGTACAGGTTGTTAAAACACTTGCCCTTTCCTTGGCTGTGACTCTTCCTCCTTGTAATCTAGCCACTAATGGGGTGATATGTAGCACAAAAAAGAGGGCCTTTAGGACTGTGCTCCAGCAGTTTAGTTGTGGCAACCTTCTGATAGCTTTGTGACTATTCTGTACCTGCTGTTAAATATTTTGACCTTCCAGCTCATCAGATTATTTTGAGAGTAAGTGAGTTGCTGTTAGAACCTTGCCTATCTGGACCTGTGTCTGGAATGTAGTAAATATAATTCTTGATTCATTGATAATATTTAGGCTGCAGATTTTCCTCTGAGTATAGTTTTATTTGTGTACTAAAGGCTTTTGTATAGGTAATTTTTATGATTATTATTTGCTAAATAGTCTGTAGTAATTTTGATTTCCATCTTTGAATGTAGTTTAGAGAGAGAGCATATATGGTCAAGCCTCCTCCACTGAGGGGCTTAGTTTAATTGGTTCATTGTCAGATTGTGGTCTCTTCTGTTTCTACTTTCTTAGATTTTGAGGTGTTATGAATTAAATAGATGATCAGTTTTTATAACTGTTCCACCCTTTGATCTCATCCCTTCATCTGTTCAGCTAGTTTATCATTTTGACTCTTTGATCTTTCAGGTCTGAAATGGTGATTATCTTATATTTTATTTCTGCCCAGGTTTCTTTAAAGTTTTGGCTCCAGGTGTGTGTGTGTGTGTGTGTGTGTGTGTGTGTGTGTGTGTGTGTGTGTGTATATGAGGTTTTGGAGTATATAGTTTTATGAACACTATATCTTCTTTATAGGTTGTACTCTCGATCATTATAAAAAGTGACCTTTCCCCCCTTTTTTTTCTTTTTGGCCACCTTTGGTGTCTTTTACTTTGAATTCAACTTGTTTTAAAAGTATTTATATTTGCCTGGTATATTTTTGTCTAATCTTTCATTTTTAATCTCTCAAAGTTTTTGTTTTAGGTTTGTCTTGGGTAGACCACGTGTAGTTGGATAAAGCTTAGTCTCTTTAGACCCAATCTGAGATGCTTTTAATCATTTACATTAATGTTGTATGTTTGGTTTTGCTTCTGTAATACTCTTTTTAATTACCTGTCTTTTTTCTTACTTTTATTTAAAACTACATGGTTTATTTTCTTCATTTGTTCTTTCTCTCTAGTTTTGGAAGTTACGTACTGTATTTCATTATGTTTGGGTTAGCATTGTTGTAAGATGTCTCACTGTTTTGACAACCAGTAATATGGCTAAGTGCTGCCAAAGAAACTATGGCATACCAATATGCATGCTGATTTTGATACTTAGATATGGAAAAAATGTATCTTACATGAAATATGGTATTTTATAGTTCTGTGGCTATAGTTATAAAGCTGTATGTAGCTTTAAAATATTTAAATCTGTTATGTTTACCAAATAGATTTTTTCTATTTGAGGAGTAATTGTTTGAATACTCTAGTCTCAGGGTTCTTGTATGTTTAAAAATGTCTGTTGGTGGCTTTCACTAGTGAAATGATATTTTGGCTGGTTATAGAATTTTTAGCTACATTACCTTCCCCATAATACCCAGTAGACATTATTCCATTTTCTTCTGGATCTAGGGTTACTCTAGAGAAGGCTGGGGTAAGCCTGACTTTTTTTTTCCCTTTGTAGGTGACCTACTTCTGCCTGGGTATTGGTAGAATTCTTTCTTTATCCTTGAAGTTCAGTAACTTCATCAGGATATATCTCGGTCTTGGTGTGATTCTCTATTACATTTTCCTGTTACATGGTAAGCCATTTCAATCTGTGATTCAGGAATATTTTCTTATATATCTTTTAATATGCTTTCATTTTTTTTTTCCTCAAGGAACATCAGTTTTATGATTGTTCATTTCCTTCTTTCATTTTATTTGTTTTTCTAAATATTTCCTTTTTTTCTGCTATGCTATATGTAATTTTCTCAAGATTATCTTTCATTTCATAAATTTGTTTTCATCAGTATTAGGTCTACTACTTTTTATACAGTGTAGTTTCATTTTGCCAGTGGCTTCAGTACTTCATTCAGTTTTAAGATATATATGTTTGTGAGCTGTCCTTTCAACTTATTTCCCTCTTTCTAAAAAGACTTTACCTCTTGTGGTAAAAACTGGCAAAACCACATTGTCTTTGAGATGGGTGAAAACCAGTTGCAGAGCAGCTAATATCAAAATTTATTCTCCAAGAACACAAAACAAGTGATTAGTAAAATCGTTTTATCAAGTCATGTTGTTGTTAAAGTCATAAAATATAGAAAAGCCATTATTCATTTACAGGGTAAAATACATTTCTTTTTATGGTTGAATAAGCTTCTTTGTACACAGTAGCAATCTGTTTTTGCCGTGTGTGCCTTTGTGTATGAGGAAGAAGCATTTGAAGACTTTATTCTTATTAATTATCAAAAATCTATTGAAGATTGTTTTCATTCAATGAGGTGTAATATAGACTAGAATGAAATTCATTTAAATCATGACTGACAAGAGGAAGAGGCTCTGTCATCCATGTATGCCACGATAAAAGACCTGTGTGAATTTTACCTGAATGCCAATTTGCTCTTTGTTTTATTCTGTAGAAATAAAGGTGATCAACAGCATGCTCTCTTGATCGCCATTCAGATTTGAAAGACATAGTGAAATTTATGAATGTGTATAAATTGTGGTTACTGAGAATGAGACTCATTGTGACTTACAAAAAAGTAAAAGACTTCTGCACTTTAAAGTATCTTAGCTGTCTAGGGAATAGGTTCTCCTATGTCTTTTTTAAATTTAAATGATAGCTGAGATACAAGTGTTCTGTTACTGTTCATGTTAACAAAGGTTATTTTAATTTTAATTGTTTTAGTAGACTCCCACATTTAGTATGACATAGTATGTCAGCAATATATTCAGTGTTGTGCATAACCTGAATTTACTACTCTTAAGTCTAATTCATAGCTTATCCTTATAATTAAAATGACCAGAATTTCCTAAGGGTTCTAAACTGTTGTGCTGATTGCCAATAATGTGCCATCTTCCTGAGATGATGTATGTTTTTAAATCGTTCCATTAATTTAGCAGATATTTACTGAGGGCCTTTTGCATGCCAGGGACTTTAACAGGTGCTGGGGCTATGTCAGTAAACAAACAAAAATCCATGACCTTTTAGAGCTTGCATTCTAGTGGGAGTGGGGGTGATAAACTAAATAGGAAGTCGTAAAGTGCTGGAGGAAGTAAAACAGGGAATAAAGTAGGGAGTGTGTAAGAGTAATAAAAAAGTTAGAGGATAAAATAGGGAGTATGAGGGTTCACCAAGCACAAAGGCCCTGAAGTGTGGATAGACTAGAATGTCGAAGGGAGATGAGGGAGAGCAGGTAGCTGAAGCCAAGTGTAGGAGGTAGCAAGCCGAAGGTTGAAGAGAGATACTAGTTAATTCTGATTAACTTTTGGGCCATCATATAAGCCATTACTGAGTGAAAACTCAAAGTCAATGAAGTAGTAACATCCTAATTCACATTATTACAAGATCACTCTGGCTGCTGGGTTGAGAATAGACACAGTAAGAAGGATATTTTACATAGTTCCCCAGTACACACAGTTAAATAAACATTTGCAACTGAAATGAAAGCTTCACCAATAATATATGTATTTTTTTATTACAAAAGAGAAATGCTTATGTTCCACTAGATCTATTTCCTGATAACACAACAGTTGAAAAACTGCTAAAAGGGATACAGCCTCTACCTTAGTGTGAAGGAAGTAAAACAGAGTGTTGTGTGTTAATGGAGAATAAAATATAAAATTAAAAGGAATAAAAATTGAAAATCAATAGTATACACACACTTAGCTTAAATCAAGCAATCGAATATCAGTTATACAAAAAGGCCTAGTAATGAATAGCCCCACACCCCAGAGGCAACTTTTAAAAAACCTGTTCAGATTTCCTGGGGCTTAACTCCATGTTTCTAAATAATATGCTTTTAGTGTTTATTTTTTGGTTTATCAACTTTAGACGTTCTCTGTTGACTTCTTGCTATGACAGATGTTTTCAGTCCCACTTCTCACTACTGACCTTCCTCGTACGACGGTCACTGAATTGGCGCCTCTCTGGGGTTCTGCCCAGAAGATTAGCCTTCCTCCTTCGCTGCAGCCCCCTCTGTGAGTATTCTGCTCTTCTGCTCCCTCCACTCTTCCTAATCAGTTCACATTCTTCCATCCATTGTTCATTTCAGAACTGTGAGCGATCCACCTAGTCTTTAGAAAAAAAATATTTTAAAAGTTAAAATATTTTAAAGTTATTTTAAATTTTCTTCAGAAATAGTTATTAGGAAGGTGAGGAGATGAACGCTTATGCTCATATTGACATCTTGAACTGGAAGATAGTTTAGAGATTTAGGCCAGAGTTTTCTGTTTTGTTTTTATAAATATGTATAATGTATGTTTTTTTTAAGAGTTAGATTTTTACAGTATTTTATCTTTTAAAGACAAAATATTTTTCATGTCATTAAATACTGTGTTTCAGAGTTTTCAGAATAGATGTATAGCATTCTTTCATATGCTGGTATCACATAATAGTCCCTAGATTTTGACTTAGGTTGTTTTTGAATTGTAAATAATTATAAATGATTTAAATTATAGCTAATGCTTCTGTGGATTTTTCTTATGAAAAATATTTACACATAATCTTTGGTTATGTCTGTTAGGTTAAATATGTAGGCGTGCTCATTGCTGAATCAAAGAAGAAAAACATTTTTTGAGGTTCTTTTTTTTTTCCTTAAGTTTTATTGGTATAATCGACATATATTACTATATAAGTTTAAGGTGTACAGCATAATGATGACTTACATATACTGCAAAATGATTATCTCAATATCAGTTAAAATCCGTCATCTTACATAGTTTCTGGAAAAACAAAAAAAGAAAAATACTTTTGTGATGAGAATTTTTAGGATCGAGTTTCTTAGCAGCTTTCAGGTATACCGGATAGCACTGTTATCTACGGTCATCACATTGTATACGTCATACCTCCAGCACTTAAGTTTGTACCTTTTTGAAGTTCTTAATAAACATCAGCAATTGCCTCTAGGAAGGTTGTGCCAATTTATATTTCCATTATCACTGTATTAAAATGACACTTTTTATTGTATCCTTAATACTATCATGGACTTCTAAAAATGTTCTATTCTGCTAGGTGAAAAGAATACACTTTTTAAAATTCTCAAGAAAATGGAGCACTTCTTGACATTTTTGAGTTGTGTGTATTTGTCCTAGTTGTTGTAAAAGTTTTTAAGAGCAGTTGTTTGTCTTTTAATTATTTAATGGCTATTTCAATGTATGGAAATTTTTTTTAGTTGTCTGATTAATTAGGTGTTTCTCCTTTTCCTCTAACACTTAGAATGTTTCCTATTCCCAAGATCAGATAAGACTATGAAAAATTTGAAGATAACTTTGAAATGGATGATGGAGGGAGAAACTTTTGACAACAGTTGCTTTAAGAAACAATTTGTCTTTTGGTTGTGTTGAGAAAATCCATCAGGATAATTTAAATTTTGGATCATTGCTGTTTCTAAATATGATCAATTGTGTTGTACTATAAAGGGTGTTAAATTATTAGACACTTCCATGAAAGTACTTTATAATGTGTAAAGTTTTTTTTAGGTATATGAGATGTTAGTACTAGTAATTCATTGCTCTGAGTAATCTGGCTAAACTAGTCTTTACACACATAAGACATGATACTTAAAAACTTTTCTTTTAATGAGTCATAGAATGTCACCAGGGAATTTGTTGCTGTTTGGCATAATTCCATTACGAACTTGTACTGGTGATAGTTTAGTTCTTTTTTGGAAAAATTAACTTACTTAATTTTGGACTAAGAATGTTACGGACATTTTAACCTTTTATAAGTAGCAAATATAAAAATATTTTACCTTTTTAAAAAGCTTATATGGCAGTGGACCAGGCATCATAGTAAAAAAAAGTTATATTGAGAAGAGAAATTGGTTTATGAATTGGCTACAAAATATAGATCAATATTGTATTGAAAGGATCCCTATTCTCAGTGGTCTTTGAAATCTTTAACCATTATAAAAATGTTTTGAATTTTCAATATATTAAATCTATAAACTCTAGAAATAAATTTATATTTATTAGAAGTTGATTAATTGTAGAGAGAGAAATCTGCCTCATTTCACCTGAACACAATTACTTATGGTTTTGATGTATTATTTTCTCCAATCTTTTTAATATGTATTTGTTTATATGCTTTGTAATTAATTATATGTGTTACTCAGTAATATAAACATTTTTCATTTTGCTAGACTGTTGTCTTCATTGTCATTTTTAATGTAGCACAAGAGCCTGTCAAATGGCAGGCATATAACTCATCTGGACTCTGCTGAAAAAGTTTTAGTTAAAATCCAATTTTTCATGTTGATGTTTAGGTTTCCTTTATAAATTTGAGTAAATATATACTTTCAGAGTTGTTTTATGGGTTATTGATACCTCAAGTAGATAAATTGTTCTATAGCAGAAGGGAGAGTAGGCATTGATGTAGAGGACTGAAACTGGAAGCAAAGAAGCAAGCATGGTAGTATCCTTTTATTTTGTTTGCCATCTTCTCTCTCAAGTAGTCAGGGTGCAAGGCAGAAAATTCAGACAAAAATTTTAGGCTTTATTGTATTTCTTGTTAATTCACTTGACATTTATTATGTCTATTAAACCACAAAGAAGAGCTTTTGGTATGCAAAAGGCACTAAAATGCTTTTGAGAAAAAATTTGGTATATCACTATTTTGAAGAGCATAAAATAGCAGCTGTACATTTGCTTTACTTTGCAAAAAGTATATCTAGGTTTTTTTGTTTGTTTGTTTGTTTGTTTTAAGATCAAGGCTAACTTATCTTCATGTTCAGAGTCTCAGCTGGGATAACCAGACTAGCCATTATTTTTCTAGTCAAGGCTTGAGTTCCCATTCTGTAAAATGATGGCTTGCAACTTGGAGGAATTTCCTACCCCCTTCAAACCTAGGAAGTCTGTGATCCATTTGGAGTTGTTTCTTAATTTATGTCTTTAACAGTGAGAATGATGATATTGGTTTATTTTCACACAGACTAAAGTGGGTCTTTCATCTAAGAGAAGCTCTACAGAAAATAAAGGAGAAAAACTTCCCACATAGGAAGGGAAGGGTAGGGCGGGGCAGATTTGTTTTCAACAGTCACTTTATAATAAGATAGGGATAGCAAGTGTCTCATTATGTGTTTGTTTGGCTGGAGTGGCTGCTGAGTACTGTATTGAGAAATTCTGAGTTCCATGATTGGTTATTAATGGTGCCTTCCTTGGGTGTGGGCAACATCAAAGGTTTGAGAGTGATTAAGAGCAGTGATGCCCTCAGTCTACACTTTAGGAGCTGTTGTACAAGGAGGTTGGAAGATGGTTGGCTTTCGTTTGATGAGCCCTACATTTATCTAATTTGTATGTTGGACTTTCTTTGTTGTGATAAAAACACATAACATAAAATTGACCATTTTAATCATTTTAAGTGTATAATTCAGTGACATTAAGTACATTCAGCTTGTACATCACCATCTATTTCTAGAAATTTTTCATTATCTCAAACTGAAACTCTACCCATTAAACAATTATTCCTTATCTTCCCTTCCCCCAGCCCTTAATAACTGCTGTTCTACTACTGTCTATGAATTTGATGATTCTAGGTACCTCATAAAAGAATCACACAGTATTTGTTTTTTTGTGTTTGTCTTGTTTCACTCACCACAGTGTTTCCAAGGATCACACATATTGTAGCATGTGTCAGGATTTCTTTTTAAAGGCTGAATCATATTCCATTGTATGTATATATTGTAGGTTATTTACCCATTTATCTGTCACTGAACACTTGTTTGGCTGTTGTATATACTGCTGTAAACATGGGTGTACAAGTATCTGTTTGAATCCCTGCTTTTAATTTTCTTGGGTGTGTACACAAAAGTGGAGTTGCTGGATCATATGATAATTCCATTTTTAAAGTTTTTTTGAGGTACTGCTATGTTGTCTTCTGTAGTGACTGCACCATTTAGCATTCCCACCAGAAATGCACAGGGGCTCCAATTTCTGTACATTCTTGTCAACATTTAGTTTTGTTTTTAGTTAAAAAAATAATAGCTATTCTAATGTGTGTGAAATGGTATCGTAGTTTTGATTTACCTTTCACCAATGAATAGTGATGTTGAGCATCTTTTCGTGTTCTTGTCGGCCACCTGTATATTTTCTTTGGAAAAATGTCTGTTCAAATCCTTTGCCCATTCTTGAATACGATATTTTTTCCTTAAGTTGTATGAGTTTTGTATATTATGGGTATTACTCCTGTATCAGATAGGTGGTTTGCAGATTTCTCCCATTCTGTGATTGCTTTTGATGCACAAGTTTTAAATTTTGATGGCCTAATTTATCCATTTTTTTCTTATGTTGCCTGTGTTTTGGTATCGTATCCAAGAAATCATTGTCAAACCTAATGTTATGAAGATTTTCCCTATTGTATTCTTCTAAGAATTTTATAGTTTTAGCTCTAAATGTAGGTCTTTGACCCATTTTGATTTGCATATTGTATAAATTAGGAGTCCAATTTCAGTTTTTGCATGTGGATGGATATCCAGTTTTCTCAGCACCATTTGTTGAAAAGACTGTTCTTTTCCCAATAAATAGCCTTGGCACTGTTGGTAAAAATCTTTTGACTATGTATGCAAGTGTTTGTTTCTGGGCTTTTTTCTATCTCATTGGTCTATATTTCTGTTTTTATGCCAGCACTAAGAACTATTTGCTTATTATGGCTTTGTAGTACGTTTTGAGATCAGAAAATGTGAGTATTCCAACTTTCTTCTGCAAAAAATGTTTTTGAGATTTTGATAGGGATATTATGGAATCTGTAGATCACTTTGGGTGGGCTTTTTGCATGTTTGAAGAAAAGACTGACTTGTTTAAAGGTCTTTTAAAAAATGTTTTTATTACTTTTCAGTCTTTTTCCAGTGTTTGTCTTTTTTACATTTATGCTCTGTTCACACATACAGAATAGTATCTGTGTGTGTGTGTGTGATACAGGCAGTATAAAACAGTTTAAAGAGTTGTTAAAGCAAGATATAATCACTACCCAGGTGAAGAAATGGCTGTGTGAAGTTTTAAAATCAGTGAACTAGAGAGCATGGATAATCAAATGGTTCTGTCAACTGAGATAAGCATATTACTCAGGATGCACTGGGGAGAAATATTATATTGGGTATGTGTTTATTCGCTAGGAGTGGTGATTGGAGCCCTGGGAACATAGGACAGTATGATTTCCTTGGGCCTGGTGGTATAGGTAGAATAGGGAACCTTGAGTGCTTAAGTTTGAAAACACTTTGTTCTAGAGACCAGTTAGAATCTAAATTTGTAGTCTTTTTGCCCAAGATTAAGAGTGAACGAGATTAAGAGTAATGTAGATAGGAAGCAGTGCCCCTTAAAGCTGAATCATAATATGATAAGAGTTGAAGCCATTTTGAAAGCCAGAGTAAGTCAGTCTGGTTGTTTCTAACTACTACTGTCAAACTCCAAACTCTTTACATAATTACAGTCAAGTGTGATTGTGCATCCAGTTGAATTGCCTAGATTTGTGTCATTTTGTCAAATTATAATGGTAGGCAGTTAATATTCTATAAATCAACAAATGGCTATATGAAATATGTGTTTAGCATGATTTTTACTTAAAAGTATATGGTTTTTATGTTGTAGCTCTCCCTCCCTCAAAGAAATGGCTCCATTGAGCATTTTACAGCTCATTATAGTTGAGTTGTAAGGATGACATAAATTAATTTATATAGCCAGAATGTAGTAAAATCAGTAATGTAAAGTACTAGGCAGCACAGATGAGAAAGTTAATTCACATTCCTAATTTGGGAAGGTTTTTAGGAAACTCCAAAATTTGAAGCAGCCCTTGATAGGCTTTGAACAAATGAAGATAAGGAGCTAGTTGAAGTGCGATTACTGGTTAAGAATAGAGGTTTGATATGAGTAAAAGGGGTAGGATATGATGTAAGAGTAGTTCAGCAGTTGTCAGCATGAGTACCACTGTGTGTTTTCAAGGGTGAGGAGGATGTGTAGTAAGAGGTAGGGGTGGAAAGGTTTATTTTGAAGTCACATCATAGAAGACCGTAAGTACTCTGTTAATGACCAAAATTATGTCTAAGAAAGATTAATTTCATTGCAGTTTGTAAGATAGATTGTTGGGGAAGACACTGGAAGTTGGGGCATCAGTTAAATGTAAGGGATGGGGAAGAGGGAACAATAGGTAATGATTGCCAGGTTTCACTATTGGGTGACTGAAGGAAATAAATGAGATAAAGTGGAAGAACAGGTTTGGGAGGGATGATGAGTTTAGATTGAGGTCTTGGTAAGACATCCACTGTTGGGAAATGGATTCTGAAGCTCATGAGAGGTAAATTTGGAAGTAATCTCTTATAGGTGGTAATATTTTTAAGTCTTTAGTGTGTGAAAGTACCTAGAGAAGGTTGTTGAGCAAATAGAAAAGGGCAGCTGATGAGATATTCTTGGAAGACATTGTTTGGAGAGCAGATGGAGGAAAATGAGCCATTCAAACACCGAGAAATGGTGTTCACAGAGGGAGGAAGAAACTAGGAATGAAAGTAGAGAGTCACCAAAGCTTAAAGGAGAGAAGTCTGAAGGGAAGGGAGAAATATAATTCATAAGCCCAGATTGTCTTCAGAGTGTCAGTGATTCTGGGAAATAGAGATGGAGCTAGATTTTAGAGGGTGAGTTTGTCTTAATAAATTTGGTTATGTACATTGAGAGAGTAAAGGATCAGAAAGGCTTTTTTTCTTTTTAATTGCGGTAAAATAAAATGTACCGTTTTAACCATTTTGAAGTCTACGATTTAGTGGCATTAAGCACATTCATATTGTTGTACGACCATCACTGTCATCCAGAAATGTGTTTGAGTAGGGAAAATGAAGAGGTAAAGTGTTGTTTAAATTTTTTTTTGGTTTGATGAGTTGTTTGACTATTGTTTTCCCCCTGTCTTTTTCAAAAAGTGGCTTGGCGGTGGCTTATGGGGATTCTTGGAATACCTAAATGTTTACATGCACTCCTATCTGAATGTTTTTTAAACTCCCACCTTCCGCCCTTGTGCCATATCCCTATCTTCTCTACTCTTATTTTTCTTTACAGAAGTATCACCACTTGACATATGTTTGTATCTTTCCCCACTAGAATGAAAGACCTTTAAGACTATTTTGTCTTAAGAGCAAAGAAAGCAAGGACTGTTTTGTTCATTGCTGTATGCTCAGTGTCTATCATGTACTTAAGTTTTCGATTAAATGAATAAATGAAAACAAATTGACATTAATTAGAAGTAAGCAAAAGGAAAAAGGATATAAAATATTTGTTAGAGTTAGATTATAATAAAGATATATAGCAAATAATTCTGTGTACTTACTACTGGTGTAAACTGGCTTTTAAGCTTTCCCTCAACCAAAGTATAGAGGCAGATTTAATCAGTTACACAACTCATGACATAAATAAGATACAAATAAAAATAAACTACGTGCTCTGAAGAATCCTGAGTTATTACTGAGATTAGAACATTTCTCCTGAATGTTTTTCCTCATAAAGAAGGTACTACATGAATATAATAAATAACATCCTCAAAAACAGTCTTACAGTAAATATAGAAGACATCCTTCAGTATGGGCGAAAAAGTTGGGATAGTTTTATCATATTGTAAGATTAAACCTAGACTGATAATGATAATAGCAGTGCTAAAAGTCGATGGATACTAGAGACATTTTGGAAGAAAGAAATGTCAGTGATAGATGAATTGATGGATCTTTACATTGAATGGACTAGAAGTAAATGAAAGGAATGACCAAAGATGAGAAATCTTGAACCTGCATGACTGATTCATAGTCAAGCTCTTGTCTTCTGGTTCTCTTCTCTTAAGCCTTATCACTTCCATAATTTTATTTGTATGTATGTGCTTCTTTAGGCCTTCTACATAGGCTCATCTGTATTTTCAAAGGTTATCCCATCTTCTTAGAAGCCATTTTTGCTTAATGTGGAGATTACTATAAGGTATAACATACTTTTCATTAAAGGTTATATTGCATACATGTCATTTCTGATTAGGCAACAGGGTTCTCTTCTTTTGTTAATGAAAAAGAAGCATATACAAAGTAAGTAAATCATTAAAATTTGAGAAACATAACCTGTTAGCACCAACTTAAGGAAAAGTTTGAGGAGGAGTTTAAGGCATGATGGGGAGATATACCAGACAATGAATTAGTAGCAATATATCACTACTATTTCCATATCACACCTGTTATTTTCCTCTCTGGAAGAACTCTTGGCTTGGAACTGGCATGGTCTGCTGTTCAGATTATTTTTTTCTCCCTATGCAAGAGAGGGATTGGGCCTACTTAGAGGAAATAGTGGAAGAACCAGAAATAAACACTGTATTTTAATATGCATTCTTGAGTTAGAACATCTTAACAGTAGTCCTCCCTTATATGTGGCGGGGATATGTTCCAGGACCCTCAGTGGATGCCTGAAACTGAGGATAGTACTGGACCCTATATATGCTATGTTTTTTTCCCAATATACACATACCTTTTCATTTAAAGGAAGCACTTTATGGCTCCTCTTTGGCATATCTAATTGCCAGCATTGCTACTCTTGTATATCGGGGCCATTATTAAGTAAAGTAAAGGTAACATGAATACAAGTACTGTGATACCATGACAGTCAATCTGATAACCAAGACAGCTACTAAGTGACTAATGAGTGGGGAGCGTATACAGCATGGGTACCCTGGACAAAGGGATGATTCGTGTCCTGGGCTGGAAGGGGCAAATTGGTGCAAGATTTCATCATGCTACTCAGAATGGCATGTAATTCAAAACTTATCAGTTGTTTATTTCTGGAATTTTCCATTTATATTTTCAGACCACTATTGACTATGGGTAACTGAAACCATGGAAAGCAAAACTGTGGATAAGGGAGGGACTACTGTATATTTACATTACCCATTTTTATTTTTTGCATTGCCTTTTTTTGTATTTCTTATGTGAATCCATTTACTAAATATAGATTAACACTCGGTCATATGTTAGTAATTTTTTCCTGTCATTCAAGTAGTTATATATTTCTGTAGACAAAACTGTCACTCTGACTTCTATGACTTTTAAATTCATGTCTTGCTTAGTCAAAGAATAAAAAAATTAAAACAATTATTTTGGAAAATTTTATATTATGCATAAATGTATAATGCGAATATAAATTTTGGACATATTCCCCTCTCCCTCAATGGACAATTCTATAAATTCCCAAAGAGTTTGTTTTTGTTCCATTGATCTGTTTATTCTGGTACTTAGACCACTTTGTTTTAATTACTTTTTTATCATAAAACTTGTAAAGCTTCTGTTTCATTTTGAGTCTCTTATAACCCTGGCATCAAAATCTGACAGCATAGAAAAACTTTAGACCAATCCCAGTATGGATGCCAACATGCTCAGTAAAATTTTAGCAAGTTGAAACCAGCAATATAGTAAATAACCAATTGGATTCTTTTTAGGATTGCTAAGATACTGTATTCCTATTACAACTAATACTGTATATTAATATATTAAAGAAGAACTAATACCATGGTTGTGGATCAATAATTACATGTATGTCGAAAAGGCATTTGAGAAAGGTCAGCTTCCATTTGTGCTTGACCTTTAAAAACAAACCAAACAACAACAAAGAACTAACTTAAAACCCTAGGGAAAGAATGGAACTGTTTTAATGTCCAAATAATAATTGTTGAAAATCAACAGTAGTTGTATGTATATTTACAATTCAGGAATAATAAAAGGATATATATCACTACTGTCGTTCATATATTTCGGTAATATCCTAGGCAATGCAGGAAAACAAAGCAAAAGTAAAACACAGGTAATAGAAACAAAGCAACTAAATAATATTCTACCAAACGATTATCTATTTTAAAAATCCAGAGAATCACTTGAAAGTTTGAAACAGTTAAGATATATATCTGACTATAATATTTAAAAATTGATTATTTAATAAATGAATTAAAAAGCTAAATCTTTAAAAACAGGTAAATGATAAGAAGATATGCTAGTTTATTGTAACTAGCATATAAAATAAAGCTCACTTCACAAATAAAGTAGCAGTAAGTTATATTTTTGCCTACCAGATTAGAATACAAGATATTTATAGCTGTAGTGAATTTAAAACAACTATAAATAGGGAATTTACTAATTAAAATTTAGCACATCTACAATGAAATGTTTTAAATTCTGAGATGTATTTTAACTCTATATAAACACTTTAGAAAAATTCTGCCTACCTGTTGTTCATTTATGAGGAAAACTGAAAGAACTTTATGCTTAGAGTGTGTGGAAGCACAAGATGGATATGACTGTCTTAACTTGGAAGGTTTTCAATGATAATTAAAATCTAAATTGACTAAGCTGGTCATTCAGATTGATAACACTAACATGCAGCTTTTAAGTTTTTAAAAATATTTTATCAGTCAATTAAAGACACACAGCAAGAGATTTTGACTTTTGCATGGCAGTGCCTCAGATTTTTATAATGTAATCACTGGCTGTTGACTTAAGTAAATAAATGATTGCCGTTTGGATGCTGTAAATATCAGATGCATTTGGCCTTAAATCCCGTACAGTTCTGTAACTTTTAGTTTAGAGTTTACCTAGGAAATGGGAGGAAGTAGGGAAGACAACGATAGGAAGGGGACATTACATAGTTTAATTAATGTTATCCTAGTCTTCATTTGATGGTATATGTTACTCCAATTTCTTTGTGAATTGTTGATCTTTTCAAAGCCAGTGGAATACAATTAAACTAAACCACTAGTTAGTACAGGAAATATTTTCTTTTGGTTTTGGATCCAGTTCCTTCCTAAGATTGCTTTAAGAACTACTTTCTAAATGGTCAGTGGCTATCTACCCCTAGCCTTAGCACTTCTTCCTTTTTTATTTTCTAGGGTTAAATTCAGTTTTTTCATGTATTGCTTTAGGGATCTGCTCTTCCCCTCAGTTGGAAATAGTTTACAGGTTTGACTATCTGTCAGATATTTTATTTGGGCATTGTGTAATATTTGTCTTCAGTCTTTATCATAGCCATAGATCCATTGGAAAGCTAGTAGAGACTTTAAAATGTGCGTACACACACAATTCTTATTTTATCAATATCTTTTAAAAGAATTGAACATCAATACATTCTTTCTCTTTACCTAAAATAAGCTTTTCTAGTTATAAAATCAAGTATTGTAGAAAATTTGGAGAAATTTAGGAAGTTTAATTTTTAATTATTTGGGATTCTTTCTTTTGAGGTGCTCTATGCTTATTTAGAAATTTATGTATGCATACAACAAATGAAAGAATGGGACTGTCAATATGGATTATTTTAGTTTTTTCGTTGATTTTAGGATGAATTAAACAATTTATAAGGAAATGCTATTACAGGAAGGTCTGAAACCAAAGCCAAGATTCAGTGCTGTAATAGAAAGAAGCAGCAAATTTAGAATTGAATGACCCGCTTTCAAGTCCAAGATATACCTAACTTTCAAATCTTGGTGAAAAGGGCGATTTAATAGAACACCCTGGAACAACTGGTTAATAATAGTGGGGGTAGGTGGATGGGAGGTAGATTTATATCTTGCATAAATTATAAAATGTGCCATAGGTGCAAGTACTAGGTCAGACACTGCACATGCATAAATGTATTCCTCCAACAGAACTTATGAAGTATACAGTTATCTTTGTTTTACAGATGAGGAACCAGACTATGGCCAAGCAATTGGCCAATAGTTGAAATAAAAAGATAAGATTATTAATAGAAAGCAATCAAAAAAGTTTTTATCTGTGCTTGAGGGAGTGAGGCTTTTCTATGCGTGACAAGCCATGAACCATGAAGATTGTTTTTTTTTAACTGATTTTACTTCAATGTTTAGTGAAAAATGAGAATTTAAAAAGATAATCAAGAACATTTTAAAACAAAAATGGCAGTTATAAAGAGCCTCAGTGCTTAAAGAGCTCACCCAAATTAATTAGAAAAAGGTGAATCACTTTATGTAAAAATGGGCAAAAGATATAAATAGGTTAATTTATGTAAGAAATAGATAGAAATTGTCAGTGGAAAAAGGAATAATACCCAATGTTAGCAATGCTGTAGAGAAATAGAAACCCACAGTGTTTCTGGGAATATAAATTGAAATAAACTTTTTGTGGATGATGTGCATGTTTCTTTGACTTACAGAAGTTTGAATTCTAGGTATACTTTTACAAATATACAAGGACAGTACAAAGATGTTTTATGGAGTATTATTTATAGTTGGAAAAAAAGTGGGCAGAGGAACCAGGTGTTAATAGTGGTTATTTTTGAAGGATGAGATAGTGTTACTGATTGTTTTATTTTCCTGTTATTTTATAATAAATGACTTTTATAATTAAAAAAAGTAAAGAAAGCTGAAACAGCTTAGTAATAACCATCTCCTACATTTGATGAATATCATTCCAGATAACTTTTAATACAAATATGCATGTAGAAATATGGAGTTATAATTTGTATGCCATTTATAAATTTTAAATTTGTTGCATTTGACTGGAAAAAAAAAACCCCACAAGGTACTATTGAAAACATGATGGAACTGCAGATAGATGTTTGTTACTACAAGAAAAAATTAATTCCTAAAGTTGAGAGAAGAGAATTATAAAAACCTCTAAATAGTTTTGAGTCTCTTCTAGCAGAGAACCCACTGACGTATTGATAACTAGGATGAGGGAATAAACACATACATTTATTCCTTCTTCTTTCTCCTCCCTTCTCCTAATTATATATGTGTGTATACATATGTGTGTGTATATGTGGGTAATATATATATTTTGGTAGTCCTATTTTTACATTATTCAATTTATATTTTTAAAAGCTTTTAACCATTCATGGTTGTTTTAATTTTATGCATTTAAATAATTAGTAAGTACACTGGTTTTTTCACTTCATTTTTTCTAATATAAAATTCTTTATTTTTATTTCCCTGCAGTTATTTCAAAAAGTGCCACTTACTCGGTCTTTAACTTTGTAATACTTGTAAATGCTTATTGCCATCATATTTCGACCTCTTTTTAGGTTTCACATTCTCTGTATCACACTTTTTCTCAGAATTCTTTAGTATTCATTCACTGTTAGCTATATTGAGTGCTGTGGAGTAATCTAAGGCTAACTCGATTATAGGTATGGCCCACTAATATTTGATTTGCTTTTTTTCTGCCTAGATGCACATGATTTTATCTGTCTTTAAAGCTCATTGCCTCTCCTTTGACAGATGTTTTGGTATTGTTTATTTTATACCATTTTTTTTCCTGGGTTGTAGAGTATGTTTTTAACCTGCATACTTAGTTATTTATTTTACAGGAGTGTTTCATATATTTTATTTATGACATTTTTATATTCTAATCTCTTCAATACCAATTGAACTTATATAAATCTCCTTTGTTATCTCTACTCTGTTCAACTGTATGCTTGACTATGATTTGTTTTTAGTTTTGTTTTTTTTTTCAAAAAGTTTGTTCATTTCTAATGTAACAGTAATTCTTATCTTTGTTTTTTATTTTCATTTCTTTTCTAATTCTTCTAGCTTGCCTTTAAGGCCTCGGTTGCTTTATAATTTCTTCTTTCAAGTATTTAAAAAGGAGAGATCATATTTCGGTGTTTTCTAAGTCTTTCTGGTTCCTATATGTATTATTAGGTGATTGAAGAGAATTTGAAATGAATTGGAATAGATTTAAGAATCTCCTCATTATGCTAAGAGAAGTTTCATTGTGAGGCCTATTCACGAAATAGATGATAACAAGGGATGGTAAGGAGATAAAAAGTAAACTTTGAGAAGCTGAAACCGTGGAGGTGAATACAAAGGAAGACAAACTCTACATATTGATATGTGAAGTTAGAGTAACTTAACTAGTTTAATTGTGCAAAAACAAGTAGGTGAGGAGATACCTGTTAGATAGTAAATAAAAAACTGGTTTTTGAAAATTTATATACAGAAACCTTAATTTGAGCAATACTTAAAATCAGAATGAAATAAAGTGGTTCATGATTCTCACCCTCGGATGGTGGCAGGGATGGACTCCCTATTCACCCAGTGCCATCCCTGCTGAGAACCACTTGTATCCCCTGTGTGATATGGTGGAGGGTAAAAGGAAAGTTGAGAACGACTGCCATAAAAGTATTAGAGGGGAAATTGACTAGAGATAGACTGAGAATGTAAGCTTAAAAATATGACTCTTTACAGAAAAAGGTACTCAGTTGTGACAAGATTTGGACTAGAATAAATTAGACAAAAAAGGAAGTTTGACTCTTAACCAAATTTATGGAGGGGTTAGGGCAAGAGTGATACCAAGTGTAAGAAACTAGAATTCTGCGTTAAGATCTTCTTGTTGCTTTCTTTTGCTTTTTTAACTCTATTTTGGCTTTATTGCTCAAGATTTGAACTGTGGCTGTTGGCAGCTGTCAGGCTTTTAAAACACAGCTTCTCCGTGGATTGGGACTTCTTTTTTTCTTTAATTCCAATTTGAAAATCCTCTGGTACAAAATAGTCATAAGGTGATAAAGTACAGCATAGGTAGTATAGTCAGTATATTGTAATAACTGTGTATAGTGTCAGGTTGATACTAGACTATTTGGGGGCATTAATTCGTAAATTATACAGATGTCTAACCACTATGCAGTACACTTGAAACTAATATAAAATAATAGTGAATATCAACTGTAATTGAAAAGAAAAATCCTCCAGAAGATCTCATTCTCCTGGCTTGTGTCAGGTATTCATTCCCTCATTCTTACAGCCCAGAGGTTGGGGGCCTTGTTTAGCAGCTCCTGCTAGAAACAAATGAGTATGATGTTTGGGGGTGGGTAGTATTTCCCAAAAGATATAAGGTATGGCTTGTTCTTGAGATTCTAAAGGACACTGACTTTATTCCTTTCTTTTCACATCCTGTAGTCTAATGACCAATTTTAAAGGAAGAAAATAGACAACATTTATTGTACTCTAAGATGGAGACTCTTTCGCATATACAATATTTCTCACCTGTCTTCCAAACATAACCACGGGTTTTACTATACTTAATTGATGAGGAAATGAGACTCAGTAAAAGACTTGTTTAAGATGATAGAGCTAGTGAGAGTTGACATTAAAGTTTACTAGAAATATGTAAAGATGATTAAATTGATTCATCTTAAGATCGACAGAAGAAATATAAATAAATCTTTGCAGTTGTTTGCTGATACATGACTTTTTTCAATATTAATTAATTAATGGAACCTTGCAGGTAAAGAATGTTTTCCCAGTTTAATTTTTGTGACTGGGTTTATAATGATTTATATGTTTTAAAGTAATATGGCAATTTATTTCTCTGACAGTAAGGTCAAAATTATTTTGACAACCCATCTCAATACTTAGGAGGAGTAATTAGATAGTATCTGAATAAAAGGTTCTATCTGTGATTTCAGAAGTTCAAAATGAAGCCAGTATAAAAATAATCACTTTATAGAAATGCACCTTACAGCCAGCTGTGTGTTATATAAATAAACTTGACAGCAATGCACATTCCCTGGAGCAGAAGACAAAACTACCTAGACACAAAGGAAAATCAGTGCTAGGCTATAAATACCAGTTTGTATTTGGCTTTTAGCTGTTCGACTTAGCCATTGGTCTTCGTAAAGCATATTTACAGTTAAAATAGCTTATTTTCTTTTTTGTGCGAGAGTTTTTTTTTTTTTTAATTGAAATTATTTAAATTTATTTTTCCTCCGTCTACCTCCCCCTTCCCCCCTCCTCTCTGGTAACCACTAGTCCATTATCCATGTCCATGAGTCTCTGTTTGTCCTGTTCATTTGTTGCTTTTAGGTTTATATCCCGTATATAAGTGATATCATGTGATTTTCAACTTTTTCTGTCCAAAATAGCTTATTTTTTTAATACTCAAGTATAAAATGACAGTATCTTGGTCTTTGAATATTATTCTGAGACCTGGTATTTTTGCCGAGGCTCAGTGAAGGTTTATTTTCATGTGATTTATATAAAAACATTATTTTAGACTACATTAAATTGCCTTTTTAGCATCGTTTTTTAAAACTTTTATTGAGGAAAATTTTAAACATAATAATACCAAAGTAGACTGATTGGTATAATGTATCCATGTACCCATCTAACCTCAGTAGTTACTAGGTCACAACCAATCTTGTTTTATCTATCTCTACCCTATCCTGTATGATTTTGAAGCATATCCCAAACATTATCATCATTTATAAATATTTCAATATCTCTAAATATTTATATATCTCTTAAAAATGCGGGTAAAAACCACATTACCATTACCACGCTTAAAAAAATTAACAGTAGTTTAATATCTTAATATTTAGTCTGCCTTCAAATTTTCACTTGTATCACAAATTTTTCTAAAGTTTGAATTTAGTCTTTTCTTTAGTTCCCCTTGCAGTATATTTATTGAAGATTCCAGGCATCGGCCTTTAGAATTTCCCACAGTGTACATTTTGTTATATGTGTTCTATAGATGTCCTTAAACATATTTTTATGTCCGTATTTTCTGTTAATTGGTAATCATGTCTAGTGACTTGAACTAGATATAAGCAGTGATTGTTTATCAGGAGACATAACATCTAGTTGTCTTTCTTTTTAAATGCCTAGATTAAGATGACAATATGGCAGTGTTGCAAATATTTTTTTGTTTTTTAACTGGATTGTTTTTATAGGGAGGTATTTCATTTGATAATTTCTATTAGTAATATTTTGTTTGATTAATTGATAATTTATGTAAAAAAGGAAGAATAACATTTGATTTTTACTTTTTTAATTTGTTTTCAAAATAATAAAATGGTTTACTAGATCCCAATTAGTTTGTTTTATTAATCACTCTTTATAAACTCATGGATTGAAGCATAAATATGTTTAACTATTGATTCTCATATTGTCTCCATATTGGCCATTGGAGTCTCTTCAAGTTGGCTGAGTCCGTTTAACAAGACCATCATATTCTCTGATAGCTTCTTTTTTATCTGGTATGTATGAGATGAACTTAGAGCATTTCCTGCCCCAGACCTGGAATCGGCCATTTCTCTGAAGAGCTGTTGTTACTTTTAGGGTTAATCATATTCAGAGACCATATTCTAGGCACTACAGGGTTGGTCAGTTTTCTACGCTTTTTCAGTAAACAGAGCTCAGAATTTTTAAAGTTGTTTCATGAATTCATACTGATTCTTCCAATTCAAGTTCAAGACTATAGAGTTTTTACTTTTCATATGCTTACCTCTTCCAGCCTTATTCTTGAATAAAGACTCTATCATAGTAAATTTGCTCATACATTATCTTGCATTACTTAGAGCTATCCAGATCATTATTCTCAAGGACATTTCCTTGTCTTTGGTTTCCTTTTTATTCATGCTTTGAGGACCACTCTGGCCTACAGTGATTTCTGGATTCACAGCATGCATATATAACTCTCATCTAACAATCATGTGACACTCCATGATTTACTGAATTTTAAAAATTGAAGTATTACATACCCATAGAAAAGTGCATAAATATTATGTACAGCATGCCATTAACTAGCACCCCAGAAGTCCCTATCATGCCTCCACCCAGATAGTACTCTCATTGCCCCTTCCAGAACAATAAAAGATAACTATTGTCCTGATTTCAAATAGAATTGATTAGTTTTGCCTGCTTTGGAACTTTACCGTTATAGCATTTATGATTTGTGGGAAAGAGAGCTCTAAATTTAGCTCTCTCCAACTGTAATTGTGTCCAGGTAACATTCAGAAAAGATGTTATTTCATCTTTCTCACATTCAAAAGTTCTCTGAAATATTTTAGGAAATAAAAGTAGAAACCCAAGTAGGGCACTTCTTGGTTTAAATATTTGCCTTAAGCAGGCTAGATTTTTGTTAGCTATTTTCATTTTCTCCCCATTGTATTTATACCCTTTGCATGTTTCCCTTTTCCTTTGATTTACAGGGATTCTACTATATTAAGGATATTAGACTTTTGCCTGTTATGTTGCAGATGTTTTCCCTAGTCTCTCATTTGTATTTAAACTGTTATACTGGATTTAAAATATTTTGTGTAGTATAACATGATTTGAGTGTTGTGTTCTGCTTAGGAGGGCCACCTCTACCCCAGATTATATTTTAAAAATTCTATATTTTCTTTCAATTAAGTTTTATTATTTGTTTATATCTGTGATCCAATAGGGTTTGAATGTAGTATGGTATTCCTATCAACATTTAAAAGCAGATAGGATGTTTAAACATCTTTCTTTGGTCTTTCCCATTAAAAAACCTGATTGAATTTCATCTACTTATGGCTCCTACATTTTCCCACCCACAAACTTGTAGAAAAAGTTTCTGCTTGTATTTCTCTGCTTCACTTTCTTTTTGTCAACTCATTGTTTCCTGCATGGCATGGCCCTCTGCCTTACCATTACACTGAAACTACTTATGCCTAGAGCAGCTTTTCGCCTTCTTTTTACCGAACCCAGCGGACTGAATTTGGACCCCTCTTTCCTGAGCAGTGTATATTTATCATTGTTGGCAACTTTCTCCTTGAAATGCATCTCCTTTGGCTTCTTTGATACAGTTCTTTTCCTGGTTTTCTTTCTGCTTCTCTGTCTTACCTTTCTTAAATGCTTTTGTAGTCTCTTTTTATTCCCCAAATATTGGTATTTTCCAGAATTCATTCGGTTAGATCCTCTGTGGTTTACACTTAATGGTCATCCTTGGGTGATGTCAGTCTTATGACTTCAGTTATCAACAGTGCTCTGATAACAATCAAATCTTTATTGTGAGCTCAAATTTCTTTTTAAAGCAATGTATTTATACCCCATAGGCACGCATTTTATTTTTATTTTATTTTATTTTATTTGAATTTTTTTAGGCAGGGCAACCTGTGGTTGACCTCACAGATTGCAAGGACCTTATATGCTTACAATCCCTTATTTTTTAATTTTCACGCCTACAGCACCTGGTCTTCCTAGGTGGTCTCCCATCCAAGTGCTAACCAGGCCCGACCCTGCTTAGCTTCCGATATCAGACAGGATTGGGCTTGTTCAGGGTAGCATACCCCATAGGCATTTAAAACTTAAACCTGTCATCATTTCTTCCCCTCACCTCTCAAATGAGCACATTTTCACATATTTCCCATTTCAGAAAATAGACTACTACCCAGTTGCTCTGTACAGAAACCGGTTTGTCATTTAAAAAAAATAATAAATTGCAATTCAAATAACAATTAGCCATTTTAAAGTATATAGTTAAGTGGTATTTAGTATATTCACAGTGTGCAACTACCATCTCTATTTAGTTTCGAAACTTTATCACCTCATAACCCCTCCCCCCATACCAATTAAGTAATCACATCTCATTTCTCCCTCTCCCTATCCCCATCAGTATCTTTTGCTTTCTGTCTCTGTGGATTTATTTGCCTTTTATGGATATATCAAAGGAATCATACAATATGAGACCTTCTGTGTCTGGTTTCTTTCACTTAGCCTGATGTCTTTGAGGTTCATTTAGGTTGTAGCATGTATCAGTATTTCATTCATTTTTTATGGCCAAATATTCTATTGCATGTATATACCATAATTTGTTTATCCATTCATTTGTTGACGGACATTTGGGTTGTTTCCACCTTTTGATTATTATGAGTAATGGTGCTATATAAGCATTTGTGTACAAGTTTATCATCACCCATGGCCTTATTCTGTGTTATCTTTCAAACACTGCAAGATTGGGTTTTGAAAATGTGAATCTCATGAAGGTCCCTCACTGTTTTTAAAACAAAACACAAACCCAGAGGCTTATCATAGCCCTCTGGACAAAGTCAAAACTTACATGGTTTACAAAGGCTCTTTGCTGTCCAGCTCCTGACATTCTGTCTAGTTTGAACTGCATCTGTACCCCCACTTTGTTCTAGCCATATACTGATCTCCATATTTCAAGTTTTTGTATATACTTCTTTGTCTAAACCTTATACTTTCTCACCCAAATCTTTTGTCTTATTTCAGATGTCTCATCTCTTTTTAGAAGCTGTTTATGTGTTTTCATAATTATAATTTTGTACTCCCTCCAAATTCTTGTAGTAATGTTGGAGCATTTACTATACATTGTAATTGTCTGTTTACTTCTGTGGGAATCAGGAGCTTATAGTTAGGTGCCAGGTGATGTAGCGCAGACTAAAAGTATAATTAATAGGAAGTTAAAAGAAGATTATTTTGTAAATTATTTAGGGACGGCCTCATGGAGGAAGATAGTACTCAAACTGGATCTTGAACCATTCATAAAGGTATGGGAACGATCTGAAACTATAGGTAGATTAAACCTGTTAAATATCCATGGATCTAGACCTTTGAGGAACCATGCTAAAGGCAAAAGCCATGACAAAAGTGAGGTGTTGGACATTCTTCAGTATTCCTTTTGTGATACTTACATGAAACGAGCAGTGGACCCAATCACTCATGTAGAAGAAAAGCATGAAAAGAATGTGCAAAATATTTTAAGAACTTAGAAAAGTGAGAAGCAATGATATACTTTATGGGAAGAGTAAGGAAACTTTTAAGAATAATTTTGACCATATATACTAATTTCAGAGCTTATCCACCTACATTTATAAAATGTGACTAGACTTCTGATGGACAATGCAACAACTAGGTGATTTCTGGATAAATTATAGCATCTTTCAAAAGAATGTTGTATACAGTATTGGAGAAAATAATCTGAGTAATATAATAGTATTTATCTAGAAAAAGGTTGAACATGAGATCACGATATAGAAAATAACTGCCCATTTTGCAGTTGTCTGTGCTCTACCCTACCCTTCAATTGGCAGTAAAAGTGGGACTTTGAGCTCTTTTCCCTATGTCTGCAACGTGGTTAGCACAGAGTAAATATTTGCATGCATAAACAAAATAACAAAATTAAAATCTAATCCCTGTCTTAATGTCTTTGCATTTTCAGTATCCTTGTTTATTTTTATGTCTTAGAATAGCTATTTAAAAGTAAAAATGCATTTCTTGTTTTTTGAAATACAGAACTGATTTAAAACTATTTATAAAAGTCTACTTTGCCTGTTAGGTAAAAATGTTAGACTTATAAAATATCTTCCCTCAAATTTTGAGAAAAGAAGCCATTCATGTTTAAATATAAATAAACTTTCACTTTTGGCTCTCTGTTTTACTGGCATTCTGGGATGTTAAATCGTAGTTGAAATAATACCACCTCTTATTCCGTAAAAAGTTAATATCTTCTCAGTTAACATACTTTGTTCAGTCTTTTATAGCACTTACTTGAATTCTATTACACTTACTTTTATCATTAGACTGAGCTCCCTGAAGAGAATGGCAGGAATTATATGAGAATTACAAACCTCTTAAGACTCCCTGTTCAGGCAAGGTCTTTCTGAGCTGCTCTCCTCTTGTGTGTGCTTTGTCTCCACTTCCCAGCTTCAGCCAGTCAGTGCTTTGTGTTTGAGTTTCTTGTTGGTGATATATATACATATTTCTATACTATCATAATCATGGTGATGGCTTCACAGGTGTATAGATATATCAATATGTATCAAATTATGTAATTTAAAGATGTAGTTCACTGAATGTCAGTTATACCTCATTAAAGCTGTTAAAAAAATTCCTACATGATGCCCACTATCAGTCGGTCATTCCTTTATTAAGCCTTTGTCTCCAGGAACTGTTTAGACTTTGTACTCCTTCTCACCTGCTTTTCTAAAGTCCTCCTCTTGGCCTGTGACCCCTAATCTCACTAATCCTTTGCCTCTGTTCTTGTCCCCAGCCTCCATTTATGCCAGGGCACTATATCTGGAAAGGGAAAATCTCATAATTGT
This sequence comes from Pteropus medius, assembly GCF_902729225.1. NCBI lineage: Eukaryota > Metazoa > Chordata > Mammalia > Chiroptera > Pteropodidae > Pteropus > Pteropus medius. The sequence goes on along the minus strand of NW_024349799.1, from coordinate 17,284,410 downwards.
AGGCTTCACATATTATTCTTAAGCCATTCTTGTGTGCTGGAAGCTATGGCTGGCAGAAAGGGTCAACATTCAGGCAGGACATACATGGATCCTCTCTGCACTCTCTGTTCTGAGAGTTTGATGGGTCACACATGAACACCAACTGTAGGTGTGTATCCCCAAGATTACAGAGGACTTGTCAAATAGATATACAGATATTAGTATAAAGGAAGATTGGTTAAGCTCAATAAATTCTAATGAAAAGGTATTAGGCATTCTGTTGGTGTTTCTGAAAATGCATCCTTAAGACCACAGCATAAGAATTACCAGAGAGGTACTGGTTTGATCTCCCTCTGAAGCAGAGTCTCTAGGAGATGGGGCTAGATATCTGCATTCTAATAAGCTCTCTATACCACTATACCTCTGTACCACTATAGGGTACGTAGAATGGTAAGAACCTAGCTGGAAACCAAGGGTAGAAGTAAGAGGGCAGTAGAAGCTGATCTTCTGAGTAGTTTACTTTACCTATTATTGCTTCCTTGTGTTACAGAATAGGAAATGTTTTGGTCATCAGGTAGCATTTTGTTAATGATCCAGGTATATCCATTTAATAGCTTAGAATTTATAATATGTATATTCAACTTTTGTAATTTCTTTTGGATGAAAATTATGTTTTGATCAAATTTTCCTTTCTCCACAGAACTCAACAAAAATCCAGTGGAAGGCTTTTCGGCAGGTTTAATAGATGACAATGATCTCTACCGATGGGAAGTCCTTATTATTGGTCCTCCAGATACACTTTAGTAAGTACAGTAGAACTGACATCAAAGTGGAGCTCTTTTAATTAATTGAAATGTGAACTGTTTTTGGCAGACAAGTGAAATTATTTTTTTAAAGAGCAGATGAAGTGGCTATGTTTAATATTTATTGAGTGATCATGTCTAGGTTTTTGTGTTGAAACTGATGTCTAAAACCTGTTGCTTTCTTAAATATATAATAGTTTCAGAAAATCAGATATTCTTAATACCTGGAATAAATTTATTACAGAAAAGCTATCTTTAAGGTGAGGTTATATATAAATAATATGTTTTTTACTTGTATCCCAGAAATCGGATTAGTTTTGGCAGGATAGGGGAAGAAGAAAATTCTTTATTGAAATGCTGCTTCTTCTTCCTGTCCCTTGTGCTTACTGTGCTTTGCCTCCAAAAGGAACATTATAATTTTAAAGACAAGGCTTTACTATTCTTAACACTTTATAAATTTAATTAAAGCATAATATTACATCTGAGAGATTTCACACAGGACCATAGTGTACGCATCAGTGTCTTAAGCAGGCTGGAAAGAACTTTCAAAATCATCAATTTTAGTGGTTCTCGAATTAGATACCCACAGAATACTGGTCAGAACCAAGGTCTTCTCACCCTAAAATGAACTAATGGTCACCTTTTCCCAGTTTATAAAAGTGATTGTTACAGTTAATCATTTTTAATTAATCACTATTAATTGATATAAAGATAGACAACAGAATGTAGTGATATCAAAGAACAACAGAAAAAGAGAGATGGAATTTCTTACTTATGTAATATATTTCTAGATTTAAACCTACAGTCTTATTTTCTGCTCCAAGTGCTTGTAGACTAACTTAAACTTACTAATATTTAATGTTCTATAAGAGGGATCACGGCTACCTTGTAACCTGACTAGTACAAGTTCCATACTTTTAACAGAAGTTGAAGTATTGGAAGAAAAATCAGTGACTTTCTCAAAGCCATACAACTGAGGGACAGCAGAGACAGACCTAGATCTGAGTTTCCTGGGGACTAACTGACTCAACTGTGTGTGTGGTCCTTGATGATGGCACTAAGCAGGCAAGGATTTGGATACATTTTTTTGTGATGGTCAAGTAGTTTCATTTCAGGTGTTTTAAGATGGCAATTCTTTTTTATCCTATAAAATATGTAATGGAAAAAAAAAACTCAGAGCTACTTCTGTACCAGAGCAGACTGGTATATAATAACATACAGAGTTGAGATATATTGTGGATTTTGGGGTTTTCTGTAGTCTTAAAAAATGATTTATGTTTTGTCATACCTATTGCCAATCAAAATTATTGCCAATCAAAATTTTTGCTGATGTATTTCCAGTGGTATGTTTGCATTAGTAATTGCTGCAAACTAAAAAACTCAAAATAATCACAGTGGTAGTTTGGTAGATAACAGAAGCCATTGAAAACCATTCTAGAAGTATTCCCCCACAACCTTAATATTTTGAAAGCTAATTTCTTACCAAATTTTGTGCACGAAACCATAGATTCAACCTGGTTTATGAGCCCGATGAAGTTCAAGTCTTTTTTTCTAGGTTTTGCAAAAAAAAAAACACATATGTGAAGGTTTACTCAGGGTAGAGACAGTAACAGTCTAACATCCACTGATAGAATTTTGTTACACCTACAATTGATTTGAGATGAGAGAAATATTTCTGAACTGATGTCTATATAGAGGATTGGTCAGGCATCCAGGCCTGCGCTCCATCTCTAAGGACCTCAAAGAATTCTTACACTTTTTTCATGTAATGGTGGTTGATATCTCAAATATTGTTAGCTGGTCCAAATATATTTTGTGTAACTTCAGCTCACCAAAGAGAACCACTTTTTAATAATCATTGTACTAATAGGCCATTATGTCCACTAATAAAAACCTATTTCTGGCCTTCAGTATACATTTTAAAAGTACTGGCTATTGATCTGAGATGTGGATAGCAGAAGCATTTGTGGGCAGCTCCTTTGGAGTATAGACCTACTGATGAGACAATTGGTGGCCATTTCCACATTGTCCCTTACTAATGAGAGCACTGGAGGCACCTGGGCTATAGTTTAACCTCAATACCACATGTACTTTGATCATCCTGTGAGTAATGAAGCCTTAATGCAGTTGAAAGACATTTTAATAGTCATCCAAAATTACCTAGGTATGATTCCCTTTGCATTAATGATCTTCTTGGATGTTGCCATTTCCCCTTAAGAACTGGATCTCTGAAGGCGGGGCCATCTCCTCCCACATGCTCGCGGCATGCACCTGGTGTGCACCCGGTATGCACCTGGGGCCTGGCGCACCCGTAGTATGGTCCTTGGTTCCATCTGGGGCGCGAACCCAAGACCTTCTGCGTGTAAAGCTTACGTGCAAAGCTTACGTGCTAACCACTACACTATGGAGCCACCCCCTAGTTTAAATTTATAAACACCGGTAAACAGTTTGAATTTTTCTTTTGTCCTAAGGACAAAGCATGGCCATTGAGGAATTTTATATCAGGAGTTGCCAGTTAAATAAATATTTTAGAATGTACATTAAATTGATAAGTATAATAACTTTGGGATTACAGATTTTATTTTCCCTCAGCTTGTATTTTACTTTTGTAACAAAAAATGTTTTTAACAATGTTATTTAAAAAATTTCTTTGTCTGTAGCATAAAAAATGGACTGGGAATTTGGGGGCTGCCCATGGCTGCTCAAAGTAGGCAAATCAACAGCCTTTGCTTAGGGGATAGAGAAGAGAGCAGATGTGCTGAGGGCAGGACTCTGAGAAAGGCAGAGAAAATTCACCAGGAAGATATAAGGGAAGGAAAGTTTTTATAGAATAAGCTTTATAAAATGCTACTAAGAATCAAGTATTGAAAATCAGGAATTTAATAGTGTTTGTTGACATAACAGTAAGGAAATTACTGGTGTTCTTGTAGTTAACTTGAGTGGAATGAAGAAGGTAGAGGTCATTTTCCAGTGTGAGGAGTGCTGTTGGAAATGAATACATAAACTTTGGGCATAAGTAACTGTCTAGGAAGAGAAACAGAGGCTGATGATGGGGGAGGAGGATGTAGGATTGAAAGTAAGTTAATGTGGGCTCAGATGGTACCCAGACTTAAGTGATTAATTCACCACTTAATAATCAGATAATTTATATAATAATAGAATTGATACTGTACTAAAATTCTTTAAAAGCTGGTGTGGTATTTCATGGTGGCATCATTAGCCTTCATTTAGTCACTAGAACGCAGTCCACACTCTTTACAATCTAGTCAGTAACTAGTATATTCGAACATTATTTGAAACTGATAGTTGCCATGAGTATTAATTTAGCCATTATGTTTATCTTTACACAATATTGAATTTTTATTACTACTCTGTACATTAATTAATTTTTCTAGTGCTATTAAGAATAGATTCTTGAGACTTTCTATGAAAGACATTCTGAAACTGGTATGATATACTTGCTATTTTCAGACAGATTATCAAGCAGTGTGGAGTAAGCCACCCGTATCCACAATAATAAAAATTTTAGGTAGGAGTGGCAGTAGGTTTTTAAAGAGAGTCTAGACCTGGCTATGACTGTAATTATAAAGTTTATAAATCGGGATTAGTGAATGATGAATGTACACCTTTTATCTCTTATTCTCTTTTTCTTTCATCATTAATGGCTAGTCTGTTTGAGAAGTATGCTTTGTTTTGTTTCTTACCACTGGCAATGGTGTAAAAAATTTGGAGAATCTTAGGTTCTATGTATTTTGTAGTATTGCCTTACCTTGAGTGAATATAGAAAATGAAGAGTTATGACTAACCAAATTCTCTGATTAATATTCTTTTAAAATAACAAAATTCTTTTATAGTTCTGTTTAGGACATAGAGGCACAAGCCATATATTCTGTAATGAAATTTTGGAGGGAATGAACCTCATGCCTGTACTGCTTAGAAACTGATTTATCAGTGACAGTGCCATGTCATTTATCATTTAGTGCTTAAGAACGTGGGCTTTAGGGACTATCTTGGTGTAGCTCCCTGACTCTACCATTTTTATTAGCTGTGTGACTGAACAATTACTTAAACTTTGTCTTAGCATTTTCATTTCTAGGGTCAAAACCCTATGCCTAAGAATATTCAATGTTCAGAATATTCAATGTTCTGTTGCTTGTAATAGTAAAAAAAGGAGAGGAGCAATTGAATGTCTTATGAGTGTAATAAATAAATTGTGCAATGTGGCAAGTAAAATAAACGAACTAGAAACAAGTATCAACAGGAATATACATAAAAACAATGTCGAGCAAAATTTCAGCAGGGTATAGTATATCATTTCAATAAAGTAAATATGACAGAATGATAGGATCTGATCCTTGTAAGATTTTTAAAATTTAATACAACAGTAAGGAAGACTTTGTGGAAGAAACTTGAACTAGATTTAGGTTTCTCAACCTGTTCAAATGGGAAACTCTTGATCACCTACCTCTTTTTAACCTCATGCTAATAATTATACTATTAATAGTACCTGTGATGAAGAGACTATATAATGGAAGAAAAGGTACTTTTAATTCATTGATGCTTTTCAAAAAACTTTCATTTTGCTCATCACAGTAGCACCTTTGTATATTTGAAAAACAGTGAGTATGTAGCATGTTAGTGTTTAGTCTAACAATGTTTCGTACCCTGTAAGTTTTTTGACTTCCTCTTTGCTAATTTAGGTATTCACTAGAAGTTTGCACCCACAAGTTGGGATGAGACTTTAAAAAAAAAAAAGCAGGTAGGATTTCTACAGGTAAAAGAGATATTAAGGAGTCCACCTATTAGAGAAAAATGATAAGGAATAGCATGATGGGTTCAGAATGGTGAGGGCATTTCAGACAGGGTGAAAATTGTGTGCTTTAAGTGTTTTAGAATAATCCTGTCAATTAAATTTGACATTTTAAAGAGTGAAAATAAGAGACTAGGTAATTTTTCATAATAAAGATTCCAATCAGTTAATGTAAAGCTTTTAAGTGGATCTAATCAATCAAAATGCAGGGACCTAGGAAAGCTAACTGAATAATGAAGAATAGCCTCACTAGTGAAATAAAGTGCATGGGCTTTGTGACAGCTGTTTTGATGTTCTTTTACTTTGATTCTTGGCTGTTTTCTGCATTTGGGGCTTTCAGTTTTCTTCCCTTTAATACAGCCCATAATCAGAAATACTTTAAATACTGACCCAGTATATGTTTAGGTATATACATCTTAATGAATAGAAACATGTATGTAGATTATATAATTGAAACAACTACTTGTGATAAGCTCCTATGTTTTCTGTTCTATTTTTATTTGTTTAAGAAGAAAACTGGTTAGTGATTCACTTTTAACTAGTTTTGCAGCCACAGTTCGTATAATTAATATGTCCTAAGGCCAGTTTTGGCACCTACTTAGACAGTTAGGGTAACATAGGCAGAGAAGATTGACTTATTTATTCGTGTAATGCACTCTTCATGACAGCTATTCCAGTCTCCGTTTTCCTCATGTTCGTGTTTTTTTCCCCTTCAATAGATAATCTTTTACATTATGAAAGATAAGGCCAATAAAGCAAGCATAAAATTTGTCATTTTTCCTTTCTGCCCCTGGATAGTTGTACTATATTCGGTCTATTTCTCTTTCTGTGCAAAAGGAAAAGATGTTCCTTCTTTTTCTTGGTTAGACGCTTCTAATTTCTCAGTTTTTCTTTTTCTAATATCTCTAGTCTTCCTGCCAGCACCTTCTCATCTACTTGTTAAACTCAAATTGCCCTGTTCATTATGCTTCTACTTTACCACCTTATTCTTTCTTTAATTTTTTTTTCAGTCTTTTTCGTATTGTTCCTACCAAAATTGTATTTATCAAAGCTACTTTTTATATTTGGAGTCCAGTGGTGTTTTGTAAGTATTCAGGAGTATTTGCTATTAACGACCCTCTTTTTTTTAACCCTTCCCCCATTCTTGCTTTTATGATCGGAAAAAGGCAGTAAAAATTAATACTTGCTTGTGGTTAAAAAGTCAACCAATACTTCAATGTACAAGCAGAAAGTAAAAGATCCCATAATCCTTTCCTCCAGAGCTAACTGTTGTTACATATAGGTATCATGTTTCCAGATATATTTCTTTTTGTATACAAATATACCCCCTCTTTTTTCTTTTAAAGACAAATGGGCTTATTCAATGGATACTTGATTTTTTTTAAATTTAACAATAGATTGCTCATTCCGTCTCACTACTTATTACTCTGCCACTAGAATGGTAAGTGCCATGAAACCAGTGGGCTCTAGTCTTGTTCTCTCTTGTATCCTTTTACATAGAACAGTACCTTGCATAAGTAGATCATCAATGTATATTTGTTCAGTGAATGAAAACTATTTAATGAGCTGAGAATTCCATCTCTCATTGATCTGAAACAAACACAATCATATGATCCTGCTCTAATGGTGTGCACATTGAACAATAAAAGACTCAGATGTGTGAATTGCTGTTTGGAATAAAGAAATGAAAAGAGCCCAGTGTGATAGAGGGACACAGTGACTTGTTAAAATTGGATAGTCAGGTAAAACTTTTTTCATTTAAGCTGAGTTCTGAATAATGACAAGAGGAGAAGGATATTTCAAATAGAAGAAACAGCTAGGACATAAGACAGGAATGTAGTCACTTTTGCCTCATAAGACTGACTTCAGCTCACTGGTTTTCGTTGTTAACATACACAACTCATTGTATTATTTTGACATTTCTTCAAGAACACTCTTCAATAAATGGCAATGCTCTGGAGCTGCACTAATACAGCAGTCACTACCCACATGTGGCTATTAAAATTACATAAAATTTAAAGTTTATTTCCTTTGCAATGACATGAATGGACCTAGACGTTATTATGCAGAGTGAAATAAGTCAGAGAAAGATAAATACCATATGATTTCACTTATATGTGGAATCTAAGAACAAACTAATCAAAAATAAGCTCACAAAAATAGTGGACAATTTGGTGACAGAGGGGAGGGGTGTTGGGGGTCTGGGAGGATGGGGTGAAGGATTAAAGAAGTACGAATTAGTAGTTGATAGTTGGGCATGAGGATGGAGACTACGGCACAGGGAATGCAGTTAGCATTAATATGATGACTAAGTGGAGGGCCCAAGGAAGGGAGGGAGCAATTGGGGGGATTGTTTTATGAACAATGTAAATGTCTAACCAATGTACTGTATACTTGAAACTAATTTAAATAATAAATGTATTTTAAAAAACTCATTTCCTCAGTTGCACTAGCCATATTTCAAGTGGCTAGTGACTACCATATTGGACAACATGAATATAGAACATCTCCAGTGTGTAGAAAGTTCTGTTGTACAGCACTGCTTTGGAAAGTCACTAGAATATAAACTTCTTGAAAGATGTTAATACTTTGTTCACTGTTATACTCCTAGTGTCTGACACATAAAGACTGAATAAATATTTGTTTCCAGACAGGGAACAACAAAATGTGCATTAGCTCTAAGATAAAAAAGAACTTGTGTTGGAAGAACAGAAAGAAGACTAGCTGGAACAATATGAAGAGTGATAATTTGAGATCAACATAGAGAAATCAGCAACTTGACCTCTATAGGCAGTGTTAAACCTTGTAAATTTTAAGTGCAATGGGAAGTGATAGAAATGTTTGTAGCACAGCAAGTATGTAATCTGATCTAGATGTCTGTGTTAAGCTATTTCTTTTATTTTACTAGCTTTTTAGAGTTTAATAAGATAGTAGGCATGACAGTTTATTAAACCCAGGTATTTCAGTAATTAAATTGTCTGCCTGAAATATAGATTATTCATTTACTTAATTTATAGTGTTAGTACTAGCTCCCTTGTTTTATGTTTAATAGTGGTCTACTTATAGGCAGGAACTTAATAGGCAATAACTTGCTTTTGTTTTTCTTCCAGTGAAGGTGGTGTTTTTAAGGCTCATCTCACTTTTCCAAAAGATTATCCCCTCCGGCCTCCTAAAATGAAATTCATTACAGAAATCTGGCACCCAAATGGTAAGTTTATCTAGTGTTATTTTTACATTTACAAATATGTTCTGTCACTGAAGTTTTCCAGGTCAATAATAAAGATATATTTTCAACGAAATTGTTTTGAAATTTTTGATCTAAGTGCATTCTGTTCATTATGTACATGGCCTTGTATTAGATTCTTCAGACAAGAAGGAGTAACAGAGATCACATGGAAAAAATAATTATTTACTTGTTTGTTTGTTTGTTTATTAGTTTTTAGCTCCTTTGAGACTCATGATGTACCAAACTAGAGGCAAGTTTAATGAATGATATAATAGCATTAATAGAACTCTTATAATTGAGATAATTTCTAAGGCATTAGATGACTCATTGGCTATTACGAAGTGCATAGAGGTAATTAAACCTGGATTTTTGATTTATATTTTCTTATCTTAGCTCTTAGACCATGGGCAACTCTTACTTTTTATCTATATTCTTAGCTGTAAAAAAGAAATGACCTACCTGTAGGGTAACTGAGAGCCTCAAATGAAATAAAATAATGTATATTTTAACCTTTGGAAAGCATCCATACTGCTGTGCATGAAAAGATGACATTGACTTTTTTACCCAAAGATGTGCTACCATTTGTAATCCACTTTATGAGCCAAAGGTTAGGCTAGATAAGCTGTGTTTACATACAGTCTTCCTGAACTTTTGGCCTTGTTTTATATGATAGACTTGCAAGGATTTCTTTACTGAGTGTTTTGACTATCAGTATTTTGTAATCAGAGTTGCCTTTTTAGACTACTACACTAATCTGCATTCTGCTCTTGTGGTCAAGACTTTTTTGGTTGTGAGAAGAAATTTTATATGTTAATTTAAGCAAAAATCAGTGAGAGAGTAATGGATGAATTAATAAATTAAGGCTTTATTACATGAATAGGGAGTATATATTAGAACCCAATGGCTTGAAAAACAAATGGGTCTTATGAGAGACTAGAACCGACGAATGGAAAACTATTTGTAACCAAGGGAACAACCAAATTTTATTGCATCTAAGATAGAAGTGATCACAAAAGAGTTATTTTTGTACCAGTAAGAAGGGAGAAAAATATCTTCTGACTATTGGCTCCACCACGAATTAGCTGAGTAACTCTAGGCAAAGCCTCTGAGCCTTAGTTTCTTTTAATGTGAGAATTAAGTGAAAGCATATATATATGAAATACATGGTACTTCTTTTCTGTTAAGAGGAAGGATAGCAATAGTCTAGGTAGTTTAAGAGGACAACTGATGAAATTAGTGTTGTTTTTTTTTAAGGTCGAAGAAACTATTTTGTAGGCAATGAGAGAGATTGCATTAGAGTGCAATAATTAAGACTTGATTTGCGAGAGGGAATACTTTGTGAAGAAAGGATAGCTGATGAGGTGATGGGACAATGATCGCAAGTACAAGAAGAGGTAGACTAGGAAGGAGTGGTAGTCATTTTGAAATAGAAATGAGGGGAAAAGCGAGAATTTGAGTATCTGCTAGGCACTGGAGATACAAAGATGATTAATGAAGTAGGATCTCTTTCTGTTAAGGATATTATTGTCAATATAAGGCAAAGGTAGACATGTAAACTTAATGGTGAAACTGAGAGATGACAGTGATGTAGTTATAAAAGTGTTCAGTAGCACAGAAGATGAAGGTTACGATTGATTCTTAGAGAATATGATTCTTGAACTGAATTTTGAATATGTAAATGCCTGGCTTAAACTTTGTTCTTTAGGCTGTTGGGACTTATTAAATTAATGAGTTTTAAAGTTATGTAGTCGGTTCATTTTGACTATATTTTCTTCTAGAAAAATTACACCCATGGAGGAATGTTTGGAAGGGGAACGCCGACTAATAGCCAGGAGATAGATAGAGGATTTTATCAATGGTTTTGGTAAGAGACAATGAAAACGTGAACTAAGAGTAGTGGTAGAAAGGAAAATTTAGTTAATTCTCACTTGTTGATTGCTGGATATGGGTGGTAAGGAAAAGGAAAGAATTTAGAATTGACGGACCACTTAAAAAATAATTGTAGAATCAAAACCACAGTGAGATACCACTTTACACTCACTAGGGTGGTTATAATCAAAAAGAACAAGTGTTGGTGAGAACATAGAGAAATTACAACCTTCATTGACTATTGGCAAGAATGTGAAATGTTGCAGCCACTTTAGAAAACAGAAAACAGTCTGGAAGTTCCTGAAAGGGTTAAGCAGAGTTACCTTATAACTCAGCAGTTCCACTCCTAGATATATAACCAAGAAACTTGAAAGCATATGTCTACAAACTATTTGAACATGAATGTTCATAGCGTCATTAGTCATAATAGCCAAAAAGTATAAACAACTCAAATGTCTTATCAATTGAGCAGAAAAACAAAATATAATATCCATATAATGGAATAAAGTACTTATACATTCTACAAAATGGATGAACCTTGAAAAGATTATGCTAAGTGAACAAATCTAGTCATAAAAGACTGCTTTGTTATGATTCCATTTATGTGAAATGTCCACTATAGGCAAATCTATAGAGATAAAAAGTAGGTTAGTAGGTGTGTAGGACTCAAGGGAAGGTTGGGGAGAAATGAGTAGTGATTGCTAATCGGTACAGGGTTTCTTTCTGGGATGATGAATATCTTCTAAAATTGGTCATTTTGATGGTTGTTCAACTCTGTAAATATACTAGAAACCATTAAATTGTGCTCTTAAAATATGTGAATTATGTCAATTACAGTAAAGGTGTTAAAAAATTACTATTGGATGAAGGTTAACTTTATGTGGCTTATTAGATGCATTCAATTTTGGACTTGTTTTTTTTTTGAGGTACACTTCTCATATCTAGTTAGATAATTAGATAAAACTAGTCCCAAGGCTCAGTTGTGAGCTTTTAGGGCCTCGGAAGTTATTGGCATCAAGATGACAGTTATACATAGCAAATCATCACTTAGTACACTTTTTAACTTACATAATATCGTATGTTAATTATATTTCGGTAAAGCTGGGGTGGGGGAGATGATGGGTAACATTGTGATATGACGAATAAGTTAATTTATCCAGGGAAAAGATTAATAGGGAGATAAAGATAACATTAAAAGTCAGACCAAGGAAAAGGAAAATTAGAAAGTGACTCAAGAACTGGGTAAAAGAAGAGCGTCACAGAAACTGTAAGGGAGGAAAATGTGTCCAAGAAGGTATACTCAGCATATCAGTTATCTTAGCCCAGAAGGGTTGAGTTTAAAAGTACCCAGGAAAAATTTTTTAAAACTAAGAAATAAAAAAATAAACATACTCAGGATAATAAGTTCTCCAGACCAAAATTGTGAGAATAGCATCTTGATAGGGTGCAGAAGCCAGTTTCCAGTAAGATAAAAGAGAGGGAGAGTACCCAAGTAGTAACTAAATAGAGAAGATGAGAGTAAATTGGATTTTCAAAATTTTAGATGGACAGCTTTAAGAGAAAGGAGTTTGCTTGAAGGGTGTGCATGGTTCCGATAGTTTAGTTTTAAGATGGAGGACAAGATGGGTTTTCTTTTCAGTAATTGATGCCTAGATTGTTGGTTAGCTATTCATGGGGAAATTGATTTAGAAATTTTCTTCACACCAAACAGCAAAGTGAATTAAAACTAAATGGAATAAAAAGTTTCAAGTGATTTAAAAAAAGTAGTGAATACCAAGTATTTGCTGAGTATTCATGACAAGAATTTTGTAGTTTCAAAAGTAATAAATATTTAAAGACTAAATAGAGGAGTATAAAGAGAAGTGGCAATATAAGATTCTTAAATGAATCTTGTATCAGATAAGGCCAGCTATAAAGAACATTATGGGGAAAATGAAATGAAAGGAAAAAGTAGTAGGCAGAAATTGGGGAAATTAAGAAGCAGTTTGGGAAGAAAAAAATGAACACTGAGTACATAAATGGGTAAAGGATAAGAACAGTCATTTCACAAAAGAGAAGGTACTGTATAGTTTGTATATGTGGAAAATTTTCACCCCAAAAGCATTTAGAAAAGCTAATTTAGATTTTACCTGTGAAATATAAAAACTACCAATAAAGAAAAATTTTAATTCTGAGTGAAGAGTCAGTGAAACTGTCACCTCGTGTATTGCCAGTGACAATATACTTTTCAAGATGTAATTTAGTAATAGCTATTAAGCCTAAAAACCTCTCATTCTAAAAAAGTAAATTGTATGTTTAAAATGAAATGACACAAGGTAAAAATTTGAAGATGCTAGATTATGATGATAATTTGTAAAAGAGGGAAATGATCTTAAATTGATTCTTTCTGATAGAATTTTTTACAAACGTTTGCTATCATGTTTTCAAATAAAATGACTTGGAAAAAATTCTCAAGTGAGGAAAGCATTTTAATAATACTGTATAAGCATCTTATGTTGAACTTTGTAGTGCTATTAAGTTTTGTTGCTACTGTTCTTGCCACTCGATCTGTTTATTCCAATTTAATTAATAGATTTTAACTAGGAGATAGCAAGCAGTAGGTTGGGACTCAGACCCTCAATTATAGAAAAGCTCATATATAAGACATTGAAGGCATAGGCTTTGTTGTATTCACTGCTGTATCCCCTCTTGTCAGTGAGTATCCAGCACACAGTATGCATTCAAGAAGTAATTGTCAGAGAGAAATGATACATATAAACTTTGATTCTAGTTACCCAGAGTTTATAACAGGAGAAATGCTTAAGTTTTGAGATGAAAAATAAGCTTTAAAATTATACCTATTACAAACTTGTTAGACTTTAGGTAGGTAGGGCATTGGGAATGAAATATACATAAATATCACCATTGGTTATTTATGGGATTTAGGGATCTGGTTGAAAAATTTTTATATTTTTCTGTCTTTTCTAACATTTCCACATTAAGTATGCTTTCTTTTGCAGTGGAGAAAGTATTTGTGGGATGTACATGAGTCAGTGGATTAGGACTTTACCTCTTTGTTTGATCAGTTAAAATAGTTTTATAGAAAACTATATATTGATGAATTTTCACTGGCAGTATGACATGTTCCTTTTGTGAATTTGAGTGTACTCCTTTCCCTAAAAATATAATTTTTGCCTTTATGTGATTTAAAAAAGACATGATGATTGTTACTTATTTTTTTTCTTGGGAAGGCCTCTGGACCTTTGACTGTCACTCATTTAAATCAATAAGTTGGTGGGGAAACTAGGAAATCATTATGTAGAAACTCACTTCTGGTATTTGGACCATATGCTTTCTACAAATGAAAAACAGATTCAGTAGCTGGCATTTATCCATTTCATTATATGGTACAGTAAGTCCTCACTTAACATCATAGATAGGTTCTTCAACTTTTAAGTGAAATGATGTATAATAAAACCAGTTTTACCATAGGCTAATTGATATAAACAAGAGTTATGTTCCTATGGCATCTCATCGATGTAGAAGGAAAACGACATTATTCGAGGAGCTGCTATATCACCTATCTGTAAATGCTAGACATCTTGAAGTTTTGCAGAAATGAGAAAGAAGGCTTACATTCCTATTGGGTTTGTCAGATGGATCCTATTTGGTAAAATCCGTGGTCTTCCTAAATTAACAGGTTCCATTTGGGAAATTAACTTTTATATATATATTCATTGTACTATAGGAATCACGACCACATCTCTAATAGATATTTTATGTATGACCAAATTATTAAATATTTCAAACAGGATTCTTATTCTCTAATTTTGCAGTTGATAAAAATGGTGATGTATGCATTTCTATTCTTCATGAGCCTGGGGAAGATAAATATGGTTATGAAAAACCAGAGGAACGCTGGCTCCCCATTCACACCGTGGAAACCATCATGATTAGTGTTATTTCTATGCTGGCAGACCCTAATGGAGACTCACCTGCTAATGTTGATGCTGCGGTAAGGTGGTCACAAGCACTTATATCTGCTCCCCTTTAATTAAACTTGATTACAATTAGAATTTATATTTATATTTCTGCGTATGTATATCTGTCTGTAGTTACAGACATAATTAAGCTTCACGAACCCTAAATACATGAACCTACATCTTTTAAGAATAAGGATACTATCTTATTTAACTATAATTACTATTGTCATACCTAAGAAAATTTAATATCAAGTCCCTATTAAAGTTTATATTAGTGTTCTCAAGTTTTTATTTTTAAAACTTTTCATATTTACCAAAAAAAAAAAAGTTTCATTAGTTAAATAAACACTCCTATATTCTTGATCTAGATTTACCAGTTGTGGAGATTTTACAACATTCCCCCCCGCCCCCAATTATTTAAGAATAATTTACAGATATCCTAACTCTTCACACTTGAGTACTTCAGCATGTGTCTCCTTAGAACAAGGGCATCTTTCCACATAAGTATAGTACAAGTTTATCATTAATACAATATTACTGAATATATATAGTCCATCCTCAAATTTCTCCAAGATTGTTCTTTATAGCTTTTTTTTTTTTAATTCAGAATCTAGGAACCCACATTCTATTTTGTATTCACATTTTATTCTTCTTTAGAATAGTCCTAGTTCTTCAACTTTCTAGTCTTCTTTTAAGATTTTTGTTCTAATTCTTGTTTTTGGAACTTTTGTTAGTATCTGTGAAAGCCAGGAGATTTAAATTCACCTTTTTTCTTAGGTTACTTCAAACCTATATAAAAACTTAGGTGAGATCTTATATGTAGAAAACGCTGCATAGATAACCAAGGCTTTAGATCTTTAAATTTATTTAATACATTGAAGTAAAAACTGACAGAAAACTATTCCAATTTTCTATTTAGTCAGTTTTATGTACAAACAATGAAAGAGGTGGTAAGGGAGAAGAGGTGAAAGCTGTTTTTAAACAAATCCTGTGAAATCATTTGGAGGGAGAATTACTGTTTCATTCGATTCATCCTCAACTATCAGTTCTTTTTAATAAGATCAGAACTGACAAGTTGTGTTTTAATTTTCATAAAGGATTTAAATAAAGAGCAAATACTTGGCAGCATGAATAGGCAAGAATTATTAACTTTAAAACAGTTGAATTCTGAAACGACAGGACCTGCTGAAAAAGTGTCATTCTCTTGATTCTAAACATTTTCTTAAGGGTAGAAATAGTCCTTAATGTGAAGTTGAAATATGTAAACATGACTTCTCAAATTGTGTAAAATTCTCCCATTCTTTTTCTTGAAACACACTGCTTCTTTTTCTGATTTATTCAGTTGTCTCGTTTAAACCATAGCTTTCTTGTAAACAGTTTTGTTTACCTTTATTATTTGCTTTTTCTCTTGCATTGCATACCTTTTGTAGTATTTTCATATTTTTTTAGGTTTGTTTGCTTGTTTTTCTAACCTCTCAATCAGTGATATCCTATTCCAGGAAGCCCCGGTTTTTCTTGGAGATCTCTCCTAGATCCCATCATACTTTGGCACCAAATTAGATTGATTCAGCCTGGTGCTTGGCTGCTTTCCTTGAATTTTCCTTTCTTCCCTTCCTGCTCTTCTGGATTGGGTCATCTGTTTCCTGGGTCGTCTTATTTTTTCAGTTGACTTCTTTCTTTTGCTCTTCTTCATCCTAAAGTAATGTTTGATAAAGCGTATGTGGGAATTAAGTCCTTACATGTCTGAAAGTATTTTAATCCTGTCTTTATACATTTTGTTTACAAAATTCTAGGGGGAAAAATAAAATTTCTACAGAATTTATCTTTTAGTATTTATCGTTGCTGGTAAGAAAGTTGATGCAAGGCTGATTCTTCGTTTGTAGTCCCTCCCTTTCTCTCCTCCTTCTCTCCCTCCTTCCTTTTCCTAGTTCCCTTTAGGTACTTTTATGGATTTTGGGTCTTCTGAAATTTCATGTTGTTATGTAAACTTGAAAATTTTTCCATCTCTCTAGATGTATATTTTGATTACGTGCTCTGGGAAGTTTTCTTTTTTAATTACTTTGAGAATTTTTTCATATTTAATATTTTTTCTTTTTGAACTTGTAGCTATTATCCATATTGATCACTTGTTTGTATATTTTTCATCTAAAATTGTGCTGATATTGAAGACAGCATTTTAAATACCTTGGTCTTTTCTCCATTAGTTTCTTTTTCATGAAATCTTATCACTGTTTGAATTTAATAGTTCTTTAATTTTTTAGGTGTTCTAATTAGAGATTTTCAGAAGTTAAATTCTGAAGTCTCTTTTCTCTGAGGTCAGTTTTTCTTTTGTATTTTGAAGACTACTTGAAAACTCTGCAGGCATTCTGCATAGCTCTCCATGATAAATGAAAGTCTAGGAAAGCAGATTGGAGGCTTGTGGGAGAATGTGGGGGGATGTGCATGCATGGGCAGAATTTATTCCACTTGAGTTTGTGGGTAGCAAGCCAGATATTAAATTAAGGGTAGGAGTTGGAGGAAGAGGGGTGTCATTTAAATGCCAAAATAAAGTAATTACTTTTGGGTACTGATACTTAACACTAGCAGCTCCAATTCTAATACTCTGGTGTGCCTTCCTTTGAAGTCTTCATAAAATCTATATATCATCATTATTAGAGGAAGATATTAGAATTTTAGATATAGGTGGGAAGAAAATTCCTAACTATCGAGTTATGCAGGCACTTTCTATTACTTTATTTTCAGCCCCACTTCTTTATGACTCTTATCAGATTTTCCATTTGTAAACTTTTAACTTCTTTAGGGTTCTGTTCAATAGGTTCTTTTTCCTTTGCTCAGCTACCATTGAGGCTTTTCTAGGCTGCTACTCTTTCTTCTTTGGTGCATGTTTATTACTCTTCTATCTGCTTCTGGTCTTCTTGAAAAACTTCTGCCACCGTTATTAGATGACTTTCCTGGCATTTTCTTTGATGTTGAGGATTTATACCTTAAAAAAATTCCAATATGATCATTGTAATAGGGTCGCAGGAAAGCAAAGAAATAAACATAGGTGCTTTTTGCCCTATTGAAGTCATAGGTTCATATATATATATATATATTTGCCGATGATAGCATCATCCATCTGGTCATCCAAGTGTGTGACATAGTGGCTTCAACTTTGATTGTTATATTAGCTAGTTCCTGCTTTGGAACAATCATTGACCAATCTATCCTTTACTTAGAAGTCATCCTTATGTGATTTAAAAAATACATTCTCAGTCATCAGAGAATGTCAGCCATATTATATAGTCTCTAAACTTTTTGCCACCCCTCTGCCATTGACTTGAATTCTTTTTACTTCTTACCTATATTTTTGTAATAGATTTCTATCTCATCTCCCTGCTCTCAGTCTTAATTCTCTCTGCTAAGTGGTATTTTTAGGTAATTTTTTAAAAATTGAGATTGACTTGTCCCCTTTGCCTAGAATGGCCCTTTTTTCCCCTTTTACTTAAAAATGATAATGAGGCGATTACAGGTTTTATAACATTTTATTCATAAATACTTCAGCATACATCTCCAAATCTGTACATGTCAGTATTATAGTTTATCTCATAATTATTGTAATTACTGGCTTTCTGGTGTGCTTGCCTTGTTTGAGATCAAAATATTTTTTCAATGTCTTCCTCTGCAAGGGCAAGGATTGAAGATTTCTATAGTTTATGCTTTCTGTAAATGGACGAAAATTTTTTTAAAAAAGCTGAGTATTTTTGTGAATTTTCCTACTATTATTTACATGCTAGGTAAAATGAGCCCTATTCTCATGTGAAACTATGCACGTGCTGTTTTGAGTCCCGTGTTCATGTGCCTGGCAACAATAGTGATACTGTACTCCTACCTCCCAACACTAGAAATAGTGCTCAATATCATCTCAATAGGATATACTCCACCTGTCTACTTTATATAAGAAGCACTTTCATGTCTACTTTGTTTTTTGGTTGGGTCCAACAGGGAGAGTAGATAATCCTTCAGATAGCCTGAGTATCTTATTTGTAAGTTGTTGCTTTCTTTCCAGTGCAATACAAAATTGTTAACATTCTGTATGGTCTTTTCTCTTTTTAAAGATAATTTTGCCTATAGAGGTAATTGGCATGGGGAATTTCTGTATCTGAGCAGAATCCCTTGCAAACGTATTTTTTGACTACTTTTCTACTTTATCAGCTTTTAACATTTTAAAAATATACATATTGCCAAAGCATTACATTCAAAATTAAAATTAGTATTTGAGATTATAAGAGGAGTTTGCATAAAATCACTTGGTATTACTTTTGTACCTATAGAAAGAATGGAGGGAAGACAGAAATGGAGAATTCAAAAGGAAAGTTGCCCGCTGTGTAAGAAAAAGCCAAGAGACTGCTTTTGAGTGACATTTGTTGAATTGCTGTAACTTCACTTATTTCAGGGTAAGTTCATTTTTTAAATCATACTACTATTTTGCCGTTTTGCAAATGTCATATGCATGTTTGGAAATTGTGTGATTTAGGTATTTGAATTTCTTGTTTCATTGGCTTCATTTTTTAGTGGTAGTAACTTGCTTTTTCCTTTCGTAGACCCAGCTGTTTTTCACTAGATATTCTATATTAAACTGGTTAGTATGGTAGCAGTGTATTTCTTTTTACTCTAATGATAAAGTACTTATTTCAACAGTTTCTTCCATTTTACCTTTTGGGCTACCGTCTTGACTGCAGAACACTGAAATTTCTTTTATCTTCTCATACTGTATTATGAGTGGTAAAGGATGACTTAAATTTTTGTTTCCTAATTTTTTTAATAAAGAAAGATTATATTTTGTAAGATAGTGGCAAGAGCAATAGACATCTAACCTTTCTTGTTTTAATTGGTCTTTCTCTCCTTGTTCATTACTGATAGGACCAGTAGGAAAATTTCCCTTGTATTGTATACTATCTGTCCACAAGTTTATCTTAATTCTAACAATGAGTCAAACATAGAAGCCACCTTCTGATTTAGAAGAGGACGTGGTGTTGATGAATTGACCAATTGTGTTTAAGTTATTTGGTTTCTTTTTAAAACATTAAATATATATATATTTTTAAAAGGTGGTATCTAAAGAATCACAATACATGGTACAACCCTGTGCTTGCTACCTATTTTGAGAAAAACAACTTCGCTATATTACCTTTTACATCCCCAATATTCCCTTCCTCTACTCCATCCTTTTCTCCTATTCCCAATTCTTTGTTTACCATTGTTTTTCTTCATAATTTTATCATTTGTATTCATAACAATGTATTGCATGATTTTCAGCTATAAATGTATGGAATTAAAATGTATATATTTTTGTGCCTTTTATTTTATAACATTATATTCTCGAAATTGGTCTGTTATGTATAGTTAGATTTCACCCATTTTCACTATTTTGTAGTATTTCATTAGATAAAATTACCTCTCTTGATTCTCATTGAAGTTTTTTTCCAATTTGGAGTAGGAGTTTTTTGCTTGTTTGTTTTTTGCTTTGTCTTTGCTATCATAGAGAATGTGGCTATTCTTGTTTCTTGCTGCACATGTACTACACGAGTTTCTCTAGGGTGTATACCTAGAGGTGGAATTGTTCAGTTAAGGGTATATGCTCTTTGACTAGACAGTGCCAAATTGTTTTCCAAAACGTTGCCTCTGTTGGCAAGGATAAGAATTCCATTTGTTCCATATCTTCTCCCAACATTTGATATTATAAAACTTATGCAAAATGTTTAATCTGGAAGGTGTAAAGTGATACATCATGACTTAATGTGCATAGTCCTAACTACCAATACAGTTAGCACATTGTTTCATGTGTTTGACCACTGATGTTTTCTCTGTGAAATACCTGTCCTGGTTTGGATTATTTTTCTATTAGGCAATTGATCTGTATCTTTGTCAGTTCTTTATGGTATCTTTGGATAAACAGAGGTTCTTAATTTCAATGGAGTTGAATTTATTTGTCCTTTCCTCTGTGGATTTTGCTTTTTGTGTCTTAGTTTCTTCCCTGCCATCAAAACGCTACTATTGTAAATGTCTTCTAAAAGTTTTATAGTTTTGCCTTTAATATATGTGTTGAATCTTCTAAAATTGATTGGCTTATGGTATGAGGTAGAAGTTCAACTCTACCCTCCTATCTCCCAGTGTGCATCTGTTGACTACATCATTTATTGACAAGTCCATCCTTTAACCACTGATGTACAGTGTTGATTATATTATAAAATTACATTTCCTTTTATGTGTTGATCTTTTTATGACCTTTCTATGTTTCATTTGTTGGCTGTCTACCCCTGAACCAGTTTTGTACTACCTTAATTTTTATTGTTTATGATTAAATGTATCAAATGCAAATCAAAAGTAAGGCTAAGATCTATGCACCCTTGATTCTATTTTCATGTTTGATAACTGTAGTTCCTGAAAAGATTCATATCTTTTAGATCTCCTTATGATAACCTGAAATGCTGAAAAGTAACCTTACTTCTTTCTGTTACCACCAATTATAACAGTAACCTTGCAGTTGTCAAATTACTTGTTTTTCATCATCTTCTTTATATCCTGTTTATTTTTGCTAATAATTCTATCCTTATTTCATTATCATTAACATCTGATATCTCCCTCACATCTAGTCAGTGGTTCATTTCTTTTCCTTTCTTTTGACTCTCCTTTCCACCACCATAGATTAAGTTCTCGTTATTAGACTTTGCCTCAGTCTGCTGGTGCTGGTATTGAACATTTTTCATGCCTGCCTGCACTTCATATTGGATATTTATCCTGGATACAATTGCCATGTTAGTCTTCATAAAGCTCAGCTCATTGCATTGGTTCTTTTATGAGTTTGACAGTAATTTTAGGAACAACAGACACCTCCAGGGCTTGTTTCCTTACCCACGTCATTTTCCAGTCAGAAAAGGGCTTGGTGACAGCAAGTAATTGAAGAGGAACAAAATAACAAATATTGAAGCCTAAGTGTTATGTGTGATTTTACCTTATAAACACAGTACTTTATAAATTAAAGAAAGAACTAAGAATTTTATTACATTTACCTTGATAGTATATTGCAAATTAATTAAATAAATACTAATGAAGTGTCACACATTTTTAAGAGATTATGTATTATCTCCTTTGCCTAGTGGGAGTTAATGTTTATATTAAAAAATTTTATTTTAATTTTAAATTTTTTAAAAAATTCGAAAAATTTTAAATTTGATTTTATATTACTTTCAGGTGTACGGCACAATTGTTAAACACTTATATAATTTGTGAAGTGATCCTCCAATAACCCTAGTACCCACCTGGCACTATATACAGCCATTATGATACTATTGACTATATTCCTAATGCTGTACTTATCTTTTAAAGTGTACTTATCAGGATCAAAGTTGACTTATCAAGAAGATAGAGACAAAAAGGATACTAGGGACTGCCTGTTTGCATCGAAGGCTTAATTTTAATTTTGATTCTTAATCTCTGTAGCATTTGACACTATTGAACATCCCATCTAGAAATATCTTCTTTTATTCATATCATGGAGTTAGGTTTCTTTTTCTAAATCTGACTGCTGCTTTTAGAGTTTTACTCCTTTGTCTACCTCTTTATTGTTGCCTTCCCTCCTCAGTTCCCCTTCCTCATCTTCAATTGCAGGAATAAAACTGGCATTACGAAAATTTGTATGTAGAAACTTACATATAGAAGTTATCACTTTCCCACTCGGCCCCCACTCCAATTCTGCTCCCAGAAATAACCACTGACAATGGTTTAATCTTTCAGAAATCTGACTGTTCCCCACACATACAAGTGTGATAAATATGAATGTGTGTATAACATAAGTATATACACAGCATATACATTCTGTACTTTTTAACATCTTTTGATATTTTGCTAGCTAAGTAATATATATCCGATTTCTTTTTAACAGTTGCATGTTATTAAGGATTAAGATTTTTATCTTGAAATGAAGGCAACACCAAGAACAGGTGACCCTGAGCTCATTTTAATTCTCGTTAATGAATATTCGTTAATTGCCTGCCATTTGCAAAGGCACTATTCTCTTGGAAAAGAAGAGGGTATATAGAGTACCATAGATATATTATCCTGGCCAATAAAGAACTGTTTGTCTAGCTGGTTAGACTAGGCTTTTTTTTTTTTTTTTAAGGATAAGGTTAAGCTTCGTTAACAGCTCTAGTGGGAGTAGAAACAGAACATGACTTTAAGAAGTCAACACATGACTAAATACTGAATGCTTAGGACAGATTCTTTTGGTGTAGAGAGCAGTTCTTATTAGGACCAAGGACAGCATCTTTTACAAATTTCCACATGAAGGGCAGAAGGAAGAAAGGGAGACAAAAACATGTGTGCTGGTTGGCTACAAAGAGGAGAGCTAGGAGGGTGAGATATTGCAGTCCTCAAAAACAAAGTGCGTGTGGATGGTCACTAATAACATGACATGAGAAAAAGGATGCATAGTTCAGTTTCAGGGGAAAAGCCAGGGGATTGGTGATGGGGGGAGAGTTGTTTAGTAGTATACTGAGTGGCATTGTAGGATGAAATGGAACTTTTGGAAGCATCTGTGTGAATGTAATGGGGAAAACTTCCTTGATAATAAGCTGTTTAACTCATGGACCGCCTTCACTTAAAAACAATTGAGATTATTCTTTTATTGTCTGTAACATCGAAAAGTGGTTTTTATTTGGCAGCACACTTGTTTGCTTTGCATTTTTAGGTCTTTTAAAAGTATTAAGTTGTGTAGCCACATACAAAATGAATGATTTGATTTTAGTTTTAGAAATAAATAGAAGAAGACACTTAAATTCTTTAGAGGTGAATCGTCTCCAGATTTGTAAGTTAAAGTCGGGTATAATTAAGGTTTAAGGCAAAAAAAAAAAAAAGATACTTAAATACTTTAAGTATCTAAGATATTTAAATACTTTATTTCATAAAGAATACAATTGCTATAATTTCAGTTAACATAAAAAGTGTGATTTTTAACAGCAGGAGGATATATTTTAAGTTAGAAATGGGATATGCTTACAAAAATGATTGTTTCAGGTCAGTGCCATTTATTGTGTTACGTAGGTAGTTTGTTTTCACATTTATCTTTCTAGAGAAAAGAACGACAAATTTGCTTTTTCTATACTGAGGTCTTTTCTCTGTTTAGAACACATTTTATTCAAAGGCGGGAAAATAGAATTTTCTATTTCTGCTGAAGGAAGCTAATGCTATTTAAAGCTGGGTCCTCACTATTAAAAGGCTGGATTGCCTGATTTTAGTTATCTAATGACTTTCATCAGCCAGTCCTCTCTGGAGTATTTTTCTTTAAAAATCTCACACAGAAACAGTTTTTAAATTATTCTTTTGTGGCCCTAAAATTTCTTGTTCATATCACAGGGGAATGTTTACTCAGTGCCCAAGCGCTTTGAGCCTTTAGAGATTAATTGGCCTGGGATTAATTTGAGTGTGATATAGTAGTCTTTGGAAAAACATTCAAGTAACATTACCTAAAAGTTACAGTACCGATGCCATAACGATGTCTCTTGAATTTCAGTACATGTCTTTAGATTTTCTAATAAAATTTGTGGACACTTTTGTGTACCTGTGTGTAAATGGTAGAAACTGATTCTGGTGAAGGTGATGTATTCATATGTGGTGCATTCAGTGCTTTGCTAGGGACCATTTACATTGGTTGGTACAACCCCTTTGAAGAAAAATTTAGCAGTAAGTTCAACCACTCAAGAGCTGTCTTAGGGAGGCAGTTTATAAATTAGGGAACTAGGCACATGTAGGGCCACAACAGGCTCACAGCTTTCTTTCTACCCACAGCAGAGCTTTGGCGTGGTTGAACTTGGGTGATTATAAGATTGGTAAATTTATTCGGGGCTTTAGAAAACCCACTGATCTTTTAACATGTCTGGTATGAGATAAATACCAGACATATTTATTTGCCATAATTTTAAGTCCATTTGACTCTTTTGTTAGGAGTTTAAAATTATATCTCTTGAATTCTAAGGCATCTTCTGTTTGAGCTTTTTGTGCACAACATTGTGCTTGGCACACAATACAGGTTTTTCAGTTTTGGGGACTTATGATTCGATAGAGTAATGTGTGTTCTCCTTGCCCACTTCCTCTGATGCCCCTACATATTGAAAGCGTACATTAATATAATAAAGGCTCTGAAAAGTCCAATACATTAATATAATAAAGGCTCTGAAAAGTCCTACATATTGAAAGCATACATTAACATAATAAAGGCTCTGAAAAGCATACATTAATTAATAAAGGCTCTGAAAAGTCCAATCATTTTTTTTTTAATTGAACTTCGTGTTTTCCTAACTTTTCAGCAGGAAGCTTTGTCACTTATTGTATGACCGTGTCTCACTTTTCTCTGTAAAATAGAGCAAAACTGCAAAACTTCATATAGTGATTAAGAGCATTATATGAGATAAATTTGTAAAGCACTTGGTACACTGCTTGGCATGTAGTAAGCACTCGACAGTATGGTAGTTGTTTTTATTTAGATGTGATTATTGACTTCTAGGCTAATTCAGGACATGAGACCAGCAGATACAAAACAATAAGACTAATTGACGTAGAGGGTCAGTTCTGGGAGGCTTCATGGAGAAAATGGGTTTGGACTGAACCTAGAGAGTTGGATAAAATTTAGCAAGTTGAGAAGCGTGGCAATCTTAAATTTTTTTCTCTGAATATCCTAAAATATTAGTAGATTTCCAAATCACTTGACTTTTAGTAGTTTTGCTACTTTTGACTCTAGATATAAGTTGAAAGACACTTGGAGTATTGAAAAAGCAAAATTAAGGCTGCACAACAGAACTTTCTACAATGATGGAAATATTCTAAGTCTGCACTGTCCAATATGATAATCATTAACTATATTGAGCACTTGAAATGTGGCTAGTCTGACTGTGGAACTAAATTTAAATTTTTATTTACTATTGTTTAAATTTAAAATGAAATGGCCATATATTAGACAGCACAAAAGTGAGCTTAAAATGAAATTAAGAACTTGTTTTAAACAAATACCATACAAATAAAAATTTCTAATCAATTCTTTTGTAATTTATAAAGTTATTATATAATGCTGTTTGTTTTGTTGTAGGTCTCCAATTGAGAAACTGGCACTGTTTTTCCTGCACTCTTCCCACCTATTGCTGGACTTCTGTTGTAACAAGTTGGCAAACACTGGCTGGAACTGGGCTGCAATAAAACATGCCAGTATCAATGCTGACAAGAGCCTAACAAGTGCCAACTTACAGATGATTACGCATTTTGAATCCTAATGAACTGTTTTAACCTTCAGGAAGAATTGTAAAGACCTGTACATAGCACAACATGATCCGGATAATATATATACTGTTCATGTACATCCACAAATACACCTTGTACCAAATAATGCTTTCTTGTAGTAGAATAAGAATCGTGTAAATTCTAAAAGATTTTAGCAGGTTTTCTTCCCCATTTCATTGTTTCTTATCAGTTTTAAAAGACTCCTTAAGGCATGTCAGATGAAAAGCAATTAGGATTAAAAGTTTCCATTTAATTTCCTTTAAACCATTGAGGCTTCATTAAACTCTTTTCACTTACTAAACTTTTGTATCTTCTTTGTTTTGACACACTTCCCTTTGCATTTATCTCTTCTATCTACCAGGAAGTTTTCAAATCATTTAGTTCAAATATTGAAATACTTAATAAGCAACTACTTGATTTTTAATGATGACTTCAGAGGAGTGGTCATCACTAGGTGCTTTGTCCTTTTTGTATTCTAGTTGCACCCATTTCTTGGATTTGGATGTAGCAATAACACTTTTGGCTGTTGAGAGCTCTTGAACTGTCATTATCCCCCAAAACTAAAGAGTTGGTTCTGAATTCAACTTACTGAAATTTACCCCAAACTATACAAAATTCTGATTTGGTTTTATTTTTGCCCTCTGGTTACCTAATGTTAAGGTTAGATGAATAAAGCATGCACAGCTACAGGCTTTCTACTTAACTTCTGGGTTTGCTATTAAAAATGCTGTTTACCCTCATACCCTTCTCCTTAGCCCTTCATATTTCTTTGCCTCTATTCTTCTATACTACAGATTTTTCTCACCTATTGTACAAAGAAATTGCGATGTATATTTTCATGTAATTTGATTTTGGAATTCTGTCACCTTATGTAGTGAGTTCTTCCAAAATACAATTTTTTTCCAATAATTGTCAAGTTGTTGGCTTTTATTGTATTGAATGAAGGTTATAATACTGAATGCCAGAGAAGTGCAGTTTAGAAAAATCTCAGGTTGATTCCTTATGCAAACAAACTTCTAATACTTGAAAATCACATGGCCATGGCACTCTGTATTGGGCTCTATCTGGATTCTTATGTAAATCTCAAAGTATTTCAGAAGTGTAAATGCTTTGCTATTTAACATATAGAGTCTGTTACTGACATAGTACACTTAGATTTTATTGTTTGAGCATAAGTATATTTCATAAGTTTTCTGAAACAACTTTAGGAAATGGTAAAATGAGCATGTACGGTGTTAAAGGCAGGCCCAGATTCCTGTTTGGTGTGAGGTTGGGATTGGGAAGTAGTCACTGGCATATACAAGGGATAGATCTCAAGACAGTACCAGATGAGACATGGTGTTTAATTGTGAAAATTGGTGCATCTCTGCTCTTTGGGGGTTTGGAGAAATATGTTGGCAGAAGAGTGAAAAAATTTCTGCAAGTAACCTAGTCCTCTGTGAATTTTGCATGTCTTTTTTAAAGCAGAAGAATAGTTGAGGATGTAGTCACAACAGAATGATTTTTTTTTTTAAATCCTAGGCTGCTCTCCACTCTGAAGCATTATAAAAACCCATAAATGTGTAATGACTGAATGTGAAAATTGTTTGATTTTGTTCATTGTAGCCCAGTTTTCTTCAAGAACTTTGTGACTCTTTAGTTTTTTTTAAAGACTCTGTAAAAAATGTTGCCCCAAAGTGCCAGTACTGCACACCTACCTGGGACTTTGAATGAATCCCTTTACTCTTAAATCAGAACTTGTTCACATGCTGGTTGCTTGTGGCAAAATGGACTCTGAATTTTGCTCTTCTATTGCTA
This sequence comes from Pteropus medius, assembly GCF_902729225.1. NCBI lineage: Eukaryota > Metazoa > Chordata > Mammalia > Chiroptera > Pteropodidae > Pteropus > Pteropus medius. Next base: position 17,256,657 of record NW_024349799.1, on the reverse strand, counting down.
TAATTCTGTTAGCAATCTGTTGAGTTAAAACCTGGCAATTTGACTCTTAAGAGAGTAGTAGCAAATGACCTAGTAACTCAGGGACAACTATTCTTGAACTGTAAGTGCCACTTTAATGCAGTTACTTTGGTATAAGCATGTGTCATTTAGGGCTAGATCTAGAGGATTAGAAGGGAGAGCCAGGAATGAATGCACCTCTTTCCACACTTCTTTCCACCCGGCGCCCTGACTGTACTACATGTGGAAACACTGGCCTCAAATACATGTTTTGACTTTGTCAAGAGTTGTCATCTGTGCCTTTCCCAGTGTTCATCTGACAGTGTGAATTTAAATGCCTCTACATTTGTTATTAAACCACACTTGAGTGACACTGATCCAGGTGGCTTTTTTCCCCACTAGTGCCTCACCATTAGTGTGAGGTGAGTCCTCTCTGCTTTAGGAAAAGGATTTTTCTGCCTAACTTTGTGCCAACTATCGACATCTACATAGTCTTATAGATTATAGCGCTGTTGGCTGCTTCCTAAATTTATTCCAAGTTCTCGTAAAGGCTTATAGATTTCAGTCTGTGCTCATGGGATGGATATCAATGGCTTTTGGCCTCTTTTAGTGAGTTTAAAGTCCATATGAGGTTGGTTTCCGTGTCATTATTAGGTAATATCTTTGTGAGGTTATTTCATTAGTTCTGTGATCACTTGGGTGTTGTAGTATCTTTAATGGCCTTCATTCTCGGTTGTGAAATTTTATTTTATATGCTCACTTACCCTCTACAAATCTGCCCATTTTGGGTTGTGATGCCTGTGTATCTTTGCCCGTCTAGTCTCCAGTTGGTGGAATTACCTTTTTTTTTTTTTGTACTGCCACTTCTTAGCATCTTTGAAATTTGACATAATGTTGCTTCATTCCAGTTTTTTTTTTTTTTTAGTTCTGTAATTTGTTGATTGTATTTAACTATGTGAGTTCTGTTGTGATGTTTACTGTATTGTAAAGCACCTCTATCATGTGATGGGTGCTCTATAAATCAATAAATGATGACTTAGAGGCTGTATCATGAGCTATTTTGGTTTTAGGATGCAGGTCTCAAAAGCAAGTTGTGGGATTCTTCCTATACAAACAGTACATGGTACCAAAGGGTCCACAGGAGAATCTTGATAAAGAATTTTTAAAATTTCATTTAAAGAAGAAATCAGAAGATAGGAAGTTAACTTGACTTCCAGCCTGATATAATGGTCTTAAAATTTCCAGAATGAGACCAAGCACATTTTTTAATCAGAGTTTTCTGTGATGCTGATTTAGAAGCTAAATAAAATGAGCATACATTAGAGCATTACTAGAAATTTTGGTTTTGGTCTAAACTGGCTCTACTATAAAGATCAGCTAAAAGGTGAAGAACTGACCAAATGTGAACCTGAAAGAGACCACAGCCTTTCCAATCAGTCTTCAGAGTCAACACTTTTATCCACTAAACAGATGGGCAAAATTAGCTCAAATGCCTGCCCAGGACCACTTAGTTAGTGGCAAAAGAGGCAAGAGTGAGTATTTTTTTCTTAACAGGATGTCAATATCCAGCTTTTCCTGCATCCTTACATATAGTTCATATGGATATACAAAGTTAGGTGTTGGAAGCTTTTGTCTTGATACAAGTTACCAGTGGCTATAAAGCCCTCCTCTTAAAAACTCAAATGAACATGGAGCACCTCTTCATCAGAGCTGAGTTACAAGAAGAAAATCTTCCTTTAGAACAGTTGGAAGATTGGGGGTCATTTTCAGAGTTTAATTTCCCTGATAAATATATTTGAAATAAATTATAGAAGGATGTAGATGATGTTCCTGAACTTTAAAAAAGTTTTATGCATAATCTACTCAAGGTAAATGGCAAAAAAGTTTTTATTTGCATGTTGCTTCAAATCAAATGAGGTTTTCGACTGTGCAAGGAACTAGACTGAGGAAGTACCAGTTAATTTTCTCTCTTCCCCTTATAAAGTTAGGGCCGTAACCACCTTATTCAAATTTTTCATTTTCTTGAGGACTGCAAACCTCAACAGGATTCTGTTTGCAGAACAAATTATTTCCAGGATAAGGTATTTTTGGTTGCTCGGTTTAGGTAGGATTAGGCTTTTTGGCTTAATTGAGTCAGCATGTCACACTGAGCTGTAGTGAAATGATTAAAGAATTTTGAATCCTTTTCCCGTAAGTGGAATAAACTGAAGAAGGAAAAGGTGTTCACGAAAAGCAGCCAGACACATCTTAAGACATATGAGCTGCACAGAAAGCCATAGGAAAGATACTTGATTTTTTTCTCTTCCCAGCAGTATGCATTAGGAATAAGTATAATAGCAACTAGTCTGTTCATAGTGACACCTCACTTATTCCTAATGAACACCAGTTCCTATTTATTGAGCTTCAAGTTTGTGGCAGGCTTCTGCTAAGTTTCATAAAGAATCTAGCCAAATTCTTACAAAGATCCTCCAAAGTAAGTTTCTCATTAGGAAACAGGTTCAGATTAATTTGTCAAGATGATAAAGCAAGTAAGTTTCATGGCTGGAATTCAGTTCCACAACCTTATGTACTGGATGCTGTTACCCCTTCCCTCAGGAACATCTTTTCCAAGGTCACATAGTGGATGTTTTGAGACTGGTACTTGAACCCAATTCACTGGACTACCAGTTCCCTCCTACCTCTTACCACAATATGGCACTGTCTCCCCAGAGTCTGTTCCCCTGTGCTCTTAATAGCAGTCAGCACATCCTTCTACATGTCATGCTCCCTATCCGAGACAACTCCATACTAAATTCCTCTTAATGTAACAGCAAAATCTGAATTAGGTCTAAAATGAACCATGTTCTAGTGCTCAGAGTTTTCAAGATGTCTATATTTCAGGTCATAGCTAATGTAGCTCCATCCAAGCCCGCTGGATGTTGTAGTTAACTTGAGTACTACAATGCTTTATTTTATAGGCTTTATTAAGAAGTCCTCTGTAGCTCAAGGAATTCAAGTCAGTAAGAATCCACTCAGAAAACGGGCCTAGAGATAGGGTTGTATTAAACGCAGTTCTAAAAGGAGTGTTTTTCACCCCTGATAGAAGGTAGGTTTTGATGAGGAGGGTAGTCAAGCCCTTGAGCTGATTAAATCCCTTAAGGTGAGTTCTCATTTGACTGTGGGTGTCTAGTCTGAGCAAACTTTAAGGGTACAAATTTGTTCCTGTTTGCTGCCCTAAGGGAGAGGTCCCTCATTTTCATCAAATTCTCAAAGGGGTCATGACCCTCCAAATCATTAAGAACCATGGATTCTAGTCCAACTCCCTCTTTCATGAAATTGATGGAGAATTTCAAAGTTTGCAGGTACTTACCCAAGATTAACACAGCAAATCATCTGTAGAGCCAAACTTGAACCCAGTTCTCTGGACTCTCAGTATAGTTTACAATGGCAACAACTCATCAGACATTCTGAGCAGTTGCTCTATACCATACACTAGGCTGGTGCTGGTGAGGCAAAGATAAGTCATATGATGTAAAACCAGGCATCAGCTATTACAGTATTTCTCAATCACTTTTATGTCATGACCCAGAAAATACTTGTAGGATATTCTTAAGATAGATGAGGCTGCCTGTAGCCAGAGGAGACTGGCTAATCTGGTCACCCTGATGGCCCAAAAGGGCTCACCATTTGGCACAGCTATAATCCATTCTTGACAGGCAGCTTTGAGCTATGGCACCTCTACTGAGCTGGAAAGTACAGTACTCTTCTCTTCTTATTCTAAGTGCTGCTCACTTAGTGCAGCTCCTCTAACACCTCCCTGCCCATACCTCCTTTACACCTTAAGTTTCCCACCACAACTGGAGCATATTTCCCTGAGCATACCATTGTTCTTACACATTCCAATATCCCCGCCCCTTCCATATCCCAGGTGTCCCTCAGTCAGAATTACTCTTCCTCAAAATTTTAACCCCATGACTCTATGTTTCCATGCTCTAAACTCAAAATTCCTCACTACCCACTAATGCTTAATCTTGGCAGCACCTAAAACTCTAACTTCAAATCCTCACACCTCTTCTGTTCTGACACCCTCATCCTGTTCTCAGATCCTTCAAGCTATCATCCCTTATTGTTGGCTTTTCTCCAAGGTTACCACTTTACCTGGAGTCCTTAACTGTTGATTCTTCTAGGCATGGATACATGCAACATTCTTTAGATTCTCCTTTGAATAAAAATTATTGAAAGGGCTCATGCTATTCAGCCGTATTACTCTTTATTTAGTTTTTTTTTTTTTTTTTTGCTAGTAGTCATCCTCACACTCACTAAAGATTTTAGCACCTGGTTAATGGTCTTCTTTCCCTTACCTTTAATTCCAATCTCTAATTTTCCAAGCTTCTCACTTCCAGTTCATTTATTGTATTCCATGGCCCTGTCCTGGACTTTATCATCTCCTAGCGCTATTTAACTTACTTCAGTTTGCCACCCCGACCACAGGGCTCTGACCACTGCACTGCTCTTCAGTATTACAGAGACCTGCAGTTTAATGACTCCTACATCAGCCTTTACCCAGTCTGCACCTGCGCTGTATTTTTACAGCACTCAATTTCTTTTTGGGAATAAATTCCAAACCCTTGGAAAATGCTATAATCCACGTTCTCTGCTTCTGCAGCCAGATGGCTGAATTCTGCTAGACAAAAATACATATAAGAGACACTTGAAGCCAGACCTTCCAACTTGAGTCCTCTCCCAAATTTTCTTCACTCTCTTCTGGTCCCTTGCCTATGAACTTCGACCATAAAATTGATGTCATCAAGCAATCTCCCTGATATCTCTTTACCCCTTTTACATCTATCTGCATGCGTGATCTTACTCCCTAAACTGTTTTAGAATAACAGTGACCTGCTTCTAATCTAAAATTAATTTCTGCTCCTGAATTCCTTCTGCATTTGCTTGAAGGCATCCTGCTTCCCCAGAGACCTTGAACCGTCTTTGGCCTTTCCCGCTCCTTTGGCTCTTTTCTCTTAGCCTCTCACATCATTACAAAGAAACCTAAATACCAACGAAACCCTCCTCTAAACCCTCGCACGTCCAAGTTTTTGCAAAGAGTAGTCTATGCTCGTGTGTCCTTTTCACTGCCCTCCCTAGGGCGTGGAATATGACAGAATCAGGTGAGTGCCTGATCAATCAGGAACCTGGAGCCTCAAAGGTACTATGTGGAGGCAGGCTCTTGGTTCTTCCAGTGTCCAGCTACTCACTCCACTTTTCCTTTACCATTCTCTCCCAGTTTCGACTCCTCCCTTTGCCTGGCCTTCCAGAACTCTCGCGACACTTGGAAACTCCGTTTCGCGCCTCCTCAGTTGAGCAGCGCACTTCTCGCGAGGGTGCAGACAGGGCCGGGCCCGACATGGCGGAAGGTAGGGATTTTGTGGAGCCGCGCGGGAAGGAGCGGCGCTGTGGAAGCGCTGCTGGCAGGTTCAGGCAGCCCCAAGAGGGAACGGCCAGGCACGGTCGCATGGGGCACAGCGGGTCTTGCGAGCCTTCCTCTCCAGGGCGTCTTGGGCCCGGGTCTTGAGCGCTATTTCTATGGCAACGCCCCTCCTGCCGTCCCCCACCCTAGGGGACTACGGCGCGCTGCGGAGCTGGTTTGGGAGGTCCCGGGCCGAGACCGAGTGCAGTTGCAGGGATCCCGAGGGCGACCGGGGAGGCTCCTTTGATTACCAGGGTGCTGGGACGTCGAGGGAAGTAACCCTTCTCCTTAGGAAATCGAAACTGCTGTCCTGGCACGTCCCGCGTCCGGAAGGGGTACATCCTTCGCCTGCAGAAGAGCTTGCGTCTCTTCACGGGATGAAGGGTGGGGGAGAGTCAGGGCTCTAACTGGCCAACGAGCCAAACGAGCTCGCATTGTAGTCTCGACTTCTCAGCAGCCTCCGAGATCCGGGGCCGGCTGAGATTCTTTTCCCTGGTTTACAGATGTGGACAGGAGGAGGGGTTTGCTTGGTAAGGGTGTTGGCCTAGGTCACACTGCTCGTGAGTGATGTGCTCACCCAGACCTCTTCTCTTTTGCCTCTCAGTCTAGTCCTTAGCCTCTTTTCTGGTGCTGTCTTTATGACACTGCAGATAAAGGCAGTTTGGCCTCTCAAGTCCAGCCTTCCTTAACGTAGCAATATTAGAATCCCCCATTGTCAACGCTTTATTGTACAGGTGGGGGCAAAGAAGACCCAGAGATGAGGAGTTACCTTCCAGGGACCCTAGAGTGACCCTGTGAGACCTTGGCAGGCGTACTTCTCCTATTTATTCATCCCATTATTGAAAAAAAAAAATACTCCTTATTTGACAATGTTTGAATGACTGCAAGGCACTGGTCACGACCTGTCATATTGATTTTTTGTTCATTTGTTTTTGTCATTGATTTTGAGCTAAATTTTATCCGAACCCATCTTGGATCTTACATTTGGACGGCACATGACAGGTGGCAGGCTTTTGTCATTTGGATTAGACTTCAGAACAACATTCTGAAGGAGGCCTGGCATGTGTATTATTTGCACATAGGGGAATTGAGGCCAGAGTTATAGAGGTAGCTGGGACTGGCACCCAGTTTTTGTCTTCGCTCTTTCTACCACGGTTAGATTCCTCCAGGAGGGGGAAACATCAGGTGGATATTGTATGAAAGAAGAGGAGGAATAAAAGAAACAAATAAAGCCAAAGCATCCTGTGAACCTAGTTTTTGGATAAATCATTGACTGTTGTGTGACATTTAACACAGCAGGCAGCCTGCAAAATGGAGTTTTTTTGCTCAGGGCAGTGAGGTGGGGTAGAAAGATTCAGGCACACCTTATGTGAGGTAATGGGTAGTCTAGCACTTTTACACTAGGAAGGGAAATTGAGTGTTTTGGGAATCCATTACCCAGGTTGAAATTGTGGAGGGCAAGTGGTTTTTCATTCAGTAGTTTTATAGGACACCTGCTGTGCTTTGTAGTCAGATTCCAGCTATGAGGAACACAGGTGGGTTGAGCATACTGACTGATACCCTGCAAGTGCCTTGAGATATGTGTTAGAGTAGCCTTAAGAAACATTTAGCCAGTGGAGTATGGACTTTAAACAAAATGTACTTTCACGATTAAATTGGAAAGAGGATAGATATGTAAGCACAGTCAGTAGGTTCTGACTTCACAATTTTCTTTTACCTTTTTTGTGTCCCAATTTCCTGACCTATATTCTCATTTAAACTCTTTGGGAACAATGTTGCAAACTTTAGGAAGAATTGAGTGAGGCATTCTAGTCCAGTTAGCTCATTAAACTGAAGGTGCTTATTGTGCAAAGGAAGGCAAGATTGCTAGAATATGGATTGTGGGGGTCTTGTTTAATCAGAATTTAAGAGGCAGCTACACTTGTTTTGGAGTACTCATTTAAATATAAACAAATAGCAGAAATCTATGTCATATAACAAATTATCTGTAAGTACACTATGGGAACTTACCTGATAAATGGTTTTTGTTTGGTGGCGTAAGTGTGTGAGCATACAAACTTCTTAATGTGTGTCTTGCTTATGAACCAGCCTTTCCTTTTATCCGTGCATGGGTATTGATTTGACCATATATATTTAGCTACAGCCTGTCCTAAAATTAGTTTTCATTTCCATCCTACATCTCTGCAGCTGTCCTACTAATCTAGGCTTCCTTCATCACTCAGAAAAGTTCCTCCTACATGTTCTTACTGCTTTTTTTCTCCTTAATTTTGCTTAGCCACAGACTATTTTTTTTATCGTTTTCAGTGTTCCCTTTACAACATAAATCAGATCATGTCTCTCCCACTCTTCTCAATATACCTAACCTTTCAGCTCCCCTTCCCACTTCCGTGGCTCTCCATGATCTTAAAATATATTCCAAAGCCTTACAATGACCTTTAAGTCCCAATAGCGTGTGGCACCTGGTTAACGCTGTGATCTTATTTCCTACTTCTCATTCATGGTGCTTTTGCCACAACAACTTCCTTGCTGTTCTTCGTACATTCCCAACATACTTCTACCTCTTTGTCCTTGCAGTTCCCTGGCCTGGAACAGTCTTTCTCAGTTTCTCTGCACAGCTGACTTTTATTCAGGCATCTGTTCATTTCTCACCTCTTTAGAAATCTTTCCTTTTTAAAAAATTTCCTTACTGGAATATAAACCCTGTGAGGGCAGAGACTTTTTCTGTTTTGTTTACTCCCAATTGAGAATCATGCCATGGTTGAAGGAACAGATGAATTTATTGGGCATCATTTATTAGACATCAAGAAAAGTAGCCTGAATACGTCCTTAGTCTCTTGTCAAGTAAGATGGCTGGTCTAGCTTTTAACATACTCTGAATAACATCAGTCTGCTGGGAGCTGCCTAACTTACTTTTCATCCAGCCCATTTTAGTCTTAGCAGTTAAAGTATAATGCTTAAGAGCTCAGTCTCTGCAGTTGAACGTGGATTTGAATCCTAGTTTTACTAAGCTGTGATCATAGGCAAGTCAGTTAATTGCTCCCAGTCTCAGTTTCTTTAGCTTTAAAAAAGAAGGATAATTTCTATCTCAAATATCCAGGAGGGTCAAGAGAAATAGTACACAAAGAACACTTTTAGCACTGCCTGATATTTTAACTCTGGAGTGCAGTCTTTCTCCTAGTCTCCTTTTAAACTACTCTCCCCTTCCCTTCCTCAGTAAATTAAAGTAAAAAGTGGAAGAAATGTAAATGGGTTATTAAACAATATAGATCATGGACCTTTATTAACTACTGGAATTTGGTTAGGAAAATACTTTTGACAATTCAGTTAACATGGTGACAACATTCCGTATTCTGGACAATCACTGGCCAACATAGTAGCCACTAGCTACATAAGGCTACTTAAATTTAATTAAAATTAAATAAAACTAAAAATTCAGTTTCTTAGTCACACTAGCCCAATTCCAAGTGCTCAATAGCTGTGTAGTTAGTGACTCCCATACTAGCAGATAGCACAGATTAATAGAACACTTGTATCATTCCAGAAAGTGTTCTTGGACAACACTGTTCCAAAACATCCTTAATCAGTAAAGGCTAGCAGAAATAGGGAAAGAAGAAACTTTGTTCTCTTTCCAGGTTTAAATTTTATCTATTTATTATTTTATTCATTCAACAAATGTCCCAGGCCACTATACTTTTCTATACTACAACTTTCTTTTCTCTGTTCTATACTTCTCCCTTTCTTTTATTCTGTCACTAGAGGTAGCTGTTAGCTTTCTACTTGAGGATGTTTTTCAAAAGAAAATTTATCCATTCACTGCCATGACTGTTGTTGTGCCAGATAAGAGCTATAGAATCATGCTGAGATGCAGGGTTCAGTCATTGGCAAGGTGAGTTGTTGTAGTGGACATATTATCATATTTACAGTTATGCCTAACAAAATGAGAAATTGCTTTGTCTTCAGTATCTCTTGTTGAATCTGGGTAGTCCAAGGAACTAGGTATTTATTGAACTCCACCTAGTAAGGTACTGTAGGGCGGAGGATGGGATGAGCATGAAGTGGGGTTTGAGGGAGAAGCAGGTGGTTAAAAAGGAATAGCTAGACCTAGAGCCTGTTTAGAGGGAACTAACAGTTTAGGAAGGGAGATGAAAAGCATGTGCATAAGAAACCATATTGTAAGGTAGAAGGTGAAAAATGTTTAGAAATTACTTTGAAAATTCAGAATGGGAAGAGATATTTTAAGTTTTGCTGTTTTCCTAGATTTCAGTCTTAACATAGCTTCTTTATAGCCTTAGTTATAGGAGTCCCAGCTAGTCTTCAGATGGTTCTCCAGATTGATTGTTCTGTAATTTAGTTGTAATTTTGATATGGTCATGGGAAGAGATGAGCACAGCATTTACCTACTCTGTCATCTTGATCGGAACTCCCTGGAATATTTTTTAGGGAAGTGGTGAGGAGTATGTGTTGAGTGATAGGGAAGGCCTTTGCCTGAGACAGTGTTTGAACTGGGCTTTGGAAAATAGGCCTTTTTGGACATGGGGAGAGATGGAAGTGGGAAGAAGTCACTATTCTCAGAGGAAGAAATAATGGGATATAAGATTGGAAAAGTGTGTTAAGGGCTGATTATAAAGGTCTTGGTTAAGCATTTGGATTTTACTCTATGGACTACGGGGTGAAGCTACTGAGAAGTGTTAGCCAAGGTAATGACATGACTAGTATTGTTTGAGACATGTTGAAATGGCTATAGTGTAGAAGATGGATTTGGGAGGAAGGGTGGCTAGAGAGGAGGCTGTAGCAATTGATGAGTCCTTAGGTAAGGGGCATTGGGGACTGGTGAGGACTGGTGTGAGAGGGACTACAGAAGGTGTAAAAGACAAGACTTTTAAAACCTGCTTGCATATTGACAAGAGAGCTATCAAATAGGGGTTCTGGGTCTGGATGACTCATGTAATGGCTAGACTGTTAACAGGAAGAAGAGGCACAGATTTGAGAACAAATATCCTGACCGCAGTTTGAACATAGTTTGCCATTCCTAATACACCACTAGGTGGTTATGTCTTCGCAGGCAGTTGGAAGCATTTCCAGTCATACTGGTGTTTGGGTGAAAATTAGCCAGTTAGCTAATATTTGTTGAGTATCTCCTATGAAGTGCTATACAAAGTGAAGTTTTGAAAGATCTATAAATGATACCACTGACTTGCAGACAAGACTTAACAGAGTTGAATTACATTCAGGAAAAATGTATTTCATTTCTATTAGGTGCAAGCTACTGTGCTAGGGATGACAAAGTGAGCAAGACACAGTCTCAGCTTCAGTGGAACTTGTAGAACAGAGGGGAAGGCAAAATTTCTCAAAAGAAGCATGCGTGTTGTGTATTATAGTTTACTGAGTTTTCTCTTTTGCATTGATTAATGGCACCACCATCCAGTTGCACTTCAAGTTAATAACCTAGAAGTGATTTCTCCCTAACTTTTCTCCCTAATCTTCAGTCAGTCATCAAATCCTGTGGATCATATAAAGCTGTCACATACGTTTTTTCCTCTCTACTGTCATTCTCTTTGTTTAGGCTAGTGGTTCTCAACCCGGAGAATCCTGCACATTGGAATCACCTGGGGAGTTTTAAAAAACCCTTACCTTCGACAAAACTTTTTTTTAACCGAGTCAATAGTGAATAAAACCTGGTTTTACTGAATCAGTTTTTTAAACATCTATAACAGTATATATACAAATACATGTGTGTGTGTGTAATTAAGGTCATCTTTCCTATCTAAGAAGTCCAGGTTCTCTGTAACTGGAGTAAAAGGATTTTTTGAAGCAAACTTTGGTTAAATAGTGGCTTTTGGACTTTGTCAGAACCTTCAAGTTATGACAGTTAAAATTGCTAGATTTTTTTAAAGGGTGAAAAGTCAAACTATGAAATATCTCTTAGCACCATCATATTTTTAATAATTTCCAAGTGTGTGTGTGTGTGTGTGTGTGTGTGTGTGAAGTGGGAGAGTGTAGACTGGCAGGGGTATCTGTCTATGATTCTTACTATTCCTTTGTACTCTGCCAGATAGTATTGCTGTTTTCTTTCTCCTTCCCTCCTTTTTATTAGGATATGTGAACTTGAATTCTCAACAGTAAATATATCTACTTATTTCTTATTCTCCATTAAGCAATTTTCTTATATTTAGCACACTTGATAAATGAATATTCAGTAATCCCAGTGAAAGAAAAATTCCATCTCCATTATGACAGGTTTAGAAAAATAGTGTTGATATTTTATCACCAGTGAAGAGCCTGTCTATTCTGATGCCAACAAGGAAGATAGTGTTTTCTGGGAAGATGACACTTCGATGAAAAATTGTTATGTGGAAGACCTTAATATGTGCTTGAAACGAAAATTATTCTCAAAACCACTGCTTTTACAATCTTTTTAAAATCTTTAATGGACAGGGTTAATATAGAGTAGAGATAGTTTAGTCTTTAAAGCATTGTACAAAGAACACTAATTCACTGCTAAAGTTGGGGCTAGAATGTATGAACTATGAATGTCTAGAGAAAGGAAATATCAGAATTTTGTTAATCTAAAAAGACTTAATGAATATAGTGTAGATTAGAATTGGAGTAGAAAGAGGAGAGTAGAAATTCTATTTATGATAGGGAATGGAAAGAACATTTAATTCCTGGGTTAATTAGTAATAATAAATATTTATTTGCTGTCCCAATATTGGAACTGAAATTAGGCAGCATAGTACAATAGGATGAGTATGGGCTTTGGTTTAAGATTTTAAATCTTAAGTTGGTCTCTTGCTAATTGTATAATTTTAAGCAATTTTAAGGGTATTATTTAATCTAAGTGAATTCTATTATTAAGTACTGTGCTACTTTGAGTATGTTGGTTAGAACTTGAGATAATGAAGAATTAATTGCTATAAGAGACTAAAAATATTCCTCTTTTCTCTTTATTGCAAAATATTACAAGAAACTGTACAGTTTGTTTATAAAACTTGTTGACATCTAGCAAGAAGCTGTTAAAGCTTTAAAATATACAGAATTCTTTTGTTTATAAATGTAGATGTATTAGTTTCTTATGGCTGCTATAATAAATTTCCATAAACTATGGCTTAAAACAACAGAAATGTATTCTCTTGATTCTGGAACCAAGAAATCTAAAGTCAGTATCATTGGGCTTAAGTCAAGGTGTCACAAGAGACATACTTTTCCTCGAGGTGAAAGTCTGTTTCTTCTTCCAGCTTCTTGTGGCTGTTGGCATTCCTGCTGCATCACTCCAGTCTTCAAGGCCGGCATTTAGAAATCTCTTTCTATTCTGTCTTCATATAACCTTTTTCTCTGTATGTCAAATTTCCCTCTGTTCCTTTTTATAAGAATACATGTAATTGCATTTAGGGCCTACCTATGTAATCTGGGATAACCTCCCTCTCAAAATCTTTAATATAAACATACCTGCAGTGACCCCCTCCCCCCCCTTTTTTTTGCCATATAATGTAACATTTACCAGTTCCAGGAATTAGGACATGGATATTATGGAGGTCATTTTTCAAGCAATGCCATGTAATTTGACCTATTAAGTGATAATATTTCTAAAATTCCTTTGTGTGCAGTTTCTGAATGCTCAAAGACCACGCCACACAATTCAAAATATTGCTGATGGAATACAAAGATAAATAAGACATTTCCTACCCTCAAGAAACTTCTTAGTGGAAATAGAGTGCCTCAGTAGGAAACTTGTACTTTTGTAAGCAGCGGGTAACCAGCTGAAGTTTGGTTATTTGAGCTGTGTTTTAGGAAGATTAATCATGATTTGTGTAGAATAGAATGGAGAGGGGAAGGATCAGAAGGATGACTGGTTACATGTGTGTGAATGATGCTGAGGCCTCAAGGAAATGTTGATGTGATGTTTAGAAAAGAAGAAAGATGTCATGATACATCCCCAAGGGATATTAACCATTGAAGCATAATTGACAAGCAATAAAATCCACCACTTTTAACTCATCAGTTGACAGATATTTACAGTAGTGTAAACACCACCACAATCATGATATGGATCATGTCTATAATCTTAAAAAGTTGCCTTGAACTCCTTTGCAAGTCAGTTCCATTTCGCTGGCCTTGACAACCACTGATCTGCTTTTCTATCGCTATAGTTTGTCTTCTCTACAGTTTTACATGAAAGTATACAGTATGTAGTCTTTTGTGTCTGGCTTCTTTCATTTAGCATAATGCTTTTGAGGTACTGTGTTGCATGTAGTCTGTTCCTTTCAATGGCTGAGTAGTATTCTATTACAGTCATGTGCTGCTTAATGACGGGGATACATTCATCATTAGGCGATTTTCGTCATTGTGTGAACATCATAGAGTACACTTATAAAAACCTAGATGGTATATAGCCTACTATACACCTAGGCTATATTGTATAACCTATTGCTTCTAGGCTGTAAACCTGAATAGCGTGTTACTGTACTGAATACTGTAGGCAATGGTATTTGTGTATCTAAACATAGAAAAGGTACAGTAAAAATACTATATAAAAGATAAAGTGAGTGTGTGTGTGTATGTGTAGAGACAAGCAGGAGGCAGGTTCCCAGGCCGCCTCTTCCCCTGCCCACTCCTCTCCCTCCCTTACCAACTCCTGGCCCCAGTCACAGGTGGACACAGGGCAGATAGAACATGCTTAGCCTTCTCATCTATTTAAATCACCCAGAGTTAGCAGTAAATTCAGCATTGTAGCCAGGTCCAGCCTTTTCATTCAACATCACAAACTTAGATATGTGTTTATGTGTTTACATTTACAGTGGACCATCATTGTGTATGTGGTGCATTGTTGACCGAAATGTCTTTAAGTGGTCCATGACTGTGTATATACTGCAATTTCTGTTTATTCGCCAGCTTGACATTTCAGTTTCCAGATTTTATGTACATATTTTTTTTCACTTTTCTTGGGTAAATAGCTGGAAGTGAAATTGTTGGGTCATAAGGCAAGTATATGTTTATCTAATAAGAAACTGTCAAACTGTTTTCCAAAGTGGCTGTGTAGTTTTGCATTCCCATTAGCAATTTTGAGAGTTCTAGTTCTCCACATCTTTGCCAATATTTTTTAATTTTAGCCATTCTGGTGGGTGTGTAGTAGTATCTCATTGTGGTTTTGATACTCATTTCTTTAATAACTAATAATGTACATCTTTTTATGTGCTTTTTTGCCATGCATTTATTTTCTTTGAAGTGTTCAATTTTTGCCTTCTTTTATTGGGTTATCTTATTATTTTTTTCCCGTCTTTAATTCCCTTCCCCTCTCTTCCACCCCTGACCTATAGATGTTGCCGTTTTCCCTTAAGAACTGGATTGCTGAAGGTGGGGTGTCTCCTCTCACACGCTTGCGGCATCTACCCGGGGCCTGGTGCACCCAGGGTCTGGTCCGTGGCTCCACCTGGGGCACGAACTGAGGACCTTCTGCATGTAAAGCAGACGTGCTAACCACTACATTATGGAGCCACCCCGTCTTATTATTATTCAGTTGTAAGAGTTATTAATATAGTCTTGGTACATTGTCTTTTGGATATGCGTGTTGCAAATATTTTCTCTTTGTCTTTGGCTTGCCTATTCGCTTTCTTGTGTGTCTTGAACAATTTTTAAAATTTGATAATATCCAACTTTTTTTCATGTCATGTTTTGTCCAGTTTATAGAGTTTGCCTCATCTGAGGTCACTAATAGTTTTTCTATGTTTTAGTCTAGAAGTTTTATAGTTTTTACCCTTACATTTAGATCTGTGTGAATGTTCACTTTTCCCCCTTTGGATACTCAGTTGTTCCAGTCTCTTTACCCTTTCCTCACTGAAGTGCTTTGGCACTGTTGTCAAAAATTTGGCTATATATGTGTAGGTCTCTTTCTGGATTCTATTCTATTCGGTGGCTCTGTATGTCTTTTCTCCCCAGCTTTATCGTAATACAGTAGACAATTAATTGCTTGTATTTACATTGTACAAGTCAATGAGTTTTTTTTTTCAATTATAGTTGGCATACAATAATATACCAGTTTCAGTTGTACAGCATAGTGATCAGAGATCCACGTAACTCGCAAAGCAGTCACCCCAGTAAATCTAGTACTCCTCTTCCCTCTTACATATTTATTACATTATTAACCATCTTCCCCATGCTAAACTCTACATCTCCATGTCTGTTCTGCAACTATCCATTTGTACCTCTTAATCCCTTTGCCTTTTTTTCTCTAATTCCCCCAGCCCCCCTCCCATCTAGTAGCCCTAAAATATTCTCTGTATCTACATGTTTATTTCCGCTTTTATTGTTGATTTTGTCCTTTAGATTCCACATGTATGTGAAATACTGCGATATTTGTCTTTCTCTATCTGACTCATTTCATTCAGTGCAATACTCTTTAGGTCCATCAAGGCAATATCTTGGTTTCCATTCCCTTCCTTTCAGTGTGCATGTTTCTTTTAATCTGAAGTGTGTCTCTTGTAGGCAGCATAAGTAGGGGTCTTGTTTTCTTATCTATTCAGCCACTCTATCTTTTGGTTGGAGCACCTAATTCTTTTCCATTTGAGATACTTGTTGATAGGAATGTAGTTATTACCACTCTTTGTTCCTGTTTTGATACATGATTTTGCTTCTCAAAGAACCCCTCCAACATTTCCCGTAATACTGACTTGGTGTTGATGAATTCCTTTTGCTTATCTTTGTCTGGGAAGCTCATTATCTGTCCTTCGACTCTAAATGATAGCTTTGCTGGATAAAGTATTGTTGGTTGTAGATCCTGGGTTTTCATCACATTGAATATGCTGTGCCAAGCCTTTCTGACATGCCAGTCTTATGGGTGCTCCCTTGTAGGGAACTAACCGCTTTTCTCTTGCTGCTTTTAAGATTCTCTTTGTATTTAACCTTTGGCATTTTAATTATGATGTGTCTTGGTGTGGGCCTCTTTGGGTTCCTTTTTCTTGGGACTCTGAGCTTCCTGGGGTTGTATGTCTATTTCCTTCACCAGGTGAGGGAAGTTTTCCATCATTATTTCTTCAAATAGCTCTTCAACGTCTTGTTTTCCTTCAGGTACTCCTATGACACAGATATTTTTACGTTTAATAGTGTCCGTAGGCTCCTTAAATTATTATATTCTTGGCTTCTTTTTTCTTGCTCTTCTGCTTGGATGTTCTTGGCTTCTCCATCCTTTATATCGGTGGTTTGATCTTCCTCTTTATCCACTCTGTTGATTCCCTCTAACATACTCTCCATCTCAGATCATGTGTTCTTCATCTCTGACTCGTTCTCTTTTATAATTTTCATTTCCATTTTTATGTTTTTATCTCTTCGTTAAAGTTCTCACTGAGTTCGTCTACACTTCCCCTCAGTTCATTGAGCATCTTAATAACCAGTGTTTTGAACTCCGCATCTGTTAGATTGCTTGACTCCATTATTCTGGGGTCTCTGTTCTGTTCTCTCATATGGTTTCTGCTTCTTTGTGTTCCCATTTTGGCTACCTTTTTCTGTGTCCATTTCTGTGTACTAAGCAAAGCTCCTAAGTCTGCCGGTCTTAGTAGTGTGGCTTTATGTAGTTGGTGTCTAGTGGCACAGTCCTGAAAGGGGTTCAGCTGCAGGCCAAGTTTAGCCCCAGCCCGTGCCTCTCCGAGGCCACCTGTTAAGATTCAACAAACAATCTCCAGATGCAGTGCTTATAGTTGCCTCAAGAAACCACACTGGAAACCGAGGCCAGCTGCTGCACCAGTGTGGCGTCTTGGCACTGCTCAGCAAGGAGCACCTGAATGGATGAGGACACACCTGAATGTGGCTAGAGTGGGGCCAGGAGTTGAAGGGGGCAGAGTTTCAGGGAATCTTCTGGGCGGAGTGACCTCTGTTATCCAATTTGATGACATCTTGGTTATGGCGGTGCTGTGTCCGCACACTAGGAGGGTGGAGGGTTCTACAGAGTAGCGATGGACACTGCAGGCACTACTGTCCAGGAGTGAGCCTCGCCTCCGGCTCTCACTCCGACAACTCAGTGTCCTCTTGTAAGTCCCTGGTGTTCCCTGCAGAACCAACCCGGCGCTGGTTGTCAGAGCAACAGGTCCGTCACTGCGAAAGTCCTCTCGTGGACACGGCCTCTTTAAGAGGCTTCTGCTGCAGCCCCTACCACAGCCTCAGTCCCACTCAGCCACTGGGACTGGGCAGCCTTGTGTCTTCCCCCTTCCTACCTTTTACCATTGCAGGTTGATTAATTATTTCTCTCCCAAGCCATAGTGCTTCTGTTCGTCTAGATCCCAGTAGACTTTCCTTTGTGTTTGCTCTGTGTTTCTGTCACAACTTGGATTTGTTCACAAGAAGGATGGACAAAGCCTCTGTCATCTGTGCCACCTTTTTTCTCCCCGATTGCTCTGAATGTCTCTTGATGTCAATATATTGTCCCAGTTACTGTGGCTTTATAACAAGTCCTGAAATTGAGTCATGTAAAGTGCTACACCTTTCTCGTTTTTTTTCCCCCCAAAATTATTTTGCCTATTTTAGGTGCTTTGCATTTTTATTTAAATTTGAGAATCATCTTGTTTAGTTCTACAAAGAAAATCTGAAACTTTAATTGGGATGGTGTTGAATCATATGTAGATCAATTTGTAGAGAATTGATATCTTAAAAATATTAAGCCTTCCAATTCATGATTACTGTATAATTCTCCATTTACAGTCGTCCTGCAGTATCCTCGGGGGATTTATTCCATGACCTCTGTGGGTACCAAAATCGACAGGTGCTTAAGTCATTTATAAAATGCCACAGTATTTTTCATATAACCCACTTTGCATATAGGTTACAGTAGGGCATGCATACACATCACTTCATTTTTGTGGATTCAGTGTAGTGCTTGGTGCATGGCAAATTCAAGTTTTGCTTTTTCGAACTTTCTAGGTTTTTATATTCTCAAATATTTTCATTTCGCAGTTGGTAGAATCCACAGATGTAAAACCCACGATATGGAAGGCCAACCATATTTAGGTTGTCTTTAATTTGTCAACAATGTTTTATAATTTCAGTGTGCAGGCCTTGCAGGTTTTTTGTTAAATTTATCCCTAAGTATCTTATATATTTGCTGTACTATTATAAGTGAATTTTCACAGCCTGTACAGCCAGAACTCTCAAATCTGAATAAAAATTAAAGTGGAAGCAGGAAGAGGAGTTTGATTTGAGGAAGATGTTAAATTTGCTTTTGAGCTTGTGTTTGTAGTACCAGTAGGTTATCCTTCTAGCAGGAGCTATTGAGAGAGTTTTGGAGCCATTTACATAGAAGTGACAATAAAATATGGGTGTGCTTGAGACCTCAAAGAATGGAAATTTGGAAAAAGTTTGATTCTAGGACTGAACCTTGCAGTACTGCTTACTTTTAGAGAGTAGTCAGAGTAGACTCTAAGAAAGGTAGGAAAAAAGCGTGAAGAGTAAAGTTAGTAAGTCAGAATCAAAAGAATTTCAAGAATGGGCTGATTAAGAATTGGACACTGCAGAGATGTTGAGGACCTTGAAGGATAAGGAAAAGGTAATTGCATTGGTGATTTTATCGTGACTGAGACCCTGTTAGGATAATGATACAAAGTCAAGTTTCAAAAGATTGGGGAGGTAAGGAAGCCAAGTTTCAAAAGATTGGGGAGGTAAGGAAGGAAGCAGTGACTAAAGAGGGGTTCCTTCAAAAATTGGAGAAGGAAGAGAGCATGATAGACAAGGAATCACTGTAATCATGTGGTAAAGTTTATTTGGAATAGAGCATGTTTGTAAGGGTAATGAAGTGAGCCTGGAGAGAAGGATATCTTAGAGATGCTAGGGCTATTTTAGTCACACAGGTTTTGGTAGGGGAATGCGAGAGGATATAGAATTCTAGGCATTTGGAACAGATTAACTGTTTTCTTCCCTTTTCATTTGGCTCTGGCTATCATTACCAACATCTAGAATGGGTTGGTAAACTATGGCCTTTGGCTAAATCTGACCTGAGACTTGTGTTTATATAGCCCTTGAGCTAAGAATCATATATGTGTATGTATGTGTATGTATATAGATATATGGATTTTATATATACATATAAAATGGTTGATGAAAAATCAAAGGAAGACTATATCATGGCATGTGAAAATGGTGTGAAATTCAATTTTCAGTGTCCATAAATAAAATTTTTTTAGGGGAGAGAATAGCCAAGATCATTTATTTATGCTTTTGCATTAAACAGCAGAGTTAAGTAGTTGCCACAGAGACTGAGGCACAGAGAGCCTAAAATATTTACTATCCAGCCATTCACAGAAAGTTTGCCAACTCTTGACCTAGAAGGATCATTGTTGGTTTTTTTTCTGTCTCATGACTTGCTGTTTAATTTTTTTATTTTTTATTTTTTGCAGTTGTTATTAGTCTCTTTATTTTGGGCTATTCATAGTAAATGCAGTGGTTTTTTTTTTTTTTCCCCCTCAAGCAAGCATCTTTGGTTAAGACTGATGAACTGTTAGAAAGCTATTCAAAATATCTGACTTTAGATTATTGGTGCAGGGCAGATGGGTATTATTTGGAAAGAAACATGACAAAATTATAATACAAGCTGCTGATGTTTCACTGATGCCTAGTATATAGCTCTTTTGGTGAAACTATAGGTTTTATCTATTATTTAAATTTCTAGGCTTATTTTTCGAAAAGAATGTTGGAGAAAGAGAAAGAAGAAACCACAGCTGAAAACTAGCCACTTTGTAAAGAAGTAGTTGTAGTAAACCTTTAAACCAGACACTGTTCTAAATGATTTAACCTACCATCGACAACATTCTGAGATCCAAAGCCCAGAGAGGAGTAAGTAACTTGCCCAAGAATACATAGCTATTAAATAGGCAAGCTGAGATTCCAACCCAGTCACTTGGGATACATGCCCTTAAGGACTCTATTGTGTCGCCTTTCTCAGAATGATAACAGAGAACATTTTCTGACCACTTACTGGAGTGCAGATGCTCCTCTAAGGTCTTTATATGTATTAGCACATTTAATGTTTTTCTCTTCATTATTTCTCAGAATGGTAATTTAATTCTTTTCCTGTAAGAACTACCCCTTGGTGACACTTCAAGGACACATTTACATTGCTGTTTGCCATCAAACAATATTCCCCTCAGAATAACATCTCAGCTATGGGCGCTTTCTCCATTATATTATGAAATGGTATGGCAATTTCAATACCACTGGATAGGTGCACTTGTGATCTGGGTTTCCCCCTACAAAAGATGCTGGGCAGGGAGCATCTGTACTTTCACAAATAAGAGTCCTAAATCATCCTAAAGCCCTTTTCTTTTACCTCATCTCTGATTATAACCTTTGTAGTTTATGTCTTGTGTCAGTGTCCAGGCTGCAGATGGAAATTTGTATCTGAAGTTCTGGAGTGAGACTAGGGCTATTGCTGTAGATTTTGAAATTATATTTATATAACTGATATTTTAAAAAATTTACAGGGACTCTGAGAAGATGATGGAAACAACTTTTATAATCTCATTTTAAGGGTTAAAAGAATCAGCAACTTTCTACTCTTAAAGGCAAATGTTCTCATAATTCCCCATAAATCAGTATCCAGATTCTTTATGACTAGTTTTTGCTCCTCCTATTTGTGAATTCTTTGTAGATACTTCTTTGATTTTTCATTTGATACTAGTCCTGTGGTGCTGCATTATTTGGAAGAGGTACAAGTTAGACTACCCTTTTTAAAAACTCTGAGGTAACTCCTAATCTACCATAATGCTTAGTGCATAGTAAATACTTGCAGATTAATAATTTGTTTAGGTGACATGGAAATGCAGAGTTACTGAGACTATATATAACCTTGATGGGTTGGAGCTCTTGAGGAGCAAAATACTTAGGTTGGCTAGAATATTGTGTGATCGAAACCAAGGTTAAAGAGCTCACTGTGCTTCATGGAAGAAAAATCTGCAATCCATAGCCACAGGCTACCCCTGTGAAAATATGGAAGCTCTCTCTCCAGCAAGTGGGATGTAACTTTAACCACTAGGTTGAACTAGCGAGATGAGGTATACTCTTGCCATCCTTTTCAGTTGACTTAAACAGAGACAGATGAGTGACAGACATTTTTGCCAGTGAGCTCTTGGAGGACTAGGTTAGGTCTTGTCTTCTAATTATTTGTATTTCTCATAGAGCAAGTACTATGTCTGTTCTACAAACCTATTGACTGATAACTAGTTTAAAAGGAGAATCTGACCAAGTGTAAAAGACAAACCTTTTCCTTGCATTTTCTGGGCCCATTATGTTACAAACATTAACAGGCTTTATTTAATTCTTTTGAAGTAAAACACTTTTCTGGCACTTCTTTCCTTGTACTAGCTTAAGTAAGGTAGTCTTGCTTCATGCTGTCATCTTTTGAATTGTTTTGTTTAATTGCCCATCTTCTCCATTACCCTTTAACTTTGCAAAAAGACATGTTCCAAGCTTTCGTTTTGTTTTGTTTTGTTTTTACTTTGACACTGGCACGCCATAGGTGTGCAATAAATTTTTAATGAATGACTGGGTTAAGCATTTGTCTTATTAAGAGATGAAAATCTTTGAACAAATCAGTGAATGAACAAATTGCAGTTCAGTTGATCTTTTTTCTAAAGAGGAGTATTCCCAGAGCAGTCTGTTTGTGACTTGGAGAGATATTTGCTGGGGACTGAACTTTTTCTCCAGGGCAGTCATTCCTATACCTGGGGCTATTATAAAAGTATACTTTTTCCAACCCCATTACAGATTACTGAATCTGGGTGCTCTTTTTCTCCTACTTTAAACTGCCTGAGTGATTCTGATGCAGCCAGCCTGGGAATAATGTCATTGAGCATGGTCTGAGAGGCAAGAGGTGGGTAAGCTGCTGGTCATGGGCTTGTCCCCTTCTCCTCCTCAGATTCATTGTCTAGGAGTTGAACCAATAAGGTGATCTTTAGATTTCTTCCCTTCCTAAAATTTCGTGATATATAAAAACCCTTACACTTGGGTATTAGAAAATTGTTTTTCCTCATAATTGTAATTTTCCATAATCTTTAAAATTTGCCTAAAATAGCGTATTTGCTTTATAAGCGCACATAGATTTAAAATTCAAATAATTTTATAAGGCTTGTAACAAAAAATAAATTTTGTCACCTCTTAGTCTGCTCCCCAGACTACTCTCTGCTCTTCTTTATTTACCTCTAAGTGATAATGCTTATACTGCTATTTCTAGATTGCTCAGTTGTCAGTGTTGACTGACTTTTTACTATGGTAGATTAGGAGTTGCCTCTTTGAGAGTTTGTTTCAAAGGCCAGCCTGACCTGAATCTTTTCCAAAGGAATAGTAGTGACGATTTTTAAAGTATGTTAGGCTTTGCTTTTTGGTTTGGAATTGTCAGTGCAGACTTGATATATGCAGTGATACAGTATTTAAAATTGCTCCTTTAGTATTTAGCAGTGTTTCCATTTCTGTTTTTACTTTTGTTCAGCACCTTCTGATAATGGCCTTTTGATTTGCCATGACTTTAATTGATCAGTCTTAATTCCTAGGTCAGTAAAACGTTTGAATCCCATTCTGTTTTTCATGACTCAAAAAAAAATGTTTTGGAAACTATTATAATTATTTAAACTATTTATCCAATAATTATGTAATTGTGGAATGCAAGGGTGGGGGTGTAGGAAATGCTGACAGTTTTGAGTGTATGTACCAGTCACAGTAGTTGTCATTTAATTCTCACAGTAGCACTGAGAAGTAGATCCCTCCCCTCTTCCCCATTTTACAGATGAAGAAACAAAAGTTCAGAGAGATGTACTTTTTATCCCATAGCTAGTTACTAAAAGGATTTGGATCCCTATCAGTTTGACTCCAGAACCCACTACAGGTATACATCAAATTTTAAACTTTTTAATTGAAGCATAAGATATATACAGGAAAGAACAAATCATAAGTAGAGAGCTCAGTGAATCATCAAAATGAAACATGAATGTAACTAATACTAATTTAAACTTAAAAATGATGTTATCAGCATCCCAGAAGGCACCCTCTTGTTCCCTCCAAGTTATTACTCTTGCCATTCCTTCAAAGATAATTATCATGACTTCTGATACCAGATTCATTTGTTACAAGCGATAGCAGTTTTTGAACAGAATTTAATGTTATTCTTAATGTGTTTCCTTTTACATTTTTTGTTGTCACACGTAGAAATTCAATGCCAATTTTTCTTTAAGAAGCCAATCACCTCCATTTCTTTCTCTACAGAAAAGTGTAAATTTGTACCATCACATCAACTTAATGCTTTGTGTTAAATGCTTCCCCCTTTGAGGTGAATAATTGCTAGTTCATGGCTCTGTAGTCTCAGTCACTGTGAAGAACTCTTTAAAACCAATGACCTCTATAAATTTGTCACACCAGAATAAAAGTGTAGAGCTAAGTCCTATCTAAGGGGTTGTAAATGCTACTTGCTGAGATTTTTAAATGTTATAATAGGATCATTGTAAGTACTGTTTTTCTTTATCCAGTGTTTTTTAAAGCAATATTTGGTTTAAATATTAGGCCAAATAACTGCAATATTTTTAAAAAATATTAGTTATAGGAATTCTTATATGATATGTAAATCCTGAGCACAATGATCAGTTAGCAACTATAAGCAAATTTTCATCTCAGAAGTGCCTTCTACTTTATTTTTCCACAAAGACTGATTTATGCCTGAGACTTACATCCAGTTTTTTGACTCCAGGCATTTATTTAACATGGATCCTCGAGAAAAGGAGCAAAAAGTTCCCTAGTATATGTATGAAGAAGACAGTCTATTAGTATTTAAACAAATTCTTCAACATTTTTTTCTAATTATGAAAACAGAACGCATCTGTTAAAGGATACCTTAAATGTGCAGAAAATTGCAAAGAAAAATCTCTCATATTGCCCCTTCTGAGTGAGACCTGCTGATATTTTGAGGATATTTGTCTTTTCGCTCCTCATATATGTAAATATTTGTAATAAAATTGGAATTATAAAATATATTTAGTTTTACAGCTTGCTTTTTTCTGTTAATATTTATTCTTTGAACATGTATATTTAATATTATATACTTCTTTGAAAACATTAATAGTTGCATAATAACTGCAAACTCATGTGCCACTTAGTTTATTTAACCATTCTGTGTTTTTAAATCCGTTTTTTATTGTATCTGTGTTTATAAAGAGGTAATTATTACGGCTTTGCCACCCTGAATGTGCCTGATCTCGTCTGATCTCAGAAGCTAAGCAGGGTTGGGCCTGGTTAGTACTTGGATGGGAGACCACCTAGGAATACCAGGTTCTATAGGTATTTAAAAAAAAAAAAAGGAGAGAGAGAAGCTATTGGGTAGCAGGTGGGGGAGGGATACAGTTGAGAGGAAAGGGAGCTTTTATAAAACTGGATTTTGCTTGTTCACTTGTTGATCAAATATTTAGTGAGCCTCTGTGTCAGGCCCTGTGATAGGCTCTGAGATGCAGATGTAAATCTTTTCACATTGATGATCAGATATGATGAGCAAGGGTTTGAATTAATATCATAGTGGAGATGGGGATACAAAAGACAAGAAGGATTCCCAGAGATGTTGAAATAGTGAAGTCAGTTTTTTATAGCTGGGGAAGGATTGGGGCCATGTGAGTGAGTAGGAGACATCTAAGATTACTCCCATATTTCATCTTCAGGTAATTGGGATAGATGGTGGTATCATTTATTACTATAGGGACTACACAAGGGAAGAGCAAATTTGCTTGAAGTTTTGTTTTGGGCATAGTGAATTTGAGGTGCCTGTGGGCCACTAGGGAGAAATGTCTATTGGGAAGATGGATAGACGAAGCTAAGAAGAAAGATCTGGTCTAAAGAGATGGATCTGTGCATCATTGGCACCTAGATTTTGGTCTCAAGCATAGACTAAGGACCTGGTGGAGCTGCTGTGGGAGAACATAGAGTTAAGAGGGCCAAGGATAGAATCTGGGGAATGTCAGTGGTCAAGCATTGGGAGGGGTGTAGAGAAGCATGTGACAGACAGAGAACCATAATCGGAGAGAGGGGGTGGCATTGTGGTTGCTGAAAGAATAGAAGAAAAGAAGGTTGGACAACAATATCATATGCTGTGTTGTAGAGGTCTGGGAGGAGGACCAATGGCAAGTGTCTATTGCTTTTGGCAATTAGAAGGTCATTGATAAGAGGAGTTTTAAGGGAATGTTGGAGACAGAAGGAGGTAATGGCAGAGGAATAGTGGGTACGGAAATGGTGTGTGGTACCTAGAGATGGAAGGGCAGCAGTTGGTCAGATGTGGCATAGAAGGAGGGTTTTGTTTTAATAGAGACTTGAACAGGTTTATGTGCTGATGAGAAAGACCCAGTTAAAAGAGATTGAAGTTGTTGGAGAATTGGTGATTGATTATAAAGGAAAGGACCCAAGGAGAGTGATGGGTTTGGAGCATAGGTGGAAGGATTTAACTTGGACCAGAGGGAGATACTTTCTGTGAGAAAGCATGGAGTATTTGGGAGTTGTTGCTGGTACATGGAAGTAAGTGCTTAGTTTTCTCAAGACACTGGCTGAAAATGCAGATTGGGTGGGAGATGGGCTTGAGAATGGTGTCAGGATTTGGAATATCTGTGGTGGGGAGTAGAAGATCGAAGGGACTGAGGCCCAGAGAATGATTATAGCAGCACTGTGATTCTGTGGTTAGACCTCGATTTATAGAGGTACTAATTTACATGGTTGCATGATTTCTCACCAAGACTCTGGAGCCCAGTTAAAGGAGAATTTTCTTGACTATTTACTTCCTGAGGGAAGCCTCCCATGAATGTCCTAAGTTAAATTTCTTTATTATAGGTTCTCATAGCTCTGTTCTTTCCTTCTAGTACTCATTAGAGTTGTAGTTTTGCATTTGATTTTTATAATCGTTATTATAATATACAAGTTTACCTTCCCCAGTAACTAAAAGCTTTGAGCAAAGGTATATCTGATTTTGCTTATCATTGTGCAGTGTTTGACACCTAGTAGACACTTGATAATTTTTATTGAATGAGTCAAATATAAAGGTTCTCAACCAGTACAACTGTGGAACATGACTTGCTTCCATCTGAATCGTTATTGTCTGACCTGATCCTCTCCTGAAGGAGGGCAGGTGTCACCTAGTGTGGAGTAGTGGTTAATAGATCGCAGGCCCTGGAATGAAAATGCCTGGGTTCCTCCTAACCCCATTTCTAATCAGCTTCGTGACCTTGGGCAAATTCTTAATCTCTCTGTGCTCCAGTGTCCTCATCTGTAAAGTGTGGCTAGTAATAGGACCTACCTCAGGGATTGTCATAAAGCTTGCATGAGGGAATTCACAGAAAGCTTTTAGAACAGCATCTGACATGTAGAAGTTACTACTAGTGGCTTGAAAAAGCCTCCTAGGTGATTTTGGTTATCTTCTTTCCTTGAGACTCCTGGCTTTATGGTAAAAGATTAGCAGGGCAGGTACATGTTAGCATTTTATGTGTGTCCGTTCGTGGTCATATATTGAATATTGATCTTCAAGGGAAACAAGAGAAATCCCTGGACCATGATGGTCTTTTTGATCCAGTGGCACCCAGAAACAAAACCATTCTTGGTCCTGTAGGAGTATCACTAAGAAATAGAGGAAACACCATGTGACTTGTCATTTTGGTAGCCATCCTATATGAAGGATTAGTGAATGCTATCTGTTTTACTCTTGCCATGGTAAACTTTATTATTTGTTTCCCTTGCAGAGGAGGTCGCCAAGTTGGAGAAGCATTTGATGCTTCTCCGACAAGAGTATGTCAAGCTGCAGAAGAAATTGGCAGAGACAGAGAAGAGATGTACTCTTTTGGCCGCGCAAGCAAACAAGGAAAATAGCAGTGAGTCCTTCATCAGCCGTCTGCTGACAATTGTGGCCGACCTCTATGAGCAGGAACAGTATAGGTGAGCTCCTGGACACAGGACCAGTTTGGGGAAGCTGGCCCTTTTGCTTTATTCTCAGGCCACGTTGCAACTTCTCTCTTACTGACTTTCTTCTCAAGTTTATTTCTCTTTAATTGGGATATTAGCAAACCTTTAGTTTTTAGAATGTAAGCTCCTTGAAGCAAGGTTTTGGCTCATCTTCAGCACAGAGCTTGGAGTCATGGTGATAGTATCACTAATACAGACAGAAATTAGCTTTCATGTTCAGGGATTCAGAGAGAAGTCATTTTCTCTTGGGATGGTTAAAGAAGAAGTCTTGGAACTATTAGGCAGTTTAGCATGACGATTGAGGGTAGACTCTGGAACCACACAGCCTATGTTAAAAGCTCAGTTGGCCATTTATTATATATGTGAACAGGGTTACATGATGTACTTGAGGTTCTTAATCTGTAAAATGGGGAAGTAATACTACTACTTTCTTTACGATTGTTATGAAGATTAAATTAATAAATACATGTTTTAAGAACTTAGAACAGTGTCTGGCACATAGTAAGTGCTCAGTTGTTAGCTATCGTTCTTGAGTTTTGAGGTAAATATTAAAGACTAGGTAGGACTTAATAGAAAAGACAGTGATATTACCAGTAGAGGGAGTGGCTGAACATGAGAACATGCAGAAGATTTAGGGTACATGTTCACGTAGGGGAACACTGAGAGAGGTGGGAAAGGTAGGGTGGATTATATTGGGAAGCCAAGATGAGGAATTTGGACTTGATCCTCTAGGAGATGTAGAACAGAGTATTTCTGAGTTGTAAGACTGTCATAATCAAAGTAGTATTTTAGGAAGATTAACCTAGTAACATCATATAGGTAAAATTATAAAGAGAAGAGAGCCAGAGAGCTGCTGGATGTTGTTGTAAATAGCCAAGTCCAGAACTGATGGAGGAGTGAATTGAGATGATCTCCCTAGTAGCCAAATCCTTCATTCTATGCATATTCACACATCCATGTTTCTTTTCCACACCCACGAAGAAACATGGATGTGTGAATATGCATAGAATGAAGGATTTGGTTACTAGGGAGATGGATGATTGGACTAGATAAGACTTGGTAAAATTTCAAAATAAATTTTAACATTTAAAATAGGTTAAAATCCATAACTGCCATCTACCACCTTAATCATTTCTTAAAAAAAGAAAAATTTAATACCAAAAAAATAGGAAATATTATACTCTGATTAAAGGCCAGCCTTTTAAATTGAATGGGTATAGGTACTTGTAAAATATAGTTCATTGTCTTTTTTTTAATTTTCCTCTTTTTTTTTTCCCCAAGGACAAGTGAAAACTTTTATTTCTACTGGCTCAGGCTGAGAAGCCTGACATATTTCTCTTAGAGGCAGTTTCTCCCATTCTCCAAGGTTCTTACCCATTAGTACTCCCTTTACTTATTTTTTTTTTCCAGCTTTATTGAAATACAGTAAACAGTCTACGGCCATTCCACCCTGAACACGCCTGATCTCGTCTGATCTCGGAAGCTAAGCAGGGTTGGGCCTGGTTAGTACTTGGATGGGAGACCACTTAGGAAGACCAGGTGCTGTAGGTGTAAAAAATAAAAAAAAATATAATACACAATTAGTTTCTCATATTTATATTGTACAAGTCAATGAGTTTTTTTTTTCAATTATAGTTGGCATACAATAATATACCAGTTTCAGTTGTACAGCATAGTGATCAGAGATCCACGTAACTCGCAAAGCAGTCACCCCAGTAAATCTAGTACTCCTCTTCCCTCTTACATATTTATTACAACATTATTAACCATCTTCCCCATGCTAAACTCTACATCTCCATGTCTGTTCTGCAACTATCCATTTGTACCTCTTAATCCCTTTGCCTTTTTTTCTCTAATTCCCCCAGCCCCCCTCCCATCTAGTAGCCCTAAAATATTCTCTGTATCTACATGTTTATTTCCGCTTTTATTGTTGATTTTGTCCTTTAGATTCCACATGTATGTGAAATACTGCGATATTTGTCTTTCTCTATCTGACTCATTTCATTCAGTGCAATACTCTTTAGGTCCATCAAGGCAATATCTTGGTTTCCATTCCCTTCCTTTCAGTGTGCATGTTTCTTTTAATCTGAAGTGTGTCTCTTGTAGGCAGCATAAGTAGGGGTCTTGTTTTCTTATCTATTCAGCCACTCTATCTTTTGGTTGGAGCACCTAATTCTTTTCCATTTGAGATACTTGTTGATAGGAATGTAGTTATTACCACTCTTTGTTCCTGTTTTGATACATGATTTTGCTTCTCAAAGAACCCCTCCAACATTTCCCGTAATACTGACTTGGTGTTGATGAATTCCTTTTGCTTATCTTTGTCTGGGAAGCTCATTATCTGTCCTTCGACTCTAAATGATAGCTTTGCTGGATAAAGTATTGTTGGTTGTAGATCCTGGGTTTTCATCACATTGAATATGCTGTGCCAAGCCTTTCTGACATGCCAGTCTTATGGGTGCTCCCTTGTAGGGAACTAACCGCTTTTCTCTTGCTGCTTTTAAGATTCTCTTTGTATTTAACCTTTGGCATTTTAATTATGATGTGTCTTGGTGTGGGCCTCTTTGGGTTCCTTTTTCTTGGGACTCTGAGCTTCCTGGGGTTGTATGTCTATTTCCTTCACCAGGTGAGGGAAGTTTTCCATCATTATTTCTTCAAATAGCTCTTCAACGTCTTGTTTTCCTTCAGGTACTCCTATGACACAGATATTTTTACGTTTAATAGTGTCCGTAGGCTCCTTAAATTATTATATTCTTGGCTTCTTTTTTCTTGCTCTTCTGCTTGGATGTTCTTGGCTTCTCCATCCTTTATATCGGTGGTTTGATCTTCCTCTTTATCCACTCTGTTGATTCCCTCTAACATACTCTCCATCTCAGATCATGTGTTCTTCATCTCTGACTCGTTCTCTTTTATAATTTTCATTTCCATTTTTATGTTTTTATCTCTTCGTTAAAGTTCTCACTGAGTTCGTCTACACTTCCCCTCAGTTCATTGAGCATCTTAATAACCAGTGTTTTGAACTCCGCATCTGTTAGATTGCTTGACTCCATTATTCTGGGGTCTCTGTTCTGTTCTCTCATATGGTTTCTGCTTCTTTGTGTTCCCATTTTGGCTACCTTTTTCTGTGTCCATTTCTGTGTACTAAGCAAAGCTCCTAAGTCTGCCGGTCTTAGTAGTGTGGCTTTATGTAGTTGGTGTCTAGTGGCACAGTCCTGAAAGGGGTTCAGCTGCAGGCCAAGTTTAGCCCCAGCCCGTGCCTCTCCGAGGCCACCTGTTAAGATTCAACAAACAATCTCCAGATGCAGTGCTTATAGTTGCCTCAAGAAACCACACTGGAAACCGAGGCCAGCTGCTGCACCAGTGTGGCGTCTTGGCACTGCTCAGCAAGGAGCACCTGAATGGATGAGGACACACCTGAATGTGGCTAGAGTGGGGCCAGGAGTTGAAGGGGGCAGAGTTTCAGGGAATCTTCTGGGCGGAGTGACCTCTGTTATCCAATTTGATGACATCTTGGTTATGGCGGTGCTGTGTCCGCACACTAGGAGGGTGGAGGGTTCTACAGAGTAGCGATGGACACTGCAGGCACTACTGTCCAGGAGTGAGCCTCGCCTCCGGCTCTCACTCCGACAACTCAGTGTCCTCTTGTAAGTCCCTGGTGTTCCCTGCAGAACCAACCCGGCGCTGGTTGTCAGAGCAACAGGTCCGTCACTGCGAAAGTCCTCTCGTGGACACGGCCTCTTTAAGAGGCTTCTGCTGCAGCCCCTACCACAGCCTCAGTCCCACTCAGCCACTGGGACTGGGCAGCCTTCTACCTTCTCCCCCTCCTACCTTCTCCTGTTGCAGGTTGATTAATTATTTCTCTCCCTAGTTGTGGTGCTTCTGTTCGTCTAGATCCCAGTAGACTTTCCTTTGTGTTTGCTCTGTGTTTCTGTCACAACTTGGATTTGGTCACAAGAGGGATAAAGAAAGCCTCTATCATCTACACCATTTTTATTTCCCAGCACTTTTTTAATTACTTATCAATTAATTGCATTCATTATACTGTTGTCCTTCTAAGAGACAATGGGAAAGAGACTAGGCTGTTTTCCATTCTGTTCTCTTCTTACCTACCTAGTCAACTGTGGTATGATCTCATGGCTACTGTGGGTCTCTCTCCATCTTCTAAAACTTGTCCTTTATCTAAAGAAGATTTACTACACCTGTGTTATCTACAGTTGACTGGTGGGGAACGGAGCATTCAGAGGACTGAGCTTTTGAAATGGAGTAACTGAATTGGAAAAGCAGTTTCTAAAGCAGATGCTCTTTTACCAATTTTGTTGAAGAATTTAAATAGTATTGTTATGTGCTGCTCAGTAACTGGAGTAACTGAAGTTGGTGTTAAAATTTTTAAATTGAGAAATGTGGATGAAATTGGTACATTTATTTTTACTTAAGTTCAGGAAAAGAGTTTTGTCCCATAAGATAGCTAAAAATGATGATTACATGTAGTTATTGCATTCATTTTTTTAGCAACCAAGCTTTTAATTTATTCCTATTAAAATGTTTGATCGAGAAAGTCTAGCAAGAAGCTCTTTATTCTTTTTGTCCAGTAACAACATCCTAGTACTCATTTTGAAAGGAAACAGTCTTTAATCGACTAAAATGAAATGGGAAAAAATTACTAGTTTCTACATACAGTCCTCATAGACTTGTCCAATTTTCCATTTTTGAATTGTATTTTTAAAAAGCTA
Organism: Pteropus medius; assembly: GCF_902729225.1. Classification (NCBI taxonomy): domain Eukaryota; kingdom Metazoa; phylum Chordata; class Mammalia; order Chiroptera; family Pteropodidae; genus Pteropus; species Pteropus medius. Next base: position 17,224,545 of record NW_024349799.1, on the reverse strand, counting down.
TCATTAGAAATTATTAGTGAAATCCTTTATTCCTTTTGGTATGTTCAACTACAAAAGAGAAAAAAATTTGACCTGATATTCATGGATAGTTGTAGGAATTTTATAGAGACATTTAGTTTTATAATTTTTGTGGGTAAAAGACTTGTGGCTGAAATAGTAAACAGTGAATATTCACTTAAGTTATTAGATTAATAGTTGATAAGTAAATTTAGAGTTTAAAAATTATATATGCTTTGTAAATAGCCAGCTCTTTGTTTTCATTAAATTTTTAAAACTTTATGTAGGATGTGATTTGAAACAGAATTTTATGTTCTGTTTTAAATGGAATATTAATCCCATTTCTTCATTTATTGGTTAATAACGTTTTACTATGTTAACAGTAGTTTATAATAATTCAAATAATAAGGACCCTATTACTCTTTTAATCTAACATAATTAGTTGCAGCTAGGTTTTTAATAGAACTAGAATTGTTGATATGCTTACATAATTATAAAGTATGTTCTAGACAGTGCTTTTGTGGGGTAAAATGTCTGCATCAAGCATTGTATAGAAACAGTATTCTATGTGGGTCTCCTTTTAAGTGGATGAGTTAATTCATGTAATAGTTTTTTTTCTTTTTTCTCATGTAATTTTGTGTATTTAGTTTCTAAAGGCTTTCCAACCTAAAAATATTTTAAAAGGAAGTATGAAAACAAACAAAAAAAAGTCTAAATACAAGCAGGATGATGATGATAATTAATGGCTTTGGATTGCTGCCAACATAGCCATATGGCACATGTTGTGTTAGCTCAGTAGGTCATTCTTAGGTTTTTGTTAACTGCCCACATGCTTTCCTCTGTTAGCATTTGATATTGCAGAGTTAAGCATAAACAACTATTTGGAAAGCTCTTTTCACGTAATGGTATGTCATAAGTATGGAAAACATGTTTGAAAGAAAGGTTTCTTCTACTGTATTTCTTTATAAATCATTGAGTAAAAGATGGCCAGTAATAGGTCTGAATATTTTCTGGTGAGAACAGGAGGCTAGATATTGGGTTTCGTATACGTGACTAATTTATCAAAGCTAATTTGTTCATCATTTTTCTGTTGAACCTTGCTTGAGCATTAATATGATATGAAGTTTAGCAGCATTGTAGTTTCATAGCTGCCTTCACAATCTTTAAGCTTTCTTTCTCCTGATGATTTATCTTCATTCTGCATAAAACCTTTTCTACATTTTATATGAATATTAATCATCCTGTTTAACTTGTAGGTTCACCACTGTAAGAAATCCTATTAGAGGTTGTTTTTAAAGCAGAACATCCCGTGTGAACTAAAACTGGAATTTAGAAATAGAAAACATGTCTAGCAACATATTGTAAACTCGACCCATAAGAATTCAGTGGTAGCATAGAGAAATAGTTTTGCTGTGATTTTTTTTTCTTTTGCACATGCATGTTGATCAATACTTATATATTTGTCAGCTGTGAATTCTAGCCATATCTAGTTATGACTTTTTTGTTTTTATATTTGTGGATATGTTTTCTTCATCAGTGATCTGAAGATAAAGGTTGGGGGCAGGCACATCAATGCTCACAAGTTTGTCCTGGCGGCCCGCAGTGACAGCTGGAGTCTGGCCAATTTGTCTTCCACCAAGGAGCTGGACCTGTCAGGTGAGCCTCTGAGCAGTTGGAGACTTAAAACTGCCAGCACAAGAAGTCTTGGCAGAAGGTTATGGTGTGTCATTTTGAAATGTTTGTGGAACAATGAAAGTGGAATACTTATCAATCGATAGTGACCATGAACTAGTTAAATAATTATGAATTAGTAAACTTTGTGAATACCTCTGTTTACTACCTGGCTAATAAATAGTAAATATTTAAATGTGCCTGAACTTTCCTATTGTAAACAATACGCATGGTTTGATCCCTGCTGTAAGTTTTACTTTCTAGAGTGATCCTCTGCAGAGCAGTTCTTTTGTGGCTTTGGTAGATGAGGCAGGCACCTACTAATAAAATAGTTGATAATACAGCTATGACATCTTTACTTTTCTTTCTAAAATTTATATTTGAAGTGTATTATGGGGAGAGTTCCAAGGAGGTGATGGCATATATGGACCTGTTCATGTTTAATTGTGCGTTTTGTCCAGAAGTCCTGCTGAAATGCCTGGGTGGGTGTAGGTATGATTGCCTAAATCTGGACTTGCAGCAGCTGAAACTTCCCAAGAAGCCTGTGTGTTATGCAATACGTGGAAGCACTGATACTGCTTGGCTGGCCAGCAGTTTGAGGAAAATTGGAAATAGGCTCTTGTAAACAAGTGTATAAATAGCGTAAAAGCTATGTTTTAAATGGTTGAACTCTTTCCACACTAATGGACTTGATCTAATCATTTTATGGCTTTATTGGTATTTCGTTCTCAAAATTATTCCATTAATATCACAAATGCTGATATCACAAATGTTGAGTGGCAGGCACTTTTCAAGATGTTTGGGATACAGCAGTGAATGGAATTAAATTCCTATTTGCATGGAACTTATATCTTAGAATGGTTGACTTTCTAAGCTCCATATTTTCTTTTGAAGTTCTCATATAATTGGTTATTTCTTAAAATTCAAAATACACAACTTTAATTCTTTCATTATTAAAGAATTTTAGCACATGTTGACAAAGATACAATAGGCATTATAAAGTATTTAAAACATTTGGATATATGTTTTATATAAATCATATATCATACCTTGTTCAAAAAAGTAAAAAGTTTTTGCCTGATGTGATGCACTGACAAAGGCACAGTCACTTTTGTAGGATTCTTGACCATAAATGCATAACCTTAATCTAATTATGAGAAAGTAGCAGACAAACCCAAATTGAAGAACAGTTCCTCAAAATAACTGGCCCTGTTACTCAAAGACATTAAGGTCATGAAAGATAAGGCTTAAATTCTTAAAGATTGGAGGAAACTAAGGAGCCATGACAACTAAATGCATTGTGGAATCTTCAGTTGGATTCTGGACCATAGAAAGGACATTGGGAAAATTGGCAAAATTTGTAAAGGTCTCTGATCCGTTAATAGTATTGTATCGGTCCTAAATACCTGGTTTTGATAATTGTACTATGGTTATGAGATGTTAATGTTAGAGAAAGAAGGAAGAGTAAAGGGTATGTATAATGGAACTCTACAACTTTTCTGTAAGTCTGAAATTATTTCAGAGTATAAAGAGAAAAGGCATATATTTGTTTTATTTCTTATTAAGTGTGAAGATGTAAATTTCATCAACTGGGAAGAAAATATAACTGTTAGCTCAACACAGTATAACAAATCTTAAGACCAGGAGGAGAGCCTTTTGTGAAATAAAACACTTTGTTTCAGGCAAAATGGTTTGTTTATTGCCTCTCTATAGCACTTTAGCAATAGCAGCTAACATTGTGAGAGGTTCCAGTTCATTAGAATAGCTGTTTCGAAGCTAGAATTTCTTGAATGCTTTCTCCAGCAAAGATCTTCTGGTTCTCTGGCATAAGAGTTTATGGTGAGTCATTCAGCTTTCCTGGAATGTGTCCTGGGTTCATGCCCAAGAACAGAAAGCATCCTTCTTCCATTCTGGTTAGGAAAGCTGTGCACTAAAGCACCACCTGGGAGGTTGCCTTTTGCAGTGACAATAGCATAGATTCCCCGCGCTGCGCTGAGGCACACTAAGGTGCTACAGCAAACTCACAGGGGATCTGCATGACATTTTAAGTTTTCAAGAGAAACACAACAATGCTCCACATCTGTTGAATGCCATGTGAACTATTATTAAGGTTGTTCAGTTCCAGTATTAGGTCATGCTGCGTTCCTTTTGATGATGTCTATGGTATTTTAAAAATATGTTATTTGATATTCCTCTCCTGAAGGATAGCATGACTAAACTCTAATGGTTAGATTGTGGTAGAAGTGACAACATTTTACTTCGGAAATAGGTTCATGGAAGGCATTGTGACTTCCTTCCTTCCTTTGGAAGTTAGCTACTATGTAATGAAGATATTCAAATAGCCTTGTGACCTCCTGCTAATAGCTAAGAACCCCTCTTAGAGCTTCAAAAATCTGTTTTTGCAAATGTTTTTATGCTTGATATTGTCCCACAGATCCTTTAAACTATCCTCATTTAAAAAAAATTTTTTTTTTTGTTTTTGCTGTTCGAATTGGATTTTTTCTGCTTCCTTGTCTGCCAAATCACTGATTCAATCCTCTGCTTCATCTAATCTGCTGATTTCATCTAATGTATTCTTCATTTCATTTATTCATTTCTGACTGGTTCTTTATGTTCTTTTCTTTTTGTTGAAGTTCTCACTGAAATCATCTATTTTTTACCCCCTAAATTCATTGAACAGCCTTATAACCAGTGTTTTGAACTCTGCATCTGGTAGAATGCTTGTCTCAATCTTCTTTAGTTCTTTTTCTGGATTTTTGTCCTTTTCTTTTATTTGGGACATGTTTCTTTGTCTCATCATCTTGGCTGCCTCCTTGTGTTTGTTTCTATGTTTTACATAGATCTGTTATGTGTCCCGGTCTTGGCAGAGAGGGGCCTTATATAGTAGGTATCTTTTGTCGCCCAGTGGCACAGACTTACTGTTCACCTGAGCTGCTCCAGGAGTGCCCTTGTGTGGTTTGTGTGCGCTCTCCTGTTGTAGTTGAGCCTTGATTGCTGTTGGCACATCAGTAGGTGGGATTGACCCCTCAAGCTGACTGGCTGTTAGGGTTGGCCATAGCTACAGTGGACAAGCTATTGTATGGAGGCTGACCCCACAGAGCAGGAAAGCCCTACCCTTAAAGCCAGATAATTTAGTTCCTCCCCATGTCTCCCTGGTGCTTTTCAAGCTGCTGTCTCGTCTCTGAAGTTTAAGGTGAATGTTTGTGAGTGAGTCTGAGCTTGGGCCCTTTAGGAGGATGCCTGGCTCTATAGGCATCTCACCTGGACTGCGCGTCCCAGGTGATTTTTATAGCCAGCTGTTGTGGAAACTCCTCTTCTTGGCACTGGTGCTCCAGGCCATGGGACTGGGACCCCTCACTCCTCAGTGGGGACTTCCACAGCTGAAATGTCCCTCCTGATTTCTTAACCACCACATGTGGCTGTGGGACCAACCCATTTCACATCTTCACCTTCCTTTCAGTCTCAATGTGACTTCTTTATATCTTCAGTTATAAGGGTTCTGTTCTGCTAGTGTTCGAGTGGTTCTTAAGGGCTGTTGTTCTGTAATTTAATTGTAATTTTGATGTGGTTTTGGGAGGAGACCAGCACCATGTTCACCTACTCCTCCATCTTGACCATAAGTCCTAATAATAGCAAATTTTTGCTAGCATTTACTGTTTGGTGGTAGTGTTCTGAGTACTTTATATGTGCTAACTCATTTATCTTTAGAACAACACTTATGAGGTAAGTATTGTTGTTTATTTTCACTTTATAGATGAGGAAACTGTGAAGCACACTATTAAATAACTTACCCAAGGTCACACAACAGTGTTTGAGCTGGGATTTGAACCCAGGCAGTTTGGTTGCAGAATCCATGCCATTAACCACAGTGCTGTGCTGCCTCTCACTTTTGGTTTCTTTTTCTTTCAACTTTATTGAGATATAAAGGAAGTGAAATAAAATACCTACATAAAAATGTATAATTTGATCAGTTTGACATAATTGTGAAACTATCACCACGTGCAGTAACATTTAATCTTAAAAGTTTCCTCATGTCTCTTTTTAATCTGTTTTTCCATCATCTTCAGGCAACCACTGATTTACTTTCACTCATTGTAGATTAGTTTACATTTTCTGGGCTTTTATAAAAATGGAATTATAGAGCACATAGTTTCTTTTGTCTCACTTCATTTACTCAAAGATTTTGAGATTCATCTAAAATCACAGACTGTTGTGATTTCAATTGTTTATTCTTTATTATTGTTGAATAGTATTCCATGTATTAATATACCACAGTTTGTTTTTTTCATTTACCTCTTGATGGATTTTTATATTCTTTCTTGTTTTTAGCTATTGAAAATAAAATTACTGTGCTCATTGTATATATGTCTTTGTGTAGGCATATGTTTTTGTTTCTCTTGGGTAAATATTTGGGAGTAATTATTTAATATGAAGAAACTACCAAACTGTTTTTCAAACTGACATATCACTTTACATTCTCATCAACAGTGTGTGTAAGAGTTCCAGTGGCTCTGCAATTCACTAGCATTTGGTATGGTCAGGTTGTTTTTTGTTTATAATTTTAGCTATTCTAATGGATGCGGAATGTACTATGATTTTATTTCGCATTCCTCTGATGATGAATAATGTTGAGCATTGTTTCAAGTGTTATTGACTATTTTAAGAGTTCTGTATATAATCCGGATACAAGTCATTTGTTTGAAAGTGAGCATTCTTGACTTATTCCTGATCTCAAAGGGAGACCATGACATCTTTAATCAATACGAAAATATTAGTTGGTTTTTCATAGATGTGCTTTATCAATTTGAGTGTTCTTAGTTTTTTAAGATTTATATGAATTAGTTTTGAATTTTGTCACTGTTTCGTGTCTACTTAAATGATTGTAGAATTTTTCTCTTATGCTATTAATATAGTAAATTACATTGATTTTTTTCAAATGTTAATCTTGTATTTCTGGGATAAGCTCTGTTTGGTTATTAATATTATCTTTTTATATATGTTGTCAGATCCTGTATGCTAATATTTTGTTAAGGATTTTTACATCGGTAATCGTGAGGGATATTGGTATGTAATTTTCTTTTTTGTAATGTCTTTGGTCATGTGAAATTTTGCACTTAGGGTTATGTTGGACTCAAAATGAGTTTGGGGGTGATCCTCATTCTCTGTTTTCTGAAAAAGTTTTGTAAGATTGATGTTATTGTTTCTTGATTGATAGAATTTATCACTGAAATCATCTAAGTCTGGAGTTTCCTTTTGGGGAAGGTTTTTGAGAAATTTTTAAGTAGACTTAGGGATGTTCAAATTTTTTTCTTAGTTTTGGAAAGCTATATTTTTCAGAAATTTGTCCATTTCATCTAATTTGTTGAATTTGCTGGTATAAAGTTGTTTGTAGTTTTCTCTTATTATTTTTTTAGTGTCTAGGGCAGCAACTCCTTTTTCATTCCTGGTCTTGGTGATTCATGTTTTCTCTTTCTTTCCTGATAGTCTAGTTATAAGTATGTCAGTTTTATTGATCTTTTTAATTTTGGCTTTGTTAATTTTAACTTTTTAAATTTTCTCTTTTGTCTGTTTTCTATATTATTGATATCTGTCTATTCTTCTTACTTTGGATTTACTTTACTCTTTTTTTTCTAATTTTTTAACATGGAACCTTGGATAATTTATTTTAGATCTTCTTTTCTAGTAAGAGGACTTAAAGCTGTAAGTTCCTCTCAGCACTGCTTTAGCTGCATCCTGTGATTTTTGATATATTTTCATTGTCATTTAGTTCAAGATATGTTCTAATTTTCCTTGTGATTTCTTCTTTCACCCAGGAATTATTTTGAAGTATGTTGCTTAATTTCTGGATATTTGGGGCATTTCCTAGATACTTTATTATTACTGATTTCTAATTTAATTTTGTTTTTGTCAGAGAACACACTTTATATGATTTTGATTCTTTTAAATTTATTGAGACTTGTTTTATGGCTCAGCATATGGTCTGATTTGGTGAGTATATGTCTACTTGGAAAGAAAATATATTCAGCAGTTGGATGTAGTGTTCTTTAAATGTCAGATCAAGGTGTTTGATAATGTTGTTCAGACCTTCTATATATTCTTTTTCTTTTTGTCTAGTTCTGTCAGTTTCTTAAAGGTGGGTATTAACATCTATAATTTCAGAATTGTCAAGTTTTCCCTTTAATTTTGTCAATTTTTGCTTCATATATTTTGGGCCTTCATCCTTATAATGTACACATTTATAATTATGACATCATAATGAATTGTGGCTTTTATCATTTTGAAATAATATTTATATCTGGTAATACTTTTTGTCTTAAAGTCTTTTATCTGATATTAAATAGTTACTGCAGCCTTGGTATGCTTACTATTTTCATGGTATCTCTTTTCCTGTTTGTTTACTTTCAATATATCTGGCTTTTATATTTGAAGTATATCTCTTGTAGGCAGCATATAGTGAGGTCTTGCTTTATCATCTCTTCTTTTTAACTTGAGTGTTTAGATCATTAAATTTAATGTGATTATTTTGAACGATAAGGCAACCGTTTTATTTGTTTTGTTTGTCCCCTCTTTTTATTCAGTGTACTCATTTTCTTGCCTTCTTTTGGATGATTTGAATGTTTAGTATTTTATTTAAATTTATCTTTTGACTTTTTGACTATACGTATCTCTTTGTATTATTGTTTTGTGGTTAATCTAGGGCAAAGTTCCTCAACCTCAGCACTGTTGATATTTTGGCTAGATAATTCTTTGTTGTGGGAGCTGTCCTGTGCATTGTAGGTTATTTAGTAATATCTCTGGCACTTAATGCCAATAGCACTCCCCCAGTTTTGACAACCAGAAATATTTCCAGACATTGCCAGATGTCCCTTGGGAGGCAAAATTGGCATGATTGAGAACCACTACTCTAGAGATTATGATACATATATTTTCCCCTAATCTTTTATAGTGTGTTTATAATCTATTTGTGCTATACCATGTAAAATGTAAGAACCTTGCAACTATAATGATCCCTTTAACACCTTCACCACTAACTTTTATGTCGTAGTTGTCATAGATATTACATGTACATACACTGAAAATCCCACTAGTGTTTTAGATTTTGCTCTTAATAGTCATACATACTATTGGAAACTTAAGAGAATAAAAAGCCATTTATATTTACTCAGATATTTCCTTTACTGTTGTTCTTCCTTCATTCTTCAAGATCCAGATTTCCTTCTGCTATTATTTCCCTTCAGCCTGAAGAACTTCCTTTAGCATTTCTTATAGACCAGATCTGCTAGTGACAAAGTCTCTTCCTTCATCTGAATATGTCTTTATTTTGTCTTCATTTCTAAAGGATATTTTCCCTGGATGTAGAAACCTGAGTTGACAGTTCTTTTTTTTTTTAAAGCACTTTAAAGATTTTTAAAACACAGTTTTTCCACTGTGTTCTGGCCTCTAGTTTTTGATGAGAAGTCTGCAGTCACTGGAATCTTTTCCCTATATGTAATGGTCATTTTGCTCTAGTTGCTTTCAAGACCTTTTCTTTTCTTTATTTTATGTTTTAATTGTGGTAAAATAACATATAACATAAAACTTACCATCTTAAACATTTTTAAGTGCTCAGTTCAGTAGTGTTAAATATATTCACATTGTTGTGCATCCAATCTCCAGAACTTTTTTATTTTGCAAAACTGAAACTCTGTACCCATAAACAACTCCCATTTCTCCCTGTCTGTGGTCCCTGGTAACTAACAATCTACTTTCTGTTTCTATGAGTTTGACAACTTTTATTACCTCATATAAATGGAATCATACAGTATTTGTCTTTTTGTGACTTATCTCATTTAACATAATGTCCTTAAGGTTCATCTATGTTGTAGTATATGTCAGAATTTTCTTCCTTTTTAAGATTGAATAATATTCCTTTGCATCTATATACCATATTTTTATCTATTCATCCACTGATGGACATTTGCATTGCTTCCACATCTTGGCTATTGTGAGTAATGCTATGAATATGGTTGTATACATATCTCTTTAAGATCTTCTTTCAATTTTTTTGGATGTATACCCAGAAGTGGAATTGATGGATCATATAATAATTCTATTTTTAATTTTTTGAAGAACTGCCATACTATTTTTCATAGGGACTGCACCATTTTATGTTTCCACTGGCAGTGCACAGAGTTCCAGTTTGTCCACATCCTTACCAACACTTGCTATTTCCTGGGTTGGATTTTTTTTGACAATGGGTGTTCTAGTGGATGTGAGGTAATCAAGATATGTTCTTTGTGTTTAGTTTGCAGCAGTTTTATTATGATGTGTCTAGATATGATTTAGTTTTTCGCTGGAGTTCCTTGATCTTGAATCTAAAAACTAATCTCTGTCACCACATTTGGACAGTTCTTGACCATCATTTCTTCAAATATTTTTCTTCCTTGATCTTTTTCTTCTCTCCTTCTGAGACTCCATTGACGCTTTTACTAAACCTTTTGTTACTATCCCACAAGTTTCCTTGAGGTTCTTTTTTCCTCCCAGTCTTTTTAAACTGTCTGTTCTTTAGATAGGATAATTTCTATTGATCTGTCTTTCAAGTTTACTGACTTTTTCTTCTGCCATTTTCATTCTGCTGTTTAGCCCATGGTGTGAGTTTTTATAATGGATATTGTAGTTTTTATTTCTATAATTTTCATTTGTTTTTATAGCTTATATGCCGAAAAGTCATACCTTTTAATTTGAAGTGTGTTTTTCTTTATCTTCTGGAGCATCATTAAACCTATATCTAGGTCATCTTGGGGTTAGAATATGTCGATTTTCTTTTCCCTTGAGAAATGGTCATTTTTCTTTTTTTTTCTTTTTTACTATTATCAAATGATTTTGGATTGTATCCTGGACATTGTGATTGTGTTATATAGATTCTGAGTCCTGTATAATCCTCTGGAAAATGTTGAAGTCCTTAGGCTCAGACTGCAAGTTCTATTTCACTTTCTGTGGGTAGTGGTTCAGATATCACTTCAATATTTAAAGCTAGGTTGGGACTAATTCATGCATGAGCAGCTAGAAGTAAGCCAGAGACCTCTGTGGGTTCATACACAGAATTAGGAGATCACCTTCTCTGGCTCCTTTTCCTAGTCCATCTGGCCAGAAAGCTGGAATTTTATTGGAGTTTTAGGCATCCCCAAGGTCACCACAGCAGTGTTGCTCCTCTACTCTCAGGGCAAAGCCATAGAGCGGAAAAAAAAAATCTGGAAACTCATGCAGTGTGGTTGCTTCTTCAAGTTTTCCCTGCCCATACAATTCAGGGGCTTTTGTTTACATTTTAGAATCCTCAGATAGTTGTTTTTTTGTACTCTGTCTAGTGTTTTTAGCTATGGTTGGTTGAAATAGAATGGGGTTGTTACACTGCTATAATAGAATTAGAACCTCTATCCTAATATTCCTTTTTGACGTGGATTATTTAGAAGTATGGTTTGAGGGGGTGGTTATTTTTATTTATAAGAAGTTATATTTAAGATTGTGTCCTTGAACTGATTAAAGAGGATTTTTTACTGATTAAAGATGCAGCCTATCATGATTTTTTTAATTTTATGAATCAAAAACTATAAAGTAGACGAAGAAAAACAGTTGGAAACTCAGACAATTTAATTAAATGAGTCATAGCAGGAGATTCAAAACACCTTTCTCAGCTTTTGACAGATTAAATAGAATATTTATGTAACAAAATTAATTTCCTTAGTATGTTTCATTTAGTGGTTAATTACATACAGAAAAGACATTCTTTTCAAATGTCTTATAAAATATTTATTTAAAATAAAAAAATAATAAAATATTAGGCCACGTAGAAAATCTCAAATTCCCAAAAATGTGACTATATGTATCTTGGACTACAGTGAAGTCAGAAGTTTGGGTGTTATTTTTCTTTTCACCCTCACAATTGCAGATTTTTACGAGCTTGTGTGCTGGACCTTCTGAGGGGCACACTGCCTCTAAGTAGCACATACACCATGCAGATCATAGAGGTCACCTGGTTTCACTTCTTAGCGTCTAACTCCTTTTAAAGGTAACTCCCGGTTTATGGAGTTACCTGACTTTTTTTTTATCTGATTTTTACAACCACTTGCTTAAGTAGATTGGAAGCAGATAGACTTTATGATTTGCCTAAAAGTTCACAGTTGGAAGCACATACCCTCCATCTGATTCAGTGTTCTCTGCAGCCTTATACCACTGGCTGATTAATATGAGTCTCAAAATGGATTATTCTCAGTATATTTTGGAGATTAAGGAGAGAGTCAAGGCAGGAGTTGGAAAGCTTGGATATCACTTAAACTTTATTTGAAATTTTGCAGACCTCCAGGAAATCCCTGCTGGTGGTAGTTTTGAAGAAAATTATTTAGGTTTTGGTATATCAGTTGTACAGGTTAAGTTTATTGATTTGGACAATTGAGGGAGAGTTATTAAAGGAAATCAGCCAAATTTTAAAACAGAATGAAAGAAACTATTACAGAGAAAGTGTTTGAAGGTAGTGGTGTTGTGGGTGCTCTCATCATTAGAAATAAGCTATTTTTCCAAGATAAGGCTGTATAAGAGGAGTACTATATATAGTTTTGGCATTTGGGGTGACACTGGACAAATCACATAACTTACATATATTTTTCTTTTCATTAAAAGACCACTGAGATATTAAACCCAATTTACAAAGTTAGCTCAGAAATTCATTTTATTTCCAAGATCTACTCTATGTACCTTAGTTTTAGCTGAAGTACTTCTTCAAGTTGATTGTTTAAATAAATAGATTCTCATCTGATTTTAAACTATTTTCTCTCTCTTAAAACATTTAAAAAGTGCAATTACTCCATTACCAGGAAAGAGAGAAGAGAAAAAATAAACCTTAACATGATCACTATTAGCATCTTGGTTTACTTTCACTGTTTTTTTTTTTTTCATTATGCTTTTTTCTTTCTTTTACTATCTGGCTATTTTAGAAGATAATAGTAAATCAATGTGGTTGCGAGTAAATCAGGGACACTCACTTGACATTAACTTCCTTCAACTCTTTCCTCCCCACTATTGTTGGAAGGGAAGGGGTTAATAGAAGCTAATTAGTTGTTGCCTAATTACTGAGTTAATAAGATGTTACTGGTCCATGTTGCATCTTTCTTAGATAATCAAGCATTGAGTAGCTTCTTAATCCTTAATAAGTATCAATATCATGTTGAGGATTTATTAGAACACAAATGCAGGGGGCCCAACCCCGGAGTTTCCGATATAGTAGATCTGGCATGGGCCTGAGAATAAGAATTTCTAATAAGTTCCCAGATGATACTGATTCTCCTAGCCCAGGACTGCACTTTGAGAATCTCTGGTGTAGATCATGATTTTATGTGATCCTCTAACCATCACTGTCCTTATTCTGGTTAATCAAGAATTGACTCTTCATTGAAATCAAAGTTTAGATATTTTATACTACGATTTTCATCCCAAGTTGTTGTAGAGTCTTTAACTTAAAAAATTATACATGTTCATTAAGTAAAAATCAGGGGAAAAATAAGCTAAATGAAAAATTAGTTGTGAATTCCATCAGGGTTGATATTTTAGTGCGGTGTATATCCTTCTAATCTCAGTAGATAGACAGGTGGGCAGTTTATCTATTGCCTACTCCCCCGAGGTCAGATTAGAGACATACAGACACAAAACTGTATGTGTGTGTGGTATGTATGTATGTATATACACTCACGCACATATGTACACACACAAATATACCTAACAGAAAAAGAGATTGCATAATACATGTATTTTTAGCCTGCTTTTTTTTATTATATAGTGAATATCTTTATGCTGAATGTAGTTCTAAATAATTTTAATTGATGCAAAAATTTCCAGTGTGTATATTGTAATTTAATTTGTTCTCCATCATTGGACACTTTTAAGATTTTTGTTCCAGTTTTTAGTTACTAAAAATAATAGCATGTTGACTATGTTAGTACATATATTTCTCTATATTTGCTCAGTTATTTTCTTAGGATAATAATCTACACATATAATTGCTGTGTAAAAGGTTATGTACTTTTAAGAATCTTTGCTGATTTGAGAGACAAAAACATTATTCTAGTGTTTAAATTTGTGTTTAGTTATTGGTAAGGTTTATTGGCCATTTTTATTTATCTTTGTGAATTTCCTGTTTATATCCATTGCCATTTTTTTTCCATTGTTTGCCCATCTTTTCTTTTTTTGTAAGGTCTTTTATTAGAATGTAAACTCTTTGTCATATGTTTAAAATATTTTCCCCTATTTTATTTGATTTACATCTTTAGTAGGTTCATTTTCCTCGCTGTCTACCCCTTGCAAAACTTTTAACATTTTTCTGGAGTCTGATGCTGCCTAGAATGCTTAATCACCATTTTTAACAGCTGTGCGATATTTTTTTGATTTGGGTGTACCAGAACTCATTAATAAGCTTCAAATATTAGGGGTCCTCAAGAAAGCTTAAGTGTGTCATTGGGACTTTGTTTTCAGTTTATCTACCTTCTTTCTTTAACCAGATGCTAACCCTGAGGTGACAATGACAATGCTTCGCTGGATCTATACAGATGAGTTGGAGTTCAAAGAAGATGATGTGTTCCTGACTGAATTGATGAAACTAGCTAATCGATTTCAGCTACAGCTCCTTAGGGAGAGGCAAGTCACAGCAGATATATTCAAGCACCTCAGATGGTGGTGGCTGAGTTTTAATTATGCCAAGCTCTGGGAAAACAGCTTCTTCCGATAATGTAAATAACTTTTGCAAGGTGTTCTTTTAAAGGCTATAGTGGAGAGAGACTTTAATCTCCCTGGCATTGTGTTATCTTGTAAAGCTAAATTTTGCTAAAGCTTTTACATATTCTCTTTTCTTTTACTGCTTTATTACCTAAGATTATATAGTTCTGTGAATTGATAAATGGAATATGAAATAATATAATCCAGTGTCCAAGCCCTCAACTTTCCCTCCTGTACCATTTCCTTTGACATTTTATGAAAGAGACTTTCTGATCTACTTGAAGTCCTTGTATTCCTAAATTAATACATGACAGTATGGCTCAGTTAAGTGTCATAACCAGTGTCTCTGAGGTCTTCTGTGGTCGCTTCGGCAGCACATATACTAAAACATTGATCTTCATGTGTTACTGCTTTTTAGGTTTTCAAGGAAAGAGCCTGCTGTGTTTTTTTTATATTGCATTTTCTCTGTTGCTCTCCCAAGTTGACCTTTTTGAACAACAGAAAACAAATGATATCGGGCAAAACGCCCTTTAGTTTCTGTTGTAGATGTGGCCCTTGGTAGTTAGCTTGGTCGATGGAGTGTCTTTTTATATCTATATCATTTGATGATCTTTTGTATCGTGGCTGTGTGAAGAAAGGGATTTTATCCTGGATGGGTGAAGGGATAGTTTCAACCATCAAGAGGCATTCTACCTGTTTTTGTGTTGCCCTCAGAGAGCCAAGGGAAACCTTGCTACCTAGAGCTGCTTGTTCTGTTTTCACTGTGGGGCTGATGTTTCCCTTGAGATGGCCCGTTATGCCCATATGAATCCGTACACTGGTTACTCCTGACTTTCTATGATTGACGTGGGTTTAAGTGCATTTTAATACCTAAATCCAATAATTAAGAAAAAACTGAAACAGTTCTAAGGTTAGTAAAGCTAGCTTTACCATTGAGGCATTGTAATTAACTCGTTGTTTGGGTGAGTTTTTGAACCATCTGAGAGTGAAATGAAAACAATTTTAATTAGATTGAATGTGATCTATAGCCCACCCCCCAAGATTTCCTGAGCTTTCTCTCATTGACCTTGTCAGACTTTGATAAAAATGCCCTGGGGTTGGAGTAGTTTAGATAATTGTAATCTGTGTAATGGATTCATTAATTAAAATGTTTGTTGTTATTGACCAATTAGGCTTTGTAACTATTAACATTACCAGGCTCAGTTTTGTATTGTTGGATGTGGACATTAAGTTGTTACCTGTTAGGGATTTTGTTAAGAGCTGGGATGGAAGAGACCCAGGAGTGGATTCACATGTTAGCTTTTAAAAGGTTGCAGAGTGCCCACTGCTGTCTGCGGGAGAAATTACACATTTGAGATAGTAAGCGAAAGGGCTCAGATACAAATGGGTGCATTTAAGTATGAAGTGGGTGTTAATCATTTTTTGTAACGTAAGGATCTCAGTGGTTTGGGAATGCTATCACCAATTTGATGAAGTTTTTTGGTAAGTATTATCAGGAATATACTCTTTCAAAAAAATAATATTATGCTAAAAATTGATAGTTAAAATAATTTTCTTGATTATTTTTTCTTAAATACATGTTCAACGTATGGTATTTGGAAAATATAGAATGATATAAAGAAAAAAACTAAGCCTTTTGTAATTCAACCACTGTAGCCTTTTGTTATTTATCTTTTCACTGTTTTTCTGTCTTATTCATACACATGGGATTGATACTAAAATTAAGAGTTTGTGGGACACTTTAATATATGCTTGATTTTGTACTTTAAAATTTATATTTACTGTTTTTGTGTGTCTGTATCCTTTTTGTACTCTAAAATTAAAAACATGTATTAACAAAATCCCTTCAGAGGAAAGTTAGTCTATCTTGCTACTTTTTAAAGAGAAAATATGAACTGAGAATCATGAATTTTATTGAAATATAATAGACAACTAGTTGCTTGTATTTACATTGTATAATTCAGTGAGTTTTTAAAAAAATTATAGTTGACATACAATAGTATACCAGTTTCAGTTATATAGCATATTGATCAGAGATCCATATAACTCGCAAAGTGATCACTCCACTAAATCTAATACCCCTTTACCGCACTGCATATTTATTCCAATGTTATTAACCATCTTCCCCATGCTGCACTCTATATCTCCATGTCTATTCTGCAACTATCCATTTGTACCTCTTAATCCCTTTGCCTTTTTTCGCTGTCCCCCACAACTCCCCTCCCACCTAGTATCCCTCCAAATATTCTCTGTCTCTATGCGTTTATTTCCACTTTTGTTGTTGATTTCGTTCTTTAGATTCCACATGTATGTGAAATCATGCGATATTTGTCTTTCTCTGACCCATTTCATTTAGCGCAATACCCTCTAGGTCCATCAAGGCAATAATATCTTTTTCCATCCCCTTCCTTTTAGTCTGTGTGTGTCTTTTAATCTGAAGTGAGTCTCTTGTAGGCATCATATGTAGAAGAATCGTGAATTTTAAATAAGATTATATGTTCTTCAGTTGTGTTACTATTTATATCCTGTGCAACTAGTGAATGGTACTCTGGGGATCCCAGAGTTAAGTGAAAAGGAAGTGTCTGCCAGTTGTCACAAAATATCTGTTTTCATGAAGCATAGCTGAGACTATCTTGGTTTAGTGTCATTTGGCTGTAGAAAAGAGAATGGAATTTTCAGACTCTCAGCGTTATCTGTAAAAGTGCTTTGTAAAGTGCTTTGCAAAGATGAGTCAGTACTCCCTGAGATTGTACCATGTGTTAGGACACTAGGATGGCAAGACCACAGATGGTTGTCATTGTAAAAGTGGTAAAAGTTTCATATATATGAAAAGAGGACTTTTTTCCTGGAATGTTCTGATTTCCTAGCCGAGGTCAGAATGACTTCCTCAGACATGGCTATAGTATGGTGCGATTTTGGGAAAACTAGTGGTACAGACAGTGGAGGCTCAAAATTATAACATTATTACTCTTTGTTTTAGTACTTACTTAGATATTGTAATAATTTGATTTAAAAGTGCCCTGGGAGAGATGCTTCTTTATACTAAGTCACTGTTTCTTAAAAACAAAGGACTTAAATGTAGGTCTTGGAATAAAATAAATGTCTGCATTTACCGCTAGATGGAGAAATGACTCCAAGAATATTCTTGCTCCTAGCTTAACGTCTCATCTGTAGGAGTTTGAAAGTTTGTTCATCATTCTTCCCAGGTCTTTCACATGACTTTCCTTCTTTCTTCCCCATGCTCATGGTCTTTCTCCACTTGTTAACTAAATCTCACTTGTTAAAATTGGAAATTATTTGCTAGCCAATCAGTTATTCATTGTAATAGTACTGAAACCCATTCATATTAGTTATTAAATTATGTAACTTCCTTGAGGACCTCAGACTTACAAGCATACCTATTATGTACCTTTTACTGTGCAAAGTTAACACAGTTTTCCTTTATCTTGAAAAATACACAGAGATCTCTAAACCTCTGAAATAGAGTATCCTTATTGTATAGAGGAGGTGCTAGCGGTACACAGAGAGCTAATGTGTTTTGGCCTCTAAAATTCAGTGTATCTCAACCCAGTCTTTCTCAGCTCACAATTCCTTTTTCTCTCATTACTACATTCTGTCCTTGTGAACAGAAAATGGTTTTTGTGGGGGCTGTGGGACAGAGGAGGCAATGGTGAGGTATCAGGGAATACCCCTGATATACTATATTAGGCTGCTGTGCTACCCTTGGAGGCGAATCTGATTTGTAGGGAGATGTACAGGCAAGAGAGATGGAAGGACCATACTACTGGCCTCCTTCCCCCCGGGCTGGTTCTGTGGAGGCTCACTAAGGTTCCCAGGAATTCTGGTGTAGTGGAAGCCTGGATCTTCCCAATGCTGGGTCTTCTGGACTAGGGTGTGTGCCTGCTTGTCTGTGTGCAATCCTTTCTACCCTGAGCTTGTCTGTGTGCAGCCCTTTCTACCCTGACAGAGTTGGTATTCTTTTATTAGTGATTGTGAGTCTTGTTGTTGTTACCAGGCTTTATGAGACATCCATTGTAGCCAGTTTTTCAGTCTTGGTGTACTGTGGTTTGACTCTTAGCTTAATTGTTTCTATACATGATAGATTTTTTTAAGTGGGCTTTTTATTTTTTAGTTTATTTATTTATTTTTTAGGCAAGGCAACCCTTGGTTGACCTCACAGATTGCAAAGACCTTGTCAGCTTACAATTCCTTATTTTTAAATTTTTTACACCTACAGCATCTGGTCTTCTTAGGTGGTCTCCCATCCAAGTACTAACCAGGCCCAACTCCGCTTAGCTTCCAAGATCAGATGGGATTGGGCTTGTTCAGGGTAGCATAGCCGTAGACATTAAGTGGGCTTTTTAAAACCAGCTTTATTGAGTTATAATTCACATACCAAACAATTCACCTTTAGGGAGGACTTTTAAGGAGGCGTTAATTTATTGAGGCATAGAGCTTCATATTTGAAGCTATTTCTAAGCCACACTTGTTGCACAATAGAGTTGTGTTGGTGAGAACTGCAAATGTGTCCCATATAATTAAATATCAAGGGACTAAATTTGACCCATTGTCTGATTTTACAGTTACCTGTATATATTATCCATGAGTTTCATGTGATTGCTTTTAAGGCAGTCGGGGGTTATGCTTAACATGTTTATTTACAGGTTATTTTGAGTCTGACCAGAGTGAACAATATAATATCGTAATGAAATGCTAATACTTTTAAAATATGGTAGCTATAATTTATTCATAACTAATTTGTTTAACCTTATACTTTAGTGTTACTGCACAGAGCCATCAGTATGCAGATCATTGCTTTGGTTTGTTCATTTGTGAATGTATTTGTCTTAATAATACTGTTCACTATTAATATTCTCTTTTAGATGTGAGAAGAGTGTTATGTCTTTGGTGAATGTCAGGAACTGTATTCGCTTCTATCAGACTGCAGAGGAACTGAATGCCAGCACCCTGATGAACTACTGTGCAGAAATTATTGCAAGTCATTGGGTGAGTGAAAGATTGAGGGTGTGGACAAAGTACCCTCACTGGAAGTCAGAAGACCTAGGCTTGGGACCTGGTTCCATGGAAAGGTATCTGTCTGGCGCCTAGTTTCCTCTTATTACAAAACTGAAGGCTGAGTGGTTGCATTTTTTGATGTGAGATTCTTTTTGGCTCTTAAAATCTCACAGTTCTGATTTCAGAGTAGAGGGCGGAAGATAGCTAAGGTCAAGAAAGTCTGGCAGTGAAGGTGCACCTGCCTTTACCTGCCATCTGCAGAAGTGGCTGTGAGCCACAGGAGCAGGTGCTGCCATGGGGCTAGCAGGCCTGCGGTGCTCGGCAGCACCATTTCAGAGTTTTTTCCCCTTACTTTCTCCATTGTGTGGAGAACATTGTTAAATTTAGATTTGCCCTTCTTAGGTAGCTTTCATCATAAAGAACGGTCTTGCATTTCTTTGTTATGTTTTGTTTTGCATTGTTAAAAAAAATCATAGCTATTGCTCTGTTTTATAATCTGGTTTCTGTGAATTGTTTGACTTTCAACATTGTAAGCAAAAGTGTCTTAAAGAATTGGATTTTAAAGTATTAAAACAAATAGTAACCTTTCTGCTAAAATGGGTAAAAATTTAGAGATCTGCAATATTAGAGACCAACTGTGACTCAGTGGAGTGAATTGTTTTTGGAAGTTCTGATTGATTCTGTAATTGCCATCTATTATCTTGTGGAGGGCCTTTGGTGGCTGTGTCCTTGTTGGATGTCAGTGTTGCTTGTGCTTTACCGTCTCATCAAGAGGCACAGTAATCCTTTGGTAAAGAGTAGCATCTTGGGACCTCTCGGCAATAAATCATGACTTGGCCATTTATCACATTGTGAACTTGGGCAAGTTATTTAGCTCTTTGTGCTTTACTTTCTTCATCTGTAAGATGGGAATGATAATAGTACCTATCTTAGGGTTTTTGCAAGGATTAAATCAGTTGGGAAAAGTTAAGTCCTTTAAAGTAGGGCTAGGCACCTTCTAAGGGCTTTTTAGTAAATGTCAGTTGTTACTGTTGATATGTTGAATCTGTTCTGCTTTTCACTATCTTTTTAATCTTTAGGATGACCTACGAAAGGAGGACTTCAGCAGCATGAGTGCTCAGTTGTTATACAAAATGATCAAATCTAAGACTGAGTACCCATTGCATAAAGCTATCAAAGTGGAGAGAGAAGATGTGGTCTTCCTTTATCTAATTGAAATGGATTCACAGGTACTGTAGCTGTGTTCATTTTCATGCCTTTTCCCCAAACTATACTTCATTTGTTTTTCTCTGTAATGCTCCTCACTTCCTTCTGAGCCATCACTGACACAGTCTTTAATGTAATATCTCTACTATTAGTCTGTTCAAAGCAATCTGAGCTTTGTCTTATCATGCTCCTCAAAAATTCTTCTAGCCTCTGCCCATTGCCTAATTTCTGAGCCACTCCCACATTTTTAGGTAGTTATCACAGCTGAACCTAACTTCTAGGTACCAAAATCTGTTTTAGTTTTCTTTTGCTTCTGTAAGAAATTACCACAAACCTATTGGCTTAAAACAACTCAAATTTATTATCTCACAGTTTTATAGGTTGGAAATCCCATACAAGCATCACCTTTCTAAAATCAAGACTATGTTCCTTTCTGGACGCTCTAGGGGAAAATCCATATCCTGCTCCTTTGGGTTGTTGGCAGAAATCAGTTCCTCATGGTTATAGTACCAATGTCCCGATTTTCTTGCTGGCTGTAAGCTGAATGTCATAGCCTCTAGAAGCTGAGAACAGCTTCTAGAGGCTATGACATTCCTTATCTCATGGCCCCCTTCTTATCTAAAAAAAGCCAATAATAGAGGATGAAGTTCTTCTCATGTCACATCTCTCTGACCTGCTAATCTGCCTCCCCTTTTCACTTTTAAGGACTCATGTGATTAGATAAATTGAGTCCTCTTGGATAATCCAGAATTATTTTTTCCACCTCAGGGTCCTTAACCTTAATCTTATCTGCAAAGTGCCTTTCCATAGTGTAAGGTGATGTAGTCACAGGTTCTGGGAGATTAGGACACAAACATCTTTAGGAGGCTGTTATTCTGCCTACCACACTGTCTTAGAAGAAATGCAGTAGCTTTTGACAGATGGGAGTGTAGTATGTTTATCTTGGGTGTCCAGAGTGTGTGTGTGGGGGGGGCGGGGGGGGCGGGGATAGACATTAAACTGCTAGGAGGAATTGAATAGTTAAGCCACAGTCTTTTATACAGACATTAGCTATTTTCCATCAGGCTCTCTGAACTGGCACTTTTGTTCCTATAGCACTGTCTGCATTTCTCCCTTGGTCCTTATATTGTCTTCCATGGTGTTTGTGTCTGCTTTGTGAGCCCTATTAATTCCATGCTCCCTGAAGGGCATGTGCCCTGAGGAGGCCTAAGAGAAATTTGTGAATTCATTTGAATTTGGGGAGTAAGCAGTGTTATAGTACTAAAATTTGACATTTGCATACGAGATGATATTTAAGTCAAGATGGGAGAGATTAAAATCAGTTGTATTCTCTCCTGGCTGGGTGCTAATTTACAAATTTATCTGTGCAGCTCCCTGGGAAGCTGAATGAATTGGATCATAATGGAGATCTTGCTTTAGACCTAGCTCTTTCTCGACGGCTAGAGAGTATTGCCACCACGCTGGTTAGTCACAAAGCTGACGTGGACATGGTAGACAAGAATGGCTGGAGCTTGTTACATAAAGGAATCCAAAGAGGTAGGAAGAAGTATATTTTATATTTTTCTCTGTGGACAGTTTTACTTTTATCCAAGTAATTTTTGAAGACTCTCTTACCCTGTTCCACAAAATTTCAAAGTCTTCTTGAGTCTGTACTCACAGGCTACATGATTTAGAATTTGTGATCAGTGAGTCAGGGAGGAACTAAAGAGCTATTGCCTCTGCCTTGTTGGTTAGGCTTGTCATAATGTCTAGAATGATGATACTTTCAGAAGTGCCTTTTACTTATAAGCTATTGATGTGTTTGCTTATTCAGTGTATTACTTTGTCCAGGAATTGCGCTAGGAAGATTTTACTTGTATCTATTACTGTTAAGAGAGGAAAACTGTCAAAACCACTAACAAGTTTAAACATATTCTTGGATTTAGAGTTGTCACTTTTACAGACTAGATATCTGTCACAGCTAAGTGGTAAAGTTTCATTTTGTCTTAGAAAAGTTATATGAAATTGTAGCTATCTTTTGAGTATATAGTCATTGGTAGTGAGATAGAATTAAGATAAAAACATTTCGATCTTAATAAATTTTGAGGAGAAAAAAGTACATCTTTTGTTTTATTTTGTTTTGTTTTTCCCATGGCCTTATTAACTCTTAAGTCCCAAATAGATCCTTGCTGACTCTACTTTACAGTAGTCATTTTTTGACAGAGTGGGAAGCTATATAGAGGTAGAGTTCATTATGGACTGAAAGCTTTCAAAAATGCCAAAGACTTAACTTTGTAGAGAGAGAGAGAGATGACTTGATTAAAGTAGTTAGCCATGGCCACTTTTTGTTTACATGTGGACGTCAAAGACAGTACACTGGTTTCCGCACACCTTAATCATGTATATTTCCCCGTCCAATTATGCATTATTACACCATTATTGTCTCTGCTACACTTTGCCATTCACAAGTTTGCTCCTAGTTGGTGCAATGTAGTTACTTCAGATATGATTCTGTTGCAGCTGTGGCTTTGCCCTTTTTGGGCAAAAGTTTTAATAATATAAATATCCCTCTAAGCCATGTGTTAGAGTGTTAAGCTTGCTGGCTGATGGAGAGGAAAATTTTGTTCATCACTGGGAAGGATATCCTTAGAGTACGTCAGTGTTAAGAACAGATGCATTTTTCCCAAGAACCATTGTGCAAAAACATCGGGGTGCTTGCTTAGTGCTGGGTGTGTGTTCAGTGGGGAAAGTTTCCACCACATAGGGAATTATTCTTTCCCATACCATTTAGTGTCTGAGATGTTTATTTTGGAAGTAAATAGACTTGTTACTAAAAAAGCAATCCAGAATTATGTTTTCTTTCCTCTTAGGGAGTTAAAGTCTTATGTGTGATGGAAAAACATCTTTGATGAGTTATTAAATATTTTGGTGATGCTTAGTTACAAGAATTGCCAAGAATTGGTGGTGCATTTTTTATGCTTATTTTCAGATGATTTAATCTCCTACTCTGAATTTATCAGTTGCATTCAAGCCTGCAAGTTACAGTGTTGGTATGATAAACTTGGTTGTTGCTAGTTTTGGAGAGTGTGGCATGGTGTGGTGGACAAAGCACTGGTGTTGGAGCGCGAATGTACCATGGTTTGAATCTTGGCTCATCCACTTACTCTGTGGCCTTGCACAAGTCACTTAACCACTTGAGTGCTCTTTTCCTCATCCGTAAAGTGGGAATCATTTCTCTTTACTGGTTTTTGGGAGAATGAGAGGCAGTGTTAGCAGCACACCTTGCACAGTGACTACAGTGGGGTAGGGTCAACCCGCTGCTCTTACCTAGCCCCTGCATTGGAGAGCCACAACTCCTATAGGACTTTTTTTCACTTTTCTTTCTTTAACTTGAGCTATCCGTCTGTTGACTTTGCCAAATAATTAAATGAGTAACATACTTAAATTTAATTGTTAACCTTAGTTTAATTTTATTGTAATTTGAGTGAAGATCTTTTCATATATGAGATTTAAGTCTGATCTGGACATGTGTTAGTAGAATTTATAAACAAAATAGTGATCATTCTAATAACCAAGTATACCAATCAGTTTGTATGAGGAATGAAATAGGCAGCCAGGTGATATACATATGGCAAGAGGGATGCCATCTCTTCTGATTAAGTGGATCTGGGCCAGAAGATGAATCCTTGAATTAAAAAAATCTAGTTCTTCTTGTGCTGATTTTCCTTAATAATCAACATCAATCTGTGGGTCTCTTAAATAGGATGCTCCTTTCTAATTATCAGTAGTAGATATGCAGATGATTCCACCAACTGGAGCAGCATGAGATATAGTTTGTATTAAATAATGAAAGTTACTGGCTGTTTCCTCAATAAAACTTCTGTCAGGAAGCTGCATTAAAAAAATTGTATGTGGATTTTAAAATTTTTAACATGTTATTAGAAATATTTTTATGTGGATAAATCATTATAATAATACCTCACATACATGACAGTATTGGCGAATGAGGTGATGAAGTAACTGAAACTTTTAAGAACCGTAAAACAGTTTCTATTTTAACTGTTTTTGATAGAAATCTTTCTAAAATGTATTAGAAGTTTCCTTTTTGACAGAAACTTTATAAATGATGCTTCTGACCTTTTCTGTTTCCTCCCTTTGTTCTGTTTTGTTTCTGATGTTAGTTGTCTTTTTTAATCTAGGTTGTGTACCCATGAGCTGACTTTCTTTTAATATAAAACATCATCAATTTTCAATTTACAGTAATTCCTAAATAACTTTTTGGGTGCAATGCATATATGTATGTTCATATATATATTTAAGAAAAATCTTCGGCTCTTATTAATAAGCTAGATCTAATCTAAAAGCTATAATTCTTTTAAGAGGATTTAAGATATAAACATTTTTTTTATTATACCTTCCACCTGAATCCAACCATTAATAGGTCTTCCTGTACCCTTATTTCTGTGTGCAGTATTGCCCAGTTTATCTTCTGTATATGTAGTGTATTATAAGTTTTTTCACTAATCTGTATTGTTTTAGCTTTACTATCTTTTTATCTCTTTAGTTTGGAATATATGCCAAGCTTATAGGTAATGAAACCATATTCCACTTCTTCTCCAGTATCTTATATATGTTGGACTTTTCATTTTAAGGCTTGTCTAATAACTTAATTTTCTTCCCATTTCTATAATGTAAGTGGCTTTCTCTAGGATATTTTATTCTGTTGCTAATATATTGTTTTTACATATTCTCTCCTAGACCAAATCTCTGTGGGGTACATACTGCACATTAGGGTTCTACTGAGAACTCCACTGTATGTGTGTATATATAGATGGCAAAGGCCTGATCCACCCTAGACCTGTGGTATGCATGTTACCTGTTGCTTTCAGAGCTCTCCTGAAATCTTTTTGTAAAGAAATCTACACTTTGATCCTTTGCATATGATGTCGGTAAAGGCTGCGCTTTCCTCCACCCCCTAAGAAAAAATTGGGTATGGAGAATGCAAATATTTTAGAATGTATTGGTTAGAGAAGTCTTAAGTTACTTAAAGTTAAAATTGATTGGAATTAGAGCCTGTCTGTTAAAGTGCAACCTAATAGCTTCAACCAGTCAATCCATTTTCTTCCTAAACATTTCCCTGGTACCTGTTTTGTATAAGACACTGGGTGCAAAAGTAAATCAGACATGGACTGATCAGCATCTGAGAGGTCTGTGGTAGCCTAGCCACCTTAGTGCCAGAGCTTACATTCTTCAGCAAGATGATCCCTTGGAAGAAAGCACAGAGTACCTGGGAAGTGTTGAAAACCAGATGATTTTGAAATTCCATGTCCACTGAAGATCAAATGAAATCCATATATTCATATGAAAATGAACATAGAAATATAAATAACAGACTTGAGAGCTTTGCCACTCCTGAAATTCTAAGCCCCATTCTAGATGTTCAGACTGCATAAGTATAGTTGAAGATGAAATATTATATAAACGAAAACTTCACATAAGTGACTTCAAGAGAAAATCATCATCTGGAAGTTGTGGTTCAAAGAAGTGTGCATCTACAATATGAACGGAATTAGAAATAGATAGAAGGGTCCTGATGTAATGAAAAAAAACAGATCTAACTATGGAAAAAACACCACTGCTTATGATCAGTGTAGTAAAGAAGTTCCAAGGCATCTTTAACAACTAGACTTTCGTCCTAAGACATCTAACAACTTTAAGAAGTACAGTCACAATCATAGGACAAGTAAATTAACCTGGGAGGTGGTTCTCATTCTTTGGATCTTCTAGCTAAAGAAGGATGTAATTTGCAAGAAATTCATCCCTTACAAGAAACCTTGGTGAAATGTAGATGCAGTCTAGAAAGTACTTCTGGATTCCAGATAAGCTCTTGGGATGACTTAGATATGTACTCTGACATACTCACTGAAGTTAGACATGTGGACTGTCAAGGGGAGGATGAGTTTGATTTGAAAGACTTCTTAGCTATGAGCTTAGTCGACGCTACCTGGAGACTGCTCGCTGAAAGAAAGGATTGCTTTTATCCAGCTAGGTGGAATGTCTCAAAATATACATTATGCTTTTATAACTGGATGATTACTCTGTTAATAGTTTGTTATCTTATGATGCATTGTTATTCTTGCCTTATTTTCTAAAGAAGTGTTAATTTTATGTATAGTGATTGGTTTTGCATGTTTTAAATTATAAATGGAACTAAATCCAGGGAAGGTTGAACTTGAAGTAATCTTACAGCAAACTTAATTGCTTAATCACTAGCATCCTTTAAGTTAAGTTGACAAGTTTACTTAAACTGGTTTTCCACAGGTATTTTTAACATTAAATTGCCACTTGTCAAATTGCTTGCTTCTAAATTTAATCATATATTCACAGAATCAATCTGGAGTCAGCTTTTCTTTGTAGGTATGTGGCAAAGTATTTTCAGAATTGTATGCCTTTAATATCTTTATGTAAACTTAATTCTTGGCCTTTTGTCAAGATGTCAAGGTAGTTTTTTTCCTTCATACAGAGCACTAAATGGTCAAACATGGTAGTTTGAGCTATTGAAATTATTGGACTTCTATGTAAGTTATTCAGTCTCGATTTGGTATTTGTAAATAGTCCTAGTTAGACTCTTCTACCTGTAATGCTCCAAGAGTTAAGGCAATGAAAGGGACTTAGAATGAGATTTTGTTTTTTACAACCAGTTAATTCACTGTGAATTTTTTTGAAACTAGTAATGTGTACAGATTCTTTGTTCAAATATTCCATTGTAAACTTCTTACTAAGACTATTGTTTGCGTGAAATGAGATTGAGAAAATAGAAAGACTCTTTGTAATAATAATAAATGAATCAGACATGGTCTTACTCTGAATAGGAACCTGTATGCAAGTGCAGCAGGTTGCAGGTACGTGTTGCGTAGGTACAGACTGTGATGAGGAAATGAGGGAAGCAAATCGTGTTGGGGGGAAACTTTGGAACCTTTTTTGAGAGTTGATGTCCAGAAGAGGCCTTTGAAGGATAGAAGCCTGGTATATTTAAATAGTGAAGCAATGCTGAGGTGTGGGGGCGGAACAGATAACAGGTAATCAGAAATTGAATGAAGCCTTTTGAATTTGAGTATGTAACTCTGTGATCTCAATGATGAGTTTCCACTTAAAGGTGTCCCAAGAGGTTCCGCTTTAGACACAACCAGTTTTCCCTCTTCTTTCTCTGCAGTTACTAACTTGATGACTTTTTGAGGAAATATTGGCCAGAATATTTGGGTATTGTCATATTTGACGATTTCTTCTGTTATTTGATTTCAAGGCGATCTCTTCGCTTCCACTTTCCTCATTAAGAATGGGGCCCGTGTCAGTGCTGCTACATTAGGTGCCCAGGAGACACCGTTGCACCTGGTAGCATTGTACAGTCCAAAGAAACATTCAGCAGATATGATGTCTGCAATGGCACAGATTGCAGAGGCCCTCCTGCAGGCTGGTGCGAACCCCAACATGCAGGACAGCAAGGGCAGGTAAGTTGGGGAGCAAGTAGACTGCTCTTAATACCATTCCCAGAATGTTATTTTACAGTGGCACATAACTGGCAGACAGGGACTTAATATTTTTTTCCAGCTTTATTGAAACATAATAGACAATTAGTTGCTCATATTTACATTGTACAATTCAGTGAGGTTTTTTTTTTCAATTATAGTTGGCATACAATATTAGTTTCAGTTGTACAGCATAGTGATTAGAGATCTGTATAACTCACAAAGTGATCACCCCACTGAATTTAGTACTTCTTTCCCTTTACATATTTATTGACTACAACATTATTGACTATTTTCCTTATGCTACACTTTATATCTCCATGACTATTTTGTAACTATCCATTTGTATTTAATCTCTTTGCACTTTTTCATCATCCCCCCAATTTCCCTTCTATCTAGTAGCCTTAAAATATTCTCTGTATCTATGAGTTTGTTTCTGCTGTTGTTGTTGCTATTGTTTATTTTGTTCTTTGGATTTCACGTGTACGTGAAATCAAATGGCATTTGTCTCTCTATCTGACTTACTTCATTTAGTGCGATATCCTTTAGGTCCATCAGGGCAATATCTTTTTCTGTCCCCTTCCTTTTAGTCTGTGTGTGTCTTTTAATCTGAAGTGAGTCTCTTGTAGGCAGCATATGTAAGGATCTGTTTTCTTATTCATTCAGTCACTCTGTCTTTTGGTTGGAGCACTTAATTCTTTTCCATTTGAGGTACTGGTTGATTGGAATGTAGTTGTTACCATTCTTTATTCCTGTTTTTGATACATGTTTTTTTTCTAAAAGAAATCCCTCCAACATTTCCTGTAATAGTGGCTTGGTGTTGATAAATTCCTTTAGCTTATTTTTCTCTGGGAAGCATATTATCTGTCCTTTGACTCTAAATGATAGCTTTGCTGGATAAAGTATTGTTGGTTGTAGATCCTAGATTTTCATCACTTTGAATATTTTGTGCCAAGCCCTCTGTCCTGCAAAGTTTCTTTTGAGAAATCAGCTGCCATGTAGGTATCTAACCTCTTTTCTCTTGCTGCTTTTAAGATTCTCTCTTTGTCTTTAACCTTTGGGATTTTAATTATGATGCGTCTTGGTGTGGTCCTCTTTGGGTTCCTCTTTCTTAGGACTCTCTGAGCTTCCTGGAGTGTATGGCTATTTTCTTCACCAGGTTAGGGAAGTTTTCCATCATTTCTTCAGATAGATTTTCAACTTCTTGTTCTCCCTGTTCTCCTTAAGGTACCCCTATGACATAGATGTTTTTACATTTAATTTTGTCCCATAGGCTCCTTAAATTATTATAATCTTGGCTTCTTTTTTCTTACCATTCTGATCAAGTGTCCTTGGCTTCCCCATCCTCTACATCAGTGGTTCGATTCTCTTCATCCACTCTGTTGATTCCCTCTAATATACTCTTTATCTCAGATAACATATTTTTCATTTCTGACTCGTTCCCTTTTATAATTTCTATTTACATTTTTATGTTTTTTATCTCTTTGTTAAAGTTCTCACTAAGTTCATCTACACTTCTCCTAAGTTCACACTGAGCATCTTTTTAACCAGTGTTTTGAACTCTGCATCTGTTAGATTGCTTGATTCCATTTTTCCTGGATCTCTGTTTTGTTCTTTCATACGGTTTCTGCTTCTTTGTTTTCTCATTTTGGCAGCTTTTCTGTGTCTGTTTTTATATACTAAGCAAAGCTCCTAAGTCTCCCAGTCTTATTGACATGGCTTTGTGAAGCAGGTGTCCAGTGGCACAGTCCTGAGAGGGGTTCAGCTGCAGGCCAAGTTTAGCCCCAGTTTTTGCCCCTCTGGAGCCACATGTTAAGATTCAGCAAGAAGCCACACCAGAAACCGAGGTCAGCTACCATCAGTGTGGGTCTTGGAGATGCTCAACAGGTAGCACAGGACTTGTCCAGGACACAACTGAATGTGGCTTGGGTAGGGCTGTGAGTTGGGGGAGGCGGAGTTTCAGGGAATCTTCTAGGCAGAGCGACCTCTGTTGTCCAGTTTGATGACATCTCAGCCATGTTGGCACTCATACTTAAAAACGATGGATCTTCATGAACTCTCAATATCATGTGGTAATTACTTTATCACCCAAAATATTGCATCCTTTTTTTTTCTTATGTTGATTCTTTCATTCTCCCCACCACCACCACCACTCCCTTCCCAACTGCAGTAAACTCTGGCAGTCTGTGCCTCTCAGATACATGCTAGCCTGGTGCTCTCCAGTGGCTGTCACTTTCAAGACACTTGAGAGATAAATAAAAGCAATGAAGAGTGGTTAAATGCCAGTTCCTACCCGTTGCCACTCTGAACATGTTAGAGAATAACAGAAAATTATGGGAAGGAAAATATTTATTTTGAGAATTGTGGAGGATAGGTAGGGAAAAATATGCATACCTATGGTAGAAACTGCTGTTTTAAAAACATGAGTATATACACAGTAAGTGTCAGTATTTAATAGGAAGTATTTTTTATCTGTTCCTTTTATTGATTCTTGTCCTTTTGGCCACTGAATAAGTGGTAACATAGAAGCAAACACATTTTCATTCATTGATACTTGGTCATGGTTTTAAAGAACTATTTGCCAGGGTATAAAAAGACACTTTTGTAGAAATGTAGGATTTGTTGTGGATGGTGATTCTACACAGGAGTTTAGTCACCTCTTGCTGAGTAATTGGGCCTGTCCTGACTGACATCTCTTTTTCATCCTGCAGGACTCCTTTACACTTATCCATCATGGCCAGGAATGAATACGTGTTCAATCAGTTGCTGCAGTGTAAACAGTACGTAGGGAGACATGGAGAAATGAAAAAGCAGTTGTGAGGGTGGGATTGTGAGTGAAAAATAATTCTTTTAAATTTCTTTTAGTGTTATAAATTTTAATAAGTAAATGTAAAATTAAAAAATGATCATTCAAGAAGCGCAAAGAGAAAGGTTGAGGCTTTTGGCAATATAGAGTGTCTGAAGGAGATGTTTGCTGTTCACATTGCTTTCTTATTTTAGATTAGATTTAGAACTGAAAGACCATGAAGGCAGCACAGCTCTGTGGCTTGCAGTGCAATACATCACTGTGTCATCAGACCAGTCTGTAAACCCTTTCGAAGACCTTCCTGTGGTAAATGGGACTTCATTTGATGAAAACAGCTTTGCAGCCAGACTCATTCAGCGTGGCAGCAACACCAATGCACCTGATACGATAACAGGTAAAGCATAGATCATGAAGAGCTGATGCTAAGTCTGGAGGCTCCATGAAATAGTGTCAGTGTTTTACCTACAATTTAGAAACTGGGTGACATACTATTATAAATCTGAGTTCTTTTTTTAATCTTATGCTTCAAAAAATATAGCCAGACTCTGAGTTATGTCCTTTAAGCTGCAATACAATGGGGTGAGTTTCAGACTTTCTGGACTTAGAACTCTTTTTACTCAATTAAAAATTATATTCCAAAGAGCTTTTGTTTTGGTGGGCTATATTTCCGATATTTGCTGTATTAGAAATTAAAACAAATTTTGAAAATATGTATTATTAATAATAACAAACCATTATATGTTAACATAAATTTTTTTTTTTTGAAGAATAACTTTCACAACAGAATTTCTTTGGAAGAATTACTGGTTTCTTATATCTGCATCAACTTTTGAGATATGTTTTGGTTAAAGTATATGAGTGAAACATACCCTCACATAGTTATGTAGCTGGAAAATGTAGGCATATTTTAAGAGCCTTTCCAGAAAATTGTAGACCTATTTCTTTGATACTACAGCAAGCAGAATTCATCAGGTGATAATTTCTTTAAGGTTAGTTGCAATGTGGAATCTGAAACCATATCAGTGAACTTTTTGTATTTTGTTATATTAAAATCCATGGTCTGCTTGTGCTTTGAATGGATCTTTTCTCCATGCAGGATTTTGTAACATCATGCCTTAGTCATTTGGAAAATATTGGTTCAATGAGTTATGTAAATCTTTAAAATGTTCATGTTATTTTAGAATCACATTTATTATCACCTCCGATCTCATCAGAAAAGTCAGTATTGATAAGTTGTCAAACTTAATAGTTGCAAATTCTGATTTTCACTTGCAAGATCAAATTTTATCATTTGATACAAATTGTTTTTCTTACACAGACAGGTTCACTTTGTTCATTTTCAAGAAAATGTCTGCCGAGTACTTACATTTGAATACCATAGTTTGTTAATCAGTTCTTTCAGGTAAAAATGATTTTCCATGCAAAAAGCTGCTACTTCGTTTGTAGTTTAATAGTTACACAAGTGCTTTTCCTCGAGACAATTCTTGTACTTTGTTACAGCAAGCATGGCTTTATGTGTACTTCTTTTGTCACACAGAATGTTAAAGACATGTACTCAATGTTGAGATTTAATAAAGCTAGTAATTTTTACTGCTTTATCAAAGACTACCTTAAGTGAAACTGGCTTTTTTTGACTGGATACGTGGATTACAGTGACTACTAGTACATTTTGAGGCCCCTACCTTGATTTGTGTTAAGGCTCCCCAGTTTCATCCACCATTGATTTTGTACCATCAGTGCACACTGGAGAAAAGCAAAAATATCAAGTATTATTATTATGAAAATAGCTTGCCCTCATGGAAACTCCCAAGAATCTATAAACCACACTGTGAACCACTGTTTTAAAGTGAATATCTCCTTGATCAACTAAATAAAACATGAGGATGTTTTAAAGAGAGGGATCGATTCCATATGATTCAGTATTGAGTACCAGCAATACATAAAGAATGGGAACGTGCCACTGACAAGGGGAATTGGCCAAAAAAAAAAAGGGTGGCTATTAAACAGCTCTTCCCCTAAAATAGGTTTAATAATTAACATTTAAATAAGGATCAAATGAAATCATCCCTCTGGGTGACATAAAAACTAAAAGCAATGGTATATAGGACAGGGAGTATAGAAAATACTATGTTTAGACCTAAGACCCACTGAAAATGAGATTGTTACTAAATTGCTTTTAATTTACAAGCGTTTGTTATTGCCATAATTTTAGTGATTTCTAATTTTATCTACATTATGTAAGAGCGTGGCATGTAAGAGATTGGTTCTTTGATATTTAGATTGAATATTAGACTCATATCCAATTTTTATAAAAGTTTGACATGTACTTGAAAAGAATGTGCATTCTTTAATTGTAGGATGTGGCATTCTCTGTTTATGTTCATTAAGTCAAGCTTGTTCATTATGCTGTTCAAATCTTACTCATTAATTTATTAACTTCAGACTGCTTAATCTGTCAGTTCTCTGGGAAGTATATTAAAATTTTTCTCTGTGATTATAGATTTGTCCATTTTTCTTGGTAATTCAGTCAGTTTTACTTTATATACTTAGAATTTTAATACAAGTTCATGATTATTTTTTTCCTTGTTCCATTTTTTTTAAAGACATGTACTCAGTGTTTTTTAACATTTTCAACATCTCAATGATGTTTTAGCAGTTGCAGGTTATCTTTGTTCCATAGGGAGGTACAGATATCCCCCACTTTTCAAGTTTGTCTTATACCACTTCACTTTTACGAAAGACCTACCTCTTTTGCTAACGAAAGAAATCCAGAAGATTTTCACTTTTACAAAAAAAGGCAAAAAGCAAAAACAGCATTCAGCATCTGTGACACTGCTTTTACTATGTTAGTGTTTTATTTTAGGTTTTATGTGTTATTTGGTATGATTTGGTAAGTTATTTTTGGGGTCTGGGAATGCTTAAAAGTTTTTCCATATAATTAATGGGAATTGCTTTACACTTTATGCCATTTCAGCTTACAAAAGGTTTCTTAGGAAACCTGTACTTCCAGATAACGGGGAAACCTGTGCGTGATGTACATTTTGTGTATACCACAGTGACTACAGAAATGACAATGAGACTTTAGGAGTCTAAATTAGAATGACTCTCAACTAGGGGTGCAACGACTTTCTCTGAGGAAAAAGGAAAAACTAGAATGAAAACAAAGCAGTGCTTTGTCCTATCTCTTTACCTTGTTTTTAGTCCTGGTATTTAATTTTGTTTGTGTTTTCAAATAGCATAGATGTAGAACATTAGATTTTGTGTTTATTCAAACAGGAAATGGATTTTAATAGGGAAACACTGCTCTGGGCTTAACCATTTTAAGAGGAAAAGAAGAAAAAAAATTTTGTTTCACTTAGAAAAGAGTGATAGTGCTAAACAAAACATTTCTAAGCCACAAACAAACAAATTTAAGGCCCTAGGAGTAAACCTGAATTGTTTCAGGGGCATTTTCTGGTAGAACTTTAACTTACAATGTCTTCAAAATGGTCATCTAAGAGTTTCTCAAATATGGATGACTCCCTTCCTCCCAGGGACATTTGACACCATCTGTAGACATTTTTGATTGTCACAAGTTGGGGGCACCACTGTCATCTAGTGGGCAGAAGCCAAAGATACTGCTAAATATTGTGCAGCATAAAGATAGACCCCTCACAACAAAGAATTATCTACCCCAAAAAGTCAGTAGCACTTGCTACTGAGAAACTGTTCTAATGCAGCTCCAGTAAGGAAGCATAGCTTGCTTTCGGTCCTGGGTAGTGGCTAGTGTAAACCCAAGGAAGAAGGAATGAATGTCTCCTGGCTTCTAGACCAAGTCTTTCCTCTGCCTAGGTTCATCCTAGTCTCTCAACACAATTAGGGAGTGCCTGTGTGGACTTAATTTGTACCGACTTCTGATGTGGGCTTCTCAATTGTGATAAGTGGTGGGAAAAGGTGGGGTATGGTGCAGGATGGAACTGGATCTCATTTTTATGCAAATGAGAGAATGAATATGCCCATTTTCTCCTAGGAAATTGCTTACTACAGCGGGCAGCTGAAGCAGGAAATGAGGCAGCAGCTCTTTTCCTTGCAACTAATGGTGCCCACGTCAACCACAGAAACAAGTGGGTAAGTTTGACAGGGCAGTCAGGGGAAGTGGTTTTGATCTATGGAAGAAATGGCAGTGGCAGATATGTAGGAAAAAATGGAATAGATTCTTTTTTTAATTTTTGTCAAAGTAATACATGCATGTGGTTAAAAAAAAAACAATGAAATAAATGCTTTTATCCTCAAATATTGGTTGGTTGATTCATTCAGCAACCATTTCCTAAGTATATCAGATCCTAAACTACAATATACGTATGATATTCTGTTATAGGAAAGAAATAAACTGGTAATGGTTTTTTTAGGGGAGGTTAATTGGGTGGCGGGGCAAGGCATGAAAGGCAACTTCTTGTCAGTCACTGTATAGTCTTGCAGCTTTTGAATATCGAATCAAATTACCGGTAGTACTAACTTAAAATGTTTCTAATTTTGAAAAGTGGAGGGAAGTGAACTTGATCAGAGTTTGAGATGAGGTTGATAGAACAGGTGAAAGAAATGGCACAGATGTGCTGGCAGGGCTCAAAGAGACATGATGGTCATGTTGAAAGCATTGTTTATCTCTGGGGCCGTGACTGTGAGACTCTTCCATTTTCTGCAGTGTTTATTTTAGTGATACTTGGATGTCCTCTGTTGTTTAATAACAGTCATATTATTATAGTTACCAAGATAATTATAAATACAAAGTTTAGGGTGGTTAAAAGGGTCATTGGAAATGCAGAAAATGAGGTGCCAAGGAGTTTTAAGGGTGCTTGGGAAGACTGAAGAAACTAAGGATGATGGCACAGGGGGAAGGGGGAGAGAGGAATGGATCAAAAGTCATGGTGCTCAGCTGGTGACAGGATGAACCAAGAGCTGTGACTGGCACTGGGGACCTGAACTGAGTTTCAGCACTTAGGCTGTCATTGTCTTTTTGTGAAGGGAACTCCCAGCCTGAAAGTGCTCTGAATTGGGCCATTTGTTTCTATTCAGGGAGAAACCCCGTTGCACACAGCCTGTCGGCATGGCCTGGCCAACCTCACTGCAGAGCTCCTGCAGCAAGGTGCCAACCCAAACCTGCAGACGGAAGAAGCTCTGCCTTTGCCAAAGGAGGCTACATCCCTGACCAGCTCAGTGGGCAGCGTCTATATGCAGACGCCACTGCACATGGCAATTGCCTATAATCATCCAGATGTAGTGTCTGTTATCCTGGAGCAAAAAGGTAGGTAGTTGGGAATTACTGCCTATCAGTTTGACCTTTGAACAGTGGTTTTAAGTAATTGCAGAGTTGGTGTTTCTTGCATTGGTGAGTTTTCTTACCCAAAAAATTCTTTCAAGTCAAACTAGATAAGCATATTGTCTGGTTCCCAACTACTGCATACATTTTCAGATTGGGGCCTGCCCATTTCACCCTGGGTTAAAGTGTTAGAACCTTTGACTACTTCTCTCTTAATTTGGGATGTTTTCCCAGGCCATTCCAGTGTAGGTCAAGCAAAGCTTTGCTTTGGTGTGGGCACTGTCTTTGAGAATCTTGCTATCAGCAGTTCCTCCACCAGCGGTCAGTTCTCTGATCTGCCTCTGAGCCTCCTTGGCAGGTGAACTATGAAAGAGGGGCCAAGGAAAGCTCTTGCAGTGGGGGAGGCCCATTTCTCTCAGAAAGTCATCCTCAGATTCTCTCTTCTGTCCTGAAATTTGTTTTACTTTTGCCTGCATCTTAGGTAAGGCCAGCACTTTTTAGCAGTGTGCTGTGGAAGGAATTAGGGTTTTAGGTAGAATGTGCCTTTTTCTTGGTCCTCACAGGAATTATAAGATGGTAGGAATTATGTATTAGGCAAACATTGAAAGGGCATTGTTTTGATCCTTTTTCCACAGTTAAGTAATTAATGTATGTTTCCATAGCAGAACCTGGTTTCCTTTTGTGATGATTCAGTGATTTAAGTTTTTTAAAAAAATCATTTTCACCATTAGCTTTGTTTTAGAATATCAGATTTCTGGGCTTCCAATCTGCATAAAGAGATTTATCAGTTCTCTTTGTAAAGAGATGATCATATTTTATAGCCAGTCACTTTGAAACTGAGCTTTTTATTCTCTTGAGTACCTTAAATGTGATCTATGGGATGGTGAAATCAAGTGTTCTTTTTCTTTTAAAAATTTAGCTAATGCTCTTCATGCCACCAACAACTTGCAAATTATTCCGGACTTCAGCCTCAAGGATTCCCGTGATCAAACTGTGTTGGGCCTGGCATTATGGACAGGTAAGGTGGTGCCAGAGGCTGTTGATGTCTGCCGACAGACATAGGGTAAAAGGCGGAGGGTGAAATATGGACAACTAAGAGTCTATTATATTTCAGTAAAGGTGGGGGTGAGGGAGCCAGGGAGTGAGGGGGAGTGCACATGCAGAGGGCTTGGAGCTAATCAGTTGGTTGTAAAATAACCTTTCTGTTTGGGTTAAGCCTGTACTACCCAGAGGAAAACTGCTGGCTTTGAAAAGTTGAGAGGGTGTGTTTGTTGTAGTAAGATGTTG
The DNA here is from genome assembly GCF_902729225.1 of Pteropus medius. NCBI lineage: Eukaryota > Metazoa > Chordata > Mammalia > Chiroptera > Pteropodidae > Pteropus > Pteropus medius. The sequence goes on along the minus strand of NW_024349799.1, from coordinate 17,187,023 downwards.
AAGAAATGGGAAAAGCTGGGCATGCATTAATCAGGGCTTGTTTATTTCCCAGGCATGCACACAATCGCAGCCCAGCTGCTGGGCTCTGGGGCTTGCATCAATGACACCATGTCAGATGGGCAGACCTTGCTGCACATGGCTATGCAGCGGCAGGATAGCAAGAGTGCACTCTTTCTCCTGGAGCACCAGGCGGATATAAATGTAAGGTAGGTTGTAACAACTGTAACACTAGGTAACATTAATTGAGATGATTCAAAAGCACAGTCTTGCTTGTAGAATATGTTTTTGTTCCTTGTTAAATAAAGGAAGGGAAACAATGACTTTGAAAAAGTACAAGTGCAATACTGTAACTATATATAATCATACAGAGAACATTCTAACAAATGAGCTATCAAAATGACTTGAGGGGGGAAAATACACAGAGTTAAACTTTTATTGTTTCTGTATTTTCAAAGGGCTTTATCTCCAGTGTCAAGTGATCCTGAATGAGTGGGTGAAAGAAGTTTTTTGTCAAACGGGTAGTTGAGGTGGCATTTTATTAAGATGCTGTTAAAAGCAGCTATATGCCTATAAGATTTCAACATTCTGGGATGTTGGTCATTTACCTTCTCTGTGACATAGGATGGCATGGCTATACATTTTTTAAAAGGCAGAAGGGACAGATACTATTGATAGGTTAGATTTCTCTGGAAGAATATTAATGAATGTGAATGAAGTGTGTTTAAGGGGTACAGCAAATTCTGGTCTATGGATTGCCCAGAGATGGAAGGATACTGTTTATCATTTGGATCCAGCTACAAATGTTGGTTTTGGTGTGCATGTCCTAGCAGGACTCAGGATGGGGAGACAGCCCTTCAGCTGGCCATCAGAAATCAACTTCCGCTTGTAGTAGATGCCATATGCACCCGAGGAGCTGACATGTCCGTGCCGGATGAGAAAGGGAACCCCCCACTGTGGCTTGCGTTGGCAAATAATCTGGAGGACATCGCATCCACTCTGGTGAGACAAACTCAATTTTAGCCTGTTTATATGTGTGGATATTTTCTGTTAGAGATAGATTTGGTGCCTACATAGCAATCAAAAGAAGCAAGAGGTCTGCTCCTTTTGGGTCAGGAATGAGCAGTAGAAAGTCGTGTTAAAGAAACTTGAAGTTCATCATAGTCTCAGCCAGCATTTTTTTATGCTGTCTTTAGCAAGAAAATTACCAAAAAGCAAGAAAACTGAGACATTCCTCATGAATCTTCTCCTGACATAGATTTATTTGTTGTGGGCTGCCCTCACTATTACTATAGTGATAAATTCCCAAATCTCAGGTTTGTCTCCCTTGTTCAGAAGACAGGCTTCCCAAAGTGGATGTAGCCCTCAAAGTTTCTTAGCTTTCCAAAGGGTCAGAAATGTGACATTGAGGCATTTTGCACCTGGTGGGGGATGTTACCCAATTGTTATTGAGATTACTTGTTAATTACAGGTATGTGTTACTGGGGGCTTATGAGTATTTGTATATGCATGCACTTATGTGTATTTTCTGTTCCTCTAGAAGGCACTAATTAAACATAGCAATCTTAGACTTCCCAAACACATCCCATAGGACCTAGTGCAAGAACTTAAACAGAGTAGATTTTAATCAGTGTTTGTAAAAATAATGAAACATTAAAATAATTATCAGTTAATTATCAACTGTGTTTGCCTGAAAAATGGATCTAATGATATGCATACAGCTCAGAGATGGTAATAAAAGTTTTCACCTTCTCTAGGCAGTGTTTGTGAGTAACCTATGTTTTTTTGCAGGTCAGACATGGTTGTGATGCCACGTGCTGGGGTCCAGGACCTAGTGGGTGTCTTCAAACACTCCTGCACCGAGCCATTGATGAAAACAATGAGTCCATCACCTGCTTTCTTATTCGCAGGTCAGAGAAGCCTAAGTACCTCTTCAAATCTTTTTATTCAGTTTATTGCAAACTGGCTACAGTTGGCTAGTTTTGTTGTTGGCTTGACTTTCATAATCAAGGCTATCAGTGGGTCACTGTTCTGTCAAGTCAGCCAGGCGACTTAACTCACTTATGAGGGGAGGAGCTCATGTGTCCAGATAAGAGAATCTAAAAGCTAACTCAGGTTTCTACTTTAGGAGCCATGTAGGCTTTCGTAGTCAAATTAGACCAGTTTACAAAGAGAAGCCAGGAAGCTGGGGTAAAGGAAACCAAATGGCCTCTGCGGCACCCCACTAAGATGCACGAGCAATAACAGGCTTCATGACCTCTCAGTACAGGATGTGTGGGAGGCAGGGTTACTCAGGAACCTTTAGAGCAATGGTTCTCAAATCTTAAATGTATGCATATCTCCTGGGGAGCTTTAAAGAGTTCTGATGCCAAGGCTGCCCCCAAGACCAGTTGCAGAAGAATCTATGGGAGTGGGACCCAGACACCAGTATTTGAGACCAAGGACCAAGGACAGCAGTCCTTGGCAGCAGCAGCTTTTTGTTGAATTGGATGAAGCTGCTGCTGTATCTATATGCCTTTTGGCTTGGTGAAAGCATGGTGCTAAGAGCCTTGTATTCATTTCCCTTTCTTTTTAGTGGCTGTGATGTGAATAGTCCCAGACAACCTGGTGCTAATGGAGAAGGTGAGGAAGAGGCCAGAGATGGGCAGACCCCTTTGCACTTGGCAGCCTCCTGGGGACTGGAAGAGACAGTACAGTGTCTTCTTGAGTTTGGCGCCAATGTAAACGCGCAGGTATGGCAAGTTTCTCTTTTCCTCAGAGATAGATGGTAACCCCAGAAGTAGGAAAATTTCCTCTTCTGGCAAAGGGACCTTGCAGATTCTCTGGTCCTGGTCCTCTGCTTTACCATGATTGGGGCTAAGATACAGAGAGACGAAGTGACTTTCTCTGGGCCATACAGCCTGTCTGGTAATTTTAATGATTTTATGATAAGACTTTTCTTCTTTGTGCCTTTGTCCTTTCTGCAGTGTGAGGTAGATTTAGTGAATCAACTTTTCTTTTCCTCCTATCTCTGTTACAGATTTCCACTGAGAGTTTGTTTTAGCCCCAACTTACAATGGTTCTACTTAATGATTTTTCGACTTTATTATGGTGCCAAAGTGATACACATAATAAATTACATGAGAAATATTCAACTCGTTAGTTTAAATGGGCTTAGTGTTAGATGACTTGGCCCAGTTGTAGGCTATTGTAAGTGTTCTGAGCACATTTAAGGTAGGCTAGGCTAAGCTATGATGTTTGGTAGGTTGGGTGTATTAAATACATTTTCAACTTAAAATATTTTCAATTAACCATGGGTTTATTGAGTTGTAGCTCCATTGTAAGCTGAGCATCTGTACAGTGTTTAGGAAAATGTTCCAGTAGCCCAGTTGAACATAATTGAGTTGTGTTCCTTGATGTTTTTTAATGTTATAGCCTATGAAGATTTATGTATGCTACCCTGTAGCCAGATAAGGAGTAGTATAACTTAGAGATGAGATTGACTGCAAATCTTCTAAACCAAGTGTGTTTGTGCCCCTGGGTCACTGGAGCATAGAGTAATGGGGAGTGGCTTTTAGTCATCTTTTCTTGGCCTCTTTAAAGGCTGATTTCAAACACAGGGTGGCAGCATTGACTCTCAGAACCAAATTTGTTTTAAAAGTTATTCCCCTTAATATTTTTCTTGAGTTTTGTTTTTCCTTTGGACATTGAAACCTGTACCTTGTCCCTATAGGATGCAGAAGGAAGAACACCTGTCCATGTGGCCATCAGCAACCAACATAGTGTCATCATTCAGTTGTTGATTTCTCACCCTGATATCCACTTGAATGTACGAGACAGACAAGGGCTGACCCCTTTTGCCTGCGCCATGACTTACAAGAACAACAAGGCAGCTGAGGCCATCCTAAAACGAGAGTCTGGGGCTGCTGAGCAGGTAAGGAACTAATACCCAAGTGTGCCCCAAGCACTGCAGAACGTGTTACATGGAAACTAACCATGTGTCACCAATTAAATAGATCTCTTATTTATAAAGACATTTGTTCTGAAATTATACTCCTCTCTTAAAATTTGACCTTTCTGATACCCTGTCAGTGCTGTATGAGATTTCACTGTTCTGCCCTGTATGCCAGCCATCTGATGGTGCCACATGTAGGAGGAAGCTGGAGGTGACTGGACCCAGTAATAAGAATTCTGTCTCATGTACAACTGAGGTCATTCTTTGCTTTTGTTTGGTTATTTAATTACCCTAGTAATGAATGTCTTTAAAAGATTGCAATTGGAGTTGAGGAGCTTTTGGTCTGATGGCAACTCTGAGTATTTTAGAAGAGTTAAATTGTTACCATTCAGCTTAGCAGACTCAATTGTCCTGTTTTTTATGCATAGTGAACTGTTGACCTGCAGTAGCGGATTGTCTAGGAAATGACAATAGCAACTGATCTGAGGTGGGAGCTTAGATGGGTTTGTTAAGTCAGTCTTACAGACACTTGAATCTCTATCCAGCACTTAGAATACTGCCAAGTTTTATGAATTGCCATTTAAGGTAAAGTGGAAACTTGGAACCTGAACAAAATGAAATCTAACAAAGTTGAAGACTATTGCTTGGCATTTCAGATTTCTGTATATCGTGTTTCTTGAGCATTTGCATAAGTGTGACTGAATCGCGTAGGTGTTTATTTCACCATTGCTCAGATAGTGTAAAATGTTCATGAATGGACACAGTCATCTCACATTTCCTCTCTGTCTAGTATGAGACTGGTATATCAGAGTCTTTTGCATATACATTGCTTGTGATACCAGCATATGCTGTGGATATGTGTGTGTTTGTGAGGGGATGTGGTATATGTGTAGCATGTTGGTGTCTCCTTCACTTCTCACAAAGCACTCATACTGATAGGATAGCTCTTGTAGCTACAATACCCTCTGTAGTTTGATTCGAGTGAGCTTTTGTCTACATCAGTGAAGCAAAATCCGTGATATTGGCTGTCTCCTACGGTGTATATACTATTATCCCGTAGCCTGATAAAAGAAAACTTTCTGAAAATTTCTGAAGATTTGATTGACTGCTCAGGGTGAGGCTGGCATTGCAGCTGTGATGTTAGGATGCTGGGCGCTTGTTTTAGCCAAAGCATGAGACTCCTAAGGCTAATTTCCAGGTTTGCCTTTCCCTGACCACCTCAGTATTTTGGTGCCTTCCTTTCCCTGTCTCTCTCTTGGCTTTCCAAGTCCAGCTCCTGCTGCAGGAGGATGCCAGAGCACCTTAGATCAGTGCAATGACTCCCTTTCCCCGACCACATGGATGTAACCACGCGCACGTGGTCATGTGCACAAATATGTAGGATGGGTCTGTTTTTTGGTGGGGGGAAGGGCGTGCATTTAGTGTTGTTATTGGGAGGAAGCTTCCTGGAACTGAGGGAAGGACTACACCATGACCTCTCCAGTGGTCAGTGCAGCTTGCAGCTGCTCAGGAGGCACTCTTGCATAAGAGGCACACTAATATTTTGGTTCCTACTTGTTTCCTTAGGTGGATAACAAGGGCCGGAATTTTCTTCACGTGGCAGTTCAGAACTCTGATATTGAAAGTGTTCTGTTCCTGATCAGTGTCCAGGCTAATGTCAATTCCAGAGTTCAGGATGCTTCCAAGTTGACTCCTTTGCACCTTGCTGTCCAAGCAGGCTCAGAGATTATCGTACGCAATTTGGTAAGTATTGCCGAAAAATATTTCATGTAACAGGTAGGCAAAGCACGTGTTAGAGTGTATACAGAATCTCTCATCAAAAGTGTTTTGCCAGGTACTGCAAAAGGCCTGTGCAAATTTGGGGAGCTAAGCTAATATACTCAGGAAAATAGGTGTGGTAGTGGGCGTCATATCCTAAGTGCCCAGTGGGCTGCTTGGGCGGGCAGATGCTGGAGTGAGGTCTTGAGGGATAGCAGGATTTGAGTGGTTGAGGCAGGGTGGAAGCATCTAGGGAAGGGAGAGATTCATTTCTGTCATTTGCCTACTCTATGTCAGACACTCAGCCGGTGTTTTTGAGCGCTCCCTCCCCCTCTTTATCTCCCACCTTTAGTCTTTTTTTTTCCATTGAGATATAATTGACATATAACATTAGTTTCAGGTATACAACATATTGATTCAATATTTATATATATTGCAAAATGACTACCACAGTAAGTCTAATTAACATCTGTCACCATAGTTAAAAAATTTCTTGTGATGAGGACTTTTAGGATTTACTCTCTTAGCAGCTTTCAAATATACAATATAGTAATGTTAACTATAGTCACCATTTGCATATTACATCCCCATAACTTATTTATTTTATAACTGGAAGTTTGTATCTTTTGACCTCTTCACCCATTTTGCCCTTCCCCCAGCCTCTTCCTCTGGCAGCCAGCAATCTATTCTCTGTATCTATGAGCTCGAGGTTTTTTGTTTTTCAAATTCCAAAATTTGGGTAAGTGAGAACATACAGTATTTGTCTTTGACTTATTTCACTAACTCTGATGCCTTCAAGTTTCATTCATATTGTCACAAATGGCAAGATTTCATTTTTTTAATGGCTAAATAGTATTCCAGTGTGGTGCACGTGGGTGTATACACACCCTATCTTTATCCATTCATCCATCAGTGGACACTTAGGTTATTTCCATATCTAGATTATTGTAAATAATGCTGCAGTGAACATTGGTGTGCATATATCTTTTTGAATTAGTGTTTTTATTTTCTCTAGATAAATATCCAGAAATGAAATTGCTGGATCATATGGTAGTTCTATTTTTAATTTTTTGAAGAACCTTTATATTATTTTTCATAGTGGCTACACCAATTTACATTGCCACCAACAGTGCATAAGGGCTTCCTTTTCTCTACATCCTCACTTCCTTATTTATTCTTATTTCTTGTCTTTTTGATAATAGCCATTTGAACAGGTATGAGGTGATATTTCATTGTGGTTTTGATTTGAGTTTCTCTGATTATTAACAAAGTTGAGCATCTTTTGTGTACTTGTTGACTGTATGTCTTTGTAAAAATGTCTATCCAGATCCTCTGCCTATTTTTTCAATCGGATGATTTGTTTTTTTGCTATTCAGTGGTAGAAGTTCTTTAGATATTTTTAAATTAACCCTTATCAAATATGTGATTTGCAGATATTTTCTTCCATTCAGTAGGTTGCCTTTTCATTTTGTTGATGAAAGATTTGGTTGTGCAGAAGCTTTTTTATAGTCGTACTTGTTTGTTTTTGCTTTTGTTGCCTTTGTTTTTGGAGTCACATCAGAAAACAAACTCAGATCCATCATCACCCATACTGATGTCAAGGAACTTATTGCCTCTTAATTCACAAAACCACCCAGAGGGGTATAGGAAATATTTTAACATTTTACAAAGGAAAAAATTTAAGCCCATAGAGAATTTTTCCCCTCAAGATTAACAGCTAGACAGCAGTATAGCTTGGATTTTAGTCATACCTATTTGACTCCAAAGCCTGTCTTTTTCAGTACAATATAATGCTCCACCAGGCAGGAGAAGGGTCTGAGCAAAGATGTAGAAATTGAAAATTGTAGTGGTGTATTTTACGTAGAAAAGTTTAGTGGAAATTTGGGTAGAAAGTAGGAGATATGGTTGGAGAGGCAGGTTGTGGAGTGTCATATTTCAAACCAAAAACTGTGAGCAGCCTTTATTTTTTTGTCAATGGAGAAACCATTAAGTGTTTTAGCTGAGAGCATGGTCCAGAGCCTAGACCAGGGGCTCTATGTCACCTGGCTGGCCCTAAGAGCTGGCAGTTGCTGGTGCTTCCTGTCAGCCCCAGATACATATTGCAGAACTGCTCACTGGGGCACCTGACTAGCATTTGGTGCCATGCCATTTTGTTTTTGAAGAAAAACAATATGTGTTAGTGCTGAGAGAGCATTTACCTTGGCAGTGGGGTGCAAAGGGAGGTAGTGGCAGTAAGGGATAGACTGGAGAATGAGGAGGTGGTTTGGATGGACGCCAGGCATAGACTGGATGTTGGAGAAACAGCTAATGAAGCAGAAGTGGGTCTCGAAGTACAATCGAGCCACGTGTTCATCAGTCTGCCCGCCACCCTGAGAACCTGGGGAGGTCTGAGGATCATGGCCCCTTCACCAGGGTAGTGCCTCTGCCTTACTAAGGCCTGAGTTCAAAAGTTATAAGAATCCCCAGAGACAGCTGATCTTCCAAACAGTAACCAGCCATTCATCCCTTCCTCTGTCAATTGGTACAGCTTAGTGTTAGAACCTGTTCATGTTGAAACAATTCCTTTACCCAAACCTCACCTTAGTCTCTTGGGTTTTCACTAAATCTACTTCATTTAAGCAGGTTATTTTACTTAGAAAAATGATTAAGACTAAATGAAGCACAGTGAATAGTAGTTCTCAGACTCCAGTGACAGCACGATCCTCAGAAATCATGATATTTGTGAAAGTCTACAAAATATTGATCAGTTCCGTTTCATTCCTAGTGATAGAGCATACGTTTTGGTGTGTACTGTTTGACATTTTAATTTGTTTATTAATTAAAAATAATAAGTAACATCCAACTTTTGGGTTAGCTGTGATCCTTAGCACAGCACTTGTGACCATGAACACCTGTGCTGTGTCCTATCTGGACCTATGAGTGACTTGACTGGATACCCAGAGGTCTGTAGATGATGAATCAACTTCAAATAACTAATGAACAGAGAAAATATTTTAAAGGTCCTTCCTGCCTTTGATTCTGTATTTTTGTTATTTTTTCTCTTAAAAAATAACATAAAAATAGTACATGCTTATTGTGAAAAACAACACATATAAGGATATAAAGCACATAAAGATATAAAGGGAAAGTATCTCCCTTTCACCTCCAACTCTCTTCTGAGTTTGGTATATATGCTTTTAAATACCTTCAAAGTTTGTGTACGTGTGTGAATGTGTATACATTTCTCTATATCTTTCTCTCTCCAAAAAAGAATCATACTATCATACTGTCTTCTAACTGGCCCTTTTTTTAACTTACTATATCAAAGACAGCCTTCCATGTTAAGTTATAAATTTTTATCTTAATAGTTACCTATTCTTTTTTTTGTATATATTATAATTTTCATAACTAAATCCTTTTGGCAATCTGTTTTTACTATTACAAGCAGTAGACATCTTTATATAGTATAATAAAACTACAGTCCTGTCTAGTTTTATATTCTGAAGTCTTAGAAGTAGAGTTTCTGTGTCTTAAGGAATGGCTTTTTAATATTTTGATATTTATTAATTTGCCCTTGGAACAGGTTTTGCTAGCTTACACCTTACCAGGAGTGTTTGTGAGGCTCTTATGCTCCCAGCTTTGCCAGCAGGGCAGATTGTATAGAAGACAGGCAGGCTTGGCCCCCTTAAGTGGGACCTTGTTTGGTTGTAGTAAAGAGGCTGCTCATGTAATCAACTTCAACAGCTTCTTGCAGGAGCCAAAGTGAATGAATTAACCAAGCACCGCCAGACTGCCCTCCATCTCGCTGCCCAGCAGGACCTGCCCACCATCTGTTCAGTCCTTTTGGAGAATGGAGTGGACTTTGCTGCTGTCGATGAGAATGGAAATAATGGTAATTCAGTCATTTCCCTGTGCTCAGTGCTGGATGCCTCAAGCAGTCTCCATTCTCAGGGTAGAGGCACACTGTACCCTTGTGTCTGCTTCCCCTCAGAGAGATTGGCTTTCACAGAAGTAGAGCAGTGACAGGAAATGCTCTGAACTGGGCATCCAACCTACCACTGACCAGGCCGTGGGCAACCAACCTCCCAATCTGAATGGTAATCCTTTAGGCTTTTAAGCCTAAAGTGGCTTCTTGTGAAGCCATTAAATCTCATCTTTAGATAACTTTCTACTTTGGAAGCAGAAAGCAAAGTCTTATGCATTTGCATTTATGACTCATTCTTGAAGGGTGGTGAAGACTGGAAAGGATGGTTCTGTGAGTGGACCGTGGTTGCTCTAGCTGAATCTTTTAGAGAGAGGTTTGTGAGGGTGAGGAGGGGCCGAGATTTTTTGCATGTGCTTCTGGGCCTGCGTAGTAAGAGGATTTACTCCACAGCTCTGCATCTCGCAGTCATGCACGGTCGGCTCAACAACATCCGGGTCCTCCTGACAGAGTGCACCGTGGACGCCGAAGCCTTTAATCTACGGTGAGTGTGTATGGCCCAGAACTGGTGGTCAGGTCACTGGTTCCTCATGTTAGCCTCACATGCATGCTACAGAACTGGCCACTAAGGCACACAACTAGCCTTTGGTACCCTGGAATTTTTCTAGTTGAAAAATACTTTTTAGAAAAACTTTTATGACCTATTATGTGTTCTTTGATTTATCCAGCATCACAGAGTTTAGAAAATTCCATCTCTTTTGTGCATGATGGCTATGGCAGATATATACCTAACTTTTCCAACTTGTTTTATCAGAGGCCAGTCACCACTGCACATTTTGGGACAATATGGCAAAGAAAATGCAGCAGCCATCTTTGATCTCTTCTTAGAGTGCATGCCTGAGTATCCTCTAGATAAACCAGATGCAGAAGGAAGCACGGGTATGTAATAAGCTGTTTGTATGTCCTGTCTCACTTGTGTTCCTTGCTTCCTAGAAAAACAAGAGCCCAAGCACACATGTCATTATTTAAGGGTATTCAGCCCAGTGCATTTCAATTGGGCTCTATGAAAATCTGTCACAGATCCCTGCTCTGGACTTTGGCAGGGTCTGATTTTAGGCACAAGCACAGATGAAGTGTATCTAGTGTTCCAAAGCTATACCCATGTCCAAATAGGCCTGCGCACCTGTTTGTATTGCCCTCACCTACCTCTTATACAGTCAACTAGGGCTCTACCCAAGTTCCCAAGTCCCAGGAAAGAAATAAAATATAACCACTCACAGATGCTTCAGAAAGAGGAAATGTGCTGCCGTATGTGTTGACATGCTTGGAGAAAGTGGCAAGTTATATATAGATAAGGGCTGGCATCTTATTGAGGGGCTAATAAATAGGCCTCTCTCATGGTGGTGGTGTACATACCAAAAATCACTGTTATTTTGTGTAGCTTTCTTTTTTTTTTTTTGGCATACTTTTACATTTATTTTCTTGCTGAATATTCACAACAACCCTATAAGGTAAGCAGTAAAGATAGTGTGTCCCTGTATTTCGAGTAAGGAAACAAAGATGAAACCCAAATCTCTTTCTTCCCAGCCCAGGGTTCTCTGATATTTTTGCTGCTACTATATATTCTCATTCATTTGTCCTCATGCCAAACAGAGCCTCCATGGCCTTTGGCAGTTACCAAGGAAAGGAACAAATAGTTTGTCATCAGTTCTTAACCTTGGGAAGAGTTCTTGGCTTTTATACACAAATGTGTTTTTTAAGCTGACAGCGTGTCAGCCCTGGGAGTGAGCTGCTGGAACCAGCACATGCTCTAGTGAGCACTATTTTCTAGAAGCAGGTAAATAGGCAGGCAAGCAGGTGTTCCATGTCCAGGCTTCTGAATTACAAAGAAGACCTAGTGTCAAATACCTAGCTCTGTCATATTCTAACGAGTGATTCTGGGTAAATTTTGTAAATTCTCTATGCCTGTTTCCTCATTTGAATAATAACCTTTATCTTGCATCATTTAGAGATTTAAATGGTTTTGTTTTCCAGTGCTGCTTTTAGCATACATGAAGGGGAATGCCAACTTGTGCAGAGCCATCGTCCGATCTGGGGCTCGCCTTGGGGTGAATAATAACCAAGGAGTCAACATTTTCAACTATCAGGTTGCCACCAAGCAACTTCTATTTAGACTGTTAGGTGAGTGGCCCACTTTCTGCTCTTTTAGTGCAAGCACAGTTAGTGTGGATTAACCAGATGTATGGTGATCTTTAAATCTCACAATGACTTGCTTCAAGATCTGAACCAGTAGTTTTCTAGGCACCACATAGGACTTTTTTATGAATGCCATGCAGGGCCTGTGAGCAGTGGTGGTGGTGGGATCACTATTAACAACTCTGTTCAGGGACTCTGCTTTGGGGCCCCTGTCAGTGTCCTACTAGAAATTCATAAGTTCTAGGCAGGTCACCCTTACCATGGCTCTGGGCTGCTGATCTGCACACCTTTCATCCTTCAGTTTATTCAGATTTTCTGCCTCCTTCAGAGAGGCCTTCTGCCTCAGCCCCCACTGACTCTTTCTCTGTGTACCTTTTGTGAAGAGGAATGCTTCACTCTGGATGATTTCATACTCGCAAGTCTTTACTTGTCCTCACTGAGGTAACAGAAAGAATCAGAATGCCTCAAGTGCCCGCATGTCACCGTGCTGTCATCACCAATAGTGGAGACAGAATGAGGTTATTAGCCCTATGGTATGGTCAGAGAAGTGCACTCAGAAATACTTAGTGGCTGTGTGATCTTGATGTAGGTGACTTGCCCAAGGTCATGAAGCTGGTTTGTAGTGGAGCCAGCACTAAACCACACTGTTTCTATGATATCTGGTCTACTTTTTGCCATGTACTTGGTCGTCAGCCTTTTAAGGGCTCAGAATAGGATTCCATCACAGTGCCAGTGTATAAGAGCTCAGTAATGATAGATTCGTGATCTGTCTCCTCCCTGTGAGCTCACTCTGCTGTGTATAGAGCACTCAGAAAAGTGCCTGGCATATAGTTAGTGTTCAGTAAATAAATACTAGTGATTATTGCTATTATCTATAGTGATAACTCCCAACCTAAATACCCCACAACTTCTGCAAACTCAAAACTGAACTCCTCATCTGCTTTGGTTCTTTCTCTTCTCTGCTGGCCGTCTCACCATAGACCCAGTTACTCCACCTAGAAACTGGGAGTCACCTTTGTTTCCTTCCTGCTTCTTGCCTCCCTCTCACACCCTGCACTTCTGTTCACTCACCAACACTTACAGATTCTGCCTCATCAATTTTTCTTGTTTTAGTTCCTTCTTCCCTTTACCATTTGACCCCTACCAGTCTTTGTAGCTGTTGGTCTGCTCTGTTACACTCCAGCCATCCCTGACTGCATGTATTTCCCTCACAGACACTGTACTCTTATACTACCTTGAACACCCATTTCCTTCTCCCCCAGTCTGCCTGGCAAATGCTGGTTCTCCATATTCCCTTCTGTGAATGTTTCCCTGACCCGGTTAGAATGTATTGCTTCTTCATCCCTCATGTCACTCTGCAATGTGTTGCTTTATTTACTGGTCTGTTTCCTTGCTCCTTCTGAAGCTCCAAGTCTTGCCTAGCGCAGTCACTGTCTGACAGAAACTAGTCTTTTCCTGCCTGCGTTACAGATATGCTGTCCAAGGAGCCTCCATGGTGTGATGGCTCCAACTGCTATGAGTGCACTGCCAAGTTTGGAGTCACAACTCGCAAACATCACTGGTAAGACTCCACCCCCATCACTTGCCAGAGGAGCGAGGGGACTTGTGCTGATGTTATCGCTTCTACCCTTTTCCATGATAAGCCATGATCTTACCAGGGTCCTACACTGTCCTGGGCAAAGTTTGACCAAATGGTGTGATGAGATGACAGGGCTCTGCACATCCATAATGGTGTAGGGAAGGCAGGGAGCACTCAGACCAGTGGCTTTCCTGCTGAATGTTGGGGTTCCCAGGTAGCCCCAGGCTTTCTGCTTGCAGCAAAGCTGTGCTGAGGTCCTGCCCTCCCAGCAAGTGTGCTTCCTGGCCTGAGCACAGGCTGCTCTGCCAAGAACTGGGGAGCCATTCCTATGAAAATAAGATTGTTCTTTGGCTATCGCTGAGCCTCTCTCGAACTATAAAGAAAGAGCCTTCTCTAGAATTACTTTAACTATTGGCTAGAATTTTGTTTTAGTGGACTAAAAATTATGCATGCTTTGGTAACTTGGCTGACAAGGGGCAGACTGAACACAGAGTACTGGTCATGAGCTTGCCTTATCTTCTCAGGGTGCTACTGTGGCTATCCCCGTGCCAGGAAGCAGTCTGCTCTTCAGTACTCCTCTCATACTTCTTTCTTTGCTTCTACAGTCGTCACTGTGGACGTCTTCTTTGCCATAAATGCTCGACCAAGGAGATTCCCATTATAAAGTTTGATCTGAACAAGCCTGTGCGAGTTTGCAACATTTGCTTTGATGTACTGACTTTGGGTGGGGTCTCTTAGCCCCCAGGAAGGTCGAGGTCACCTCCCCAGCAGCTGCTCTGCTCACCAGCCTGACTCCACCCAGAGCAGGAGCTCGCAGTCGTCTTCCTGCGGCAGTAGACTGGAACAAACAAGGACCATGTTGTGATAGATTCCATTTCAAATGATTCTGTATGATTGTTGGTGTGTCAGATTGTGATTGAATTCACTAGATGTCTAAGTAATCGGACCAGGTCATTTAACCTAAGTGGCAAATGTGTATTAGGAATTAGACCCATTCTGCTAGCAACATAGAAGAACACTTCGAAAACCATTTTCTCTTCCAGTAGCTTAGTGTTCATCTCAGAGCATTCATGAAAACTTCCTGCCTGGGCAGACTTACTAGGCAAGAGCCTAATAGTACAAAGCTGGTGTCTGGCTGCTCCACGAGAGCCTGCTTTACTCTAGGGTGAGTGGCTGTGGATTTTTCTGCACAGTGTTTTCGTAAAGATTATAGGATCCTCTTGCCCTCACGTCTTTTTTTTTTTTTAAAGCTAAGCTGTAATTTTAGTGAGCTACCCCTTTAAAAAAGGTGAAGTCTTTCTAAACAGGGTTCAAAGATGAGAGCTGAAAAATCGTGGCCTTAACAACTGAAAGCTTTACCAGTATTCATGCTACTCAGGTGTCAGGTGTGCACTTTGGCAGCTTGACACCTCCTAGGTCTCCTCCTCTCATCTTGCTATGTCCTGTCTGTGGAGTCCTCAGTTACTCTGCCCCTAGGGAGTGGTGGAGGAAATGCACTTTGATTGTGCTGCACTTTTTATATAGCTGCATTATTGGCAATTCCAATTTAAAAATCCATATTCAAAAATACCCTCACACATTCATGCATCAGTGATTCTAATGATCAACTTTGGACCTCAGCTCACACTAAGTCTTAAAAGAAAAACTCCTGCAGAATGTCATTTGGAGCAAGAGAGTTAGTTACACAGGCCAAGTGATGAGAAGGGGAATCTTCAGCCTCAGGCTGGCAGGTCCCATCTCCTTGACATGAATACTTCCTGTTGAAACCTTTCCTAGTTATGCTGTGAGTGCTGTTGGTCCCAGGTTCCAGGTCCAGTTCTGTGTGGCTTGCCTTGCCCGACGGCCCTGGCCAAGCGTGTGTAACCCAGTATTGGAAGGCTCTGGTTTGTATGCTGAACAAGGCCCCCAGAGCTTATTGGGCTTTAGTCGCTGCTAGTACATATATTAACCCTGAGGTGTTAAACTTCTTTTCTTTTGAAGGTTTGGCCAGTTTTTTTAAAAAATGAATATATAAACTTTTACCACTGCTTAAGCAAAAAAAAAAAAACTGAGATGAACAATATGTGTTGTACAGTTAACACTCAGAGATTAACAATCTTAATCATATATGATTTTTTTCAGACTTTTAATTACCACTACATTTTTTTTCCATTAGTGAAGTATGGATATATGTGTAAAAGGGACTAAATTTTTTTTTGCAACAGCCTGTTTTTTTTTGTTGTTTGTTTTGGATAGTGGTATGTCCTCTATGTTGCTGTAGATTTATATATTATGTTGCCTAAATATGTTTGTAAAATGAACTGATAATCCAGAGTGCTACTTGTTTTTTTAATATTTCTGTGATTTATAAGATATATCTGCTTTCTATGTTAATATGAGCTCGTGCACAATGTTTAAAAGAAAAAATGAACTAGAAGAGTTGGGGAACTAAAAGTCTGTGACATAGTTGACATAGAATTTTTATAGAAAAAAGAGTTTTGGCAAACACTTGACCATGTGAGGCATGTGGTCAGTTTCCATTTTCTGTTGCCTGAAAAGGGCCACGAAGAAATAGGGCTTAGTTAGTTGATTCTTTAATTAGAAAGTAAGATGATCATGCTTCAGTATGAGTTGAGGTGGTCAGTACTTTTATACTTGTTCTTTTAACATTCATGGCGGAGAGAGGAGGATGGGAATTCAATCAGGGATGAGGCTGATTATCTTTCCCCTGCCCTGCCATACCAATTTCAACAACAGTCTTGCCTCTAATTACACTTAAAATCATGTTGAAAATATGCTGAGTCACATTTCTGTTTCTTTACAGAGTCCAGAGATACCTATAGTACTGAGTAGCCATGGGTTAGGGGAACATTTGTGAGTTCTGCATTGGCTTCAGGGTGCGTTCTTGTAGATCTAGAAAAAGCACTTTGTGATGGTCTTAGGAAATCTCCCTGACCATGCTGATGCTTCCTAAGACATACTCAACAGGTTCCTTGAGTGTTGGCTGCCCTGTTGGGTCCGCCCCATACACTGCCCTGGCTGGGACTTTATACACTCAGTCCCCTTTGTGCTCTCCAAGCTTATAAGACTTAACTACAGAACTGCTTAGCCGTTCTTGTTAAATTTTAATCCATAGCTTAAATACTAGGAGCAAAACTCAATTTTATTCATTCAGAAAGTTGCCAATTGTGAATGGGTAGAACAGGAAGAATAAACTTTACTGAAAATATAATTTGCTGCATCAGTCAACATTGTTATGCTGAATTAGCTTTTTAACTGCCTCTTGCTCATCACCAGATTTATTATATAGTCTATTAAGTTTTTTTTTAAAGACGAATACATGTGCTATATGTAAATCAAATGGCTAAAACTAACTTGCTATGATCCTCTAACAAGAATTTCCCGCAAACTTAAGTGCCTACACGTAGGACTTTTTAATTTTCAGTTATCCTTTTAGTGATGTCTCAATGATGTGTTAGAACATGTGTTCCATTTGGAGTTTGTTGCCTGTGCACTGTCAACCCCAATTACCAGTTTAGTTGAGGCTGGATTAGATTGCTCAATTCACCTGCCATATTCTCTCCAGGAGTGGGGTCCCTGTGACCATTAGTCCTCTACCTCAGAGCCCTGAGTCATTTCCGATCATCCTGTTCAGCTTCCTCACTCTTCTCCCTGAATGGGGTGCCTGCATGGAGCTCAGTGTGCCTGTGGGTTCACCACCATTCCCAATTCATGCCTCGCCCCCCAATGTATTGAAGGGTGTTGTGCTAATCTTGACCGTAGGCATGAAATGGAGGGAAAGTCTTAGGAGGGGGAGAACCTTGATCTCCATTTAGGTTTCTTTAATCTAGAGAAAAAGAATACTGTTGAATTATGTAATGCTTAGACTTGAAAGGCAAACTAACTACCCAGGTGACAATAGCCTGAGCAAGTAAATGTAACTTCCACGAACAGACCCACTTGGAGCTTGCAGGTTGAGACTGAAGGAGCTCCTGAAACAGGCTTTCTTCCAGGACCTGGGATTGTTTCTCCCAGGACAAACTGCAGAAGATCTGGGCATAGGGCTGCAAACCTAGTCCCTCCTAATCTGAAACACCGAAGCACCCCAACCTTAGCTGGGGAGAGGAGGAAGCAGAGGGGAAACAACTTTGTAAAGAGGTTTGGAAGCCACATTCTCACTTTGTGGAAATAATTTTGTAAGGAGCTGATTGTTTGACAAGATATAAACTAAACACATTAAATTCCCAGAAGTATCATAGATGCCTTAAAGACTTTATTTGGAAGATCATTGCCTATATGGTTCCTTTTTGTGTGTGTCATAAGTGATATATTAACCTGTTACAACTGACAACACTGGTTTTCTATAGCTAGGAAGTCTCAGATTGGCAGACTGCCCAATTTAATGACTTGTTCTTTTTTGGCAGATGTATAGAGCTGGCTGTTACCATGACATACCTGTGTGATACCAAGGGAAAGGGCAGTAGCTGGGTAGAAACTGCAGGCACACATTCGGGTTGATCACCTTGGCTTTCAGGCCATTTGGGGTGGTGCTCAGTGTTGGATGATGGCATCATATAGGACCATGGCACTTAGCATTGTTTCTTTGGAGTCCGTGTAATGGAATGTATTTTTCAAATATTGATATTTGCATTTTCTGTAACAATTCCTTTTAATAAAATAAGGTAAAATTGTGCATTTAAACTGGAAACTTTAATAAGACATTTGTAGTTATTTTTAATGCAGAAATACCAATAAGCATTAAAAACAAACAAACAGATTTTTTTAACTCCTGACGTGAGTAAATTTCTTTAACAGCTACCCTCTAGGAAAGTTTGAATTTCGAGCACTTTTCAGAAACACATTGTTGACAGTAGCCAAAAAGTAGCTATTTTAGGCATAATGACCACCTGCCTGGATTTACTATGCTCTTGGCCCAGACTTCAGCCCATGGCAATGTGTATGACCACAGCTGCACAGTCTCAGTCACCTGACCCCGCTGAGGCTCTCCAAAGGACCCTGGAAATTCCCTGACTCCATTATTTAGGAGAAACTCAAGAGATTCCACCCATGATGAGGTTTCTGCTGGTTGCAATCTGAAGGGAGGACTGACTGGTCCTGTTAGGTTTCAAAGAATACTAAGGAAGGTTTAGGGAGTTGCACATTAAAATCTAGTGACCCATAAAGCCCTATACAAATCTCGTAGCTCACCTGGCCCTCACTTTCTTGAACTAATGTATTCTCTTTCTTCACCTGTCTTCCATTTTGTTTACCCCGTAGTTCAGACCTGCCGTGGTGATATACCATTTTCTGGTGATATGTCATAATATGTGAGTATAAACAGGAACCAGGCACGCATCGACTTTCACATATATTTGCCCAGCCAGGGAAGAGCACTGGGTTTTCTGCTTTATCATTGATTAGCCAAAATTACTGGGCAGGTTTCATAATTTCTGTGCTTTAGTTCCTGGATCTATAAAATGGAAATGACCACGGTCTTTCTTAGCTCACAGGGGTGCCCTTAGGAAGGTGATCAGTAATATGTCCTTCCTCTCATGTAAGTATACAGATTCTGCCATGCACATCGAGAGTCCCCTCCAGTGAAGGCTGATAAGAGCAATGTCTGATGCCTACTTGCAGGAATCTGGGGGCTGTGGTAGGTGGTGACCTTGAGGTTGGGGGGTTCAGCCCAGGGTCATCCTCTTCTGAGCAGCACTGCAGACTTCTGAATAGACACAGCCCCAGCCTGTCCATAGGGGTCTTTCTATCGGGTCACAGCTTGTCCTGGAGCTAAGCAAGCAAGGGATAGAGGTGAAGGTTTGATACAGTTCCCTTTGTTGTACAGTCAGGCAGTGGCTGAGCTCTGACCAAAAATTCCTGGGCTCTTCACTCTTAGTTCTGTGTCTATTGGAAAACTGGAATCTCAGAATTCAAAGGCAGAGGTTACAATTTCCTTCAGCATGTTGGAGGGCAGCTGCCCAGCCTTTGCTTTAACACTGCTCACTGGTGTGGCAAAGGGAACAGACTTGGGTAAAAAATACTCAGCTTTGTCAAATGATGGCTGCTGTAACCATCATTAGAAGAAAGTGGGGGGCAGTGGGATATTTATGCCCCTTTTCTGGACTATAAAATGAGGACCTCTCAAGACTGGCATAGAAGTTAAATGAGAACAGATAAAGCTCCCTGCCCAGTAGTTGCTCAACACATGTTTTCTTCTCCATTTCCCTCTGCCAGCAAGTCTTAATTGCCAAAGCTGAACTTTCTGTGGCTTTCAACAGAGAGGGACTGCCTGCCTCCCACATGGTTTTGCCTAAGGCCACCTCTACTGGAGAGAGAAACAAGAGGCATTTCTCCAGTAACCACTCACTTTCTATGGCTGAGCCCTTGGGACCATTAAAATGACAACCTATTCTTGCTGCATCCCTTAAGAGTCACCCACTGCCCCTTTGTGAGGAGGCTCTTTTCTGTAAAGTAAGTGTTTGGTGTCAAAGAGAAAATGAATTCTCAGCAAGGAAGTGAGCAGCCTGCTGAGGCTGACCCCAGTGTGTTTTGCAGTGTGAGCTAGGGGTCTTCATCCGGTAGAGGTTAGGCACCTTCTAGGTGCCTCCCAAGTCCACATTTGGCTGGGAGGACTCAAGTTGCCTTATTTTGCTGCTCCTTCAGTTTGTTCTTGGAAATGTCTGAACATCTCTGGACTGGCCCCCACACTGTTGCTGCATTGCTATCCCAAGAGTGGCTTCTGGTTGCTCTAACCAGGGGTTCACTCCATCATACTGTAAGCTCCTTGAGGTCAAGAGCCTTGCTTTGCTCCCATCCCCAACCCCATGGCACATAGGTACTTGGTAAATATTTGTTGAATAAGGAGGACCAGAACAGTGGTAGTGACTAGTTCCCGGTTAGCCTAGAGTTGGGAGCTGTTTCCAGTTACCAGGGATACCTCAGGCACTGAGCCCAAGGGCTGTGTGGAACTCAGAGCAAGGTCCTAATCTCAGCTCTCCTCTTTGCTCCTGCTCCAGAGAGGGCAGAGACATACCAAAATATGGAGAAGTGAAAATTGCACTGAATCAGGACCAGAACCTTGAGTTCTAGGTTCAGCCCCATTGCTCTGGTGCCCTTATTAAGTTCTTCAGGCCTTGGCTGCCTCACCACCAAAATAAAAGCTAACTGCACATTTCTCATGTGCTAGGTATTATAGATTTAGGGGTACAAAACTGAGTAACCATTGGTCCCTGTTCTCAAAGTCTGAAGTCCAGTGCAAGAGGCCATTAGAAACCCATGGTTACAGAACACTGATATTTGTTATTTGAGGAGTGAACACAAGGAATCTGTGTTACGAGAACCTAGGGGAAAATCCAACTGGTGGGCCAGTGGTTAATGAAGGCTCCCAAGAGATGCTGATTAAGAAGAGGTGTACAAATTGAGCGAAAGAAGAGGTATCATTCCAGGCAGAAGAGACAGCCTGGGCGAAGGCATGGCAGGCATAATGCAGTGAGGTGGAGGCTGGAGGGAATGGTGTATGTGGGAGGTGGAGGGATACAGAGGCTGAGAGGAGACAAACTATAGAAGGGCGTTATGTGCCATGCTGCTGAAGAGTTAGCACTTGATCCTTAGAGATATGGGGAACCACTGGAGAGGAAATGCCCATCATCGAGAAGGATGACTCGTAGTGGTGTGGAGGGTGGACTGGAGGGAGGGAGTGCGGTTAGACTCCTGCAGTAAACCAGGTGAGAGATGATAGCCTAAACCAGAGGAGGAGTGCTGGGAATAGGTAAGAGGGAATGGAGAGAACTGAGGAGGTGGAGTTGCCAGGACTTGGAGATGGGTTGGGAGGAGGGGAACAGGAGAGGAAGGAGTTGTGGATGATCATCAGGATTCTTCATATAGTATGACTGGGTGTATACAGATGGTGATGGGAACCATCACTAGGGAGACCTAGAAGAATAAGACGGAGAAGATGAAGATCGAATGCCAGAATGAGGTACCTACAGAAATGCTCAGGAAAGCCGCCTGGACTAGATACATATTTGGCAGTTTAAGTGGCAGCTGAAGTAGGAGTGAGAAGAGCTAGTGGGAAGGGGTTTATGGAGGAGAGGAGGCTTTCAAGGAATGTGGCCATGGGATTTGCCAATACAGAATTTATCCTGTTCAGCAGAGAAGAGCAGAAGTAAGGTGAATGTGGGCTGAGGAGTAAAGATAGTACATGTGGCTTCTTCAAAAAACTTATCTGTGACAGGAAATAGATATGGTGCTACAAAAGAATGTGGTATTGAGGGGAGAGTGTTTTATAATGTGAGGGAAGTGACCTGTTTAATGTATACTTCGGAGGAGGAGCCAGGAGCAGGGAGAAGTTAAAGGTTCAGGAAGAGTAGGTGAGGACGATCCTGGGGTGGCAAAAGGAGTCAGGAGCAGAGTCCAGGTGTAAACAGCTGGGGCCACAAGAGCAGTGGACCATGACTGCTGAAGGGGAAAGAGCCTCCATTTTCTAGTCAGTGAATCTGGAAAGCTATTTAGTGAGATTAATGATAAAAGAGAGAGAAAGGAAGAAGGATAGGGAATGTTTAGAATAAGAGTTGAGGGGATTGGGAAAGGAGTTGAAGTGAAGGCTCAGATGAGGAGATGCCGTGAATCTGTAAGAGTTCGGCTTCATTTCCTTATCTGTAAAGTAGGAACACTCCTTGCCCTCATCTACTTAAGAATCCAAGAGGTAATAGGTATGAAATTTGTCAAGTGTAGATTACAGATGACCTGGGACACACAACCCACTGGAAAAGCTGCAAGCCGAGCCACCATTAAGTTTAGGCTGTTGCAGGTGTGTCCAAACTTGGATGTTGTGCTAACCAGTAACCTTGTTAGAGATGTGAAACCACCTTTTGCTCAAAATGCTGACTTCTCCCTTTGAAAACACCACACTTAATTTTAAGTGTTTAAAATAGAAACAATACTCTTAAATTGCTGCCTTGTTCAGAGGCATCTGGATTTGCCACACCCATATAAGCAAAAGCTTTTCTAATTTCCAAAATTAACTCTTTCCTATTTTATTGTCACCTCTCATTGTATTGGCCCAGCTCAAATCAACTCAGTGTGGCTTTTGGTTGTAAATTCAAGTTCATCTTAGGGTAGAGGTCTTAAAGGTTATAAAAATCAGGGGTCACAAGTTTAGCCATGGAGGAGCTTGAAACAGAGTTATATTGATGCTGTT
Source organism: Pteropus medius (assembly GCF_902729225.1). Taxonomy (NCBI): domain Eukaryota; kingdom Metazoa; phylum Chordata; class Mammalia; order Chiroptera; family Pteropodidae; genus Pteropus; species Pteropus medius. Next base: position 17,164,483 of record NW_024349799.1, on the reverse strand, counting down.
AATATTTTTGTCTTTTCTAGATGTGCCTGCTTGTTTGAGTTGTAAGGAAATGATGTAGTCCCTTTTTGCCAGTGCCCCCAACTGGGTTGGGGGTTATAGGTAGGGTCCAGGCTGGCAGCTGATCTGGGCAGCTGGGAGTCTGCAGGAAGGAAGCTATTAGAGTTCAGAGCCCTTTGCTTGTCTGTCCAATTAGTTTTGAGTTGGTCATGTTTGTGCCCATTAATATCTGAGGGCTCTGAAAGAGGACGGCACGTAGATCGAGGGGAATAGTGGCAAAAACAGGCTGGCCAATACTGGGCGAGTTGCCAAGCTCTGGCCTCAGTCATCAGAATGCTGAACCCATGGTGAGGGAGCATGGGTCACCTCTGCAGAAGCCAGAGTCCTTCTAGGCTCTCTTGCTTGATGTCAGGAACCATCTTAGGACACATGAGTGAAGGGCCTGTTAGGGTTCTAGGCAGGATTCTCTGTGGGTTATCAACATATAGGGTACCAGCTTAGAGTGGGAAGGAGCATGTGCTGGCCAGGGGTGGGCAGCCTGTGTAGTCTCCCAAGTTGGGGTGGTCCAAGTCCCCACGATTGCTGTGTGTAGGGTTGTCCAGAGTCTGGTCACTAGGGGGGCCAGTTGTTCTCACACACACGCAGTGGGGCTCCTTGGCTCCTGCCTTATACAGCTTCCTGGGGACGCCAATCCAGTCTCTGCTCACACCTCCACTGAAGGTAGAAGGAAAGAGGACTTCTTAAAAGCATGAACTTGTGAATCTCTCTGGGAAGGGAAGAGAAGGAAGCAGCGAGCCAGGCCTGGTGAAAAGTAGAAGCCATTCCACTTCCTGTCTTGGCACTTTCCTAAGGCGGTGGTCTGCAGTGTCCACTCCTGAATCTCATGCTCTCTCCTACCTTCCTATTGTTCTTTCCATGTTCCCCTGGCCCTTCTCTGTGCCTTCTCGGGAGGCAGCACTCTCTGCACTAGTGATAACACCTGTGAAAGGCTTTCCCCCAACGGCCTGTGAGCTTCTCAAAAGCAGTATCTGGCTCTGATTCTCTTCTCCCTCACTACATCCTAGCACTGGGCTGTGTCTTAGGTACTTGGGTCGGGGTGGGCAATTGAGGCAAGGCCTGATGGTTAGCCTTCTTAGGAGGCCCTTGGCTTTCCTGCCCCTTGCACGGGTCCAGTCCTTGGTGCCACCCAGCCCAACACAGGCTAACCAACCTCCTATCCTGGGCAGAGGGACCTAACTCACCTTAGGGTACTGAGTTCAGTCTCCCATGGACTCACAAGCCTTGCAAAAGGAAAATGAGATTCTGTTGTCAGTGGTCCTTACTCCACACCCACTCCCTGCCTTCAGGACCTGTTTCTCCCAGTCTAAAGGGAGATGCATACATGTGAGTAAAAAACAAATTGGGCTGCGGCATAGAGATAGGGCCAGACTCCTTGGTGTGAGTCTGGAAGAGCTTTATGGGGAAGACAGAGCCTATGCAACTCAGTAATGAAAGCAAGAAGGGGTTACAAAGACAGAGATGGGGCTGTGGGGAGGGAGAGAGAGGTAGGCTCTCCAAATGAGCAAAGTCAAGCATTTAAATGCACACAGGCCTCCGAGTCCCTCCTGTGGAGGACCAGTACTGTCTGAGGCCACCTGCATTCAGACTTGTGACTCAGAAGGGCTCACCTTTGTCCTAGCTCTTTTCCGTAAAGTGGGCAGGCCGGGTTCTCATAGCCCCCCTCTTTCTGGAGACATAACACTGGAGAAGGTATAGCTTCAAAACTGGTGGCCGAGAGAGAAGGGGCTCTCCTTCCTGCTACCTTCACCTCTGCGCCCCTGAATTAAGGTGGAGGAAATGTCTAACAGATACAGTGGCTGGGCCTAGAGAAAGCTGGTGGCTTTGGCTGTTCTCATCCACACAAGGAATCAGTCTCAAGGAGAGCAAAAAGGTATGTATGGCCTCTCCCTGAGGAAGAGGATGGATCTACACCACTTAGCACTCACAGAAGTGGCTCTTCTCACATAAGCAATAGCGAGAAGAGCCCCTCCATAGTGAGAACAGAGTTCTCTGCCCCTCCTTAGTGAGAACAGAGTTCCCTGCCCCTCCTTAGTGAGAACAGAGTTCTTACTTTGAGGCCTTTGAGGCTAGGGGGGTTGTCCCGTTTCTGCCTGCCTTTTCCTCCTTATCACAGTAAAGGAGATTTGAGAGACTCGAACTGCATTTGAATCTGGGCTAGCCTGATTATAACAGCAGGAAAAAATTTTTTCTCCAGCTTCCCCAAACCAACCTGGAATAATCCCCATGGCATTTATCTAAATCTGGCTCACCTCACTTTCTTATTACAGAAAAGACGTTTCCATCTAGCTTGTACTTCTTGGAATTACTCAGAATTTGCAGTGTTTTTAAGACAGCACTTCAGGGTATCACTGCAGGTGGCCATGCCCACCTCTTCATTCCTGTCTCCTATAGACAGAAATGATTTGCACTGACAAATAGGAAATGGAAGCCCTTGGATGGATGAACAGGCCAAAGCAAGCAAGAAATAGTACTTGTGCCTTCTTGTTCCCAGGCCAGGGGTTCTTTAGCAGGGTCTTTGAGGACTTAAAAAAAGAGTAGGGGGCGGGAAGGATGCCCAGGTCTAAACCCTAAATCCAGTTGTCTGGAGTGAGGTCCCACTATTGGGAATTTTTTAAATTGCCCAGGAGATTCTAACATGTAGCAGAAATTGAGAATCACTATCCCAGGGCACATGTTCTTTTGAAAAAGTTCCCCCGGGTTAACAATTAACTTATAGTTTCATTGAACAACACAGACAGAATGACCTAGAAGTTAGATTTGGGAGAGAGGCAGAAAGGAGCAGAAAAGAAGCCTGCTTACCTCTTTTGGGAACACCAGAACCTGCTGCCCCTGGTTGAGCTCCATTCAGCGTTGCATGGTGGAAATTTCTGCTTCTCTTTCAGTTCCTGTTTATTTTCCTCCAAGCCTTTGGTGATCATGGCTTCTACCTGGGTCAGTTCTGGCGTAGGTAGCCCATCTTCTCCGTAGAACCTTCCTATCAACCTTCCTGTGGTGACAGGAAAGCTGATGTCAGAGTAACAGTGAGAGGGAGGCATGAACAGATGCTTAGTTTTTCAAGCGGTAGATGTGAAAAAAGCCCTCCAACCATTCCAGTTTATAGTGGTTGCGAAGCAATCTTGTGCTTAGTGTCTAACATTTCTGTAGGACATTGTTAGGTGTCTTCCTATTTAACAGGTGAATTCCCCCATGTCTCACCAGTAAGTAACAAATGCAGTATCCCACAACTGGCTTTAACAAATGTTTGATTAGCATAATTTCCACCTGGGAGACAATTCATTCAGGATAGACACAGGCTAATGTTTGTCTTCTTAGAGGACAAAATAAAACTGCACACACACTTAGGCTTCAAGCCTTCCCGACTGTGAGCTAAAGCTGGATGCCTGGAACACAGTGAGACAGGGAGGCTGCCCTCCTAGAGCTCGTTGTTCAAGGGTGGCACACACAATCACTGGCTTTGGGGCCACAGAAGCCAAAGCAAGTAGCTGGGCAATCATTTCCCAAGATTAAGAGTGAGGGAAACAGGTGCCCCAGCCATTTTCTTCTGGGACTCACTGCACACTAACCACAAGAGTTTTGAGTATAATCCCCAAAGAATTCTATCTAGTCCCTTGAAAAAATTGCAAGGAAAATAAATGAAATCTTTGGAAATGATCTGTGAAATACCTACCAACAAATTCATAATTCTTCTCATAGAATGACAGCCAATTCTGAAGTGTCAGCATCTCAGAAAATGACAAGTCAGATACATCATCCACAAGGCCTGCTTCAGAATAGTCCCCAGTCACAAACGCTCTGGATGCGTCTCGGCCTGCAGGACAGATGTTTTCAGTAGATTAACTTATAAATTACTGACACCGTATCAACTCAAGAATCTATTTTCTAAGAAACATCCAAAAACCTCCACTCTTCACCCCCAAGCAAAGCTGATCCCCACTCCTTTCTCATAGACACTCCTGGATCTTGGACATACATTTTGGCATTTAATTACTTTCAGCAACATTTAACCCAGCTGACTACATCCCTTGGCTTTCATGACACTACACTCCTGGTTTTCCTTCTACTCTACAGCTCATTGTCTACCAGCCTCATGGATCAATTCTTGTCCTTCACCTCTGCTCCCTCCACACTCCCCACCTGACAATCTCATCTACTCCCATGGTTTCAAATACCATCTCTATGGCAAAGATTGCCAAATTTGTATCTTTAGCTCAGATTTCTCTTGCGCTCCAGGCTGTATATCCAATTCTCTACTCAAAATCACTCACATGTCTTACAGACATAAGTTCAAAATGTCCACACTGAACTAATGGTCATCAGCATCAACCTCAGGAAACCTGCATCTATTCTAATACTCCCTAACTCAGTAAATATCAATCAGTTGTTCAATCCAGAAATGCAGTCCTTGACATCTCCTTCATCCTTTACATCCAATCAGTCCCCAAGTCCTATAATTTTTTCCTAAATAGTTCTTGTATCAGTCCACCTTTCTCCATCTACCACTAAGCAAGCCCAGGCTATCATCATTTCTCATCTGAACTACTATAATAAACCCCTAGTAGTTCTCCCTACATTCAATCTTTTCCTGCTAATCTGTTTTCCATACAACTGATGTTTTAAACACAAATTGATCATGTCATTCTCTTGCTTGAAAATTCTCGGTGGCTTCCTTTTGCTCTATGATAATGTTCAGATTCCTTAACATGCCATCCTGGTCCCTGCACCAGCTGCCGCCGACCTTGCCTTGCCATTGTGCTCTCTTCCTCTCCCTCCTCCTCCTAGGTTAGGGCCTCTGGTAACACCAGTATGTCTTCCTTTTTAACACTCGTCACATAAATAATTCATTAATTGTTTATGTGATAACTAATATTTTTGTATTTTCACAAATTTTTTATCAGGGAAACACCACATTCCTTTAGTTTTGGTTACTCAGCATCTGATAGTACCTTTAGTAAATTCTCAGTAAATATTACTGAATGAAATCAATATAGTCAATTGATTTTCAGTAAGGGTTCCAGGATAATTCAAAAAGGGAAAGAACAGTCTTTTCTACAAATGGTGCTTGGACAACTGAATAGCCAAATGCAAAAGAATTAAATTAGATCCTTTCCTCACACTATATAAAAAATTAACACAAAATAGATCAACGACCTCAATGTATTAACTAAAACTATAAAACTCTTAGAAGGAAACATAGATGTCTTTGTGACCTTGGATTAGGCAATAGTTTATTAGATAAGACGCCAAAATCACAAGCAGTCAAAGGAAAAATAAATGAGATTTTATCGAATTTAAAAATGTGTGCTCTAAAGGATAATATCAAAAAAATGAAAAGACGATCTACAGAATGGGAGAAAATATTTGCAAATCATATATATATATGATATAGCTCTGGTATCCAGAATATATAAAGAACTCTCACAACTCAACAATAAAATGATAAATAACCCAATTAAAAAATGGATAAAGGATTTGAATAGACATTTCTCCAAGGAAAATATACAAATGATCAACAAGCACATGAAAAAAATATCAACATTGTCAGTTATTAGAGAAATGAAAATCAAAACCACAATGAGATACCGTTTCAAACCCACTAAAATGGCTATAATCAGACAAAAAAGAGACAACAACAAGTTTAATGAGGATGTAGAGAAATTGGAACTCTAATACATTGATGGTGAAACTGTACAATTGTGCAGCCACTTTAGAAAACAATTTGGCAGTTTTTCAAAAAGTTAAACATAAGGTTACCATATGACCCAGCAATTCCACTTCTAGGTAAATACCCGAGAACTGACAACATGTTCATAGAAGCATTATTCATAATAGACAAAAGTGGAAACAACTCAAATTCTAACAAATGATGAATAAAAAATGTGGTAAACCTACACAATGGAAAATTATTTGGTAATAAAAAGGAATGGAGTAGTGATACATGCTGATACACCATGGATGAACCTTGAAAACATTATGCTAAGTGAAAGAAGCCTGTCACAAAAGACCACATGTGTGATTCTCTCAGAACAAGCAAATTGTTAGAGACAGAAAGTAGATACTAGTTGTCAGGGGCTGGAGTGAGGTAGGAGAGTATGGGGAGTAATTGTTAATGGATATGGGGTTTCTTTTTGTGGGGGTGATAAAAAATGTTCTGGAATTAGATAGTGGTGATATTTGCACAATTTTCTGACTACTTTTAAAACCACTGAATTATACACATTAAAAGGGTGGATTTTTAATTATGTGAATTATATCTTAATAAAATGATTAAAATATTGAGTAGACGAATGAATCAATAAATCTTCCCTACTAGACTGAGTGGTGGGGCACATGGTCATAATCTTTGATTTCCCAGCATCTGGCACAAGGCAGGCTACATAGCAGTGGTCAATAAATGGATGTTGAATGAATAGTAGGCATAAAGAAACTCAGACAGTGGAGCGTACTGCAAAAGAGAAATCACCCCAGAAATGGAGGGTTTTATGCTCACACTTGTGCATATAGCTATACCCATGGCATGATAAGTTTCCTAAAAAGTGCCCTCACCTGGCAGGTAAATAAAACCCTTGATTCCAGTCCCAGTTCTACTTGTAACTCACTGTGTAGCTTTTGATAAGTCTCTTCTCTAGCTGGACAGCAGAATAAAATAGGGTCAGCAGAATAAACTTCATTTGACAAATGTTAAGGCCTAACATATGGACGGTTTTGTTCTAAGTATTGAAGTAAAGGTGACCAGACACCTTCCCTGCATTCTAACCTCATAATCTTTTTAAAGAAAGGGAGACAAGTACATCTGTACTTGTTTGTACTAGAAGCAAGAACTACTCAAACCAAATGTACTATTTTTTAGGGAAAATTTCGGGAGAGGAGGAAACTCAGTATTGAAATCAGTAGGGAAACTCTGAGAACAGAGATGGGGTCTCATTCATCCCCGTGCCCTGAGAGCCACGCAGTGTGGCACAAAGCAGGTATCCATTGAGAGTTTCTGCGGGTAGGTAATGGGTAACTAACAAGAGGCAGGAAATGTGTTTCTCGAACCTAAGTCAGGAAGAAGGATGGGGAACGATAGGGAGGGTAAAGGCTGGTAACTGCTTGCCGTCGTCCCGCCCAAGTCAGAGCAGAGTGGTGCAGGTGAGCCCGGCCTCTACGCTAGGCTAATGAACATGGGGAGGAAAAAAGCAGATGAATGGATGAACGAACGAACGAACAACGTGCAGCCCGCTACCGGCCCTCGTTGGAGCAGGTAAGGGAGTGAGCCGCCTCGCTAATACCTGCGAAGCCGCTATAGTGAGCCCCAGGCTCGTAATGCCGCCGGCCGGAGGACACATCATAGATGCGGCCCAGCAATGCCAAGTAGAGGCCCGGGTCTCCAGGGCCGCCGCGGTAGCGGGCAAGCTCCCCAGGTACGAAAAGGCGAAAGCCAGCGCTGAGACTCCACCAGCTCATCAGCCGTGCTGCCATCACAGCCACCGCCACTGCGGCCAGGCCTAGCAAGAGCCCACGGCCGGGGAGCAGCAGCATTTGGACAGCCGCACACTCTTCGCTCTTCTGAAGTTGCCGCCTCTCCGCCCGCAACTAAGATGGCGGAGATGCGGACCGCGACGTCACCGGCGCTACGCTCTCTCTCCCTTGTCCACCTGTCACTGAGGGGACAATGGAGGACTGAATGGAAAAAGTCCAGCGAAAGCTCACTTCCGGGCTCCGACTGTTTCTCGTGCTCTTTCAGCACATATAGTGAATGTGGAGGGATATCGAGGAAACGAACAGCGAAAGGCCTCTTTAGCTTGCAGGTTGTCCACCCCCAACAAAGATGGTGGCAAAGGGGGCTGCGGGATGGCGCAGACAATATGACAGCAGTGCCCTATCAGGACTGCGGGTTCCCTCCACCCTTTGCTGAAGCTGTCCTCGCTTGTCCTCTCACGACAGCTAGTAAAGTCTGCTTGACGGCGCCTTAGCGACAGCAGTCCTCACTTGACGGCGAGGAAGCCGGAAGCCGCGCGGCTGCCGCCGTCGTCTCCTCCCCGTCCCCGCCCGCCGGGCGCCGTCGGAGGTTGACAGGTCCAGGCGGGGAGGCGGCGGCGGCGGCGGCGGCAGAGCCGGGCGCCCAAGACGGACACCCCATGGGGAACGCTCCAAGTCACAGCAGTGAAGACGAAGCAGCAGCCACTGGGGGCGAGGGCTGGGGCCTGCACCAAGACTGGGCCGCAGACTCGGGCACGACCCCCGGCTCGGGCCCGGCGGCCCCGGCTCTGCCGCCAGCCCCGGCGCTGCTGGAGCCCGCCCGGCTGCGAGAGGCGGCGGCTGCGCTGCGGCCCGCGCCACCTTGCGAGTCTCTGGTGTCTAGGCACCACGGCGCGCTGTTGCGCTGGCTGGAGGAGAGGCTGGGCCGCGGCGAAGAGTCTGTCACTCTGGAGCAGTTCCGGGAACTGCTGGAGGCTCGCGGCGCCGGCTGCACGGGCGAGCAGTTCGAGGAGGTCAGGACTGGCTGGCGACTGCGGGGCAGGGGCAGTGCGGTCGCCCCCAAGGGCGTGAAGAGGTGGGCGGTGGCTTTGATGAGGCCAGGCAGGAACCCGTAGGGTCCGCAGGTTCCGAGCATCGGAGCATGGTGGTGCCAGGTCTTACTTGGGGCGCTTCAGCCTGTTCTCAATGGGAGCCGGCTACGAATCTCTTAAAACTTTATTAGAAAGGTGGAAAGCCTAGACTAGGCCGTCCTTGCTCTTAAGTACTGGACAGGTCAAGGTGTCTTTGTATCTTGTTTAGTACAGACATTTGTGCAGTTGCCTACACGAATCTGGATCAACTGCTCTCTAGAGCTTCCTTATCAGGCTCCAAAGCAGTTTCAGGGAAAGTAGGTGTAGTGATCAAGGGAGTGGCAGTGAAAACCATTCTGTTTTATTGACCAGTGGGTTTTTGCGGAGCACCTTCTGAATCCAGTGTGGGCGCCTAACGTATGCGGGAGGCGAATAACATGCTGGAAAAGCTCGCATTCTAAAAGCCATTCACATCACGCAAAAAGCATTTCCAGACTACACGTTTGTTTTTAGATGTTTGAAAAACCGTATTTTAGACTCATTCAAACCCACTTAGAACCTAAAACTGATAGGCAAATACCAGGTTTCCTGTGAATTCTTTTAATTAAACAGTTTTTGGCGTACTTACTAACATCATCTCTATTAAGTCATTAACAGCCAGTTGATAGGGCAACAAAATTTCTTGGAATAAATCTAAGGGATTATCTATCTGTATTGAATACTTCATTTTGGAGTTAAGAGAACTGATCCAGGGTCACCCAGTGAATGAATCATTGGCAAAACAGACTGTCACTCAGATCTCTTGATTTTCGTTTGTTTGTCTTATATCCCATTGCCTCCTTCTTGGGACGCTATTGCTTTAACTCCACAAAGCTATAACAAAAAGGTGCTTAATTTTTGAAAATGGGTAAAGCCGTGTAGAATCTTTAGCGTCAAAGAAAGGTGAGTATATAAAACTAAACTGACAGCTATTTGTAATGCCATTAAAAAGTTATGTACACTTTAAAACCAGAGGCTTTTAAAATATTTTAAGGATGTTTTCCCGTACATGGCCAGAATTTAGATAATGTGGTTTATATGTTTCTTATATTTTTCTTTTTAAAATACCCGTAAGGCATCTTAACTCTTGAAAATGTTGGTCATATTAGTGAAGGGTCTCCATTTCTTTTTTTAATTACAAGCATACCCATAATACTTTCCACTCTAGTCTTAATTATATTATGAGAAAATGAAGCGGTGCCAGAAAGAGCTGCACATTTCAAAATTGTCCAAAAGAGAATGGAGAGAGTGTTTATACTGTGAGTGTGTCTGACAGGAATAGAGTTATAGGTGGAGTTTACAAGGGGTCCTGTAATGTAAGGCCAAGAAGTCCTTGAGGTGTCTAGAAATCAGGCAAGAGCTGTTACATTCATTCATTCATTGAATATTTCAGTGAATTCATCCAGCAAATATTTTGGGGGCATATACTGAGTGCCAAACAGGATGATAGTGGACAAAGTAGACATGTGCTCTTAAAGAGTATGTAGTAATGTGAGTTTATAAAGAGACTCACATTAACTCAGCAATTATAGGTATGGTGAGTATTATCCAAGGGGAAGTGTAAGGAAAGAAATAGCAAGAGTATTTAACCTTAGCTAGGAAGTCAAGGCAGACTTACCTAAGAAAAGTAATGTTTCAGTTCAGATTTGGAAGATGAAAACAGACAAGAAACAGAAGATATAAGCTGTGTTTCAGACAGAGGGTATTGCATACATGAGTTCAAGGGTCAGAGAATGGAGAATCTGGAAGAATGGTATGATATATTAGGGTTAGATAAAACTGCTTCAGGGGATAGAAAATCCAGTGCAAAAGTGGGTTAAACAATAATGAAGCTTATCTAAAAGTCCAGGTAGGCAGTACAGGGTTGATATGCCAGTTTCATAGTCATCAGAGACCTGGCTCTATTCATCTTGTTGTGGCATCATCCTCCACAGGCACCTTCCACTTAGTGATTCAAATGATTCCTTCAGCTGTCACTTTCCACATTCCAGCCAGCAGAAAAGGGAATAGGAGAGAGTCACTCCTCCTCTCTTAAGGGCATGGCTCACATCCCATTGGCCCAAGCCCAGTCACATGGCCACACCAAGCTGCAGGGGAGGTCAGAAGATATTTGTATTCCATGGCCATATATTCAGCCAAAAAGCAGAATGTAATTCTGAGTACTGAGGAAAAGAACAGATATTGGGTTAAAATTAGCAGTCTTTCACTCATGTGGCTAGATCATAGGATATGGGAAGGGGAGAACAAGGTTAGAGAAATAGAGAAAAGATCATGAGTGTCCTTTGCAGTCTCTGTTAAATAGGAGTTTGGAAACAATGGTGTTTTAAATAAAGTGCCACAATGATTGTGACTGCCTTATGGAGAACCAGTTAAGGGGGCTATTATGACAGTTCAGGTAAGAGATCGGGTGGCTTGAGCTAGGGTGGTGGCAGCCAAAATGATATGAAGTAGACAATTTTGAGAGTTATTTAGGAAGTAGAATAAGCAGTTCTTGAGACTTAGGTGCGAATATAGGATTAGAAAGAAAAAAAAGTCAAGGATGATTGATATTACTGACCTGACCATTTGGAAAGATGATAGTGCCGTTTATTGAGAAAAGAAACCTTTGGGAAGGGAAGCTCTGGAAAGGGAAGATGAGTTCAATTTGGCCATGTTGAGTTTAGTGTATCTATGAAATAGCTAAATGGGGATATCTCTTAGGTGGTTGTGTATGTAAGTCTGGAGCTCAGGAGAGAAGACTGCATGACGTACACAGTCATGTATTTGTACAGTGGGGTTTCACAAGAAAGATAGCCACATTGTTTTCTCTTATTCTGATGAGCTTTGTTTTTTTTTTTCCTTTCGTAATTAAATCTCTTAGAGGTAGTCTATGGACTGTTTAGCGTAGTTAAATCCAAAGGTCATTTAGCCACTGTAACTAAGGAAATATATAGGAAGAAAAAGCTGTAAGTGCTTATATCTTCCTATATAAAACTCAAAATCATAGTAGTCACATATGTAGCATAAAGAGACATGAAGGAGTCATAAGCACAGCAGTAAGAACTGGTGATTTGTAAAATGTTAAATTCTTATTTTACTTTTATAAAAATCCCTGGGACAGTCTAGAGCTGTGTCACAGGGTATTAAGTATCTATACACAGAACACTCAAAAAGTGTACTTGAAAGTCTTCTTTCACATCCATATAATTATCTCACCTTACTCACCACTACATATTCAAATAAATGATGTCCAGTAATTTAGGCCAACCATGGAAGGCAGGTGAGTGATGACACCTACTAAACTGAGGAGAAAACTAGAGACTCTGCAGGGTTCAGGGACTTAAGAATCGAAATTAGGTTTTGGCACTAACACTCAAATGTGGGTCTTCTGACTCCAGATCTTGCATTCTTTTTCTTTTAAGGAACTGGTTTTCTATGATGGTTCTTATTTAGTCTTAAGGATACATAGTTCTTTTATTTTCCCCTTCATTCTAAGGGAAGCCTGGCATGGGAAATCCAAATTGGAGAAAAAGCAACATGTATTTTTCTTGAAGCCTATTTACCTTTATTAGATTTGGAGTGGGGAGAGTTGGGGCTTGGGTTGGCATCGACATTTGGTGACTCCCACTGGTTAGCATTGGTTAGTTGAAGAGAGTGGTTCTGACTCAACGTGAAGGCTTAACCAAGATTTAAAAACCTAATGATTGTGATAATCTCACAGTGGTTGTTCTGTCTATAAATAAGGAGGTAATTATATTCATAATATTTTTAAAAAATTAGCTATGCATTTGATTCATTGATTTAAAAATAATCTGCCCTGTAACTTGAATAAGTATACATTTCTGTGTCTTAGTTAATTCTACATCTAAGCTTCTGAAAATGTGATATTTTAATACAAGTTTAAGGGTTTTGTGAAATAGTAATAAAATGTCTTTATAGTAGCAACTAAAATGATTAGTTATTTCCCTTCATTTATTTTATGAGAGCTAGCACGGTAGCGCAGGTTATCATTGGTGTATGTTATTTATTATTATAATGCTAAGAGTTTCCACATTTTACATGTTGGTTCTTTGGGCTAATTTGCATTGCCCTCCATGTCTACCCAAGTGTCTCGCCTTCACATTCTGATGACCTTAGCTGCTGGTGTCTTAAAGAAGCTCTTGGTGTTGTACTATGGACCAAAGTCGGAAATGTTATTGTTTTATAGTACAGCACACCTTTTTCATGGTAGGTGTGGTCCATGGAGAAGGAATCTCAGGAAGCAATATTTCATTGACTCATGTAGAAGAGGAGTAGAGTTAAAATTAAATTCTTATTTGACATCAGAGATTAGGGATTAGATATTTGTGCTCTTAATATGATATGCTTCCAGAAAATCATGTAGACTCTAGGGCAGAAAAAAGTGTTGAACACAGGATGATAGCAGATAGCTTTAAGGTAGGAATTTAATATGTATAGGTCTTATTTTATTGATTTGCTATATTAGCTTTGTTGCCTACTTTGTGAAATTCACTTTGTAAACTCTGAGGGAAGGACCATTTATTTACTTATTTATTGTCTTAGCACAGTTCTGGCTTATAGCCAGCGCTCTGTAAGTGTTTTCCCCTATAATACCCTCAGTTTGATTTAACAGATTGAATATGATGCCGTTCTCATGCTCCAACCTCATATTTATATTCAGTCTGTAACCTTTTAATAATGAGATGTTTCTTGACATTGGAAGAAACAGTTAAATATAGTTTCAGTGAAAACTTTAAAAGGCTCTTAGTCACTGTTGAGTTTAGAGGAAATTTGGAGAAAAATACCATCTTGGTGTTATTATGTCAGGAGTATTAATCAGCTAATTTAGAATGGCTCTGAGCCCAAGAACTATGCAAATATAATTATGCTGATGTAATTCTCTACCCCTTCAAGACACAGAGTGTGAGAGATTTGTGTATGCACCGTAAAGACAGAGCAGGCTACAAGCATTGCTTACCCTTATCTTGGAGCCTGCAGGCATTCGCACTGCCTGAGGGATCCTCTGAATGGGTGGAGGCCCACAGGCTGGCTTGTCTCCCTTTCTAACCTCGTCTACCTTTGTCCCCTTGCACAAGCCCTTTGCCCTAGCCAGTGGGGCACCATCCTTGTCCTGTGTGTGGACCTTGCTTCTCTCAGTTTTTCAGGATTCCCTGTCTTGGTATTGTCATCTGGTCAGGACCAAGCCTTTCTTATGGCATGATTCAGATGGCTTCTGTACAATGGTGTTTCCAGCTCTACCCTTGAGGCTCTTGTTTCCTGTTCTATACAGGTCAGGTGGCACTTAGAGCACACTGTCTGGTCTTGTTCTGCAACTAGGCTACGAGGCCCCCTAGCCACCTGCCTGCTCTGCTCCAGCATACAGGAAGCCTTTAGTAAATGATGGCCATTAATGATGATGAGGCAGTGTTGAAGAGAAAGATCCTTGGTGAATTGGAGGTTATTTTGACCCTGAGTGCTTTGCTGTGATGGGGATGGTGGTATTGGCTTCTTTTGGAGAAATTCTTGATCCAAGAGAACTACAGAGGAAAGGTCACAGCTTTGTTTTGCCTTTCCCTGATTTTCAGAATACCTCCTCATCATGTACTGTATTGCTTTAGAAACTTCAGTGGCCTCCCTTAGTCTTCAGAATCAAATGTCAGTCTAACATTTAGGTTTTTATACCTTTCTGCTCTTATCTCCCAGCCAGGTCTATTCACTATTTCCCATGTATGTTAGAATTTCTCCCCTCTTTCAGCCCTTTGCTGCATCCTAGTTTCTTTCTACTTTCAAGGACCACAGAGAAGCATTTAATAGTAGCATGGAGTTTGGGAAAAGCTTCACCAAACGAAGGCTTGAAAGGCTGTAAGAATTTTCCAGGCAGAGGAAGAAAGAGATGTTCCATTTGAAAGGTACAGCATGTGTAAATGTATTGAAGTGAGAGAGACCATAGCAAATTTTGGGAATGATACTCCACTGGCACCTAGTCTAGAGTGTGAGTTGGCTGAGACCTTGGTAACCATTGCATATAACCTGTGGTGTAGTTAGCCTGCTAACGGTATCAGCAAGTTCGCTGCTTTTTAGGTCTACCCATTCCACAGTTCTTTAGACTGAGCTTGGGAATTGGGTCCTGGCTTGTGGCCAGATCTTAATTCCACATCCTCAAATCACATGACCTTATATAGTTGATGTGACGATTAAATGAATTAGTTCATATGAAGCACCTAGAATAGTGCCTGGCACTTAATGCTGAATAAATGTTGCTATTAGTGTTCTCTGTTGTTATAGTTCCACACTAGGATTGTTTTCTCCATCTTCTATGTGACAGCCCTTTCACTACTTCACTTAGATGGGGACAGTCTTACAGATGAGTAAAATGAGGACTTAAATGGATAGTGACCTTCTTAGTCAACAAGTGGCAGAACTGGGACCATATACAGATCCAGACTTCTGATGGAGTGTTTCTCCAAAGTTGAACCAGTGTGCAGCCTGGCGCATTATATTCTGCTGGTCTGAGCCCACAGTTCCAGTGTGTGATAATTTTTTACACATTCTTATGTATGTACCATAGTCTTGATCCCAGTCATGGTTAAGGAGGGACAACAGGAATGGTCTGAGCCCTGTCCAATGCTGCCCTTAGGCCAAGGCAAATGGATAGAAATCTGCAGTCAGCCAGCCCACTTTTCTTTTTCTTGTCTGCAACAGCCTTTTAACTAGATTGGAGTAGCAGTTCTTTGCAGTTTATTAGGCATAACCTTCTTTGTGAAACCTTTGGGTCCTCACAAGCCATGAAGAAAGGTTGGGTGGAAAGAGGAGTTGAGACTTAAAGGAGGCCAAGAGTCTTGTCCTAGGTCTCAGAGAGTAAGCAATAAATCTAGTATCATATTCTAATCTAGATTTCTTCTTATTCTGACTGTGTTATACTTTTCCTCTCTCACATGCTGGCTAGCATAGTGCCTACACTTGGGTTCTGCTGAATAGTTATCATGTAGATGACAAAGTGTGCAGCAAGTGTGATAGGAAAAGACCCGAATCAGGAGAGGAGGAGGAAGAGTACAGCACATCAGGTTGCTGTCTGCATGGGTACTGTATGCATGGATATCGACTCAATGGAAATGGGCATCGTTCCACTTTTAGAGAGGCAAAGAGATTTGATTTACTTTGCACTGTTAGACTAGATTTAGTGTATTGAGTTGAGTTTTGGGCCCCACATTCTGGGGCAGTTAGTTTCATACTATCCCTTTAGTGGGTTGGAAATCTAGTGATAGATTTAAAAATGTTAAAAAATGAAACAATAGAATGGAATAGAAAATACCAGAACATGTAGTATTTGATAAGAGAAAGTACTACACTGTTTCACAAAATTTTTATATTATATGTATACTAGGTCATGATACAAAATGTATTTCTTTTTTTAAAGATAAATATTTTAATTTATGGTGACATAGTTAATAATTTTTTTAAATATTTTTATTTTTTAATTATAGTTAGCATACAATATTATATTAGTTTCAGGTGTACAACATAGTGATTAGACATTTATATAACTTACAAAGTGATCACTCTGATAAATCTAGTACCCATCTGACACTATACATAGTTATTATAATATTATTGACTAGATTCCTTATGGTATACTTTACATCCCTCTATTTTGTAACTACCAATTTCTACTTCTTAATCCCTTTCCCTCTTTCACACCCCACCCCCTAAATCTCCCTCCCATCTGGCAAGCCTCAGATCTATGAGTTTGTTTCTGTTTTGTTTATTTTATTCCTTAGATTCCGCATGTAAATGAAATCATACAGCGTTTGTCTTTCTCTGTCTGACTTATACCACTCAGCAAAATACTCTCTAGGTCCATCCATGTTATTGCAGATGCCAAAATTTCATTCTTTTTTATGGATGAGTATATTCCATTGTATATATGACCACCTTTTCTTTATTCATTCATCCATTGATGAACACCCAAATTGCTTCCGTATCTTGGCTACTGTAGATAATATGCAATGAACATATGTATGTACATGTCCCTTCATAGTAGTGTTTTGTGTTTTTTTGGATAAATACCCAGAGGTGGGATTATTAGGTCCTTTGTCTTTTGGTATAGCCTTTGCTTTAAAATCTGTTTTGTCTGGTATAAGTATTGCTACTCCGGCTGTTTTTTTTCATTTTCATTTTCATGAAATATCTTTTTCCCTCCCTTTGCTTTCAGTCTCTGTGTCTTCCAATCTGAAGTGAGTCTCTTGTAGGCAGTGTATGTAAGGGTCTTGTTTTCTTATCCATTCAGTCACCCTATCATTTGATTGGAACATTTAATCCTTTTTCATTTGAAGTAATTGTTGATAAGTAGTTATTGCCATTTTATTATTCATATTTTCGATACATATTTTTTTTCTTCTTCTTAAAGAAGTCCTTCCAACATTTCTTGTTATACTAGCTTGGTGGTGATGAACTCCTTTAGCTTTTCGTTATCCAGAAAGCTCTTTATCTGTCCTTCAATTTTAAATGGTGTCTTTGCTGGGTAGAGTAATCTTGGTTGTAGGTCCTTGCTTTTCATCACTTTGAATATTTCTTGCCAATCCCTTCTGTCCTGCAAAGTTTCTGTTGAGAAATGAGCTGACAGTCTCATGGGAGCTCCCTTGTAGGGAATTAACTGTATTTCTCTCGCTGCTTTTAAGAGTCTCTTTGTCTTTAACCTTTGGCATTTTAATTATGGTTGTCTTGGCATGGGCTTCTTTGAGTTCATCTTGTTTGGGACTGTCTGTGCTTCCTGGGGTTGTATGTCTATTTCTTCACCAGGTTAGGGAAGTTTTCCATCATTATTTCTTCAAATAGATTTTTAGTTTCTTGCTCTCTCTCCTTCTGGTACCCCTATGATGTGATGTTGTTATGCTTGATGTCCCAGAGGCCCCTTAAACTATCTTCATTTTTTTTGATTCTCTTTTCTTGTTGTTGTTCAGATTGGGTGTTTTCTGCTACCTTATCTTCTAAATCACTGTTTCGATCCTCTGCTTCATCCACTACGTTGATTCCCTCTGATATACTCTTCATCTCAGATATTATATTCTTCATTTCTGACTCATTCCCTTTTTTTAATTTCTATCTCCATTTTTATATTTTCTGTCTCTTTGTTAAAGTTTTCACTGAATTCATCTACTCTTCCCTTAAGTTCCTTGAGTATCCTTATAACTAGTGTTATGAACTATGGATCTGGTAGATTGCTTGTCTCCATTTTGTTGAGTTCTTTTTTTAGAGCTTTGTTCTGTTCTTTTATTTCGGACATGTCTCTCCATTTTGGCATCTGTTTCTATGTGTTAGGTAGGGCTCCCAAGTCTCCCAGTCTTAGTAGAATGGTTTTATGTAGTAGGTGTCCTGTGGGGCACAGCCTTCCCTGGTTACATGAGCTGGATATCCAAGGTGTGTCCCTTGTATGGGTTGTGTGTGCCCACCTGTTGTAGTTGAGCCTTACCTGCTGTTTGCACGTCATGGGAGGGATTGACCCACGGGCCAATTGGTTGTGAGGATCGTCTGGTGAGGGGCTGACCCTATGGAGCAGGATTCACTTTAGAAGGGCTCTGGTATCTGCCAAGTCTGCTCTTCAGATGTGTCCTCCTCAGATGCAGCCCTCAGTGTTTCTCCAGCTCCCGTCGAAGCTGGGCACTGGACATGCCAGTCCAAGGGCTTCCTGGGAGGGACCCATAGGCAGGCCAAGTTCAACCACGGCCTGTGCACTGCCCAGGGCACCTGGCAAGAGTCACCAGGCAATCTACAGATGGCTGCCACCTGTGCTGGCCTTAGAAGTGCTTCGAGAGGCCAAGCTGGGAACCAAGGATGACTGCCACTAGTTCTAGCACCATGCTTGGTGCTGCTCAGCAAGAGGTGTGGCACACACCAAAGCCAGATGCTGCTTGTTTGAGTTTTATGAACCTTTAAGATATTTTAGGAAAGTCCACAGCATATGTCAAGACAGTTCTTTGTATGGGAAAAAAACACTGGAGACAGCTTGGATTGGCCTGTAAGTTATGGGGGGCAGGGTCTCGGAGTCATCTGGACCACTGACCTATGTTAGCCAGGTTGATGGAACGCAGATGTGACAGCCTGCATCCGCACACCAGGAGCGGGGAGGGTTCAACAAAGGAACAGTGGACTCTGCCAGCATTTTCGTCCTGCAGAAAACCACCCCTCCAACCCTCACACTGAAGCTAGACAGTTCAGTTCCTTCCCATATATCCCTAACACTGCTTGAGCAGCTGCCCCAGCACGGGAGCTCAGAGTAAGTGAGTCCGTCAGTGAGTAAGTCCGTGTGAGCGGGCCCTGCGTCTCATTCAGCCGCAATGTTTGCTGGTTTTCACAGCCAGAGGTTGTGGGGATTTCTCTTCCTGGCCTTGGAACCCTGGGTTGGGGAGCCCAATGTGGAACTGGGACCCCTCACTCCTCCAGGGAGACCTCTGCAGCCAAGATATTCCCTTCGATTCTCAACCGCCCCATGTGCTTGTGGGACCAGCCCATTTTGCTTTTCTGACCCTCCTACCAGTCTCGAGGTAGCATCTTCTGTATGTCCGCAGTTGTGGGACTTCTGTTCCGCCAGACCTCAGGCGACTCCCAGTGATGGTGGTTCTGTAATTTAGTTGTAATTTTGTTGTTGTGAGAGGAGGCCAACATAGCATCTACCTATTATGCCATCTCTACTGGACAAAATATATTTTTATAGTGGATCAGCCAATGAAACTTGAGAAGCAGTGCTCTGAGGTTTATCGTCAAACTGGAGGGATTCTAGAGTGGACAGCTAGCATGGTAATGAGACTAAAACCATAGCAGACAAAGAATTGGTTGAAGGAATGGAGAGTTTGGGGAAACTCAGAGGATCCGATCACTGTTTTAAATGATCTTCAGGCTGTTTGGGGGCAGAGGTAGCATCACAGGGCGGTAACATCAGAGAGGCAGATTTCCACTCATTATGTAGAGAAGAGAGTTGTTGCTGTCAGAACTAGCCAGACAACATGCGCTTCCATCACCAGTGTATGTTAGAGAGACAGTGGAGGAGTTCATACAGTACAAAGGCACATATTTCAAGAGATTTGTAGGTCCATTCCAGTATGAGAGTTTATCTAGATTTGGGATGATCAATCCCGTCCACCCTTTATGGTCGCCAGTGGCCTCATTGTATCCTTACTGTGAGATCTCAGCCTGGTTGGCCAGGCGCTCTATTCTGACTTCTGTCTATCTCTTCATCTCCCACCTCTGCCTCCTTTCCAGCCACACCACGCAGTTATAGTTCTCACAATCTGCTGTGCACTCTGCATTAATGCTCACATGCTATCCCAGGATGGCCTCCCTGTCTTCATATGCTGGCAAGTTTCTAATTATTTATAAAAGCTCAGTTCAAGGGCTATTTTCTCAGGGCCATTTTCCCTGAATGCCCTTCCCCCTCTCCAGACTTCTGGCATCTGAAGTGTCTGTTAGCTCATGGTGTCACGGTTGACAATGTGGAGTCCCAAATCATACCAAGATTCACATTGAAGCTCCATCATTTACTAGTACCAACCATGTGGCCTTGAACAAAATACTTAACCTCTCTGTCCCTTACTAGTAAAAAGGTAGGACCTACCTTTAGGGTTGTTGTGGAGAATGCGAGTTGAACTAGGTGAGGTGCTTAGGACTTTGTCCAGTGCCTAGTAAACACTCAGTAAATATTAGCTGTTATAGTTGTGTATGCCGTTACTTCTGTTATAATTATCACACCTATCACATTACTGCTGTCGGTTTACAGATCTGTCTTGTCCTAGGCCGTGAGGATTTTGGAGGGCAAAGACTATGTCCTGTTCATCTTAATATGCACAGAGCCAAGCTTGGGGTCAGGTATACAATGGACGCTTATCAGATAGTGTTGAATGAGTGCGTGAGTAAATTGGATTCTATGAAGTCCTGTGAAACAAAGTCAATGTTAAGTGTTAGGTTTTAAAACCTGTACGTTTAAGGACAGTTTCTAAATGTTAGGAAACTATATTTATTTGGTGAAACTGTTAGCAAAGCTGTTCTGATTTTTTTTCTCACCCAAAATGTCTTGGTTTTCTGTTTGTTTGAAAATTCTTTTTATTGTATTCATTAACTATTCACAGATCAACAGAGTCTGTTAAAAATAGCAAAAAGTCACTATTTTTATTGCCTTGCTTGTATAGACTTTTTATCAGCAATAAACAGCAGGATTTATGCAGGAAGTTGGGAACCAGACAGCACTTGAAGTGCAGGTAGCACTAGAAGTGCAGAAGTTTGGGTGGAAGTAGGACTTGAATGCTACCTTGAGATTTAGAGAGAGTGAGGCTCAGTTTTAGGGTTAATATTGCGTTACCATGGGCAAAAATTGCTTAGAGCAAGTTTTATAGATGGAGGAAAGAGATAGAACTAAAAGAGAGGTTTTAAGCAATTGGACTCCAGACTGCAAGGAACCCCAGGGGTTATCTGGTCAAAGGAAAGAGAATGGAGTCATGGTGAAGAATATGAACTCTAGAGCCTTGGATTCAAATACTGGCTATGTGATATTGGGCAAGTTATCTGACCTCTTTGTACAACTATAAAATGGGGAGATCAGTAGTACCATTAGCTTTATGAGAAATAATTGATACTATGCACAGTGCCTGGAATTTAGCAAATGCTCAGATATTAATTCAGGACTTTCCAAAACGTATGTCATTTCCAACTGGATGGGTTAAAACTCTTCTAATCCCCTCAGACCTTGAGTGAGACAAATATTGTTTTCTCACTGTGCTATCACGTGAAAAAGTTGAGAAGTAGCTATTATCTGATGTTGTTGTATTCACACCATGGGGTCTCAGGGCAGACACAGTCTGTACTGCTGTCCTACCTCCTTCTTTACTCCCTGGCTCCACTTTTTATAGCAAGGTTGCGCTTAAAATGTCTTAATATTAAAAAACTCCCCTCTATTATTACAAAAGCAGCATATGTAGATTGCCATATTGCCACTCTTAACATCTTGATATTCTTTTGGGTTTTAAATGCATAGTTGTACACAAACACACACACACACACACACACACACACACACACACATTTTTTATACCAATACAGGAAGTGCATATTTGCTTTTTTCTTATGCTAACCTGAGATCAGTCTCTAATATTCTTTTGTAGCTTACTTTTTTCAGTTAATGGTTTCCACCTTTTCATGTCAGTTCATTTCTGTTTAATACCTAATCCATGTTCAAATTTGTCCAATTGTCCCAGAAATCTACTTTTATGGCCAGTATATCCAGTGTGAATAAAATTGTATTTAGAGAGAAACAAGTGTTATACTGCTTTTAAAAAGTTTTAAATCTACTCATCCAGTCCATCCCATGCTTGAAGTGGATACTTTAAATTTTTTGATTTTTATTTTTATCACTCATAGAGTATACAGTCTGTGAGACTTATACAAAAAACAGTGGTCCTCTGCTCATCCACCCCAATGTGTCATTCTCCAAGAATAATCACTTTTCAGCTCTTTAGCTGGTTCTTTACTATATATCTGTACATCAACAAATCATGTGTTTATATTACTTCTTTATGAGTTTTCAGTTTTAGGCTTTATCCAATTTATTACCCCCATAGAATGATTTCAGTTGTTTTTCACCTTCCTGTCCTTGTCCATACCTACACATTTTCTATCCTCCCAAAAGACTTGTTTCAATTTTGTTTAGATTGCTCCTAATGTTTGCATTATTATGATTATGTAAATTCTATACATAACTAGGCCATGTAGTGATTACTTTTCTTTTTTTATACATATTTTTATTTTCTCTGGAGTTAGCCATTAAATTGGTACTTTTCTTTTGCTTAATATTTTGTCTTTTATCATTAATTTAATCCCAGATTTTCTGCCAATTGTCTAAATTTCTTCTCACACATTCAGTATGTTCAAACACATGGGTATTCTATCAGTTTTATTTTCAAAGTTCTGTTTCCCAGAGTCTTCTGAGCTTCCTCAATCTGTACTTGGTATTCTCTAGGTCTGCTGTGCAGATGTCATCTTGGGATCTCCATTATCTGGGGATTCATTTTCTTCCTTGGTCAGATCCTGTTCTTCCTCTTTCTTGACATACTCCTTCATTCTGGTGGCCACATCTTCTGGTAGCTTTCTGAATAAGGGAGTGTTAAGTAGTTCATTTTTCTCAGAACCTTGCATGTATAAGAATGTCTTTATTCTACTTTTTAACAGTTGACAGTGTTGTGGCCGAGTAAGCCTTCTGAGTTAGAAAGAGTGCCCCCAGAATGTTGAAGCTACTGCTCTCATTGCCTTCTGGCTTCCAGTGTAACTGCTGAATCAGTCCCATTTGGTCTTGACTTTTTACGTGGAAACTGTGTCTTCTCCCTGGAAGTAGAAGCTTCCCTTTCCTCCCAATTTTATGAAATTTAATTAAGATTTGCTTTTTATTTATTGTGTAGAGTGTTCAGCCTCTTCAGTCGCAAAACTCGTGTCCTTCAGTTGGGGAAGTTATTTTGAATCATAACGATTATGATTTCCTCCCCTCCATTTTCTGTATTCCCTTTTTCTGGAACTTATTATTTGCGTGTTGGACCGCCTCAACTGATCTCCTGGTTTTTCTTCTCTTTTCTTTCCCAGTTTTCATCATTTTTTCTTTTTGCTCTACTTTCAGGGCACTTTAGCCAACTTTATCTTCCAGCCCAATGATATTTATCTTCTAAAATCTATTGAGATTTTAATTTTACTGTGATATTTAATTTTCAGGAGCTTGTAAAAATTTTCTATATATCCTGTTTTTAATAGTATCCTGATCTTTCATGGTTGCAATATTCTTTTTGTATTAGATAGTGGTGGTGGTGGCTACACAGCTCTGAATATACTAAACTCCACTGGATGGCGCACTTTAAAGGGTTGAACTTTACAGTATGTGAATTATATCTCAGTAAAGCTGATAGTAAAAATATTTTTTTAATGTTTCTCTGATGATATTAATGATAACCCTTTTGAAGTTTTATTCTCCTCAGTAGTCTTTTCTTTTCTCCAGATTTCTTTTTCTGTTTCATATTAAGCCTTTCCTCAAATGCCTGGTGGTCCTGGGCTGTCCATCATATTAAAGAATGGAGTACTAAAAAGGTGGATGGTCTATACATCTGGCTTGTTGATCAGTGAACCTCACTGTGAGATGAACTGGTTGGGCCCTTTCACTGGGAGCTCTCCAGTGCCAGCATCTGTAGGTCTGTTGTCTTGGGCTCGTCAGGTACCCCAGAGAAGACTCTTCCAGTCTTTTGCATAGAGGGTATGAGATTGGCTGCTAGCATTCTGGGAGCCCTAGGGGAAAGTTGAGTCTTAAACATTTAGCATGTAAACATGAATCCCCTTATTTGCAGTGTAGTATTCACACTTTCAACTGTGCCTGGTATTTCCTGGTCCAGAGACTCTGTACTACTCTCTCCAGAGAATCAACCCCCTAAGCTTCTGCCAAGATTAGGAAGAAGATCTGGGGATCTGGGAATCTGTTTTTTTTTCTTTTTTAAATTTTAAACATAAGAAAGTACAGGTAAGAGTCAAATGAACACCCACGAACCCGTTAGCCAGTTTCAACAATTACCAACTCAAGACCGCTTTTATTTCGTTTAATCCCTACTACTTTCTCCAAATTATTTTGAAGCAGATATTTTTTATTATATATCTCTAAAAGTTAAGAACTCTTTAAACACACACGCGCGCGCACGCACACACACACACACACACACACAATCCCACTATCATCCTTTTCCCTCAAAAAGAAAGCCCACAGACTACTTAAGATTGGCATTTATCAAATCAGTTCTAACTGCTTTTCAAAATAGGCTTTACACCAATACCTCCACTTCCAGCAGTACCTATCACTCCCAACTCCTAAGTCTTTTGGAGTCCTGCCGTGTAAAGCAGGTTGTTTCTCAACTTTGCCCAGTCCACTTTATGATTCCAGTTTCTTGGGTCAACCATCTTGGGACTACTCATCCATCTGCTATCCAGCTTCCAAAATTTCATTGCTGTTACATCATCTCCTATCCTTTTTGTCTTTGTGCTTTAAAAAAATCGCTCTATAATATTGTCTTAGTGGGATTTCAGGAGGGAGCAAAGGTAAATGTGTTTGTTCACTATGACTTCTTTTTTTAAAAATGTATAATTTTAATTTTTTTCCATTATAGTTGACTTACAATATTATATTAGTTTCAGGTATACAATACAGTGATTCAACATTTATATAATTTATGAAATGATCACCTTGATAAATCCAGTACCCATTTGACACCATACATAGTTATTACAATACTACTGATTATATGCTATACTCTACATCCCCATGACTATTTTTTAACTACCAATTTGTACCTCTCAATCCCCTCCCCACTTCACCAGTCCCCCTACCTCTCCAGCTGACAACCATCAAAATGCTCTTAGTAAGCTTGTTGTTTATTCTGTTCCCTAAATTCCACAGTATGACTTCTTTGAACATTCCTGATGGCTGGTTGTCCAGCTGTTGCTCTGAAGCCTTGAGGGATGAAGTGGGCATTCCTTCCCAGGGCCTCTTAATCAGTCTTTATACCCCACCAACAATAGACAAGTTCATCTTTATGATGATCTTTTCCCCTCTGATTCCTTTGTAATGACATTAACTTTAACTGCTTCTTCCCATGACAGCCCGTCAGATGTATGAATAGAAAGATTCTGTTACTGCTAGTCATCTTCTCTCCACACTAAAGATTTTGTGGTCCTTCGGCTGTTCGTCACAGGGCAGTTTGTAGTCTTCTCTCCATCATGATCTCTTTCCTCTGATCTCATCTATTTCATTTCCTTTTGGTGTATAGCTTCCAAACTAAACTCATCTTTTCTAATTGGACCTAATCAGAAAAGAACAAGACATCTTTTCTTCCTTAGACATTATACTTTGATTAGTATAGACTTTGACCCTATTAACTTTTTGGATAATCTTATCAGCTTGAGTAGAGGCAAAAAGAATGCTGCAATCCTTTCACGTGCTGCTTCTGTCTGCCCCCAATCCTACATTTATGTCCGTGAGTTTTGGGATCCAAACACAGGGATTTGCATATGTTCTTATTAAACACTGCATTGTTCAGAGGTCTGTGATGGAAATAGAGGTATTTATGCCAGTCATGAAACCTCAGTGGGAGATTTCCATATTTCATATAGGAGGGAAATAAGGAAAAGGAGCAGGAATTTTAAGAAAGAAAGAGGTTTACTTAGAAAAGAGGATAGAAGGCTCCTGAAATATTAATTGGTGAGGGAGATCTATGAATGAGTGTAATCAGCAGAAAGAAAGAAGCCACTGATGAGGGAAGGATTGAGATCTGGGGAGAGGTGGTAGTTGCTAAGTGAGGAAAGTCTTGTAGGATGTGAGAGGGAATGGGGTTAGGGGTACCAGAGCAGGTAACATTGCAGGTTAAAAAGAAGGGGAACACTTTGCACTGCCACTGTGCTTTCCCTATAATGGGCTCTGTTCACCTGTTACTTAATCCAGGCAGCAGCCTGTGAGTGTGGTAATATTTGCTCCATCTTTCAGATTAAGAATTGGAACTTTATGGAAATAAAGAAATGTGTGTAAGGTCACATGACCAGTTAGTGACAGCAGGATCCAAGTTAAATCTCATTCTGTACCCAGTTTCCCAGATGACGTAATATGGTCAGGGAGCAAGTTAGATTATGGTTAAAGGTTAGTGAAAACATGACTGTAAAGTAGATAAATCAAGTTAGCTCTCATCTAAAGAGCATTTAAAAGGAAAAGCCCGGCTAAACTTTAAGTGCTACTTTAAGACACTTCTTTCTAATTCTAGTTTTGTATTTGATACTTCGTAACCAGTTGAAAAATTTTGCAATGGTTGCTTTCTTCTGAAATTATTTGGGGGAGGGAGTTTAATATTTTGAAAGAGAGATGAAATAAAAAATTGTATATACATGTGGTAATACTCATATATGTTTTGCAAAACACAATGAGTTATTTATCCTGAATTTGTTTTTTTTGAGTGACATATATGGACTCTTCCACAACAACAATAACAATAAAAATCGCTGGTCTCGAGAGCTGTAAAATAAAAAATTTCAAAATTTGAAACAGACCTGATTTTCTTGCATCTTTTTACTTTGTAGGCTTTTGCCCAGTTTGATGCTGAGGGTGATGGTACAGTTGATGCTGAGAACATGTTGGAGGCCCTCAAGAATTCCAGTGGAGCTAATCTTCAGGGGGAGTTGAGCCATATCATCAGACAACTGCAGGCCTGTTCTCTTGTTCCAGGTAAGGCCCTCATCTGAGTGCCAGATGCTAAAGAGCACTCTCTTAGAGCCTAAATGAACTTTGCTGTACTATGGGTTGTAATTAGGCAAGCTTGTGGGCACCGTGAAATCAACATGCTTCTCCAAGGGTCTTCATCAGGCACATGATCTGTATTAGTGTTCAGTGTAATTATCTCTTTTGTTCCCCAATACAGCAATGGTTGAGCAGTTCTACAATTTTTATGAACCTTTGTCATGAGACTACCATCTTTAATGGATCTCTTTATTTTATTCTCTCAAGAACCCTTTCCTGGCTTACATGTAGGGATTTTATGTTTTCTTAGCATTCTGCATTTTTTTTTGTAACATATGAGCATTGTAATTAATTAATTCATTACTTAACTATTTATTAAATGTCTTCTTTATTCATATATTGTGAGTGCTGTGAAGACAGGGACCTTTTCTTTTATTTCTGCTGTGTCCTCACATTTAGCACATTTTTTGACACATGGTAGGCACTCAGTGTTTTTTTTAGAAAGCTTTAACTCTGAAATTTAAGTAAAAATAAAAATAGCTTAAAATTAAGCAATAATTCTTCTGCACTGTATGTATGGAAAACTTTGCCTATATTTTTGTATGATTTCTTTTGGGGTCTCAGAAGAAAGAATCATAAAAAAATTACCTTTTTATTTCCCTAGCGAGAAAACAATTAAATTTGAAAGGAAAAAAAAAAACCTTTGCATATCATCCTTTTAGTGTCTAATTATCTTATCTAAGAACTTTTTCTGCTATGTGCACTTGGTGTCATAATACTTAGAGTAGAGCCTAGCTGGGGCAGCAATGGAAGCAAATCAGATTGTAAATCTGATTGCCTTTGACCTCTCTGGCTTCATGCTGAGGATATATTGAGCTAGGGAAGGATGGTTTCTGTGTCCTACTAAGGAAAGAATAATTTCTATTCTTCCTCAAATTGTCTTTAATTACATACTTTTTTTTTTGAGATCATATTTTATTTTATTTTTTAAAAATAAATTTATGTATTTTAATTAGTTTCAAGTATACAGTATATTGGTTAATTACATACTTTTTATAAAGCATTATGGGTAGCCTGTACATGTTAACTTTTTCCTACTCTCATGGCACTTAAAATTATGCTTTGAATTATGTTTAACTACCTTATATCTTGGCATTTACATATCTCCCACTTTTGTACTACCAGCAGGTGGACAGCATCAGGAGCTTCATTTGGACACTTCAAAGAAAAACTTGGGGAGGAGAGGGAAGGGAGGGGAGACCAGGGAATCCACCAACAGATAATACTCAGTGTACCGTTGCTCTGGGTGACTATGGAGAAAGAGGGAGATTAGGTTAGAAAAATTCAGGGTCCAGATCCCAAGGTGCTTACACAGTAGAGTCGTGATTTAGAACTTTCTACTCATAATTTTCTATCAGCACCCAACTTAAAAGAATTGTTTTATCACAGTCTTAGTACAAACCTTAGTAAGCTGAACTCATCTCCCTGGTGGGATTTCAGTTTCCTAGTCCCTCTTTCTAACCCAGACTAAAAGTTGTTCCTTTCATATCTCATTGTATTGGTGCTTAGTGTTTAAAAGAGAGACAGCATTTTTACTGAATTCATTGCTTGTTTCAACAAGTAAAAAAAATTTCCCATTACAAGACTCATGGGTTTCACATGGATTCTGAGCGTATCAGTGCAACATCAGCAGTGTCATAATGTGCAGTTTGCTATGGGAGTTTGCTAAGAAAAGAAAAACTATAAAGAGGGCAAGGGATGGCATTGACTTTTGAGTCCTGAGAAGTCAAACCCATGTCTCCAGGGTTTGTATAGGGGACATAGTCAAAATGGGCTGCTTCAAGTGCAAAATTTCTCCTCAGCCTCATGTTTTGTCTTAAATTATTGCAAAATTTAATTCTACTGTAATATATCGGTTTGGTTTACATTTAATAACAGTTTCTCCTACAGACTTCTGGAGTTTCGCTCTGGGTGCTGCTTACATGGGTGTGTTCGGTTTGTGAAAGTTCATCAAGCGATACAATTATAATATATATACTTTTTGTTCTGAATGTTATGATTCATTAGAAAGTGAAAAAAGAAAAAAATTCCTTCAAATCTGAAAGTGTATCTGAGCTCCAGGAAAAGCTGCCATGTTTATCTTCTCTTCACTTAACCCTAGTACCCCTCTGGGTTCTGGGCACCTCAGTTCAAGGCATATTATTGTAGCTTATGGGGAACCATTAAAGGCATTTAAACAGGGGTAGACATGGTCTGTTTTGTGGTTTTGTAAGATTATTCACGTTAATGCCAGACAAAGGGGAGCCACTTTAAAAATTGGATAGGTGTATGAACAGGAGATGTAGAGGCCAGAGCCTGGGCAGTGGCTAGGGATGGACAGATGGGGCAGACTCCAGAGGAGTCACACTTGCAAGAAAAAACTGGAATGGTGGAAAGAGGACTTGGAGGCAGTGCAAGGGAGTTTTCCTGGTTCTACCCCTTTTTTGTTGTCTTGGTATATCACCCGAGCCTCATTTTCCTCAGTTGTACAACAAGGATACCAGTAGCTTCATTGCCTTCCTTACCTTATTGTGAGGACCTGATGAGATGATGTGTATGGAAGTACCTGATAAACTATGAAATGCCATCGGAAATTGTGGTCAGGGTAGTGGTTATATTATCACTATTATTGTTTTCCATAGCTTAGTGTAAAAGCTGTTATACTTTTACTTTTTAATGTGGTACACTTTATTCCTTGCCTTTATTTTATATGCAAAACTTCTTTAAAAACTTCTAGTTAGTATTTCAGTGCTTATAAATTTTTCAAGTTTGGATTGAAATAGTCATTATTCTAAGTCTTGTAAAATTCTGTTAAACTCAAATAAAATTAATTTTTAAATTGAGATTACTACTGGTTCATTTCTTAAAAACTTGTTTAGATTTTTAAATGATTAAAGCTGAAAGTATCAATGAAGATTCTTAATGGTTGTTTTTAATTCAGCCGATTCAGATAGGCTGCCAGGCAGGGGATGTGGAAACTATTGTGGTGGGGTCCCGAAAACACCAAAAACGGATTTTATCTGCTTAGGTTTCATAGACATATTTTCGGAGTCCAAGGAGGGCCTGGGTGTTCACTCGTCAATGATTCTGCGCTTTCTGCATCGCAATCGGCTCTCTAGCACGGTCATCCCCTACCCCATGCTGGACCACTGCAATAACGTGTGCACCATGAGGGCTTCTGTTCTGAAGGAGTCTCTGGATCAGCTGGTACAAAAAGAAAAGGGTACGTGTAGGGGGAAAGGGTGTGCCGAAATACTATGTCATCATTTCTTCCAAATGTAGTATTAGTATTTGTTAATAGGATGAACCACCCTTCTCCCTGCCTTTATTTCTGAAAATATAACAGTGACCAGTTTGTAGCATAAAAAATGTGATCTGTTCATTTTTCCTTTCTCTCTTCTCCCCTCCCACTCCCCTCCCTTTCTTTTTAGCATGACTGGTTTCTCATCATTCAGGTCTCTACTCAGATGTGAATTCAGGGAGGCCTTTCCTCATGGCTCTATCTAATTAATGCGCCCACTCCCTACCTTTTCCCACCTTCTGGTCACTATCACCTTTGCAGGTCTAAAGATCTAAATGGCACTTATCATTATTTGAAATTGCAGCATTATTATTTACTTGCGTTTTGCCTGTCTGGTTCACTTTGTTATCCTTAGCACTTGGAACTTTGCCTGTCTCATAGCAGGTACTCTATGAGTAGCTGTTGAATAAATGAGGAAAGCCATTACAGACTCACTTAGTGATGGGAACAAAAGTTGATAATGTGAATAGTCAGAATTCTGTAGAGTATAACAGAATCCAGAAACAGACCTAAATACATGTGAGAATGTAGTACCAGATATAGTCAGTATTATAAATCAGGGTAGAAAAGTGCATTAGTCAACAAGTGGGGTTAGGGCAGCTGATTAGCCATTGGAGAAAAAATAAAACTAGATTCCTAACCCATTTTCTTTACTTAAATAAATTTCAGATGGATCAAAAAGTTCAACTAAAAAGAAAACTGCAAGAGTATTAGAAGGAAGTAGTTCTACTTTATATAAAAATCCTGACATAGAAAAACCTTTCTAAGTGATACATGGAACGTAGAAACTACAAGAAAAAATTAAATAAATTAGACTGTGTCTAAGTGTAAAGTTCTGTAGAGCAAAAAAATATCATAAGCAGAATGAAAAGAGAAATGACATCCTAGGGAATGAAAATATTTGTAACATATTATGACAGACTCAAGTTTGTATTGACTCTGACCTTGGACAATTACTTTACTTTCTGTGCCTTAGTTTCTTTATCTCTAAAATTAATTACTGCATAGAAAAGTGCCTGGCTCACAGTAAACACTCAGTAAATATTACCTATTATATGTGTGTATATATATATATTCGATAAGAAGACTTGTGACCCAGTAGAAAATAGATGAGGGTAGGGCCAACTCGTACTCAGAAACACAAGTGGCTTACAAACAAGTGGTTTAAAAAGTCTCATTCATAATTAAAGAAATGTAACTTCAAACTATAAAACACCATTTCCTTCTCTTGGCATGGTTTTACAAATGTATCAGTGATTTAAGTGTTGTACGGTAATGAGCTCATGGAGCAGTCCTGAGCCAATTTCTGCATTATATGGGTTCTTTGGAAGAAGATTTTAATGAACATTTATTTTTCTAGAGCTGTAGTGCCAAGCATATTTCTGTTAGATACTTTAAATGACCATCTTTCCATGCCTCCCTACCCCCCTTTATGAAAGAGATGTCATGATAAAATCTGGTTTTCCTTGCAGAAAGCCCTGGAGATCTAACTAGAAGCCCAGAGATGGATAAACTCAAGTCAGTAGCAAAGTGCTATGCTTATATAGAAACATCCTCCAACCCTGCAGACATTGACAAGATGACAAATGGAGAAACATCATCCTACTGGCAGTCAGATGGGAGTGCCCGCTCACATTGGATTCGGTTGGTGGTATAATACCAATTCTTGAGAGAAAGTCCAAGAAAATTACCTGCTTTCTCTCTCTTATCCCATCAATATGTTAAAAAAATTATATATATATTTTAATTTTAGAATATTTTCTACTTAACTGGCCAGTTTTTTTTCTTATTGTGACTGTGTATGAAGATGCTTTAAAAATCAAGTAACAGGAATCATGTAAAATCATATAACCTGGTTCACATATTCATAATCATGGATAATTTCTTTATTTGGTATTTTAAGGGAGAAAATAGCTTTTGACTAATAATGATACTGATTTCAGATCTTTTTCACTAGTTTCTGAGGAAAATTAGTATCACAAGAGACAAGTACTTTTCTTACCTCAGATTTGATTTCACTTTCTAAAATCCTTTCCTGTACATTAAAAAAATCTGTGTGCAACTAAGTTTAGTAGTTTAGAAGAGGAAGAAGGAATAGGGTGGTCAGGAATCCTGAAGTGGAATTGATAAAAATAAACTGATATTTCTAGAAGTTCTGAAACTGCTATCTAAATTTTTATCTATCCTTTCAAAGAATGGGCTAATTTCAGTTGGTAGAAATAGAAATAATTGTCTTCTCTTAGAGGATATAAATGACCTTTAGCCATCTAATTAATAGATGAGGAAACATGCTTAGTTTTTTGGATGCAGTTTAGAATTTGCTTCTTGCCAAGTAAAGAGATTTTGTTAAAATGTTCATATTGGACTTTCTTGCCTGTACTAATAGCATAAAAGGAAATGTAAGGTTAATCTTGAACAGAAATGAATTTTAGAGACTTGGGAAGGCCATAGAGACTTTGAAACTAATAGCCAGCATTTCAAGTTAGTTTGTTTTAGGAATATCAGTCTCCGGGAATATCAAATATAAGATCTTAGAGATGAGGCTTGTGAAATTTGCTAGTTCTTGACTTATATAAACACTTGTAGTTTCTGCTGTCCGTTTTTTCCAGTTTAAAGATGAAGCCAGATGTTGTGCTGAGGCACCTATCCATTGCAGTGGCTGCCACTGACCAGAGCTACATGCCGCAGCAGGTGACAGTAGCTGTGGGGAGGAATGCCAGTGATCTTCAGGAAGTCCGCGATGTGCACATTCCCAGCAATGTCACTGGCTATGTGACACTGCTGGAAAATGCCAACATCAGTCAGCTCTGTGAGTCAACCAAAATGTAGTTTGCCCTTCTACCTAAGGGGATTGGGAGGGAGGAAGGAAGTAATCTTTTTTAGCAAGGACATCTCTGAAGTGGAGAAGCTGTTCGTTTTTCTTTGGAAATTTGATTTGCTTCTCATGATGCACATGAAAGTGGTCATTATTTCATCCGTTCCATGTTTTTAAAAGTTATAGAGCAGTAAGCTCTTTTTAAATTAAAAATGTTATTCTTGTTTTCTAATTGGAAAATTAGAAGAGTATATATATAAACAAAAATTATTCAAAATCTTGCCACCCTGGGATTGTTACTGTGAATTCATTGCTGTTGATCCTTCCAGACCTTTCTTTGTATGTGTGTATTTATGTATGTGTGTGTGGCCGTGTGTATGTTTACACACACACGTATATACACACATTTTTAAAAGTAAAAAATAAGGTTGTATATATATATATTTACATCTATATATACGTATCATTTTACAAAAGTAGTAATATTCTATGTATGCTCTTTTGTAATTTTCAATGTGTTGTCATATCATATATTCATGCACACCTTTATTTAATGTTGTAAGAATATGACTTAATTTTAACCAACCCTTTTATTCTTGGAGATTTAGGTTGTTTCCATTTTTATACTATTATAACCTTGCTTCACACATAGCATTTTGGAAATAATCACAATTCTGTGATTTCTTTCCAGGCTTATTTCATTCAGGGAACCGGAATGCTTCATGTTTTGTCTCATTTCTTCTAATGCTTTCCTGGGCCAAAAGAAGTGTTCTTACTTTGCTCAAAGGAACTGAGGCCTAGGGAGGTAGAGTCTTTGTGTCTCACCCCTAGGCAAAGAAGTAGTTAAGCTTGTGGAGTAGAAGCTTCCTGTCTTATACTGTGGTGGTCTTTTCTCTAAGTTGTGTCCTTTTTAACTTCTCACCTCCTCCTCTCCAACCCAAATAAGAAATTATGACAGCTCTTAAAAGTGAGTCATGCCTGTGTCATCTATTTGGATTTGATTATTAAATAGAAATTTTTACAACTGCTATGAGCCAGCTACTGTTTTATATCTAGATCCAAATTTCAGAATGCTAGGAAAAATTCTAGAAATTTTCTTAGCATGTATTTAGTTAAGATTTAAAATATGCTCTTGGTGTTAATTTTTAAGACCCATAAATTCTTAAGAAACGTAATATAAAGATTTAAGCCACCCTTAATTTTATACATTATTCTTAAGATTCCTTAGATTGGTCAATGCTTTTTTGACAAGTTTATTGTATACTAGCTCCATTACACACATTATTTATTTCTGGCATCAAAGTATATCTTCAGAATTTTCTTTTTGAAATGTGAATTACCATTTTGCTTTTAGTTGGGAGCCTAGCATTTGCTGAACTGAAGAAGTCAATCCAATCCAATACTAAATTTGTTGTTTGCGCTTGACAGATGTCCAGATTAACATAAAGCGTTGTCTTAGCGATGGATGTGACACTAGAATTCATGGTCTGAGGGCTGTTGGCTTTCAGAGAGTTAAGAAGTCTGGGGTCTCAGTCTCAGATGCTTCTGCAATATGGTATTGGTCTCTGCTGACATCTCTGGTGACGGCTTCCATGGAGACAAATCCTGCCTTTGTCCAGACAGTGCTGCGCAATACTCAGTAAGTCACTCTCTGCTTTCCAGTTTCATCAAGGTTTACTCGTTCTTTTCTAACCCTTTAGGGCAGCGGTCCCCAACCTTCTTGGCACCAGGGACTGGTGCTCCTATGGGAATCTAATGCCTGATGATCTGAGGTGGAGCTGAGGCGGCAATGCTATAGCACTGCAGAAACAGATGATCCTTTGCTCACTTGCCTGCCACTCACCTCTTGCTGTGCAGCCTGGTTCCTAACAGGCGACTGATCTTTACCAGTTGGGGACCCCTGCTTTAGGGAGTGTCACTGAGCAGCCTTTGAACATCAGTCATGGAGACTCAGTCAACAGCTCAGCGCCAGGTGCCATGTTCTTTCCTGTTGGTGCCTTTAGTCCAGGCACGCATACCATTGTGAAGGGGTCACTCTTACCATTCCTCAAACATTGGGGAATAATTGCTTACATTTATATAGCACTTTATATTGAATAAAGCACTTTCAGATGCTATTTATTTTTTACTATGTGCTGTAAAAATTATCCTCATTTTATAGATGAGGATATTGTGATCTTCGCTGAGTACATGACCAGGCAGTGATAGATCAGTTTGAATCTAGGTCTTTGGACTCCAAGGTCCAAAGAGGGCTCTTTTCACTAATGAGTGAAATCTTTTCAGGGTTACTAAACTAATTTATTTTTAAATGTAGAGCACCTTTGAAAATTTTATTTTAAAAAACATTAGGGCAAAAAAGACCTACATATGGGGCAAAACAGCTTCAGTAGCAATGAGGTATTGGTATTATATGTATAAGTTCAATAATTGATAAATAGGCACTGTTAGTGTCGGCTATCAAAATATCAGATAAAAAGACTTAATATTTTGTTCTCTAGGTGTCTTTTGAGATTTGTTATTGTTATTAAATAAAACTTTTCAGCAAATAATACTGCTGGCATTGTTAGATCTGAAGGGTAACATTTGGTAATACTCCTTCCTTCCTGTTTTAAATGAAAAAAAATGTATTTCAAACTTAGAGAAACGGTTATTGCAAGTACAATACAAAGAACTTTTATTTCTTCCTGATCCATTTGAGAGTAATTTGCCAACGCGGTACCCCATCATCTCTTAATACTTTAGTGCGTATTTTCTGCAAACAAGAACATTCCATTACAACCATTAAAATCAGGAAATTAATATTGTTATATATTGCTGCCATCTAATCCTATTCAAGTATGCAAGTTGTCCCAGTAATGTTCTTTATAGCAAAAGGATCTAGTCCAGAATCATACTTTGCAATTCATTGTCATGTGTTTTTAGTTGCGTTCAAAATGGAACAATACCTCAGTCTTTCCTTGACTTTTATGACTTTGACACCTTTGAAAATTGTAGGTCAGTTATTTTGAAGTGTCCTTCAATTTTGATTTATTTGTTGTTTCATCATGATTAAATTTAGATTTTGTAACTTTAGCAGTAATACCATAGAAGTGGTGATGCGTTCTCATTGCATCTCATCAGGTGACACACATCTTTAGAGTGCTGGTGATATTAACTTTGATCCCTTGATAAAAAAAGTGTCTGTGAGACTTTCCCACTGTAAAAGAATTCTTTATCTCCTTGTAATTAATAAATATATTATGAGGAGGTACTTTGAGAGACTGTAAATATCACAGTTCTTATTAAACTTTATATTGGTATGGACTCTTGATTCCTATCTTAGTCACTGGGTTATAATCCATCACAGTGTTGATCCTCAGATTGTCCCAGATTTGGCCAATGGAAACCCTTTCACTCTGGTTTGTATGTCCCTTTGATGTGTCCTAATCATTCTTGAAACACTTCCTTACTTTCTAGATGAGATATTCCAGGCTTATCTTGAATGTACCCTGCCTTGGCTTGGAATCAGCCATTTTTCTAAAGAGTCATGGTCCCCTTTAGTGGAGAATAGTATTTAGAAACTAAACTAACTAAACTTGTTGCTTTTGGGGTGTTGCTTCTCTCAGGTCCTCTCAGTGGACACAGCTAGTATGTTTGTATGTAAATAATACACGGTGTGTATATACATGTACACATTTACATCTCTATATCTATAATATTGAAAACTCTGAGTTTATACTGATACTTCCAGTTTGAATCCAGCACTGCAGTGTTCATTCTAGCTTTCTCTCTTTCTGAATTTTAACTCCCATTTCTGATAGTGAGAAACCTGGCTCCTATCATTCCTAATATATTTACTTGTTTAATCAATCCCACTCCGTGTAACCAGTCTCTTATCCCCCCAGCCCTTGCCTGGACACCCTCTTCACCCCATTCCTACCCCACCACCATTTGCAGAGCTGCTGCTATGGCCATCCTTGTACAGATGCCCTCCTTGAGTCCCCGTGCCCAGTGCCAGGTCACCCTTCTCACCCTACTTGACACTTAAATTTCATGCCAGCTGCCCCTTTGTGCAGATACCTTTTTCATTCTTCTCAGTAACTCATTCCAGTACCCCACTGTGGGCCACCATGGTGCCCCGCTGCAAGCACACATGAGCGCCTACAAGCCAAGTTGTTGAACAATGAGTATATTTAAAGTTTATATTCCTAAACAGTTTTAATAGTTAATCTGCAATGGTATTTTCAATCCTAACTTAAATATCAGTTATCTAAAACTATTATAAAATTTAAAAATAATTGAAAAAAATCAATGAGGAAAAATAAGTAAGAAAAATACTTGTATGAATGGAAAGAAATTCAGTAAATCATTGCATGCCACTAATATGCAGTTGATTTCATTGATCAGTTGCATTTTTGTGTAGCTGCCCTACTGATGCAGCTCATTGTATAGAGAGGAAAAGAAATGAGA
Source organism: Pteropus medius (assembly GCF_902729225.1). Lineage (NCBI taxonomy): Eukaryota > Metazoa > Chordata > Mammalia > Chiroptera > Pteropodidae > Pteropus > Pteropus medius. The sequence goes on along the minus strand of NW_024349799.1, from coordinate 17,126,990 downwards.
GCAGAGTGGAAGCTGACACATGTTAGCCTTGCCGTATTGTCTCTATTTTGAAATGTAGAAATAAAATTATTACAGGGATTCTCATTACTGTTATCATAAAATTACTGTCAGTTGTAGAACTTTGAATTGTTTTTATATATTTCAAGTTGTACACTCACTCACCTAACGTAGTCGCTGGCTCAGAGTAGGACTCAGTAATTTTTTTGTTGCATAAATTTGTTAGATGACTGCTATTGAGGGATTCAGAAAGATAAAGATAAGAGGAGAAGAGACAAGAGAAACATTAAAGCAGACAATAAGATAGAAAGGCCAAGAAACAGGCAAGAAAAGAGGAGGTGATGGGTGCTGATATGTTTATTATAAAATTAAATTCATGATGCATCTTTAGAAACTATAGATCTTTCTTTCTCTCTCTCTCTCTCTCTTTCACTCTCTTTCTCTTATTTATGCCTAAGGCACCTGGTCTTCCTAGGTGGTCTCCCATCCAAGTACTAACCAGGCACAACCCTGCTTAGCTTCCGAGATCAGACATTGTGCTTGTTCATGGTGGCATGGCCGTAGACCATGGACTGTGGCTCCACTGGGGCGCGAACCCAGGACCTTCTGCATGTAAAACAGACATACTAACCGCTACACTATGGAACCATGTCCAGAAACCATAGATCTTAACGTCATATGTATAAGATGAATTTTTTACTGTGCTACAAACTGCTCTACCTCTGGGGTCAAGTTTTCTAAGAACTCCAGGTTTTTTTTTTTTTTTGTAGAGTGTGTATGTCTTTTGCTCACGTACTTAAAATGAATAGATTCCAGAGAGTTGAATAAGCTTTTACAGGTGGAAACAGAATTCTTAAAAGAAAAAGAAAGGGGTGGAGGGTGGGAGAGGAAGGAAGGAAGGAAGAGAGGGAGGAAGGAAGGAAGCCTTATTATGTACTTAGCACCATGACTCCTGGGACAAAAGGCTGTTTTGTATTGGGTACCAGATTATTTATGAGAGATTAATCAAAACAAGCTTCTAACAATTTATCTTGAGTCTAATATTATTAAATTAATTTCACCTGAGTTTTGTTCTGTCCGTCACCAAATTGTCTACTATATTTGTGAGTCTGTTTTTGATGAGTTTGTTCTGATTTTACATTTTACATTTCTAGGAAGGCACTGCAGCACATGCCTCCACTATCCCTCTCACCAGGATCTACAGATTTCTCAACTTTCCTGTCTCCCAACGTTCTGGAAGAAGTGGACAGCTTCCTCATAAGAATAACTAGGTACAATCGAGCTTGATAAGGTGGAGTTTGTGAGGGGTGGAAGGCATCTATTAAGTCTATTAAGTCTTTTTATTTTAATCTTTTAAAGATTACTACTAAAAATGGTTCATTTTTAGTGACTTAAGAGAAAGTGAAATAACAGTTCATCTATCTAAACTCCATTGTCTAGCAATATCACTTGACCTTAGAACTTAAGAGTAAAGAGGGAGTAGTCCTCTGATTTAGCTTGAACAGATTTCTCAAAGTCCAAATGTAAAATCTCTCAGTTCACTTAGATCCCCAGCCTGTGGCCTTACTTAGCACTTGCTTACCTCTACGCACAGGCCTGACAAGCCTAATTGTCTATAAAACTGGGAAAGGGCACCTGGCTAGCTTAATAGCGGGGTTGCTTAGTGTAGAGACACTTAGCTCTGTCTCAGTGACTCCAGAGGACATTACTGTATTATAGTACAAACCAGGTGTTGGGTCATCCTAGACAGTTTTAACAGTTTCATTGTAATGTGTTAAAAAAGGCAGAGAAGTGTGTTGTGGAATAGATCTAAAATGCATTTTTGGCACTTGAAGGAATAAACCCTTAAGTCTCTGGCCAAGCCAAATAATTTCCCAAGGCTTCTTAATAGCAGAGGCTACTGCAGTAGCTTATATATTTTTGGTTTGTAAAGTTTGACTTGTTAAAATTGATATTATTAATATTATTTAATGCTTATAGATAAAGGTTACAGAACTGAAGATTTAATTACCTGATTTTCTGGGTTGATTTAGTATTTCTTTAGTTTATCCTAAAGATTTTTTAAAATTTATTTATTTAAATTAGTTTCAAGTATACAGTACATTGGTTAGACATCTATATAGTTCATAAAACAATCCCCCCAATTGCTCCTTCCCTCCCCTGGCCCTCCACCTAGCCATCATATTAATGCTAACTGCATTTCCTCTGCCATGCCTCCCATCCCTGTGACCAACTATCAACTACTAATTTGTACTTCTTTAACCCTTTACCCCATTCTTCCAACCCCCCTCCTCTCTGTCCATCACCAAATCGTCCACTATATTTGTGCGTCTTCTTTTGATTAGTTTGAACCTGGTAAACACATAGAAAGCATATGGCAGGCTAACTTTACTTATGGTAATCAATTACATGGGATTTGAGCTACCTGGATTTTCTCAAGTTTTTAAGAAGTGAAAAGTGTTTTGCTCTTTATTTACAGCTGCTGTTCTACTCCAGAGGTGGAGCTGACTCTTCTGGCTTTTGCACTAGCAAGGGGAAGTGTTGCCAAAGTGCTGAGCTCTCTATGTACCGTCACCGACCACCTGGACACACCCTATGATGCCTCGTCCCTCATCTCATCCATGGCATCAGTCAGGCAGAACCTGCTCCTTAAATATGGTAAATGGTTTAGGCATGAGGGATAAGTCATAATACCATTGTCAACTTGGGCATCTTCTTATCTTTTTGGGTAGTTTGTGGGCTGGGTTGTTATACCATACTTCCTGGATGGAAATACCCTCTTTGACTAGGGTTGGTAGGGAGAAGAGGGAGGTTGGTTCATTATGTCAGCATTAGCAGAAGAGGACCTGAGTGTCCACTAGACTGTACTCCCAGGATTTACTGGCCTGATCACTTAGGCTTGGTGGCCACTTGATCACAGCCATCTTTGGTGAAGTATAGGAGTGTCTCGTTGTATAGGCCAAGAGGGTTGGGAAGTTAGAGTACCTCTCATCTGGAGGAGTGAGGGAGCTAGCCCTGACATAGTACAAAGGATGTCTTGGAATGCATCCCTCTGCATCCCTGTGGTTACTGTTTGGAAGGATATATATGGACATACATTCATGACTGCCACCACTTTCCCTTCTTGGGCAATCCATCTGAGCACTTTTCTGTTGACCCAGGATGGGGCCTCCTAATCCTTCTCAACACAGGAGTCCATGTAGCTACTCCCAAATGACTGCAGTTGGCAAGTGAGGAACAACTTATTTGCTATTTGGCCTCTAGTGCTAAAGTTCTGTCCACAAAATATAGTATCGGATCTCATTCTTTTTAGTAATAGAGGCATTACGGTGATATTTCTGTTATGATATATTTACCTTTGCCTTAACATGAGTTAATAATTTATGTTTAATTTTTAAAGTGAGATAATTGATGCCTTATAAATCCTGTTTCCCCCCTAAATTTGGAAAGGTCATTTTTTGGTGGGTGAAGTGGCCTGTAGCAGGAATGGCTGGATGGGAACGATATGTGCCGTCTGGAAAAGTTTTCAATTCAGATGAACTTTTATTTGGCAGGGAGCACTAGATAGGGAGGACTGATCAGGGGGAGTGTTCGTTATTGGTACTGTTCTAGTTCTAGGTGGTTAATGGGGATTTATTATATCATGAAAACAAAGAGGAAAAAAGGTTTTCAGATCGTCATAGGAAAAGCTGATTTTTATAATTCTTAAAACTTTCAAAATTTGCCTGGAGGTGTTTCTCTAAAATGCTAAGACATTATTTATATATTTAAATGTGATTACAATAAAAATTAATTGGCTCCAAAACATTATCTTGGAAATGTTGCCACCCACCCCCTGAATATGTTGAATTTGTGGTATTAATCTCTATTTTACAGTGTGGTTTGTTTCTAAATAGCGGTTATTCTAGAGTGCTCTTCTTGAAATCACTTAGGGACATAAGCTGTACTTTGTCTCTTTTAGGAAAGAACAAAAGATGGTGTCAACTTTTGTCTAATATTATTTCTCTAATTTGTCTATTTGTGTATTTGTCTAATATTATTGTTTTAGCTTTTAAATGACTAAATTTTTAGTCAGCAGTCTGAGTGGTCATGGGCACTCCATTTCCACCGATGTGCACACTAGCTTTTGATTTTTTCATAGTACTAGCTTAAAGAACTCTCTTTCTTTTCTTTGGTCAGGTAAGCCTCTCCAGTTGACTCTGCAGGCTTGTGATGTCAAAGGAAAAGAAGAGAAGTCGGGACCTGAAAACCTCCTTGTTGAACCGTGGACGAGGGATGGTGAGTGGTGGATCTCTCCGTCTTTAACGAATGAAAAAAAGTCTGTAGTGTGCTCACTAGACAGCTGTGTGAAATCACACACTGGCCTTTGAAATTTTCAGGATATGCAATCGTCACTTCAGGTTAGCAGTAGTCCATGAACCATTTCCTTACTAGTGTTGTAATATGATAGGTGCCAATCGCCTGTAACAACTTAAAAGTTCTTCAGAGCCTTCAGTTTTGAAAAGCAAGGACTCTTCCTCTTGAGATATAAAGTTACCATTTTTAAGTTCAAATTGTCTTTCTATTAAATAATGTCATCAGTAGTAAGAAACTCAGTGGATTAGTAGCACTGTGCAGCTGAAAACATAATTTAAGAAGAAGAATATTTCTCAATTTGGCTGATGTAGTATTTGAAGTGTGTGGAACGAACCTTCCTTCCCTAGTATCAACTTGATAATCAAGTAAAGGAAAAGGAATGTTCCAAAAGTTATCAAACATTGAAAGGAACGGGCCTTACTGCTTTGAATTTGGTTTCCTCTTGGCTTTCCTCACAGCAATACAGACCTCATTCATTCTCAGTGGTCGCCTTTTCTCTGTCCTGTTTCCTGTATTTTTTCTTAGTACTAGTGAAGTAAAGACCTCTGGCAAAACACGATAATCCCATTTGTACCTCCTCTCTTTGGTGATCTTCTTAAGCAATAGACTCTTGCACTAGACAGTCTTCCTACAGTCCTTCCTGAGCAGCTCAGCCTCTGTAGAGACGTTTTCTTCACAGCATCCATCTCCTGCCACACTAAAGGCCACCAAAAGCCGCTTAGTCACCAGCTTTTAAAGTGGGGTTGAGAGGAGTTGATGGTTATTCTTCAGCTTTTCCTTTTCCCCCCCACCCAGGAAAGGCAAGACCACTCTCTGAGGAATTGAAATTTTTATCTCTGGAGCATGTAAGGCAGAATATTCCGGAAACCAATATATGGATTTTTTTATACTGTTATCACTATCCACTGGAAATCTCTTCTGTTTTATCTTTTTCTTTTTTTACTTATAACCATTTGAAATCATGTCTCCATCTATTCCTTTTTTTTTTTTTTTTAGAGATTTTATTTTCTTAGAGCAGTTTTAGCTTTATAACAAAATTGGAGGAAGGTACAGAGATTTCCTGTCCCCACACATGCATAGTCTCCCCCATTATCCACATCACTCACCAGAATGTTACAGTTTTTACCAAGGATGAACCTCCATCGAGACATCGTAATCACCTGAAGTCCATAGGGTACACTCCTGGTGTTGTACATTCTGTGGGTTTAAACAAATTTATAATGATGTATATCCATCATTATAATATCAAACACAGTATTTTCACAGTTTTAAAAATCAGTATATAGATTTTTAACACTATTCTAATTTTGAAAGGACCACAGGTTTTTCTGCAGCTGTTAGAAGTATTTGCCAGCTCTATGTCTGGTCTGATTGCAAAACTTTGTTATTCTCCCTGTCTTATCCACCCACCTCTCCTCCCTGGGGTGGATGGATTTTGTAAACTAGTCATAGTTTGTGGATTTGTTATTTTCGTTGTGTATGTGGGATGTAAATGGGTATGGGAGGAGACTCAGTTTCTTTTGGCCACTCCTTCCACAACCATCAATGTCTGTGTCTTGTAACTCAGAGTAGATTTTGGTCTCTCTTGCTCTTCTACAAAAAATGAGCCCATGGATATAGGTGGGACAGGGGAAAGGCCTCACAACCAGAGCTGTTGGGTCTTCAGGAGTGATTTGTTTCTTCCCGTTACAGGAGGAAAAGCTCTTTTCACTGGTACACTTCAAGTTCCCCAACTGTGGGGAAGTATCAGTTCTAGACAAGTGCGACTTGCTGCACAGAGTGCCAGAGAATGTGAATGTTGATATTCCAAAGGGCTAACCTTCCTGTGATGGCGGCCACTGGTCTGGTATTTTAAAGGAATACAGGGTGCTACCAATAGAACTGCAGAGGTAGATTTAGTAACTTTCTAAAATCTGTAATTGCTTATTTTTTTTTCTGTCATTTTAAGAGAATAAATTGGGCAAGTGGCAATGATGTCAAAACAAATGTGGCTTTAAAATATCACAATTAGACACATGAGCTTGTTTTTTTCCAAGAAAAGGAGGCATAAAGGTTTTATTTATTGACGTTTTAAGCTTTATTTGTTTATTTGTTTTGACCTTAAAAATGCTTAAATCTGTATTTGGTGGCAATGTTGTTTAAAAAGAGTCTGATTCTTTTGACTTAAATTATTGCTTCAGCTATTTTGAAACTAATTAAAAGTGCTGACTAAGCAGTTAACATCTGTGCAGTATTTCAGCCTTTACAATAAATTTGATTAGATAGAGGCATCTAGATCCCTGGGAAAGTAACAATTCAATAATTGGTACAGTTTTTAGTATTATTGTTTAGTGGAATTGTGTGATATTCTGGCTATGTGGTTTCTTAAAATTATCTATAGAATTACTGTTTAATAGAACTAGATCATATAATAGTTTGTCTCTGAATTAGTAAAAGTTCCTTTGGATTTAATTTTCTTGGTGACAAATTTTGCATAATGTCTTTTGGAAATTCCACTTTGCAAATTTTTGTGCTATTGAACTCAGGGTAATGAAATGAGAAGCATGAAATAGCTTTTAGTCTTTTAATCTTGCTAAGGCAGAATGGGCGAGAGCAACTTATGATCCCAGGAAGAATAGTTGGTTGGTGCTGACTTGAGCGAATATATGAATTATATCATTTACAGAGAAATCATTGAAAGAGAAAGGTAGCCTTGAGCCTAGCAGCAGACATTTTTGTGAATTATTAGAAGATAATTAACAAAAACAAAAAAGGTCTCATACAAATGACATATATGAGACTGTGTGTCTCATACAAATATAAAGTGAACATATATCAAACCTTTTATTTATCTCACTAATTACTGAAGAACCAGTAAGATGGTACAAACAGTTCAAAGGAGAATTCATAAAATGCGCATAGACCAATGAGAATGATGACACGAATCTACAAATAGATACAAAATTGGTCAGTACTTGTAAGGGGAATCAGCAGTGTTTCCACAGAACACAATTTTTATTTTTGTGCATAAGGATCATTTGCATTACTGTCATTAGTCTACAGTTTATAGAATTGTAAAATAGCACAGAGACAATGAAAGGTGACCATAACTTAAAGAATGTGCTACACAGAACACTCAGCAATCTTTTTTCCATTTGAAAGTCTTTCGCAATCTTTGTTGACAGAATGTTCTAGAAGCTGTCTAATCCCTCTCTCAGCCTCTAAGCCTGCTTGCTTTTGTCAGCCTAGTTGAACATCAGTCATGGTTTTAGGAATGGCTCAGAAAGATGATTGATTATCCAGTGTTTTGTCTCTTTGAATTAAAAGCACAACCTTTATAAACATTTTTGTTTTTGTATCATTACTTCAGAGCAGTGCCGCCTGTATGGTTGAGATGATTGTGCCCAGAGGAAGTTGTACCTGGCCAGTGGTCTGTTACATAGGGGTTTATCAGTGTGATTACATCTGTCCAAAGGGGAAATCTTTTTCTAATTTTCAGAAAGCACCAGATCAACTAGTTATCCCCTGCCTTAAAGGATTATTTTTGTTGCTCTTAATTCTTAGGGTTATAACAAATAAGTAAGTCTTCCTAACTTTGGTTTTTACTTTATTGTAGGTTTTCTTACAGAGACTGGAAAAACCAGAGCAAGTACTATTTTTAGTACAGGAAATGAATCTGCCTTCCAAGTTACACAAATCAGAATTATGGTAATTTTTATTCTACCTTCTTTTAGCAATATTACTACTGTTTTAAAATATAGAATTACATTTCAGAGGTCCATGTCATTGGTTTTTCATTGAACCTTTAATGATTGATTATTCTGTGTCAGGCCTGTAGCAGAGGGACACAAAGGTGAATAGATTGTTAAGTCTGTGATTGGTGTGAATATAAGGATTGAGAAAGGTAAGAAATAATTTCTTGGGAAGCAGCTTTCTTACTTTTCCAGGACTTAATGTATTTGAAAGATTGTTTCATTGGTTTGATTTTGCTTTAAGCTATTTGAATTTAACTATATTATTTGGAAACCAAACAGCCACAGAATTTTGCCCCTTTGATGTACTTTATCTAGATCTCTGTTTCCAGGTTCGACGTGGTGGCATTGGTGCCCAGTGTGGACTGGTGTTTGCCTATAACTCATCTTCTGATAAATTTCATGCAGAAGAACATTTCAAAAGGTTTGAAAAATATGACAAATGGAAGCTTCAGGAATTCAGGCAATTTGTAAAAAGCAGGTAAGGAACAGAATAAAAACTTTTGTAGTTAGTAAAATTGTATACATTCTCTTATTGGTAAAATATGCTTTCTTGTCTAACCTATCCTCAGTGACCATGAGCATTCATTATTACTAAGAGCATATGTGAAGATGTATATTTTTATTTGTTCATAGACTCTTACTTGGTCCCTTCTGTGACCAGACGTACACCTCTTCAAGACAGCTAAGTAATAAAACGTGCCTGACTTGTGGGCAGCCTGAGGTCTTCAGTCTTACTTAGCCTCTGAGAAATTTACCCATATCCCAGCCTTCCTCCTCCTAGTCATACTTTTATTGAAAATATTTATTAAGCACCAACTATGTGCTAGGCCTGATGCTAGGCACTGAAGATACTGTAATAAGCAAATTGGCATAATTCCTGCTCTTCGGAGCTTCCTGATGAGCTCAGAAGACAGAGGCTAAAACTGGTAGTGTCACAGTATTATAAATACTAGGTGGGTGTCCTGGGAGCACATGGCCGAGCACCAGACCTGATCAGGGAAGGCTTCCTGGAAGAGATGTTGTTTATAGTGAGAACTAAAGATGAATTAGAGTTAATTAGCCACTTGAAGAAGTAGAAGGAGAATGTCCTAAGCAAAGAGAAGAGTAGATTTGCGAACTCAGAGGTGAAGTATGGTATCTTCAAGGACTGACAGGTTCCGTATTGCTGAGGTATACTGTGAGGTGGAGAGCGGTGAGAGATGAAACTGGAGAGTTACGAAGAGGGCAGGTCATTAAAGCTCTTTTTGTCTCTGTTTCAGAGTTTAAACTTTATATTTAAGGCGATGGCAGGGGTGGGGGCAGGGAGTGGGGTAGAGTTCTAAGAAGAAGGAGAGCAGATGCATGTTTTAGAAGCACTGGTTCATGCTGTGTTTAGCATGGATTGGAGTAGAGCAAGCATGGAGGCAGAATGAAATAGAGGAAGCTGTCACTGTCAGCTAGGAAGCCAGGGGTGTATTCTCAGCTAGAGCAGCAGTAGCAGTGATGGAGAGATGTAAACCGATTTAAGAGACAACTTGAAGGTAAGAGCAACAGGCCCTGGGAGTGAGTGAATGTACAAAAGAATAGGGAAGAGAGCTTAGGCATCAATGAGTCCTGGAGTTTTGGCCTAGGCAGGTAAGAACATTGATAGTGCCTTTCTCTGAGTTAGAAAATATCTCAGGAAAAACAGGTTTGAGGGGAAGATGGTGAGCTCAGTTTTGGTGTTGTTGAATTTGATGTTCTAGGAGGACTTTGAGATACGTGATAAGTAGATGGATAAACAGGTCAGAGCCTTGAAGAGATGTTTGTGCTGAAAGTATGAGTATATGGGCTGGGAAGAGAAGAGAACTTAGGTCAATGTGCTAAGAGGCACCAGCATTTAAGGGGCAACAGAGAGAAGGAGGCTGAGAAAAACAGCTGGAAAGGCAACAAGAAAGCCAAGAATGTGTCATCATGAAGCCAAGTTTAAAGAAGTAGGGAATGAGCAGTTGTGTCGAATGTTACCCAGGAATCAATAAGATAAAGTCTAGGAGTGGACCTGTTGGATTTAGCTGCAGAGGTTGTTGGTGGCCACATGGGCAGTGTTGTCCCCTTATTACTAATAGCAAGTTAGAGCTCATGATGCTGAACCCTAAGCTTGCTGTTTTTGCTACTATATTTCACAGGCAATGGGATGCTGGAGTTAACAAAAGCCTTTGTCATCCAGCACTGTACTACTAAGCTTTAACGTACCAGATGAGTCACCAAGGATTGTGTTAAAATTAGAATTCTGATTCTGTAGTTCTAGGTGGGGCCTAAATCTTTCATTTCTAACAAGCTCCCAGGTGACTCTGCTGCTCCCCATCCACGGACCACACTTCGAATATCAAGGATCTAAAATAACTCCCTCTCTCTGTTGGACTTCCTTTGGTGGCATCCCTGACGAGTGGTCATTCAGCCTCTCTAGAAAACTCTTAATGATGGAGAAGTCACGGCACTTTAGTAATTAGAATATGTTCAGTTGAAATCTACATTTGTAATTTTGACTCAGTGGTTTTAATTCCAGCCCTCTAAATGAAAATGAACAAATCTCACTTGCTGCTAAGGTGTACTTCCCATCGTGGATATATGCCTTTTTAAAAGATGCTTTTGTTTTTTAATAACTAGAGATTATACTTGTTTTTAAGCAGCTATGTCACGCTCTTGGACATATTAAAATAGTTCTTTTTCCCTTAACCTACTGTCAAACAAGACCTTACACATCTTATGCAGGATGGGTTTTTTTGTTGTTGTTTTTTAACAACAGATTTTTTTTAACAACAAAATGCAGGGCTTCTTTCTACTCCCTTGCTGACTTTACCTTCTGGTTTTAGCCTGAACTACTCCGAAATCTTGATTTGGTTGTTGTACATATTATCACCCCCTCTCTAGTTTGGAAATCAAAATGTTAATGTCCATGCACCTATCTTCCTGCCTTTTTTTTCTGTCCCTATGGTCAGGCATTGGTCAGTCTGCATGCTCCAGGATCAGCTGTTTGGTTGTTGTGATATATAAGGGGACTAATACTCAGCTTTCTTTTCTCCACCTTACCTGTTATGCGGTGCAGTGAATGAGATTGCTTTTCTCTGCTTTTTTACACCCTGCCAGCTCTCTATAGCTCAAAGTTTTCTTTGATGTCTCCCAAAGCGGGAATTAAAAAATCCTCAAACGCACAATATTGATGAAACTCATCGATATGGTTTTGGGCTAAGACAGATTGGTTTTAAGGTGAATTATATCATGAAATGTGTATGCTCAGAAAGACTGATGTTAAGGACATTTTTTTCCTCTGTGTTAGAGAACCTACTCTCAGTCCTTTGTTTTTTTCCTCTTCTTGCTTTGAATCCCCGGGTTTGCTTTGCTTTTACATATGTAGTAGTCACATGATGCTAGCTTGTTAGCTTTATCACAGACTAAATAATGTAAAGTTTGAGGACTGTTACTTGAAAAAACTGCATTTTTCTCCTTCTTAGTTATTTAGTTCCTGAAAAGAGAGTGCCATTCACATATCTAGTTTTTTTAAAAGAAGTGGCACAACATTATGCCCCTTAAGCCTTGAGGCTGAAATGCTTTCTGGAAGGACTTTTTAAGGAATAGGAAAAAATACTGAGGCTTGTGAAGGCTGGTTTTCTTATTGGTTCATTTTGTTTTGTTTTGAGCTCTAGGATCTGAAAACTCCCCAGTTTTTACCCTTCAGTTGTTACAAGTGGCCCAGACCTCTGGCTGGTCATATATACATAAGCCAAGGAAAGAAACCTGAACCTGCCTCTCCTTTGTATCTTTCCAGAAACACATACCAGCTGGTGCATTGTACTTTACTCCTGAGTAGCTCATCTAAGACACCTTAACTCCATTCATTCCCACTTATCTAGGGAAGCAGACTTTCTCTTTAGTTTCCAGATTATATTTGGGACTAATAATAGTTCCCATTTCACAGATGAGGAGGCTGAGAAATGGGGAGGAAATTACTACCAACTACCTCATGTGTTCAAAAAGGCACCAAGTACCCCATCTAGTCCTTGATTATTAATTGAGTTAAATGCTACTTAAGTGGTACCTTATTCATTAGACCCTTGAAAAGATGTTTGTGATTAATCTTGTATTTACAGGATTAGCTGCTCATCTGATGACCTTGGAGAGGATGATCCTATTGGCTGGTTTGAGCTGGAAGAAGAGTGGGATGAAGCAGATGTCAAGTTGCAGCAGTGTAGAATTGCCAAAGTAAGCATTATTGAGTTGTGACCTTCACATATTTGCCCACACCTCTCATTTTATTCTGTGTTTATTGAGTGGTTATTGTGTATCAGCCCTGTGCCAGCACTGGAACCCTGGAGGTGAATCAGACATGATTGTGACCCTCAAGGAGTTCATAGTCTAATGAGAGACATGGTTGTAAAAGGTACATGATATAGGCTCTGATAAAGGGATATATAGGTAGCCCAGAGGAAGAATAGCTAACAGCCTGGAGTTCACTGGGGAAGGCTTCCCAGGAAAGGTTGTGTGAAGCCAAGTGTTGAAAGTTGATTAAGCCATCATCTTTAGCCAGGCTAAGATATGTAGAAAAGGGCATCTCAGGCTGAGAGAACATCAAGTACACAGGCTTAGGTGCAAGAGAGGTGTGTTTCCATAGCTATGAAAGGAACGGTGATTAACAGCTACTTAATTTTTTTAACTTCTAGTGTAAATCTTATTTAGAAGCTTAAATAGAGAAATAAGAACTGTCTTTGGGGTTTATACACAGTAGATTCTTAGTAAGTATTTGTGCAGTTGAGTAGTAGATTCTGAAAGGCTCTCGACAAAGGCTCTTTCACTGTAGGAAGCAGATAGTTTGCACAGAAGTTGGGCTTTGAAAATGGCTTTAACTTTGAGCAGACAAAGCTATGTCTTGGGCTACCAGCACATGTGTTGCATGAATCAATCAGAGGCATTGAGAAAACAGGCATTCATTGACTATTTTCACCATGTGTCTGACTTCTGTTTCAAAATGACTATGCCATAGAGCAAACATCTCTTCATCCTGTCTTATCCTTTTTTTGCCTTGAGGAGGGAATAATGCCATTTCTTTTATTGTAATGCCATTTCTTTTTTGTAATCTTTCCCAAAAACTGACTTCATTCAGCATTTGTATTGTCTTTTTCTGTTTGTCGTAGATGCTGGATTTACATTTTGTGTCCCTAGTGTTAGGCATACTGGTACCTAATAAATTATTAAAGTCATAAGAGGATCTTCCAGGTAGGCCTTTATCTCCCTTTCATCAACATCCAGGGCTTCTGAGTCCTTCTCTTTAAATCTCTCTCATTCTAGTATTTGATGGTGAAGTTCCTCTGCACTCGTCAGGAGTCGGCAGAGCGCTTGGGAGTACAAGGCTTGAGCATCAGTGGATACCTCCGGCCTGCAAGAGCAGAAGCAGAACAGAGCATCATCTGTGCTCACTGCAGAAAGGATGTGGAGGAAAGTGTCTGTGGGGCCACGTTGCTCCTCAGGACCCTTCAGTTCATCCAGCAGCTCGCCCATGACCTGGTAGTGTTTCTTCAGTTGTTAGATCTTGCTCCTCTGGGAAAATAAACAAGTGTTCAAGGAAGTGAACACCAACCAGTAAAACCTGGCCCTGCTGAAGCCATACAGTATGAATGAGTATAGAAGTCATTATATGCTACTGTGGTGACACTGGAAGGCCAAGGGGAGTGAGATATTGGGCACTGAGGGCATCATTCAGTGAAAGACGAAGTAGCATATGGCCATCATTGTGAGGTGTCCTGGCATAGACTTACAACAAATTTTAAAGATCCCCAGCTGTAGTTGCCAGTGGTAGACTAGGGAGTTGAAGAAAGTTTATGAGATTTATATCTTCTTTAAGTCTAAGAAAATTATTCCTGAACTGTAGGTGAATTCTGTTTGTTTACTAAAAATACCAAAATAATGTCAGGATTTGAAACATTTGTATTTTTTGATACGGAGTTCTACAGTCACTAATAAAAGCACAGTGACAACTCACTCAAAGGAATATTCCTGAGCCATCACCATAGAGAACATGGCTTACCTCAAGAATCCAGTTGGAAGCCTCTTGCATGGTGTGCAACAGTGTCTTGACCTTCATTCTGCTTCAGGGCACATTCAGAGGCTGGTGACTGAACTTATATATGGCTTGTTTGGTCTTTGTTATTCAAACACTCCTATCACAGCAGAAAACAGCAAGTGAAAGGGAGATGCTCAGGAATAGCAGCAGCAGGTATAGCAGAGTTAGTCTTTCAGCCTACATGTAGGGAAGGGTCAAAACAGTAGAGTCCTGGACAGTAATCATCATCAAGTGAAGACTCTTATATTCTAGGTGTGGTGTTAGGAGGTCAGGGAGCTTTCGTATGTGTGTGTGTGTATACACACATTTACATATGTACATATATACACCACACACATACTCATATATTTTAGGAAGTTTCACACTAAAAATAGTTGTTCACAGACTTTTAGTAGTTAAGAGTAAGCATCAGTCATTTGGGAATTTTACCCATGTAGAGCTACCTCATCCTTTAACAATGAGAAGTAAATGAGCCATTATATTTCTCTAAATGCGTTTTTTAATTTTATTTTTTCTGATCTTTATAATTTTTTAGGTGCAGCAGAAGGAAAGTTGCTTAAAGTATAAATCTTTTCTGGACTTTGCGGGTCTTGATTTGCAGATCTTCTGGAATTTTTACAGTAAATTAAAGCAAAAGTAGGTCAGAATTTGCTATAAGGTGATAATCATATTAACACAATTGAAGACATTGAGTATTGCTATAATTTTTTTCTTCTAAATTTTTTTTTTATTTCTCACTGGTTTATATTGTTCTGATTTGAAAGATGTGGTTATTATGGAAATAATACCTAGAAATAAAAATAAATAAAATAATATTTTATAGAAATTACACATTTCTACAAACCACTGTATTTGGGCAGTGTTTTCACAAATATTTTCTCATTTGATTATCGTTAGGACCTTGTGGGATGAGCAGGTCAAGTACTATAACAGTATCCACATTTTCAGATAAAGAAACAGAATCAGAAGTACATTTCCTTGCCTCACAGAGAGCAGAGTCAGATGGGTCTGTATTTGCAGACTCTACCTAGTACAGTGTTCTTTCTGTTCTACCTTCCTTCCTCTCATTTGGCATTCTTTTACTGAGCCTGATGCCTAGAGGAGAGTCTTTTGTAGACAGCTATTTGGCTTTGGAGGGTAAAAGCAACTTGCCTTTTTGCTTTCTGATGTTCTTTGTCTTTCTATAGCCCAAGAGAAGAATGCATCTGTGCCCAAACTCTGCTTCTGCAGCTCCTCCAGAGCTGCTTCTCGGTGCTGCAGGGAGATGCATCAGCTGCCTCTGAGGATGAAAAGGCTCCATGCAAGAGCCTTAGAGGGGCAGAGGACGCCAAGGAGCTGTACACCCATTTATGTGATGGTAACGATTGATTGTTTGTTTGTTTGTTTGTTTGTTTTTAATGTGACCTTGCATTGGTAGCCTGCATGGCCTTTTGCTGTAGAGAACAAGGGGTCCCATGATCATGTAAGCCCAGGAAAGAGATTGCTTCTTTGGAAAAAGAGTGTTTCCTTTGATGCTCTTTTGAATCATTGTTTTGATTTCAAGATTTATTCCCTCATTCACAACTGTTCAATCTTTACTTTAGCTAAGACACAGGGATGAGGTTAGTAGGTTCAGGGGGAGAAATTGTAATGATAATTAAGAATAAAACACATTAGTTAATGCAGATATATATAGTAAGTGAATAGATAGACTATGTTAAAGCTGATTCTATTGTTCATTTTTATCAGTGGTGGATAGGGTGGATGGAGACTCTGTATCCATGGAAATATTAAAACAAGAAGTCAGGAATACCCTTCTCAATGGAGCTGCCATCTTTTTTCCTAATCGACAGACCCGGCGGAACCATCTCTTCACCATGATGGTAATTATTTACGTTAAAAGTATGGATTCTATTTCTGAGGTCTGTTGGGATAAAATTTATTAGTCTGTTTTCTATGAATATCTCGTCGGTTTTAATTTTCCAAATATAACAGAGGGCCTAGCCAGAGCTGTAAAGAATAAAACAATAATAATTATTTAAAAATGATATAGCTATAGATTATTTTTATTGCCTATTTAGACAAGCAGCTAATATAATTAGTAATAAAAGTTTGATGAAGAAAACTAGATATAGCATTTTAAAAAGGCATTTTTACATGCAACAGTTAATTAACGAATAAAAGTGCTCTGTGAGATGCATAAAAGCCTATAGAAATGAAGGAGGGAACAAAAGAAGCATAAAATGTGGTTTCCCATGCCAAAAAACTGCAGTCCAATTGGAAATGCCTGACACATGGAAAAACTGACCCCATATGCAATAGGCACTTAGAGCAGAATCATACAGAGGCTAAGTGGTTGAGGACTGTTTCAGAGAGGAGGAAGGATCTTTGATTATATTTTAGCTGTCCACAAAATTTGCATATCAGTTTGAGGGACTGGTTTTCACATTTTGAGTTATATAACCTTTGACATCATCCCTGACCTGACCCACTTGACTATGGGGAGAGTTTAGTCCTGCTTGTGTGCCAAAAGCATTTACAAGGCAGCTAAGCAAATGACTTTTTTGCTGGCATGTGTCCCACTCAAAAAAATATAGTATATGGGACCTCTTGAATGACATCGCTGTTTATTAGCAGAGCAGCCTACTCACTTTCCCTTTGCCCATCTTTTCTGACAGCAGTGGTAAGGGTTACATTTTTCCCTCATTCTGATTAATTAGATAGTGTTGCTGTCATTTGTGACCATATCTTCTCTCTCCTACCCTTTTGTGCCAGGCAGGGCCTGGGGTCTTAAATCTCCCTCAGTGCCTTGCATAGCAGCAGGTGTTCAATGCATTAATTGAATTAAGAAAAAATAAAAATGCCCCTAATGTAGCCCAGTAGCCTCATCAGGAGGTGTGATTCCTATAACTCTCACCATAGGCTGTTCTGTCTTATATAGAGAAAGCTTAGATCCTGTTTAAAAACAAAGCTCACAAGAAATGCACTTTGACCCTGACTTTTCCTCTTGCAATGGCATGCCCAGTGATGTAAAGTATTATACATCTTTATGAGGTCATCTTAAACGTTTGCATCGAGCTTTGCTGCAGGAAAACTTTGTTAACTTTAGCAGTGAACAAAAGTAAATCTGCCATCTTCTGTTTAGATGGATGGTTCTGCTCCCTCTTAGCACTAGGCCAGGTCTTAGTTGGGTGCTGTCAGATGGTCTGCTGACCCTGGCTTTCCTCATGTTTGGGAACGGTGGGCAGTGACATTTCATGCTGCTCTAGGTTGCTGGAATGTCATGGAATAGATTTTCTGAATGTGCAATTTCTTATTTTCTAGAAGAATGCCACTGAGCAGGAACACAAGCAGTCCCTGCAGCTCACTTTCCGCTCACTGTGCACGTATTTTAGGTAAGTTTATAATTCTCTTCAATTGTCCAACATTTCACATCTTTGCAAAGTTGTTTTCTTGAGCTGTCTCTTCTTTTCATGTGCTTTTGGAGTATCAGATACTTCCCTCTACTCAGCCAAGTTTCTGGAGTGAGATATCACTGGTCACAGGAGTGACTAAAATAGTGGTAGAGTAATAATCTTATCAAGAGCTTATCTGAGTCCCAGTCATTATAAGACAATATAGGGTTGAACTAATCCAGGATCTCTTTGAATAATTCAGTTTCTAAGTAATTTTTGAAGACAGACTGAAGCCAAAGGAGTTTGGGGTCTATACTGAAGTCTAAAAACCCATTACGTTAAAACTCAACTGCAGAAGCACAGAATGGTACTTTAGCAAAAGAAATATGCTGGGAGGGAATGACTTGGAGGTTTTTGAATGCTTTGACTGCCAAAGAAGCTGATGGGCCTATAGGTTGCATTATTGGAGGTACAGACTCTTAAAGGAGGGTGGGAACTAATAGCCTGGGCTACTGTCTGTGGATACCAGAGTTAGAGGGCTCTATAAAATGTGTTTCAAGGATGATGAAAGAGGCCAGGGCTGTCATGTGAGGAACACTTGAAGACACTGGGAATGATTAGCCTAGGTTATCAAGTTAGCAGCCATGAGGTTAGGTGTATTTCCTATTGATGGTCAAAGTGATTTATTTATCAAATTTATTTCTTGAAATCTCTTCTAAAGATTTGAGGATCTTTGAACCTGTGCATACATAAAGACATGTGGATAGACAGTGGCACAGACCTAGCTGGGACCATAGCTTTTTTCCTGACCCAAACTCCTCACATCTTACACAACTGCCACTGAAATCTTGCTAGGTTCTTTTTTGAAATCTTTCGTTAAGAAAAAAGTATGAAAATCTCCTTCCTGAAACAAGGTGTCATGACTAATTTGTGTTCTTTCAGTGATAAGGATCCAGGCGGCCTTCTACTTTTACCTGAGAAAGGAGACCTGGCTGACATGAATATCAGTGAAGTACTGGCAGTCATGAGTACTCTCCTCTCTGTTGCTGCTCGAGAGGTAACTATTGGATGCTCCCTGATTTCCTTGCCTTGTGCTTTTAGGAGCACATGATATAGTAGTCACTGTGCCGTCCCCTTTAGCCCTCATTTACAATAGGAATGTAGCTTTCTTCCTTGACCATTGTACATGAGCACAGAGGTTTCCCAGCCTTCCTTGGCTCCTGATCAGCCAACTTCTGCAAATGACCGAGGGGACACTTCTGTGACATGTTTTTTTCACGCAGCGGTGTTTTTGAGATTCATCCGCATTGATGCATGTGCACAATATTCCCTTTATGAATATGCCACAATTTTAATTTGGAGGGATAGTTGGGTTGTTTCTAGTTTGGGGCAATTACATAGCAATCACAATATGAACATGTCTTGTGGTTCTTATGTGCAAGAGTTTATCCCTAGAGGTCAGGTGACTCTTCAGAGAAACTCCAGAGAGTAAAGATGATGATTAGAGAGCCATAGAAGGATGAAGAATTGTTATTTTAAGGTGGAAGAGATTTGACTGAGGCTCAGGGGAAGGAGCCAAAGAGAAAAGGGATTTGAAGATGTGAGAAGGATATAATTGGGCAGGTCCCAGCAGCTCAGGTGGAAGGAGGAGCGGTAGCTGCCGAACAACCCATCTTTGTAAAGGCTCTAGACGTGCCATGGCCCATGGGCACCCAGCATGGCACGTGCCCGCCCCGCTGCCTCGATGGCCAAGAAGAAGCTCAGCTCCACTGAGGAGGCAGCAAAGGAGGAGCTTAAGAGGAGGTTGGCGAGGTTGTCAGCTAAACCTGCTCCTGTAAAAGTGGAAATGAAGCCAGAAAAGGCAGCAGGAAAGGCTAAATCTTCAGACAGAAGTCTGCAAACAAAAGGGAAAAGAGGAGCAAAAGGAAAACAGGCCGTAAGAAACTGAAGATTTACCTGCAGAAAATGAAGAAACTAGAAACGAGGCGAGTCCAGCCCTCTGATGAAGCAGGAGAGAAAGAAGCCAAGTCTGATTAATATCGTATACCATGTCTTATCTGTGGTCACTGTCTCCCTTCTTGTACAATCTTGAGGAATATTTTTATCAACTATTTTGTAAATGCAAGTTTTTTAGTAGCTCTAGAAACATTTTTAAGAAGGAGAGAATTCTACCTCATCTCATTTTTTAAGTGTAAATCCTTTTTTTTAAGACGTAAAATCATTTGCTGGTCGTTTATTTTTTGGTACAACCAGAAAATAATGGAATATTGAACACGGGAGGCTTTGATTGTCTTGGGTATCAGCTTAACATTCCATAGATGGGGGTAATTTTTATATCCTATAACACAAAGCATACTAAATGGCAGTTTGGAGTCAATCGTGTATTTAATATATCTTGAACATTTAAATTACTTCTGTTCTCATGTTTTTGGTAGAATTGTTTCCTAAAGAAAATCACTCCTTGATCTTGGCTGTCCTTCAGAATTTTGTGTAACATCTTTGTCACAGTAGTCTCAATTTTCCTAGTAACTTTATTAACATGATGTGAAAGATTGAAAATTTGGTTATGTAGTATATGATATTAAATTGTGAATTAATGGAACTTTGATGTCAGTGTTACCAACATTTGAATATATTGGTACTCGATATTCTATTGAGGAAAGCTAGCCTCCAAATTTTAAGCTGGAGAGTCACTGGAATAACTGTTTAGAAAAGAATCACAACTACATGACTAGGTTTTTTGGTACATACGTTAAGAATTGTGTACAAATTGAAGTGTCTGTATACTTCTCAAAACAACCAATAAAATCTCGATTATGAAAAAAATAGAGATATAATTGATGGGGTAAGGTTCCTGAGGCTCAGAAGGAACCTTATGAACTAAAAACCATTTGTAAAAGTTCTGAAAAGCTGAGGGCAAAAGAGGAGATTTCATAATACCATCTTTCTTGGTCACTTCCAGGTTGAAAGCTCTTTCGTGACCATTCCCCATTTCCCTAGAATTATCTTGCCAGTGATAGCTGCTGTCTTAAAAAATGCCCTTGGCTGTGTTCTGTGAGTTACCTTGTTGTGAACACTTTCTCTTTGTCTCCTTCCCTGTAGTGTGAGCTGTTGATGCTCAATGGGGCACAAGGGGAGGTTGGCTCTGTGCTCTTCTCCCTGTTCTGGTCTGTCCAAGGCAGCCTGCTCTCCTGGTGCTACCTGCAGCTAAAGAGCACAGACTCTGGAGCCAAAGATCTTGCTGTTGACCTTATTGAAAAATGTGAGTTTTAGGATAAAATCCATGAAAACAAATAGGTGGTTGGATTTTGACTCTATGTTTGTACTCACTTTAGTACCTCATTCATTGACTGTGCATTTATTTGGTTTTATTTTCTTGATACAAATCAGATTTGTCTTTGGTTTATTTTTTTCTTTTTAAAATGGAATTCTGTGGCATGCTTTTTTTCCCCAAAGTTTCCTGTCTGAATGTAGGAGTATGCCTAAATATTTTTATTATGGGGTTGGGTCATTTCACAACCTAAACATTGCCTTTGCAGTTATACGGCACTGTTAGTTGATGCTGCACTCTTCAGTAGAGTCTGTTATACTTGCTTTAATCAAGTCATCCAAAAAGGAAAGTCTTAAACTTTAACATTTAAGGTGTATGAGCACTGCTGTGATCTTTGCCAGTTACTGAAAATAATCAGTTTCATAATCCGTAAAACCACAGAAAATTATATGTAACTCAGCAGGTTCAGAGAAATCGTAAGTGGGAAATTCAGCTCCATCAAACTTGGTTTCAGCAGCTAAGACAAAAATGTTTACACTATTGAGCCCTGCCACATTAAGGCTTGTCCCATCAGTTGGCACACCTAAGAATGGGCCCATTATAAACAAAGGGAAAGGAGAGACTGACAAGAGAGTCAGTCAGCCATTTAATTTCACTTATGAAAGTGAAATTTCCACGTCATTGAAAAGTAGCAAAGACATCAATCAATCAGTCAATCAATCACTTTAAAAGAAATCTTTTACTGAGACTTGTACCTTTTCCACCCAGAAGAAAGCATTTGTATGACATCTCATGGTCTCATGGCCCTTCTGATGTGGAATTCCCTCCACAGCTTCTATGACAGCTTTGCCCTTGATGGCCAACCAAGTGATATTTCTGCCGTATGAAATATTAATTATTCTCTTTATATTTTGGTAGATGTGGAACAGTTTTTGGCACACATGAGAGTGATTTTGGAATCCCTTTTGTCGCAGTACAGTGGGAAAACTATAGTAGAAAAGTTATGTAATTCAGTGTTTTCAATGGCAGCTCGTCAACTGGTAAGACAAAGTGGCAGCCATTTGTAAAGGGTGGGAGGGAGTTGGATCTGCACCCCCAGGCAGAGTCTAAGGTGGACACTAAGTGCTTCGTTCATCTTCCTTTAGGTAATCTTTCTGCTGGACTTTTGCACTTTAGACATTTCCCACTGCACACTCTTAAGAGAGTTCAGTACTCTAACAGAGCTGTTGAAGAAGCTCTGCAGTGACCCTGAAGGAGGACTGAATAAGGTAACTCGAATTGGCACTTGAACCTGCTGTATATCCTCTCTTAGGAGCTATATGATCATAGTTAAAGAAACATACCATGAGAATAGGTCTACACAGATAAATTGCTTCTGGAACACCCCCTGTATTTTATCAGTGGTTTTGCCAACAAGGGTAAATGCCAGTCTGAATTGATTTGGTGTGGTCATCGTTAGAAAGGAGACACAGAGGAAGCTGTGCACAGATTAGTTTCATCACTTTATAGCACATGAGGTTATATAAAAACCATGTAAGTGAATAACCAGATTGAAGTCTAGAAGAGAAAATATATGTTGCAAGGCAAATTAGAAGGGTTGATATTTAAAAGAAGTTCTCCCTCACTTAACCTTACAGGGTACAAATTTGTTTCGTTATCTTGTTTGAGTCACACAACAACTCTGGGAATAAAAAAGGCATATATGAAAAAGCCTATTTTAAAGGGAAAAAGCAAAGACTGAAAAAAAAAGTCAGGGGAGAGGAGTAGATGGGCTCAGATTTGCTAAGTTCTCAAATAGGAATTTAAGGTCTTTAAATTCCTCAGTGTTTTTTCTACTGGAAATTCATGCTACTAGTGATTTGTAAGAAATTGTTTTGTCATGGTTAGAAAAAGCTAATCACGGGGTTATTGTGGTGCAGAAAAAAAAACACACATCTACTCTGTAGAATGATAAGTGTATGTTGATCTATATATGTAGATGGTAATGTTGGGTATATTTTTAGCCTGTGTGATGATCTGCGTAGGGATGTAAAAGGCTCTTCGTTTGGAGCATTGATATAGGATCACAGTTTACTGCATGTGGCAGGATGTAAAGTGATGAAAACCCTTCTTTCTTAACTCGTTTGTTTGCATAGCTGGATGTCGAGACTTGGCAACAGGAACGGCCAGTGGTGTTACACACGTGGACTAAGGAGTCTGCTCACAACTATGAAAATAATTGCCATGAGGTGTCTGTCTTTGTTAGCCCTGGGGCAACGTATTTTGAGGTGGAATTTGATGAGAGGTGTGAAACTGAAAAAAGGTAAGGCACATGTTTTTCTTTCCCAAGCAAAAACGGATCCAAAATGAGAGAAGGACAGTGATAGAGATTATGCTTTCACAGGTATGATTATCTGGAATTTACCGACACCAGAGGTGGGAAAACACGTTATGACACAAAAGTTGGCACTGATAAATGGCCCAAGGTGAGTGGCATTCTCAGAAAGAGATAAAATGCCTACTTCTGCATCAATTCTTCTCCTTTTGTCAGTCCTTAGGGAGTAATAGGTGTATGGTCTTTGAAGGGAAGCACTTACATTATATGTTTGGTAAAGAAAGGGTTTATATCAGAGTTCAGCAAACTATAGCCCGTAACCTATTCTTGTAAATAACGGTTTTTTGGAACACACTCATGCCCATTGTTTATGGATCATCTATAGCTGCTTTGACATTGCAATGGCAGACTTGAATAGTCGTAACAGGGACTATATAGCCCAGAAAGTCTTAATAATTTATGATCTGGTTCTTCGTAGGAAAAGTTTGCCAACCCCTGGTTTATATCACATTGTCCGGAGTAAATGGGGAGTTGTAATCATTCACAAGAAGGGGCCAGTGGGCACAGGAGTACCCAGACCATGGTGGTGAAAGCCAGAAGTCCACCTCACAGCTAGGTCTGCATGGTCTCCAGGGCTGGCTGGCTCAGTGCTACTTCAGACTGTGACCTTCCCTCTGTTGTCAGTGGTCTTGGATGAGCTCAAAGGAATGGGCAAGCATGAGCTCTGGCTGAGTAGGTAGTGAGTAGATGGGCATCTGAGGTTTAGAAAATTGACCAGCAGTTTTCTGCCAGCTTTGCTTTTTCATGAGGTGCAGTTATAAATTTTCCGTTTCAGTCACCCCGTTGTACATTTCTCCTTTAGTAGTTTTGGTGGGGTAGATAAAATATAATGGTGAGACTATAGACTGATTTTAAATGTAGATTTTTTGAGTCATAAAGAACATGCTGCCTTCTCTAGTCTGTTTGACCACATGACTTTTTTGTTTGTTTCTAGAAAGTGACCTTTAAGGCTGGTCCTCGGCTACAATTTCTCTTTCACTCTGACAGCAGTAACAATGAGTGGGGCTACAAATTCACAGTCACTGCCTATGGCTTACCCGATGTTGCTGTGTCTTGGGGGTTGGATTTACAACTCCTTGTTTCCCGACTGATGGGACGCCTTGCTTCCCAGTGCATGGCACTCAAGTCTGCACATCGTAAGTCCATATGCCTTTCCTTTCCCTTCTTGCTATGGTCACATTGAAAAGCAAAGTGGTACTCTCTCATTAAGTCGTCTCCACATAATGGCAGAGCAAAGGTATTGATAAAATTCCCTTTCAGTTTCCTTTCAATCAGACCAGATTAAAATATCCACTTGACACCATGGGGAAAGGAGCTGGATTTTACCAGCATTGTCATCCTTTTTTTGTAAGTGGTATACTCCAATGAGAAGGCAAAAATATAGAATAAATTAACTGTATATCTTTTAACTGTGTGGGTATTTATGTAAATATATGTAAAGATGTGAACGAAGATTTTATCTGAAAGTGATTTCTTCAACTTAGTTATTAAATCCATCCAAGAAATAAGAATTATTTAGAATACAACTTTCTAGTGTATTTCTATATCATTTCTTCAGTTTTTTTTTATTTTAAAAAATATCATAGAAAAATTGCGTAATGGAGAAAAGCCAAGGAGAAAAGTCATCCTTAATCCTAACACCTAGAGATACTATTATTAAAATTTTAATTGATTTCTACCTAGTCTTTTTTCTGTGTCTATTCATAAGCACATATATGGTGAGTATTATTAATTTTTACAAATTTAAGTTTATAAATTGCAAATATTTCCACATAATTAAACATTCCTAAATGGTATCTTGTTATACCCTAGAGGTGGTTCACATTCCGTTTTCAGCTTAGTATACAGATTAGTCATTTCAGAAGTACCTTATAACTGAAGCTGTTCCATAGAATGGTAACTATTCAGGACGTTCTTATGGCTTGGGTTCATCTTGGGTATATGTTCATGAAAGTTCACAATTATGTTCTGGTAAATGTGGGTGAATTCCCTCCAAGTCTTAAAAATGCTCAAGTTTTAAAATATCTTTTCATCATTAGTTCAAAGACTCTCAATGTATTAAGGAAAAAAAATAGAGCTCTCATAAGACTTCTTCTCTTTGCAGAGTTAGGAAGTAACATGGCAGTTCCTCAGGCAAAAATGGCATTAGTCTTAAACTCACCCTTGTGGAAACCTGTCTTCAGGCATCAAATAAGTCCAGAGCTGGGATTAGAAGCAAGCTGGCCCACTCATCCATACCAGGATAGTAAGGAGGTATTTACTCTTCTGTTGTTTTTCTATATGGAATGGAAAGTATTTACTAATATTTATTACTGTATAATCATTTATGTTTATGTCTAATCACCCCCCACTAAGCTGTTAGCTCCTTAAAGGCAGAAACTATCTCTCATTCATTTAGTGTCCCCACTGTGTACCACAAGGGTCAGTGTGTAATGCACATTTAAAAGCATTGAATGGATGTCTCTTCAGTGAAATATAATAGTCGCTCAGTAAATCTCTCTTGATGGAGTTATGAAACAAACAAGTCGAGTCTGCTTGTAGTGACCTCTGAGTTAAAATTTTAGAGTAAATGATATATGCTATACTTTTTGTTCTCCATGGAATGATAGCACATTATTTAGGCTTATAATACTTAAAAAACTAAACAAGTTTGCCCATTGTCTCTTTTTTATCTCTCCTTCCCTCTGTCTCTGCTCTACTACATTTCTTCCCTTCTTCTCTCCTCCCCCCACTTCCAAGTTATTCAGTGGTTAATTGCTGAATCCAGGAACTCTTCCTCAGCATCTCTTCTCCTTTACCTCTCTGTTAAATTTGGTTCCTTAGACCCTCTTTTCTTTTGATTCCATGGTAGTCTGTTGTCTACTCCTACATCTAACCAGTCCATTAGCCTCCTTTATTGACCTGTCTTATTTCTCCTCTAAACAGTAGGCTTAATTCAGGCTTTCTCTCCTTTCCCGCAACCCACTGAGACTATCCTCTCTTCTCTCTTCTGCTGTCACAACTGTGTGAATAATTCCTAAATGTCAATTTCCAGCCCTGTTTCTTCTCTCAGGCTCCAGTTATGTACCTTCATCTTCCTATTAGGTATTTCCATTTTAGTGTTCTGACTCCTTTTAACTCAGAAGCATAAAACCAGGATGTCCCTTCTGACTTCTCCTATTATTGCCATTATTGTTTTCCTAGGCACCAAGCCACTGTTCCCTAGCATCATCTTTGTCCCACCTTATTCTCATCTTTCCTGTCCAGTCAGCTACAAGCCCTATGGATTCTTCCTTGTGATGTTCTTCTATTTTTGTTCCCTCTCTTTCCATCTTTATCCAAGCCCTCATCTTGTACTCACATTGTTACATTGGTACTTACCAAGTTTTTTTTTTTTAATCACTGCATTATCTTGTCATTCCACTGCCAAACACCATTAATGGCTCCCCGTTGCCTACAGGGTGAAGTCTAAACTCCTCAGTGTGACAGTCAAGGCTCTCTACAGTCTCCTTTCACCTTACCTATCTGACTCTAGTTCCCACCACTCCCCAGCTGAGACTTCAGGCCAGGTCAGTCTCCCCACTGACTCTTAACTTCTGCTAATGGTTATGTTCCTCAGGACCAAACCTGCCTAATCTTCACAGTCCAGTCCAAAGCCCATATCCTCCAGGAGGCTTTTCTTAATTACTTTAACGTGCTAGGAATTCTCTCCTGTGAAATCTCAGCACCGAGTGTTCCCTTCTAGGCATTTGGCACTTCATAATCTTTTGCTTTATGATAGTGCTAGTTTTAATGCTTTTAATGTTTTATGTTTACCTTTTTTTAAACCCATATATCTGTCTGGTCTCCCCCAAATAACTTTAATCTTCCTGAGAGTATGCACTGTGTTTTGTACTTCTGCTTTGGCCTAGTAGGTGTTCAGTAAACTTTATTTTTTGAATGACTGTCTTAAACCTGATGGTTTTTGTTGTTGTTGTTGTTGTTACCAGGTTAAGAACATCCCTGATGATTCCTGCCACCATTTTCTTCTTGATTTTGCACAGTCAGATCCTGCTCAGAACTTCTGTGGGCCATATTCAGAACTTTTCAAAGGATTCATACAGGCATGTAGAAAACAGGCCCCAAAGACAGATATAGTTGCTGGTTCCACTATTGATCAAGCTGTGAACGCCACCTTTGCTGCTCTGGTGTATCGCACTCCAGACTTATATGAGAAGCTGCAAAAATATGGTAACTTATATTACAGGGAATATTTTTCATCTGAAGGCCAATTGCTAAGTTTTAAAGCCTATCTTAAGTGAAAATTTTAAAATATTTTGAAATATAAGCATATTTCTACAACTGTAGACTTTATCTTGTTAGTTCTCTTTTGCCAGTCAAAAGATTCATGACCAATTTATAGTTGTAGATTAGAATATATGGCAAGTTGTCTTGAGTTTCCTAATTAGCAGATAATTTGTCTTATCCAAAATTCTTATGAAAAACTGCCAAGAAGTTTAATGGAAAAAACCTTAACTCGGGCTATAATCCCAGCTTAAAAACTAGAAGTTAGGCAGCTGCAGGTTAATCAGATAGTTTTCTGCACTTTAGTATCCTTATTTGTAAAGGTTTAGATTTGATTAGCCTAACATTCTAAGAAATTCTAATTAAAACCAGAATTGTTAAAGTAATTGAATGTGCTAGTAACGAAGGAGGAAAACGTACGTATTAACTTTCATCTTTAGATTTGCAGCTTCTTTGTAGCATCCCTGCCAGGCTTCCTTTGTTGATAGCCTGCTCCTTACCAATTCTTTTCCTTGTGTCCCTCAGGGACACCACTCTGTGTGTTTACTGTGTAGCCTGCAGCCTAACAGGACCAAAAGAGGGAGGGTATCTCTCTATTCATAATTTTCAGGGAAAAACATTTCAAACCCTCCTTAAAGATGAGGTATGGGTTTTACCAAGCACTTTGGCAGAGTATGTGTTCTTTCCATGGTACAGATGAAATAAGCAGAGACAAATGCTTCCTTCCATTAGAGTAGGTAATTGACTGTTGATCTTATTATTATTGATGTTATTAATATTGATATTATTATCACCGATGTCTTTATTGCTGTGTCCTTTGGACCTC
Organism: Pteropus medius; assembly: GCF_902729225.1. Classification (NCBI taxonomy): domain Eukaryota; kingdom Metazoa; phylum Chordata; class Mammalia; order Chiroptera; family Pteropodidae; genus Pteropus; species Pteropus medius. Next base: position 17,098,722 of record NW_024349799.1, on the reverse strand, counting down.
ATATTGTAGAGTTTATTTCCTGATTTCTAATAAATCTTGATTACTCCCTCAAATCTTAATAAGACAAGAAGCTGCTCAAATAAGTAAAACTACTTTGAGGCATGAGTGATTTATGGAAACAGCTGTCATATGGAAAAGTATATCTCTCCTTGGGGGTGGGAGGCAATGTGACCTGTATGGTTTTGAAAAAAACATTCAGTATATGTTTCATAATCCAATTGTAGTAAGAGAGCTGGACAGTCTTTGTTACCTGTGGCAACTTTCAGTAGAAGGATAAAAGCCTTGTAAGTTAAAAGCTGAGAAACAGAGAATTTCTGGTTAGGGAAGAGTTCCCTAGCTTCTTTTCAAATCATGTTCAGATAGTACATACCTATTTGTAGTAGAGAAACATACAATTAAATGTGAGAATTAGAAATATTTTACTGGATACATGTTTCGAGAATACTTACCACTGTTGCTTTGAAGGAGACAGACTTGGTCTCAGTTCTTTCAGTCCCTGCCTTTAAGGGCTATTTGTGTGTTCTTCACTACTGAGCTACTTTGAAAGTGGTCCTTGTCTGGCTAATTTGCTCATCTTTGTCTAAACATTGGTCACCCTTTTGGGTTAGAAATGTATGGGAGGTGATTTTCAATCAGACCATAAGCTGTTTGAGAGTAGGGGCCATGTCTGGTTTTTTTCAGCATTGTATTCCTAGTGCTTGATACAGAGCCCAGCACATTCTAAGTATTCAGAAAGTATTCATTGCATTACACATTGGTTCAACGGAGAGGTTCACACTGTTCTCTAGTACATGTTTTCCTTTGGTTTTTACGTGAAGAGAAGGGGCAGGCCTCATAGGTCTCTCTTTAAAAAAAAAACTACAACTTTTTTTGTTATTTTTCTAGTTATAAAAATAATACCCATTCATGTAGAAACTTAGAAAATCAGAAAAGCTTAAAATAATTATCAGCTATAATCTCATCACTTCAGTATACCTCTTAACATCTTTCTATATATCTACCTCGACTTTTTAAGTATATATATGTGTGTGTATATGTATGTGTATATATACATGTATAATATGTATATTCTTTTAAAATAAGACAATTTTGTTTATAGTCTTATAACCAGGCTTTTTTACTTAATATATACCATAAACTTTTTCCACGTCAGTAATTATTTTTTACTCTTTTAATATTCTTTATTTTCCTTTTCATATTTTTTATATTTTTTACTTTTAATATTTTATTCACTTTAATAGTTATCCATTTCAGATGCTATTTATTTGAAAAAAGTTAGTTTGAAGTAACACATAGAACCCATTTCAGGTATTTGTGACTTAATCGATATTTTTTCCCCAACTCTCTATTACCACTCCTAATGTGTGAGTGTCAGGGAAAGGATGTTTTCTATGCATTAGGAGTTTTAGAAGCTACTTTGTGCTTAATGTTGCAGTAGTGAATTACGTTAACTGAGTGTAATCTCTTTGTCTCTCTTTTCCCCAGTAAACAGTGGTGGCAAGACAGCCTTGACTGAAGAGTTCGCACAGGTGTATTCCCTGGCCGATGGGATCCGAATATGGATGGTAAGATTTTCCTTTGCATGCGATCTTTATATATTTTGAGTTTTTCCACCATGATATCATGGAATTAAGGTAAGTAGCTTTCTTCTCAAGAACATAATTTTAGGGATTTTTTTTTTTTTTTAAACTAAAGTTTAGTGATGAGAATGGATATAAAATAATTTAGAACTCTTGAAATCATAATTTGGTGAACGTTGAGAATGTTCAGAGTAAGCAGGGTTCAGTTGAGCCCCCTTTACATCCTCAATAACCCCAAAGGCTATTCTGTGGAACCTCTTAGATGGGGAGGTAAAGCATTGCTCTAGATACTGGACAACTATTGATGGTTTTAGTCACAGAAAAGGCCTCTCTTAAAGGAGAGGCCTTTCTGCATTTTAGAAAAGTAGTTCTGCAGCATTGTTTGTGACAGCAATAAACTAGAAGGATAAAAATGCCCATTTGTAGGAGGACGAACAAAAAGATTGTATATTACATTACTATATAATACTATAGTACAATGCAAAATGATAATCTATTATTACAATGAAAGTGAATGAAGTAGAGCTACATGTATTAGCATGAATGGTACTCAAAAAATGATGATGAGCAAAAAATAGCAAGTCATAGAAGAATGCATAAGTATATTTCTTATCTAAAATTTAAACACAAACCAAATCTATGTGTTATGTACATAAATATGTAGCAAAATTATACAAATGCATGAAAATGATAAGCACCCAAATCAGGAGATTTGTTTTCATTTCTTAGGCATGTAGATGAATACCTATATATCAACATTATTTTTTATATATTTACAATTATCTTAAATATTATAAAGTAATTGGGAAAAAAATCTTTAAGTAGAGGATGAATAATGAGATTGAAAGTAGGAGACCATGATAATCAGATATGGGTGGCTTCTGCTGTTTAGAAAATAAAATAATTAGACTTTGCGATTGATGTGAGTGGTGAACAGGAGGATGAAATTTAGGACCATTACCATGGTCCTGGTTTGAGTGACTTGGTGGGTGGTAGAAGCATTAACCAGAATAATAAAAATGGTCTTGGATCTGGGAGTGGGGAGGTAAGTTCAGTTTGGGACATGTTGTGTATGAAGACATCTAGGTTATCTGAGATATCTAGCTGGAGAATTTAGTAAATATGAACAATCGAAATGGCTAATGCTTCATGGAAATGTTAAGGCCAAGATAGGATAACATTAAATCACTGGTAATAGTTTTTAAAAAAATGTATGAGTTTATCTAGGAACAGACAGCCTTGGGTAAGATCCATGGTCATTAAAATATAGTTGGTACTCAGAAGTACTGGATAGATAGACAGAGACCAAAAATGAACAGGATCTCTCAGAAGAAACTAAAAGGTATCATCATCAGAATGATAGGAGGAGAATCATAACAGTGTGTTGACAGAGAAACCAAGACAGTAATAGCAGATTAAGAAAAAGAGTGTCTGATAAAGTCAGCTACCACAGACAGTTCAAGTAAAAAGGATTTGGCAGTTGACAAGGCAAATTGTAGATTGTGCTTCTGGTTTAACATAGGACAGACTGCTAACATTTGAACTAGATGCCAGCCTTCTCTTCAAGACTTTGGCCTCTCATACATCACATACATGGCCTTCTGCCTGGGCTGGCAGCACTGCGGCCTGCACTATGACCATTGTCTACACTGGTACTAAGAGCACCATTCTTTGTCTGGCAGTCAGCATCACTTAGAGGTGTCCCCTCATTCAGGGTAGAATAGAGATCAACTTTTGATCCAATCTCTGCAGCAAATTGGTTATGTGACCTTTGCAAGACCCTTCACTTCTCTGGACCTCCACTTTAGCTATACTAGGTCAGCTTTAGGTAAGGGCCCCTCCAGCTCCAATATTCTAGAATTTTTTAAATAATATGGTTATGGGTACAAACTTCTCCCACATAATGTATAGTTGAAAAGAAGGTAGTTTTACAGATATATTTTAGACAGCTTCATAGGCTGGATTACTTCTAGGACTAACAAAAGCAGCTCAGTCCTATGTCCTCACCAGCTGGACAATAACTGTAAAGTTTTCCATGACCTCAACATTGTGTATATTTGAAGTAGTTTGCTGTGGCTGCCCTTGCTGCCCTGTCTGGATAGCCTAATTATGTGGCTCAAATCCTCTCTTCAGTTAGAGATGAAGCAGAAGTCCCTAATGAGCCTGGGGAACGAGGCAGAAGAAAAACACGGGTCAGAAGCTGCTGAGGCAAACCCTGAGAGCCTGGGTGAGTGTGCTGACTCCAGTTGCCATTATTTGGCCTTCTGTTTCCATAACATAGAAAACCAGTGACCCATCATCTAGATTAGTTTAGTTGAAGCTGTGTTGACCTAGGGAAAATAACACAGGCACTAAATGTGATTTCCAAGGATGTGGAAATGTTCCCTTTTACTTTTTTCTAATTGATTCTCTTGGAAGCATCAGATGCTTTTGGAACTACATGTTGTCATGTTTTGAAAGCATGTTCACATTGAATATTCAATGAAATTAAGTAATTACTGTTAATTTTTTTAAATGATGTCGTGGTTGTGTTATTTTTTAAAATAAGTTTTTTTTTTTTCTTTTAGAGAAATATACTGAAGTTTTTACAGATGAAATAATGTGATTTCTGGGATCTGCTTGGGAGTGGGGAGTGGGTAGGGGTGAAATAAGACTGGCCTTGGGTTCATAACTATTCAAACCAGGTGAGGGGTTTATGGAGGAGTCCTTATACTGTTCTCTTTATAGATGCTTGAAAATGCCCGTGATAAAAAAAATTTTTAAATGTGCTGATGATGTTGGGAAGATTTTAGTTTATATAATGAAATAAAATTTGATTCTGTTCTGCCAGTAGATAATGTGTATCACTGTATTAAGGGAATATTTCTTGTCCTCAATTGTAGAATTTAAATGGGTAATTTTCTCTTTAAAACTAGGCAATTAGTTTAATTTTGACTTTTTTTTTTCTTTTTTCTATTATTTTTCTTGCTTTTTGCACTTAGCAAAAGAATGTATTCAGAAGAGTCTTCTGTTACTAAAATTTTTGCCCATGGGTATAAGTTCAAAAGAAAGCTGTGACAGGTTGGTGACTACAAATGAAACTGATCATCTGCAGCCACTTGACAAGCGCCAGAGGACAAGCTCTGTGGTGGAAGAGCATTTCCAAGCCTCAGCATCCCCCAGTGAAGCAGCTCCCCCTGCTGCGGGAGACAGGAGTCCTGGCGTGGATGTCCAGGTGAAGCTGCTGCATAGCAGTGGCCCTCTTGCCACAGAAGTGTCCTCTGCCACAGCCGAAGAACCCTCATCACCTTCGACTCCCACCCGAAGGCCTCCTTTCACCCGAGGGCGACTCCGGTTGCTCTCTTTCCGATCAGTGGAGGAGGCCAGACCAGTGCCTACAGTGAAAGAGAAATACCCCGTGCTGAAGGATGTCATGGACTTCATCAAAGATCAGTCACTCTCCCATGAGAGGTGAGCCAGGCGTGACCTTTCCAGCACTTTCTTTTTCCAAACTGTAGGTACCCAGTCTAGTCAAAGGCTTGAAGTACATGTTAAAAATGAGTGAATAATACTTGAAGGGTCAATCAAGATTTGTTTAGAATGTTCAAGAAAAAAATTTGGTGTTTTTTTTTTTTTCTTTTAAAGAAGTATTTCTTTACCTAAGATTTGTACATAATACTATATGTAAATTATATCTCAATAATGTACTATTAGGATAAAAAAAGAAACATTTCTTTCTGTAGCTGCCACTTATAAATTTGTCTTACTTTAACCCTGGGAGAAATTTAGAATTTGATATTTTTTTGTCAGAATTACTTGTCAGTGGGTCTATACCTCTGGAAGTATTGCATATTTTAATTTCCTGTCCTAAGAATTAAGACTTTGTCTTTATGGAGAAGTAAAGCTATCAAAATTCCTTTTTAATTAATTAGTTTTTTCAAATGGGTTGTTGGGCTTCTGGACAGTTGATGTGAACTGAGTAATGACAAAAAGTAGCAAATATATTGATATCCTACCTGAGTGATATTTCTGATACCTCACAGTAACATTTCTTTTGTATTAATATGACATCAGAACTTGGGTGGGGGTATGTTTTCTTTCTGCCCCAGCTCAAGAGTTTTCTGGGTGTTCCTGACTTGAGTTCTGTCTCCAGTGTTGTAAAGGTTCTTTCCTTGAGGAAAGCCCAGGCCCAGAGCATCCTAGAAGTTCTCAGGATAATTCAGTATTGTGCAGAATCCCTTGGGCAGCCTCATTGCTTCCATCCGCCTTATATACTTTTTCTGTTGGAACTTCTTACCTGCCAGAAAGAGTTTACCAAGTAAGTACAAATGACAAGTTTGTAAAGAAAACAAGCAGGTGTTATAAAAAAAATTCTTATAGTCTTCTCTAATTAATAATTCTGTAATTTTCATGAAGGAAACAAATTTATGTATTTAGTCAATTCATTTTCCTGTCTTAAGGAAAAATGGGTTATATTCTGTGCTTTTACTAAGTAAATACCAGGAACATATTTATTCCTCCTGATGAGTTTATCAGCTTTATTTTACCAGACAATGTAGATTGTAGTTCCTGTATACCCATACTCATCATTTGGCTCCTGGAAGCTATGAGCTAAATTTAATGCTCATTTATAGTGATAACATTAGTCTGAGTACTTAACAAGTTTGTTCTAACCTGCACTCAATAAATATTTCTGAGTGGTGACTATGTCAAGCACTATTCTAGGTGTTGTATATACAGCAGTGGACAAGGCAGACAAGATCCTTGAATGGAGCTTATATAATATTAAGGAGAAACAGACAATAAAAAAATATAGATAGATAAATAGATAAGTAGATAGATAGATAGATATAGATACAGATATATAGTCAGATAGTGGTATTGTTAAGGGGTGATTTCATACAGAGTGACCTGTGACCTAGTTTGAGTGGTCAGGGAAGGCAAACTGAAGACATGACACGTAAACCAAGAGATGAATGATCAGCCGAGATCAGGGGGAAGGGCACTAAAGGCAGAAGGAAAAGCACAGAGGCCACAAGGTGGAAGATTAGCCCAGGGAATGAAAAGAAAGCCAGTGTGCCCGAGTGAGAGGGGGAAATGAGAGAAAATTAGTTCAGAAATTAGACAGGGCCAATATCTTGGAAGGCTTTGTAAGATATGATGTATGGTAGTTTGATTTTATACTGAGTTGTAGATGGGAAACCCCTAAAGAATTTTAAGCCCAGGAGGATCAAACACACTGTGATCTATTTTTATAGAAGATACTTCTGGCTACTGTGCGAAAAGGAGTGGAAGTAAGAAAAGCAGTTAAGAGACTGTTGAAGTAGTCCAGGCAAGAGATGGTGATAGTTTGGACCAGAGAATAGTACTGTAGATGGAGAGAAAAGGATGAGATTCAGGATATATTTTAGAGGTAGAATTGTCAGGACTTACTGATAGATTAAATGTAGAGGGTAAATGAAAGGAATCATGGGGAAAGAAAGTCCTAGGAGTCTGTCTTGAGCAAGGTGGTTGGATGGGGGATGCATTTTACAGAGGGGAAGAGTATAGAAGAAACAGATTTGGGCAAAAATGAAAAGTGTTGTTTTGGCCATGTTAAGTTTGAATGGGTTCTTTCACTTCCAGGTAAAGGAAATCAAGAAGTGGCTATCAAGAACAAAAACCAGGGATTGGTAGTGTCAGAGAAACCAAGAAAAGAATGTATCTCAAAAGATAGGAATGACCAGTTGTGTCAAATGCTGATGTGAGAGGTTGTGTGAGAAAAGAACACACTAGATTTGATAACAGTCTTATTGGAGCCATGGGGCTGAAAGCCCAGTTGGACTGGGTTGAGAAGAGAATACGGGTGTGATAGAGAGAGAGACTACAGACATTATTCAAGAAATTTGTCCTTAAAGGGGAGTAGAAGAATCGAGTAGAATTGATGAGGATGTGGGATCAATGGAGGGTTTTAAAGAAGCTTTGGAGTATATTTGTATGCTGGTAGGAACAAGTCAGTAATGAGGAAAACTTGATGCAGGAAGAGAGGGACCAGTGTAGTCACAGTTGCATAAATAGAGAAGTCAGCTTTTGACAGAGCCAGGGAGACTGTATCTGTGGTAGCAGGAGGAAACACAGCAGGGATAGAGATGCAAGTTGGTTGGTGCAAAGATAGGGGAATTCCTCTGTGATCATTTCTATTTTTTAAAACATAAGATGATAGTCATCAGCTAAAAATGAAGGTTTAGGAGAGGATAATGGCAGTTTAAGGAAAAGCAGGAAGGTTTGAAGTAGTAATAACAATTGAGAGAAAACCAGTCTTATTGCTTGACAAATTTGAGTGCTTATTTGAGAATTATAGTCGTGAATTTAAAGTGATAACTAGTCACCTTGGTTGTGTGGTGTTTCCTCTAGCAACTCTTAGCTGCTTTTATTTGGTAAAAGATTTCTCAGGCAAGTACGTCGGGGCGGGGGGAGGATGGAGGGGGAAAGCAGCAAGAGAGTTGGTGATTGCTAAAGTGTGATTATGGCAATAGACCATGGAATCTAAGCTGAATATGGAACAAAGAGAAAGTGTCGCAGGAGTAATAGATAATGAACATGAGACAGCATCCTGGGGTGGGGCTTACTGGGATTGAAAAGGATGTTGCGGGGGTACCAGAGTAGGTGAGCAGGATGAGAGGTCGTGGTCAGTGTAATGCTCTGAAGTCAAGATTTCAGAATTAATGCTGCTACTGGGATGACAAAGTCAAGGAAGTGACCATCAGGCTGAGATGGCTAAGGGGTGAGGGGAAAAGATCATTGTAGGTGAAGATGGCAGAGAATCCAGGAACAGAGGGACTTGGGCATTATTTCCATGGGTTGAAGTCTCCAGGGTGACAAGATCAAGGTAGAAAAGATAATGAAATTGGTGCTGAAGCCATCAGTGAAGGAAGGCAGAGGGAAGGGCATGACTGTGGAGAGAATTAAATGAGGTAATTTTATTAATTAATGTTGCCCAATAATTTTTAATTAAAAAAAAAAAAAAGAACCTCACAGGCTCTGGCATTCAGGTAGTAGCAGGAGGAATGGTTTTTATGTTAACAAAGGAAGATAGTTACTGGTATTTTCATACCCCTTTGGGTAGCACTTTTGACCCAGGCAGATGGACTCATTTGCTGTTTTGTTTGTTACTTTTTAAAGTCATTGTATTTGCATTTACTTAAGCTTCTGTGCCAGTTCATTCAGCTCGCTGCTTCTTGGCTCTTTTTCATGTAAAGAATAATATTTATTAAGTAAATGATGTTCTGACAATTAAATGATTGATGATTTCCTCTGTTTCTAGCTATTTTGGACACTTGGAGGGCTGTGGTGCAGATCTACACAAAGAAATTCGAGACACTTACTATCAATTTGTTCTCTTTTTGGTCAAAGCAATTAAAGGATTTAGTAGCATAAATGACAGGTACCGGATAACTATAATTTTTAGAGAAAACAGTATTTCTATTTTTTTCTGATTTTAAAAGATATATTCAGTGTTGAAAATATAGAAAAGTAAAGAGTAAAAGTGAAAATAACCCCTAATCTTACCATCTAGAGCTAATTACTAATGTTATTAGTATCTTTCCTCCTAGCCTTTTTTCTATATTGTGTGTACAGTTTTTTAAAGGAGTTGTGTCTTGGTTTATCTAAGAATTTAACCTATTATTTTCAGTTTTTGATGTATTAGGTTCAGTTTTAAAACAAGTTATAAAGCCACTCCCCAATTTCCTCCATAGTAAGTGGTTTAGACATAAACCTTAAATGGTTCTTCTCTGTATCTAAGTTGCATAACCTGGGCTAATTTGGCTGGCCCTGTTGCTGTTTATCAAGGTAACTTTTACTACTCAGTCCTTTACCCTCAGATGTCCTTTATGGTAGTCCTGGCAGGGTGGAAAACTTATTCTCTGCTTTCAGAACTCTTTTATTTAAGCTATACTTTGAAGAGGGTTTGTATAGTATATGAGAAACCTGAAAGGAACCCAAACCAGCAATCTGGAGTTCATTGTGCTTTCCACTCCCAATCAGACCAGGTCTCTGACTTGCATTATGTCTGTTGTCTCTGCTGGTAATGGGCAGCTTCGATAACTGTCACCTTCACGGCCTCTTTAGATCCTTGCTGCCTGCCTTATCCTGCATTCAGACAGCCCTACTTCATCTTTTGGATATGGGCTGGGAACCCAGTGATCTTGCCTTCTTCGTTGACATTCAGTTACCAGATCTCCTTATGAAAATGTCACAAGAAAATATAAGTGTCCATGACAGTGTGATCAGGTAAAGACACAGTGTTGCACTCCACACTCCTAAAGTAGATTATGAAATACAGGGATCATAGCATAGGGGTTCAGAGCACAGACTCTAGAATGAGGCTCTTTGTAACATCCTGGCTTTACTACATACAAGGTGGATGACCTTGGGCAAATTATTTAACCTCTCTGTGCCTCAGTTTCCTCATCTTTAGAGCTAAAGATAATGCACCTACCTTAGGATTATTGTGAAGAATGAATGAGTTCTATTTCTCAATGTTTGGAACAGTGCCTGGTGCATGGGTAATGTATGTAAGTTGGTGGTGGTTGCATTATAAACTTGGAGGATAGGATCCTCTGCATTTTTGGAGACTCTAGTATAGTTTGTTGAATTGCAGAGTCTTTTCTATATCTTTTTGTTATATGTATATGAGATTTTAGCCACTGTAACCTCTTGCACATTATAAGGACTTAGGTATAAGAAAAAAATAGCATGCGAAGGTTTTTTTTCTTTGCACTTTTAATAAGTATCTCTCCATACTGCTCAAGTCCACTTACCCGTTAACCTCTCATGTGGGTAGAAAAGAAATGAAAAGAGAATGGGAGAAGAAAAGCAAGAGGAGAGAATTAGGAAGAAATAAATGAGTCAACACTGGAACAATTTGCACTCGGAAAAGATATTCTTGGAAAAGGGAATAGAATTAAAGCTGTCCCCTTGGTTACCAAACTTCAGTCATTACCCTGCTGTTAGATTGTCAGAGGGCGCTCTTGGCTGACAAGAGGGAGCACAGCACGGAGTCGAGGGGGACAGTGGCATTAGCACACTGGCTCTTCAGCTCTCAGTCTGCTCGTTGTTGCAAGTTTTGTCTGCACCTGCATGAGTCCTGGGGGTGGAACCACACCCTTTCCTCCCAGTCCCTCATAGCACCTAGCCCAGAGCGAAGTATAGGCAGGCCTAAAGTCAATTTGTCAGAATGCATGAATGAATGAATGTGTATTTGTCGGTTGATAATTTGTTTGGTATTTGCTGTCAAGCAAATCATTTTGTATTTAAATTTTTGGTTGCTAAACTATAAACTGAAATTATGGAAATTCACAATTTTGCATCTAAGGAGTGTATGAGATTATCTGTATGAAACTCTATTTGAAATGAGGAAACTGAGGACCAGGACTGAGTACTGGCTGTGTCAAGGTCTTGCAGCAGCTAGTGGAAGAGTTGAAGCCCCTGGGTCTCCTGATTTCCTTCTCATGCTGATACCATTAAGGTGTGCTGAGCATGACAAAATCAAACTTAAGAAAAAAAAAAATCACTTTATTTGGCTCCAGTGCCTGGCACATAGTAGGTTCACCACAAATGGTTGTCAAATAGAATTATGCCATGTAGATACAACCTTTTAAGTTCTAGTTCCTTACCCATTGTAGTCTGCTCTGGAAAGGGCTTCTCCCTTCTTATTGGTATGTATTTATCAGATAGCTGCCAAATCTTGGGACTTTGAAAACTAAATTGGTCTCTTCCCCTCAGAAGTTTAAAAATGCCCCCCATCTTAGATCCATAAGACACAGAGTCTACTAACCAGCACTTTCCTGGATTGTTGGGAGAAGCATGCTTTTCTCTCTTTATGTCCTTCTTTCAGCCAATGGAGTGAAGAAGATGAGCTTGCTGATGCCAAACAGAATTCAGAATGGATGGATGAGTGTCAGGATGGCATGTTTGAGGCCTGGTATGAAAAAATAGCCCAGGAAGATCCAGAGAAGCAGAGGAAAGTAAGACCTCTCAACTAGAGTAAACCAAAATGATTTGCTAGGAATTTGGAGAGGAGAGTCTGCCTGGGGGAGTGTCAGTAGGCTGTCTCCCTTGATGGCTCCAGGTGGCAGGCAGTACCTTAGTGAGTTCACTGTTACTGAGTCTGGTCTTCAACCTGAGGGGTCCCAAATCCTAACTGGACCACACTCAGAGAGTGGCTCCCTCCCATAGATCTAGACTCACAGAAAATTGGCTCATGAGGGTGAAGCGTAATGTTAATTGCCAGTTTATTAATTTACAGTAAGAAATAGAATTGCTGAAGGCCCTGGTCTCTGGTGTCCTTGGTACAGCACATTCTCTTCCTACAGGCAGGCATCATGGGAAGCCACGTTGCAATCCAAAGGTTGCCTGATGAACATGGAAGCAGCCATGTTACACAGAATTAGAGTTACATGATTCAGACGTGTAAAGGCTCAGATAGCCTGTCATGTCCATCTCCACATTAGGTGTTTATCTGTCACCATCACATCGCGCCAGGCATCTGCTGCCTCAGATTCATTAATTTTCTTAGTATTGCACGCCTACTATGTGCCAGTTACTTTGCTCTTATAGCACCTCTGTGGTGCTTGGACAGAGCACACCAACTTGGCCTTTGCGATTTTTCTTTTGTGTTTGTCAAAGTCATACTGGGAGCCATTCTTTAGTGCTAAGTAAGGTGACTTGGCATATTTGCTCTGATCTATTGCTATATGGTGACTTAGTGATTTATTTCCCATATTTCCAGGCTATAAAAATAAACTGTACTATAGCCTCTATGTACTTTCCAGTAAAAGCAATTTGTTTCCTCATGAAACAGTACCCTTACTATCTCCCCAGAAAGTTTTTCCTAAGTGCCAGCAAACAGTGCTGCTTTTATAGTGTTTCCTGTATCTGTGAAACCACCCTTATTCAACTAAGCACCCAAGCCAGAAATCTGGGTGTTGTTCTTGACCCTTCTCTTTTACTGGCCCCTATATCTAGTCCCCAAGTTTCCTACTTGTGCCTCCTTAGTATCTCTTAAATATGCCTACCCTTTGCCATCTTACTTATTGCTCAGTTCAGCCCTTATCACCTGCCATGGGGTTACTTTAACAGTGTCTATCATGGTCAGTTTCTCTGACTCACATCTTGCCCCCTTCAGTCCATTTTTCACTCAGTAACTAGAGGAACTTAAAGAATGCTCACATCAGACTAGCATTGGAGGTGCTTTGTAGTTTAACCTTTCTAACTTTATCTGGTTATTCCCACTCTGTACTGTGTTCTACATACTGAATTATTATTGCTAGTTTCATGAAACACCATCTTGCTCCCTTTTACCTCCAGTGGAACTTGTTAATGCTTTTATCTGGCATGCCCCCCACCCCTAACCCCACCAAACTAATACTTGTTTGTCCCTCAGGTCACAACTAAAGAATTATCTCAGTTTGAAAAACCTGACTTTCCTAACACCCATTGATGTCCCCCTACTGTGTTCCCTCAGCCTCCTGAATGTGCCTATCAAAAAGCCCTTATTATACCATATGGTGTCATCTGTTTGCTTGAGGGAATTTCCGACTAAACACTAAGCTCCTTCGTTTCCTAGTGCTAGCACCTAGTACAGTGCTTGGAATATCTTAGGTACCTATCAAAGGATGGATTGATTAATGAATAGTGGCCATATCAGAAAGTCTATTGGATAATTGTGTTTATTTCACCTTACAGATGCACATGTTTATTGCTCGCTACTGTGACCTGTTAAATGTGGACATCTCTTGTGATGGATGTGATGAGATTGCCCCCTGGCATCGCTACCGGTGCCTGCAGTGCAGTGACATGGATCTCTGCAAAACTTGCTTCCTAGGTATATTTCATGGTCTGGGTATGCCATACCCAAAAGCAATAATCATGTCTATTTCTGCGATTTTGTCATTTTTAAAAATCTCGTTGTACTAAATGAAACATTGCCCAGTGGTATTCTCTGCCTTGTTGGCACATATGAGCTTTACCTCCCCAGCTGGATGATAAGTTCCAGAGCTGTTACCAGACACACTTCCATCTTTCATCATGGCGAATGTAGGTACTTGATAAACACTCAGGACTGCTGAATGTACCCTCAGTTGAGCTCCCAGGAAATTATTTTTCCTTCTGAATCATGCAGTGTTTCTAAGTAGTAAAAACACACATACATAAAGCAGACTTCAAAAATTCTTTAATACTCTTGACTTGTCAGTGCTGAGGTAAGGCGAACTGACTGTGGTGAACAGTTGAGTGCTCTTTGGGTATGCGGCCCAATCATAAAAGATACAGCCCCTGCCCTGGAATCATTTACAGGCTTAGCAGGAGATTGGACATGCCCACAAAATGTCTATTCCAGCATAAGAGTGTACACACTGAGTTAAAGATGAGCAGTACAGATTATTCTGGAAAAGTTCAGTAGTAGTAGCAATCACTGTTGCAGGGAAGGCTTGTGGAAGAGGTGGGATGTGAAATGATCTTTGAAGAAAGAACAGGATGATGTGAAGGAAATATTGGAGAGCAGTCACCATCCAAAGCAAAGCAAGTCTAGGGACAGAGGAGTGAGCTTCTGTGGTATGTTTAGAGAGACACGTTCAAGTGTCCAGCTGAGTGCTGCATTGGGACACGTAGGGCCCAGATTGTGGAACCCTGAGATTCTAGGCTAAGGAATTTGAGTCTTTAGATAGTGAGGAAGGTTTTTCAAGTAGGATATTAACGTGATCAGAGCTATGCTAGAAGACGGTTCTGTCCATATAAGAGTTTCTCTTAGGAAATTAATCACAGTAGTGACAAGGAGATTAGTGCCTGGGCTGCATTTGTGGCAGTGAGAACAAAAGTGGGTCAGACATGAGGAACAGTAAGCAGAGTCTGTGACAATGTTTGGAGACCCACTGGACTTAGAGTGAGAAGATGTCCAGAGCAGTTAGTCTCTTTTGTGACTAACAGTCTTCCTCATTTACTGGATCTGGGGTTATGAAGTCTGTTTTTATCTTTGATTCTGGAATGAAAAAGTAAGAACAAAAACCTAAACAATCCTCAGTGCTTGTTACCAGGAATACACAGTAGATGCTTAATATTTGTCAGAGGAGGGGTCATGGGAAATAGCTCACAAGTTGGCATGTGGACTTGTTTCTGCCAAATGGTGGTCATGATGGGACTTGGTAATATATCTGATCAGACTCTGTGTTGTGCTGGAAAAGGGTGGGGGGACAGCCCATAGTACCATTGTCGAGTTCTTTGCTGAGAACTCATATGCTCAGAGCCTCTGGGCAGAACACCCTGGTCTCCAGAAGATGGCTATGGCCCCTGATGTCCTAAGCAATAAATTGAGAATAGCCCTGCTTCTGGGGTTAGTTTGGGTTTGGAAGTAGCCCTTCTAATAGCCCTTTGCCCAATCCACCTCACATTATTTTTTTTCCCCCAGGTGGGGTGAAACCTGAGGGCCACGGAGATGACCATGAAATGGTCAACATGGAGTTTACCTGTGACCACTGCCAGGGTTTGATCATAGGCCGGAGGATGAATTGCAATGTGTGTGATGACTTTGATCTTTGCTATGGATGCTATGCAGCAAAGAAGTATTCCTATGGGTATGTCTTAAATGACCTCTAGCTCTGTAACCTTTTCTTCACGTATTCCTTTGCTTTTTTTTTTTTTAAATAATAAAAAACCTTTCATTATAAAAAATTTCAAACATATCCACAAGAATAATACAGTGAATCCCATAATACAGTGAATCCCATAATACCTATCACCCAGATTCAACAGTTAGGAAGATTTTGCTATGTGTGCTTAGCTTATTCTTTCCTTTTTTTCCTTCGTTAAAGTATTTTAAAGCAAATTACAGACCTTAAATCATTTCTTTCCTACATACTTCATATCCATCTCTAAAAATTATGGTTAGTTTCTCATATTACCAAAATGCTATAACCACATCCTGCAAAATTTCCCAGTAAGGAATTCTTATATCTTCTGGTTTTCATAGACAGTCTTCTGGGGGTTGTGAAATTCTAAAATGATATGTACAATGTTTAAGTGTGTTCACTTTTCTGGGCGAGGACCCCTAACTTATCTTTAACTTTTCAAAAACCGTAGCCTTAGAGTAATGAATGCCCAGTTGTGACCATTCATGTGTTCCCCTGAGGCCCTGTTCTCTTTTTTGGAGCCACACAAAGATATGTCAACCTTAAAAATGTCTTGCCTTGCAGCCATTTGCCTACCCACAGTATTACGGCCCACCCAATGGTGACCATCCGGATCAGCGACCGACAGAGGCTCATCCAGCCCTACATCCACAACTATTCCTGGCTGCTCTTTGCTGCCTTGGCTCTCTATAGTGCCCACTTGGCCAGCTCAGAGGAAGTAGATGGTGAAAAGCTGGATCCCCAGACTCACAGCAGTGCCACCACCCTGCGGAGCCAGTGCATGCAGCTTGTTGGGGGCTGCCTCATGAAAGCTCACCAGGGAAAAGGTAATTGTTCCTCACACATGGAAACCAAAGTAACCCTCAGCTGCTTATGAAAGAAAAGCCTCAACAGAAGTATTATGCTCAGTTTAGAGGCTACAACATCCAGCTTTCCACAAGAGGTGCTCATCCTGGTGTGGAATTTTCTTTTACATTCCCAAAGGCATTTGACAGAAATGTTGTTAAGGTAGCATTTAGTTTCTCTCAAATATTTACATGAAGATTTAAAAAATTAATAATTAAGACTCTTGATATCTGTGGATGAAGTATTTGTCTTCGAATCTATCAGACTTAACTTTGCCAAAAGAATTCAGCCTTTTTTTAACCTGGAGTGCAAATCTACTTCCACACAAACATATTCTAGATGAGAGCGATTTATAACAAAAATAGTTTGACCAATAAAATTTCTAGATGATTTTGACTTTACCAAGGGGGCTGTTAAGGAGAAAATAACATGATTGTTAAACTTCTGAGACATTTAAGTTCCTTTTAGAATAATGGACTCCTCATTCTAGTAAACATCGGGGAAATCAGAACTGTATTAGGTACCAGTGCTTCAGAGCTATTTTGTTACCTATTTGCCAGTGAGAATTTAGAAATCTAGTTGTGTCGGGCTTCTATAAAATGTTAATGTTTATGATTTTCTAAATAGACAACCCTATTGTATCTTTTGCTTTCTGTTGCCAATAAAGTACAGGTATCCCTTGCTATCCAAAGTTCTGGTGTCCAAAATCAGGAGCTGAACAGATCTGGATAGCCAGGGAGGTTTGTTTTGGGTACTCCTTGGTTTGATTTGTGGAGAACACAGCTATCTATTTCATATAGTAGCAAAGTGATTTCCGGCATTTACAAGAAATAGCCCTTGTTATAAAATTTTTGGCCTTTGAGCCATGCTTCTCTTGCTCCAGCCCACTTCCATGTCTGGAAGTGTACTTTCTCTTCTAATAAAGCTTTTCTTTTCTGCTGTAAATAAAGAAATAAACAAACAAACAAATAAATAGCCATTCTGCTTTTGCTTTCCACGTAGGTCTTAAAGCTCTGGCTCTTCTTGGTATATTGCCAGAAGGTGACTCTACTCCAGAAAATCAGGCCCCACCAGTCACTGTGCCCGCTCGAACATCAGAGGAGCAGCTAGAGAAGGAAGCTGTCCAGGGTGCTGAGGAGCTGTCAGATTTGGGCCCTTTTGTGCACTACAATGTAAGTAACAGTTCTTTATTATGCAGTATCACAGGTTGAACTCAGAGAGAGCCATTCATAGGAGGGAGCAGAGCAGAGAGATTAAGGGCACAGATTGTCGACCCAGATTGCCTGGGTTCAGATCTGCACTCTGTCAGACCTTGGGCACATTATGACAGTCTCTTCACTCCAGTTTTCTCATCTGTAAAATGGAATGATAATAACACCTGTTCCATAAAGTTTTTGTGAGGATGTACATACATTACACACATTAAATTAATGTCTGTAAAGTGCTTAAAGCAGTGTTCAAGTAAGTTTCATATCAGTGCTAACTACTCCTGTTGCCTTCCTCCTGGTGGTTTTTATAAGAATTGAACAAGGTTATGCACCTAAGGAGGTTAGTTTCTGGCCTATGGTAAACACTGTATATATGAAGCTGTTTTTATATTCAGCCAAGAAATAGGTGACAGTGCTAGTATTTACCAAGTAGAGAAAGTAGTTTCCATAAACTTGTATAAGTAGAAGAAAAACCTTTCTGGATCCAGATGTCACCTGTGATAGTGACATTAAAGATAGTTTTGTGAGAGAGCACAGCATAGCTTCTGTGATGCTGGTTCCAAAGCTGGAGTTGATGCTGATAATGCCCCTGACTTTGCCTCAGGAGCTGCTAATGTCTCTGTCCTCTGTCTCTGTCATGTTAACCAGTTCAGGATCCCCCACATGGTGGTTATAGCTCACCCAGATCTCCTTGTCATTTAGAGGAATACAAAAGCAGAGGGCTGGCAAAAACTTGAAAATTCTGTTAGCTTCATTTAGCCAGAGAGCCAACACAAGACAGGTTTCATAACAATCTTTGGACTTGTCTCTCAGTTTTCAACATTTTTTAGCATAAAACCCCTCTCCAGGCAGCATTTTAACCATCCACATATTATGGTGAAGCAGAGAGAACATTATCAGCAGAGACAGGAGAAATCAGCAGTCTTGACCTTTGAGCCTGGGAATCTTCCTGTGAGCTCTCAGCACCATATACTATGCCACCCATGAGAACTGTGCTCCCTATTTACCTACTTATTCATTATTCATATCAGAATCTATTCAGTAAAATATTTTTTTATTCAATAGATTGAAATCTGTTACTTTTCATTATTTATTTTGATCCTCAAATTGTCCCATATTCGGCCAGTGAAATCTCCTTCCAGCTGGCTTTTGTGTCCTTTTGATGTTTCCATTATTCTTTGAGCACTTCCTTTATTTTTGATACAAAAAGATATTTCGGGCTTATTTTGGGCTTTCTCTGCCTGGGGACTGGAATCAGCCTTTTTCCAAAGAGCTCCCAGGGCATTAATTTTCCCCTGAGGTGTCTCCACCCTTTGGTGCCCCTTCTCATCAACATCTAGGTACACCCAGGGTATCTGGGCTCTGACTCAGTCTCTTTATCTTCTAGCAAAGCTGCACTTTCCAGCCCTGTCCCCATAACAGAACCTGAATGTCCCCATTATAATGGCCCCGTCAAAGACCCTATCCCATTTGGGCCCTGAGTACAAATCATTTGTTTTTGAACTCCCACATGTTTCTAGCCAATCTCAGTATCTTCCTTCTTTCCCTCCAGTAACTAGAGATACTTTTTGTTTTAAACAACCAAGAAACAAACCTTAGCCAGAGGTATCATCTAGGAGATTTTGTCTACAATGGCCTCAGGCCAGTATTGAATCCCCCTTGGGTGACATATTGGTTCTTGGAGTCCTGTAGTGACAGGAAAGAAAATCAAGACTAAAGTGATTAGTCAGAACTTTAGAATTACATTGTTTTCACAAAGGGCCACATGGTACAGAGAGTATGGTACCAGAGGTCTTTTTAGAGGGTACATTTTTAACCAGTGGCTCTCCCAGTCTTGGTCCCCTCTTAGGACAACCTAATAACCACTTTTTTTCTTGGAGGTTGAGGGTAGGATTAATGCTGAGGCTGCAGTATCCAGAGAGGGGAGGATAAGCCAACTGTCACTGGGAGATGTCAGGACCTTCTCACAAGGGTTGGTGGTGTACAAAACTCCACCTTTGGATCCAAAACTTCCTGATCTTCCCAGACCTCTTGGAGCTGGGGTGCCCCCACCGTGCACAGAAGACTTCCTGTGTGACCTACTTTCCATGTATAAGCCTGTGTGACTCCTGAGGAAATGGAAGCCGAGGGCTGTCACCCTGCCAGTCTGGGCAGCTCACTCCTGATCCCAGAAAACCCTCACAGCTCCAGTGAGGCCCCCTAAATAAGTCTCCTTGCCAAAATAGAATTCTCAAAAGTGTAATTCTGCTTAGTGTGTTAGAATGAAATCTCTACTGTTTCCCGCCCCGCCCCGCCAAGAGAAGAGTTTTCCATACTTGGCTTCTGAAAGCTAAATAAAACATATTAGAGATTTATAATGGAGCCACTGCTTCTGCGACTCCAGGTTCTGACAAAAGAACATTTGGAAGATGTTTGGGGGATGTGATGCAATGATTACTGTCTTGGAGTATAGATTTATCATTGGAAATGAGGGACATATTCTAATGGAATTCTAAAATATTTTAGTCTGTGAAGACAGATTGGCTAATGATTTAAAAAGTTGTATTATAGTATTAATGAGTAAACTTTAGTAATAACAAACCTTAATTCTTTTACACTTGCATTTTGTTTCTAGGGAAAAAGAATTTCTTATAAGGAAGTCAGACACTTGGATCGCAAGCAGAAAAATAAGGCAGATGGAAGTGTATTATTAATGAAGGATCCTTCATGCCAGTCTCAAATTTCAGACTTGTCTGCAGATGCTAGCACACCTACAGGACTTCCAGGTAAAGACTATCTGACCATTTGCTTGATCTCTTTAATCTTAAAATGCACATATACCCATCCCTGATCTGTTGTTGCACAATTTAAAATTGGCCAGCAAACTAAGGGTACATGGTTTCTCAGTTCAGTATCAGAAGGCACTGATGACACTTTGAAAGTCATCTTTCCTTCACTTTACCTGCTTTCCTACCTTATTATTCCCTAATTTACTAAATGCCTTCTATGTGCCAAGCACTGTGCTAAACCCTGAAAATGAAACAGGAATTAAGTCAAACAGATAGCACAGCTCCTGCCCTTGTGGAGCTTATAGTTTGGGGAGTTTAAGGCAAAGGTAACTAATTTGAGATGGAATGTGATTTTTGTCCAGAAGAGAGGTGTACGTAGTGTTAACAGTGACTGATATTTAACTGGAACAGGTTGTATTCATATAAAGCCTTATAAAGGAAGGGCTGAAGGGGACCCTGAAAGTGCTAGGATCTGCTGTGGAAAAGGTGTTCGGGGTAGAAAGAACAATGCAAAAAAGGCCGCAGAACGGGAAACCCCCATACGAATACAGGGAGAAGGCCTCTGTGGCAAGTGTGTAGGGATGGAGCAGAACACTGAAAGGTAAAACTGGAGAGGTGCTCTGCTGCAGAGAGCTTCAGATGCTTGCCTGGAATAGGAGCGGCAAGGTCAGAGTTGCATTGTAGAAGGATTGATGAGCTGAGAGATGACGGTGCTGTGGGCTAAAGAGACTCAGCCTCCTCCTTAGGGCAGCCTGGGGAGGCCTGCTTTGTAATGGAGGCAAGAGTGAGTACCTGGCATCCTCCTCTGTCTGTGGGGTCAGCTCTCAGAAAGGGCTGATGCTCATCTCTGCAGTGTGTACGATTCTAAGTTCCAGAAAACAGTCTGATACTCTATGTCAATCAAGGTCAATCAAGTCCACTCTAGTCTGATTCCACTGAGGATCAACATCCTGGTTCCTGTATAGTTTATTCATTCATCAAGTATTTATCGAGTACCTGCCATGCTCCAGAACCATTTCTAGGTGCTTTTGATGTATCACTGAAAAAAGCAAAAAACTAGACGGGAAGACAGACAATAGACAATAAATAGTAATGACATGGTATAATAAATGTAGTTAAATATCGTGAGCACAAAAGAGTAGGGTCAGGGTTTTCAGGTGTGCAGAGCAGCTGGGAAAGATGAGAGGGCAGGCTCTCTACATTTAAATAGGGTGATCAGGGTAGGCCCCTAGAGCAAGACATGTTGAGCAATAGGTTTTTAAAGTCCCAGCTTTATTCTGTAGCAGCACAGGGACAGTACAGTGGTTTACTTGCCTCTTCAAACATAAGTAGAAGCTGGCAAAATCTGAAAGTTTGGTGTTTTGCAACTCAGATACCGAAAATTCAGAAGCGTCATCTCAGAAGCCCATTGAGGAAGAGGTAGTTACTCCAAACCCCGAGCAGGTGTTTGCTGAGTGTTCCCAGAAGAGGATTTTGGGATTACTAGCAGCCATGTTACCACCCTTAAAGTCGGTAAGAGAAAAATGACATTTTCTTTTTAAAAGAGGAGTGGTGTTATGCATAGAAAAAAAATTTTTTTGTAAGCCACATACTGAAACCAACTATTAATAGCAGTCATCTGTGTGAATGCCTGAGAGTACGGTTATAAATTAGAAGTAAGATTGTAAGATAATACCTGAGAATGTTTATTTTATGATTGTACATAAACCATTAATGAAAGACACTGTGTAATTCCTTTGGCACTAGGCCAGTTGTAAATAATACATAAAAGGGATAAAGTATTTAGTTGGTATAGTTACATGGATTTTGTATTGAAGAGATTTTTCTCCCTCTCTTGGCAGGATCTCACAGTCCCCCTGATAGACCTGGAGCATGTCCTCCCACTCATGTTTCAGGTTGTCATCTCAAACGCAGGCCACCTGAATGAAACCTACCATCTCACGTTGGGTCTTCTTGGCCAGTTAATCCTCCGCCTTTTACCAGCAGAGGTAGATGCTGCAGTGATCAAGGTCCTCTCAGCCAAACACAACTTGTTTGCAGCAGGGGACAATTCCATTGTGCCAGATGGCTGGAAGACCACCCACCTGCTCTTTAGCCTGGGAGCTGTATGTCTGGACAGGTAGCCACCCCCATTCTACCCTACCATGGTGTTCCTTTCTTTAAGTCAGTGGTCTGGCTTTGATTAATTTCAGTGTGCTTCAGTGCTGTTGCCTGGGAATCTTTTGTAAGAATAGAATTAGTTTTATTAGCAAATCTGTCAACAGACATTACAACTATGCTTAAAACCCACATTAAAACAGCTGTGCAGTCTGGATACTGTCTGCTGATTTAACTCTCTAATGACACATAGTCTGGTTTGTTTTTTCTTGAGAGCAATAAGTGTAGGCTTTGTGGTTGAAGAAAATAGGTCTGTTTTCATTATAAAAGTAACAATCACAATACCAAATTTGGAAAACAGAAAAATCACCCTGGCTTGCACCATATTAACACATCTGATGCTGTTTTCATATATTTCCTTCCAAGTTTTTTTCTGATGTGAATATACACAAGCACACATACGTGTGTAACTTTTTATAGAGATTTTTAAAAACATAGCTATGGACTGAATATATAAGTAACAGATCATGGTTTTTTTCCCACTTGCCATTATATGAAAAGCATCATTCTGGTAGTTTTAAAACTAATTAATGAATGGCTCTTTGGCATGCTTCTGGGTCTGCCTTGGAGTGGAGCAAGCTCTGATGAGTTGAGTTTAGAGCCTGTGCACTGCCACCTAATGGAGCTCTTGCCTTCCAGCCGGGTGGGTTTGGACTGGGCATGCTCCATGGCTGAGATCCTGCGGTCACTGAACAGTGCCCCGTTGTGGCGTGACGTCATTGCCACCTTCACAGACCACTGCATCAAGCAGTTGCCTTTCCAGCTGAAGCACACCAACATCTTCACCTTGCTCGTGCTGGTCGGCTTCCCCCAGGTACATCACTCCGAAGGCCCGGCCACCTCTTTCGATCTTCATCACATATATCTTGGAAGTTTTTTCTCCTCAGTTACATAATTTGCTTTTATAATATTTGTACATTTTCAAGATTATGGGATTTGTTCAACTTGCATTTTTAACAATTTAGCCATTTGATTCATTTCGTTAGCCAGTAGATGGCTTTGAATAATAGGTAACTAATATATTAAATTACGAAGCACTTCAAAGTATAATTGTTTTTCACTTCAGCGTTAATCTTGATCTCATTTCCGATCTACATGTCTCTCAGTTGGTTGGGACAAAAAAGACTGTGAAATAATGGCTTCTTCATCCAGTAAGCACGTAAACAAATTCTATGCCAGGCCTATGTCAGGAGATGAGAAGAATCCTTTCCTTGAGTGCTTGTTGAAGTCAGGAGCACAAGCAGAAGGAACTGGGCTTGAGTATAAGTGCTCTTTCCTGTCTCTATGTGCTATTTGAGTTGCCTTTTCTGTCTCTCTTTTTCAATTTCCAGGTTCTCTGTGTGGGGACCCGCTGTGTTTATATGGATAACGCCAATGAACCACATAATGTGATCATCTTGAAGCACTTTACTGAGAAAAACAGGGCTGTGATTGTCGATGTCAAAACCCGGAAAAGGAAAACAGGTCCCAAGCATAATTATTTCTTCTAAGAATGGAAGAAGGTTGTCTAATCCCTGCATACTCTAAAATCAATGATGATACCTTGGTTCTTTCCCCTTTGTGTGATTAAAAACAACAACAACAAACAAGTTACAGCTTCCTGAGCTGCTTTTTCCTCATCTCTGAAATGATGTGGTTGAATTGGGATAAATTTGAAGGCCCTTTTCATCTTGTTATTTTGTGTATATGGCTCTGTGTTTTTTGGTTGGCCAGATGTTTAGATTCTGAACATCTAATTTTTTCATTTGCCATGTCATTTGTTTTCTAATGGATAATTTAACATATTATGGAGTCAGGTGCCTACATGAATTTAAAATAACTTTGATTAATTGTATTGGCACTGATGTCACTTTCCATTTTGTTTCGGCAACAGAACAATGAAAGTACATCATCATAAGTGCTTTTTTGACTTAATTTGCCAAATCCCAAACAATCTGGAGTATCTGGCCATTATGTGCTCAGTTCTGCTCCTGAAATAATCTGCTTTCTCATTAAGCTTCAGGATTAGGCACTGTCTGTACTATATTTTTGTGTGTGTGGTATGAGGAAAAGATCAAGCTTTTCTTTTTTCTTTTATCTTTTTTTTTTGCATATGAATATTCAGTTGTTCTGGGACCATTTGTTGAACAGACTATTCTTTCTCCATTGAATTTTCTTGGTAACTTTGTTGAAAATTAATTGACCCATATATGTGTGTGTCTATTTATGGATTTTATTATGTTCATTAATCTACATATCTGTCCTTACTCAAACCACATTGTCTTGACTATTGTAAATTTATACTAAGTCTTGAAATCAGGTCCTCCAACTTTGTACTCTTTTTCAAAATTGCTTTGGCTACTCTAATTCCTTTGCCTTTTTATATAAATTTTAGAATCAGTTATCAGTTTCTGTTAAAGAACCTGCTGGGGATTTGATTGACATTGCATTGAATCTGTAGATCTATTTGGGGAGACTGACATTTTAACAATAGTGAGTCTTTTGACCCATCACCATAGTATATCTCTCCATATATTTAGGGAATAAATTTAGGTCTTATAAAATTTGTCTTTAATTTTTTTCAACCTTACATTGGGTATCAGCTGCCTTCTCTTATTCCTGATTTTGGTGATTTGTGTCTTCTCTTTTTTATTTCCTAGACCATCTAACCAGAAATTTATTAATTTGTTTGATCTTTTCAAGGGACCAGCTTTCGATTTCATTGATTTTTCTCTATTATTTCTGTTTTCTATTTCATTGTTTTCTATCTTTATCATTATTTATTTTCTTATTCTTGCTTTGGGTTTCATTTGCTTTTTTCTTGTTCGAGTTTCTTAAGGTAGAAGTCTAAATCACTGATTTGAGATAGACCTTTCTTCTTTGTTAGTAGAAACATTTTAATGGTATGAATTTCCTTCTAAGTATGGCTTTAGCCACATCTATAATTTTTGATATATTGTATTGTTTTCATTCAAGTCAGAATATTTTCTCTTTATCTTGTGATCTATCTTTATTTTATGGATTATTTCAAAATTTGTTGATTCCCAAATGTTTGGGATATATTCAAAATATCTTTCTGTTACTGATTTCAAGTTTAATTCCCTTGTGATCAGAGAACATCCTAGGAACATGACTTTAATCCTGTTAAGATTATTACAACTTATTTCATGTTCCAAAATTTGGTCTGTTTTAAATAAGATTCCATGTGCATTTGAAGAGAATACATATACCGTGTTGTTGGAGTGTCCTTTAGATGACAGGTCAAGTCAGTTGATAGTGTTATTCAAGTAATCTAAGCTCTTACTGATTTTCTGTCCATTCTAACAGTTACTGAAGGAGAATGTTGAAGTCTCCAACTGTAATTATGTATATGTCTATTTCTCATTTCATTATGAAATGTCTCTTTTTATCCCTGATAATATTCCTTATTCTGAAATCTACCTTTTATGTGCCTCTCTAGCTTTTTAAAAAAAATTACTAACATTTACATGGTATCTCTTTTTCCATCTTTTCACTTTAACCTGCCTGTGTCTTTACATTTAAAGTGGATTTCTTGTAGATAGCACATAGGGTAGTCTTCATTTTTAATCCAATCTGACAATCCCTGCCTTTTAATTCAGATATTTAGACCATTTCCATTTAATGCAATTATATAGATGGTTGAGTTTAACTCTACTGTCTTCTTGCTTTTATAATTATCTATCTCATCTGTTCTTTGTTCCTATTTTTACTCTTCTGCCTTCTTTTGGATTGAGTTGTTTGTGTGGCTGGTTTTTTGTATTTTAAATAATTCCATTTTATCTCTTGGCTTGTTAACTGTATCTATT
Source organism: Pteropus medius (assembly GCF_902729225.1). NCBI lineage: Eukaryota > Metazoa > Chordata > Mammalia > Chiroptera > Pteropodidae > Pteropus > Pteropus medius. The sequence goes on along the minus strand of NW_024349799.1, from coordinate 17,072,714 downwards.
TTTTTTTAGTGGTTGCTCTGGGGTTTACAATAGTTTACCTTCAAATAATTTTTTAGTGGTTGCATTAAGGTTTATAATGTACACCCTTAGCTCATCATAGTCTACCTACAAATATATTATACTACTTCACATATAGTAAAGAAACATAGATTTTATATTTCTATCCCCTATCCTTTGTGCTTTTGTTGTCACAAATTTTACTTCTACATGAAGTAAACCTCACAAAACATTTTTGTTTTAAAAGTCAGATATTTTAAAAGAGATTTAAAAATGAGAAAATATCTTTTATATTTAGCCACATGTTTACCATTCCTAGTGCTCTTCATTTTTTGGTGTAGGTTCAAATTTCCATTGGTATCATTTTTCTTTGGCCTAGTAAACTTCATTTAACATTTCTTATAATCCAAATCTGCTGCTACAAAATCTTTGTTTTGGTTTGTCCTACCAAACCAGATTTATCTTTGAGAGATAATTTTGCTGGGTTAAAAAATTCTAGGTTGAGAGGTTTTTTTTGAATACTTTAAAGATATTGATCCATTTTCTTCTGGTTTGTGTAGTTTCTGCCACGAAGTCTGCTATTATTCTGTTATTCTTCATAATGTGTCTTCTTTCTTTGACCGGTTTTAAGATTTTTCTCTTAATCATTGCTTTTTAGCATCTGATTATGGTGTGCCTTGGCATGATTTTCTTTTGTTTCTTTAGCTCGGGGGTTTATTGAGCTCTTGGCTCTGTAGGTTTATAGTTTTCATTAAATTTTGGAAAATGTCGACCATTATGTCCTCAAATAGTTTTTTTGCTGCTCACTAGAACACTTCTCCTCTCACTGGTGGGAAGATAAAATATTCCTAGTTCTGTGTGAGTACCAAGAATTGTTCTGCCTATTGCTCTTTGGTAGTTCTTTTTTAGAACAGGGTAGTTTCCTCTCACATTTGTGCAGATTGATACTCAGCCAAAGACTCATGAGGAACCCTCTGTGGATATCTAAAGAGGTCTTCCATTCTCTCTGTCTGTCTGCCTCCCTCTACCCTCCCTCTCTTTCTCTCTCCCTCTCCCTATCTGTGTGTGTGTGTATCTCCCTTCTCTGTAATATTTTGCCCCATAAATTCTAGCCGCCTTAATTTCCCTGAACACTGACCTCTGTCTTCTCAGTTCTTTGAGACTGCTGGACTCTGCTTGGACTTTTATTCCCTGCTCTGCAGCCTGGAAATTATCTTTGGATAGCCAGCAGTATTGGAGGGCTCACTTGGTTTATATCTCTTCTCTCGAGGATCATAGTCCTGTATTGCCCAATGTCCAAAACTATTGTTTCATATATTTTCAGTGTTCTGGTTGTTTAAGGTAGGAGAGCAAATCCTCTCCCTCTTTCTTAGTCTTATTAAGAAGTGGAAGAATTTCATGTGTACTGTATTTAAGAACTTCCTTTAACAGCTTTTGTCTTCCTTTGGGGACAACCTGTTTGTACAAAGTAGTAGGAATGTGAATTGCCTCTCTTGGTTGCTTGGTGGATAGGTGGCCCAGTACTATTTTTGTGCTCACCTGCAAGCTGGCCTTAAATATAATGGCTAAGTTTAAAGCCAGGGAGATTTGTGTTTTTAGGATCTACAGTTTTTGCTTCAGTAAAGCACATTATTGGGGAGGAAACTTAGCTGCAGGAAGCACTAACTATACTTTTGGTGCCTTTCTTTTCCTGCATGACATCACTCTTCAGTGAAGGACTACCAGCTGGTCCAGAAAGGAGGACAAGAATGCAGTGACTCTCAGGCCCAGCTGAGCCAATACTCCCAGCACTTTGCCTTTATTGCCAGTCACCTTCTGCAAACCAGCATGGACAGCCATTGTCCTGAGGCAGTGGAAGCAACTTGGGTCCTGTCTCTGGCCCTCAAAGGATTATATAAAACACTGAAGGTAATGGTGAGCCTCTTCCATTTCCTAATGAATCTGGCTGTGATTTAACATCTGCAGGGCATGAATTAGGAGGAAATGCCATCTGATTTTGATGGATGGTTAACCATAGGATCTTGATTATTTTTAGAAACAGTTGGGGCCTTGCACAAGGATAACTTTAAAGGAGAAATAGAATATTCCCTATAGTTGATTTGCTGTAGTTTTCCAGTACTGTTTCATGGAACCAGGTACTACTGCCTAATGGGCACATAACCTTAAAAGATGAGAAGAAAAATGGACTGAATGTTTTCTCACTTCTCTCTGAACCACAGCTCTGTCTGGTTGTTCACAGGATAAGATGAAGGGAAGACATAAAGGCTAGCATCCTACAGGATCTTCGAGCAAATAGGTTTGCAGTAGGGGTGGGAGGAAGCAGACAAGTTAAAGAGCTGGACGATAATTGGTGTGGAGATGAGAATCCTTGACTTATTGGGAAACATGATTCTTCCGCTATCTGAGGGGCAAGGATGGGGAGGAAGGGATCACTTTTAGGATGATCTTCCTAAAAGAACTAGCCATAAAAGAAGGATTTCATTTGAAAAGTTTGTTTCTTGACTTTGGAAGCACTGGCAAGGAAGCCAGGGAAAGACTAGATAGCATTTCAGCTGTGGCCCAACCCCTGAGAATGTGCAGTTTTAGGACCGACATCATACATCTACTGTTTGTTGCTATCATAGCATTTATCACAATCTGCTATGATTTTAGTTGTTTGCATTATAAACTCCCTGAGGGCAGAAACCACTTCTGTCTTTTAGTCCTTCATTCTGTAAATCTTCGTTGAGCATCAAGTGCCAAATGGAACTGAGTAGTTTTGAACTAGAAAGAAGTTCCTTGCTCTCATGGAGCTTACGATCTAAATTGCAAGAGAGACAACAAAGAACCTGGAAGGAAAATTACCGTGAGTCAGTAAAAGACTTTCTGAAAAGGTGAAATTTGAGATGATAGGTAAAGAGTACAGGGAGAATGCTGCATGCTGGGAGAGTAGCAAACTCCAGTAACAGGCATTGTTGTCAGGGAGCAGAAAGCCCACCTCCGAGGCTTCAGGACAGTGCAAAAGACAGAGATGAGACCACAGAAGCAGGCAGGGCGGCTATAGGACCTTTTTAGCCATGATTATAGATTTTAATCTTAAGAGCAGTAAAAAGCTTTTGGAAGGTAGAAAGCAGGAGAGGGACAAAAAAACCTCTGTTCTTAGCATAATACTTAGCACATAGAATGTACTAGTCTTCAGAAATATTTATCAAGTAAATGAATTAGAGAGTGAATGAACAGACTTTGGTTATGGCTAAGGTTCTGACTTTCATCCTTCTTGCTAACTCTGAAATTTTCACCAGAGGGTGAATGGACTATTAGCTGAGACTGACCTCTGAAGGAGGCTTACCTTTGCCAAGTGATCTTTACTTTCTTCAATCGGAGGCAGTTGCAAATCATTCTTTTTCTGTTTGTAGGCTCATGGTTTTGAAGAGACCCATGCTACCTTCCTTCAGACTGATTTGCTGAAGCTGCTGGTGAAAAAGTGCAGCAAAGGGACCGGTTTCAGTAAAACGTGGCTCCTCCGGGACCTGGAAGTAAGGGATGAAGGTGGCTCCTGCTACTGCTACCTGGTGCAGATTTACTGGTCTGGGAGTTAGAATCATCAGTTAGTTATAGCTGATTCTGCCCTGTGCATTCTCATTCTGTGTAGTTGTTAAAACTGTCTCATATTTGTCTTCCCTTTTGGAAATAGGGATTATGACACCTGTCCTCCCCTGTCAGGGAAAATGAATTTGATGTTTGTTCAAAGAACATTGGAAGAGAAGTATTTTATGGAAACACATGCTTGACCATTATATCATGGTAATAAAGTGTGTCCTTGAATTATTATTTCTCTTTAAAGTGTTTTTGAGCTAAGATCAGTGTCTAAATATGTCCTCACATGTTTATTTTATGTAGGATGTTAGTTGATAATTCTCATATTCCCCGTAGGCCTTAGGTTGCTCTTAGTAGAATTACTGCGGTTCCCTGTGGGGTTTCTGTACCACGTGCCATCTTCAGGTCCAGGAAAGGCTGCTGCTCTATGGAGGGGGTCAGCCAGCCATTCTCAGTCCCACAGAGACAGAACTCAGAGAAGTAGCTCGCAGTTGCCATAAGAGGATTTGGTTAGGTTGTAGGAAAATATGCCGAAACGTATTAATGGATAACTTGGAGAGCTCTTGTTCTTGGGAAATATTTTAAATTAATTTTTTTTATTATTCAAATAATAGAACCACACTGCAGAAAATTTGAAAAACAGAAAAGAAAGAAAAACTCTAAATTTCAACTCCCAGACACAGCTATTATTAGTGTTTTGTGTATTTCCTTATTCTATTTTTTAATCTGTATATGTATTTAGATTGTATAATGAGCTTAGTATTCAAATCAATTAAGATCATATGATAACTATTTACTAAGTTGCTAGTTTTTATAACCAACATTTTTAATGCTGGCATATGATACATAAAGGCAGATTTCAGTTTTTTGCCATTATTAATGCTGCATTGATCATATCATGAATATAACCTATTACCTGTTTTCTAAAAGATGAGTTACTGGATCAATGGCTATGAACATTTTTAAAGCTCTTTACATTTCACCAAAATGCATTCTAAAAGGATATCAGGGGCTAAGTTAATAAACACAAAGTTCCCTTGGCATTTCTTTGATTACAATTTCAATTGAACATTTTCATATTTCTTCACCAATTTTACATTCTTTTTTGAATTCTGATATCTTTTAAAAAATTAGGTCAAATATTTTCTATCCCTTGAAGGTTAAAGATCTGTGTAATCTTCTCACGCACTAAACACTCACTCTCCCACCCTACTTGATTTCCTTTCGTACATAGATTTTGTCCATCATGCTATACTCCTCAAAAAAAGAAATCAGCACTTTGGCCGAGCATGGAGACCTGGAGCTAGATGAGCGAGGGGACCAAGAGGAGGAGGTGGAACGGTCAGTCAGCAGCCCGAGTGAGCCGGAGCAAAAAAAGCTCGACCCTCTCGAAAGTCTGGATGAGCCCACCAGAATATGTTTCTTGGTATGTTCTTGGGACACAGTGTGGACAGAAGGAGACTGTAAGGAATGGATTCTCTTTGGTTTGTACTGTGTTTTAGGCTCCGCATGAAAATGCTTCAGTCTGGTGTCCTGAGAATTCTTGAAGACTCAATCTGTCTTGTGCAGAGCTGATCTAGAAGAATGGAAAAGCCCTTACAAAACAGTAGCCCTTAACATTTTTGGGTCATGGACCCAAAAGCTTTAGATTGTTTCTCCCATAAAATATACATTGAAACATACATGCAAATTTTCGCATGTAATTTCCAGACCCATCCATAAACCCCCAAATGATAGTCCCTCTCATAGTTTCTCATACATACTCCTACTTTCCTTGAATAATCCACTCTTCCTTGGAGCGGTATGAAAATGGGTGAGGGCTTGGACTTCTGAGGGTCTAACTATACGAAAAGTAAACAGTATGGGGTGGATGTCAAAAAGCAGTTTTAAAAAAAATCAAAAGAAAGTACAGTATACTTAGATTTATGTGCTGATTATCAGACTTGAGTGTGTAGTCTCAGCAACAGAGAATACAATGTAGTGAGTAAGTATTGACTATTAATATTGCATTTTCTTGGCCTATTTTTTTGTGTGTTTGCATGTTTTATATTTCCTTTGAATTTAAAATAGTAATGTAAATTTTACAATCCATGTTTCAGGGCTGAACATTTTATATGCTTTAAGCATATAAGTTCTTAAATTATAACTTTTCGTAACTTTCGAAAATAATTATTTTATCAGTTTTGAGTTCAGATTGTCAATGATGTGTTGAAGCATGTTAAATTGTCTTTCTCTTACTTTTCCCCCACGGCCTTCAGATGGCTCATGATGCCCTCAATGCCCCTCTGCATATTCTCCGGGCCATATATGAACTGCAAATGAAAAGGACCGATTCTTTCTTCCTGGAGGTTCAGAAGAGGTAAGGGACATTAAGATGCAGTTGAAGTGGAGTGAGTGTGTGAACACATGAAGGCAGGGCTATGTTTACCTCCTGCTAACAAGATCTAGAGAAAAACTCCCAAAAGGCCAAGGAGCAGGCGTAGAACTGGTTTTTAGTATGAAAACTGACTCTGCTATATTGCATGGATCATCTTTGAGTTGTATGTTCCTTTTGAAAAAACTTTATAAGTTTTAAGAGGCAATCTGCCTCTTAGAGTAAATTTGCTATGGATGCAGAAATGGAGGCAGACACCAAAGTTTCTCTCTTATGTCACCCCAGAGAGCGAACAGTGCAGAGCAGGACCTCCTGGTCAAAAGTGTTGTTTGTTTTTCAACTACTGCACATTATTTTCATGTTTTTTTCCTTCAAGAATTATTATAAAATTAATAGTATTCCCTTTTTCTTGGCCAAGAAGTTCAGAGGTAGTTCTTGGGCCCAGCTCTTAAATTTGTGTAGAACTTCACTAAACTACAACTTATCTCCTCCATTCTCATATCCTAGTTTTGACTTCATATTCTAATTTATACCCAATTTAATATTTATTTTTTACTTTATATTTCTATTTTCCCATATGTATTTCTAATATATTGCCTCAAATCCTTTATGAGATGAAGCAGGGTTGCATCAGTTAGGGCACAGTCTACACATCTATAAGTAAGAAACCCAGAAATCTCATGTGTCAAGGAAGATATGATTTATTTTCCTCTCATGAAACAGTCTAGATGTAAGCAGCTGTTTAGGGTGGGTGGGCAGCTCTGCTCCACAAAGTGACCCTGTGCCCGCAAGAGTGTTGTTCTCATCTGTGTAGTGCAGGCTGGCTCTCTGTTCCAGCCCAGAGAAAAGGGGGAAGGTAGAGAAAGGAGCGCATCCTTAGTGCGGTTGTTTGAGGGTGGGCTCTGGAAGTGGCACACGTTACCTCATTGGCTTCTTGTTGGTAAGAACCTGGTTGCATCACTGCATCTAGGGGCAAGGGGGACTGGGATCTATGTCTCTAGTTCGGTGATTCTGTGTCTTGCTAAAACTTCAGAGAACTTTATTTCTAAAAGAAAGGAAGAATGGATTCTAAGGGGCAGTTTGCATTCTCTGCCATAAGGGCATACATACATGCACATCTGTGTGTATGTATAAATAAACACTGTGAATCTAGTCTGCAAAATATGGAAAGTAATAATGTACTTGCAAAATAACAGGAAAATAATTCTGATCAACATTTCTGACAAGTTTCATTACAAGTTAAACTCTTGCCTATTTATAACTCATGTACCCAGCTTTGTACTCCTTTTCTTCAGGTTTGATGGCGATGAACTCACCACAGATGAAAGGATACGGACTCTGGCTCAGAGGTGGCAGCCCAGTAGGAGTCTGAGACTGGATGAGCAGAGTGCCAAGGCTGTGGATACAGACATGATTATCTTACCGTGCTTGGTATGTTGCTTCCACCTTGGAAATACAATGTCTGTCCCTGACTCCACACCCTATCCCCCACCCCCACCCCCAAATCCCTAATTGTGAGAAGGGCATGCCGTTGTAATGGTGGTCTTTGGGTTTGCAGTCCCGGCCTGCACGCTGTGACCAGGCTACTGCTGAATCAAACCCCGTGACCCAGAAGCTGATCTCCAGCACGGAGAGTGAACTGCAGCAGAGCTACGCCAAGCAGAGGCGTAGCAAGAGTGCCGCTCTCTTGCACAAGGAGCTGAACTGCAAGAGCAAGAGGGCGGTCCGGGACTACCTTTTCCGTGTGAATGAGGCCACAGCTGTCCTCTATGCCCGCCACGTGCTTGCATCCTTGCTTGCTGAGTGGCCCTGGCACGTGCCAGTGAGTGAAGACATCTTGGAGCTCAGTGGCCCAGCCCACATGACCTACATTTTGGATATGTTCATGCAGCTGGAAGAAAAGCACCAGTGGGAGAAGGTAATTAAGCAGACCAAACCGGGCATTCACCGCACTCGTTCTTCCTCTGTCCTCTCCTGACCGCCCATCCTAGTGTTTGAACAGGCTTCCTCTAGCGAGTGCCCTCCTGGAGTGAGGTTACCTGTGTGGCTCTATGACTCCCCACAGGTGCAATGCAACACAGGCAGGGCACAGTCACTGTTGAACTCTCCCAAGTACTGGCCTACAGCTGAGTCGACAGCCTGGGACAGACATGGTGCTCAGAGAGTGTTTGAAATAATGATCAATGAAACCTGCCTTTACAGTTTTCCCTGTTTGTTTTCACAGTTACAAGTCTAACTCTCCTGCTAGCCTGGCTTTTCTTGTGTATCCTAGGGTCTAACTTAGTGTGAAGCCCAGGGGTTAGGATTAATTATCACTCCGATAGTTTCTTCCCACAATACAGGAAGCCTTCCAGGAAAGTTTGTGTCTTCTGTTTTCATCATTTCTAGAATATCTACCCCAAGTCAGACACTCTTTCAGCACTTACACCTCTGTTATGTTGCGACCTGGGGGAGTTTTATCAGTGAAGAAATCAAACCAGGAGGCTTCTCCAAGGTTCCTAGCTTCTGAGTGGCAGACATGGGGGCTCACCAGGGTCTGTACAGTCAGTCTTAAGTCCAATGCTCTAATTTAAGTTACAAATTAACAGGTAGAGGCCATTTTGTTTTGTTTTGTTTTTAAATTAAGTCTTCAACTTGGTCTTTTAAAGTAGTGCTGGGTTAGCAAACCTTCACAGGTCTAGAAGCTGCTCTTCTACTTCCTGCCATATCAAACTAAAGGACCCACATAGCAGAAAACAACCTGGTCTAGAACCTAGGAGCTCCATCCAGGCACTGTCTCCAGCTAAACTAGAAAGTTTTGTCACCATCTTCCCAGTTTCCAAGTAGCCAAAATTGTGCTACCTTCTTCTTCATCCCTCTCCCCTTGCTACCCTCACATGCTATCTGCCCTCACCCACTCTCGCCCCTCCCCCCACACACATATGCAGTACATGAGTGAATTTATCCTCTAGTCCTTAATTTGCTTATCTAAGAACACTACTGATTTTTAAGTCCCCTAGATCCTTTCCCAACCTCACAGCCTTGGAGATGCTGGCAAGTTTGCTGTAGCCATATTTCTCACTTGGAAATAACAAAAGGGAGCAATTTTGCCCCTGCTAGTCTCTCTCTTGAGCATGTCCTTCCCCTGTTCTTGCCCCCATGGAGCAGCTAATTCTGCACTTCACTCTGGGTATTTATCTCGTTGTGCTGCAATTGTTTGTACATCTATCCCCCTGCTAGGCTTGACTCTTCAGGGGTCACTCTCATCTCTGGTTGGTTCTTTCAGACCTCCCCAAAGTGGTATTTCTCTAAAAGGACTGCAGCACCCTCATTTATATCAGAGGGCTGTTCCAGTGAGAGCCTGCTGGTGGGGTGGCTTGGGCGGGGTAAGGTCATGGCCCAGCCCCTTCGGGTTAAAGTAGACTCTCCCTTCTTCCTAATGGAGCAGCTCCGTGGCCCTGACACTGGCAGGCCCTGACGTTCCCTGCCTTGTGTCCCGCCAGATCCTGCAGAAGGTACTCCAAGGCTGCCGAGAGAACATGCTGGGGACCATGGCCCTGGCTGCCTGCCAGTTCATGGAGGAGCCAGGAATGGAAGTGCAAGTGAGGGAGTCGAAACACCCATATAACAACAACACCAACTTTGAGGTATGAGCCAGGCTCGCCCAGCCTCAGGGCACGTGGCTGGCAGTACCCACAGGGTTGCTAAATAGCAAGAATCTCATCAACTCCCACAGCAGCTCTTTCTCCTCCGGACAACCCTGGCCAAGAAAGTGCTTCCATAGTCTAAGCTGCAGTCTGCCTCCCTGAAGCCCGGGATTCTGTACAACCAGGTCTTGTCTTCTCCTGGCCTTGTTTTAAGAGAAAACTTGGCCTTGGAGGAGAGTTTCCTTTTCCTGCAGCAACCTCCTTGGAGGTTATGAGTCTGAGTGCGTAGATGTGGGTTCAACCTGCACTCTTTCTGTCTCTGATGACAAGACACACCTTGGAGACTCCCACCCCTTTGAATAATTACTCAGAACTGAAAAGCCCCACCTTTTCCATCCTTAACTTTGTACCTAAACAGGAAGAGGTAAGAGTTTGAATGAGGCAGGAGTAGGTAGTCTATTGTTTTCACTGGCTTAATCCCATTTGCATTTTTTTAGCCCTTTTCAAAATGTTGGAGCTGGCAAGCCATAAGCTTTTGAATGGCCAGCACCCTATAGCAACAGTGGTGATAATAGAGAAACTCTTCTAGAACTTGGTTGTTTCTTGGCCGAGATTTTGTTTTGCAAAAGTGTAAACCTTCTCTTTTCTTTCTAAACCTCTTCTCTCCCTATGTTCTTAGTTTCCATCCCCACTCCCTCAGCCCCATCTGACACATCTAATGAGCTACCAAGTTCTACCTCAGAGCGGATCACCTTATCTTCTCCACCACCCTGATGCACCTCCCCTTCTCTGGCCTCCTCACTCCCCACTGCTGGCCTTGCCCCAGCCCTGGCCTTGCTCCATACCAGCTGTCAGAGTAATCTTTGCACAGCACAAACCTAAGGCTTTCTCTTTCTTACAACTTTTCCAGGACTCCCCCTGCTGTCCAGACAAAATCTAAACACTGTATTTTAGCATACCGGGCTTTCACTTTTGTCCCTGGCTGCCTCTCCAGGGTCACATGTCACCCCTGTTCCCACCAACCAAGTATATATGCTCACAAAGTTCACCCTTTATCCCAGACACAGCAAACTCCTTGGTGTTCCCTAAACATGTCAGACTTGCCAGAGCTATTCCTTTTGCCTAAAATATATCCGTATGGTCACATCCCCTCTCACCTGGTCTTCTGCTGTTCTGTCCTCCATGACAGACTCCTGTCCTCCTCATTCTTCATAACAACCTGAACGTCCCTTTACTGGGACTCTTATCTGCCCTCTCCACCTTCTTCAAGTGAAGCCTGTCTGCCATGCCCCAGTCTGTAAAAGTGTCCCTCTTATGGTATTTGCAGCCTATGTATGTGTTCCCATCCCAGCTAGACTGAGAGCTCCTGGAGGGCAGGGCTGTGACTTACTCTTACGTTCCCAGCTTTATTTAATTTAATTAATTAATCAATCAATCTACCTATCTATTTATTTATTTTTAGGTGAGGCAACCCTTGGTTGACGTCACAGATTGCAAGGACCTTGTCAGTTTACAATCTCTTATTTTTTTATTTTTTACACCTATAGCACCTGGTCTTCCTACATGGTCTCTCATCCAAGTACTAACCAGGCCTAACCCTGCTTAGCTTCCGAGATCAGACAGGATTGGGCTTGTTCAAGGTGGCATGGCTGTAGCCACATTCCCAGCTTTAATTGCAGGACTTGGAATAAGGAAAGCTCTCAGTAACTATCCAGTGACCAATAATGACAGAAATATTCTCGTTTCCCCTCCCTAGGATAAAGTTCACATTCCTGGTGCAATCTACCTCTCAATCAAATTTGATTCTCAGTGCAATACAGAAGAAGGCTGTGATGAATTAGCCATGTCCAGCAGCAGTGATTTTCAGCAGGATCGACACAATTTCAGTGGGTCTCAACAGAAATGGAAAGACTTTGAGCTTCCAGGTAGTAAATAAATATTGGTTATATAGACTCTTAACATGAAGTATTTAAACTTAATACTGAGAAGGGAAACTGTTGGAAGATTTAAAACGGGGTTTAATATATTTCATTAGAAATACCTTACTTGCCATTCCCTGTTGCTGCAGTATTCTGACTTGTCTTTGATTCTTGTGTGATCCAGGAGATACTCTGTATTACCGCTTCACCTCTGACATGAGCAACACCGAGTGGGGCTATAGATTCACTGTGACAGCTGGGCACCTGGGGCGATTCCAGACAGGTGAGTGCTCTGCTCTTTCCATTTGCATGATCTTTCTGCCAGGGACACTCTTTGGGTGTAAGTGCCATTATGTCATTAATATTTGTTAAAATTAAAGCAAGTACTTTTCTCTAAGACTTCCAGAAATTTGTCTCACGAATCCCATATGGGTCACTCTTGAATCTGCTATCGTTGGTTAGGTATAAACCTGAAAGGCCAGATGCAAGAGCCATTTGTCAGGAACTTAAAAAGACACTTGTTCTCTTAGAATTTGCTAGGGTATTTTTGCAAAAAAGGAAGAATTGAAAATGTTATTCCTATGTTGCTTTTACAAAAGGCATAATTTCAGGCAAAATTTAAATAATCATAGTTGTTTCATCCTATTAAAACTTAAGCTGTGTATATTTTTAAAATATTTGTGTTTTGTGGGGTTGGCCAGGATTCGAGATTTTGAAGCAGATGTTATCAGAAGAAAGAGTTGTGCCCCATCTCCCGTTGGCCAAAATTTGGGAATGGCTGGTGGGTGTGGCCTGTCGCCAGACTGGTCATCAGCGATTAAAAGCCATCCACCTACTTCTGAGGATTGTGCAATGCTGCTCCCACAGGTACACTGCCTTCTGAATATGAGTCTCTCGCTGGATATGTGCATTGTGACTATCTCCTCCCATTCTGTGGCTTGCCATTTTACTCTTTTAGTGGTATCTTAGATGAAAAGAAGTTTCTAATTTTAATGTCTTTCAGTTCATCATTTCCTTCATGGTAGTGCTTTTGTTGTCCTATTTAGGGCATTTTTGCCTTACTTGACCTTGGGGTTATAATGATATCTCCTACATTATCTTCTAGGAGCTTAATTGTTTTTTCTTTCACATTTAGATCTATAATCCAAGTCGAATGAATTTTAGTGAATGATATAAAGTGTAGGGGACAAGATTAGTTTTTTTCTCACATGGGTCTCTACTTGATTATAAGGACCATCTTTTCCCTTACCACACTCCAATGCCTTCTTTGTCACAAAGAAAGCATCCATATAGGTGTGGATCTGTGTCAGGTCTTTTTGTTCCATTGGTCATTTTGGTTATCTTTGTGCCAGTACCACACTGTCTTAAATCTTGCAGCTTTATAACAAATTTACATATCTGGTAGTATATTTCCTTCAGCTTAGTTCTTCATCTTCAAGATTGTCTTGGCTATTTTTGATCCTACATGTCTATATAAATTTTGGAATTAGTTTTTTTTTCCAACTTTATTGAGGTATAACTGACAAGATTGTAATATAGTTAAAGTATAAAATGTGATGATTTGATATATGTATACATTATGAAAGGATCCCCACCATCAAGTTAATTAATACATCTGTCACCTAACATTGTTACCTTTTATGTGTGTGACATTTCTTCTTTCTTACTGAGATTAGTTTTGCAGCAAATTTCTGTTATACAGTACGGTATTGTACACTATTATCAACTATAATCACTATGTTATGTATTAGATCCTCGGACCTTATATATCTTATAACTGAAATTTTGTACCTTTTTACCAATCTCTCCCCATTTTCCCCCCACCCCAGCCCCTGGCAACCACCATTCTACTCTCTGTTTCATGAGTTTGACTTTTTTTTTTTTTTAGATTTCATATATAAGTAATACTATGCAGTAGTTGTCTTTCCGTCCAGCTTATTCACTTAGCAAATGCCCTCCAGGTTCATCCATGTTGTAAGAAATGGCAGAATTTCCATCTTTCTCGTGGCTGACTAATGTTCCAATGTGTGTGTACACACACGCACACACTATATTTTCTTCATTCATCCATCAACAGGCACTTAGGTTGTTTCCATACCTTGGCTTTTTTGAAATAATGCTGCAATAAACATGGGAGTACAGATATCTCTTTAAGATAATTTTATTTCCTTTGGCTATATACCAGACATGGGATTGCTGGATCATATGATAGTTCTATTTTTAATTTCTTGCAGAACCTCTATACTGTTTTCCATATTGCCTGCACTAATTTACATTCCCGCTAACAGTGCACAAGGATTCACTCTTCTCCATATCTTCTCCAGCATTTGTTTTCTCTTATTTTTTGATAATAGCTGTGAGGTGATATCTCATTGTGTTTTTTATTTGCATTTCCTTCACGATTAGTGATGTTGAGCACCTTTTCATTTAACTGTTGGCCATTTGTATGCCTTCTTTGGAAAAGAATGTCTATTCAGATCCTTTGCCCAATTTTTAATTGGGTTATTTGGTTTTTCGTTATTGAGTTGTATGAGTTTCTTATATATTTTGAATATTAACCTCTTATTTGCTATGTGGTTTACAAAATATTTTCTCCTATTCAGGAGGTTGCATTTTCATTTTTTTGATGATTTCCTTTGCTGTACAGAAGCTTTTTAGTTTGATGTATTCCCACTTGTGTATTTTTGCTTTTGGTGTCAAATCTAAAAATCATTGTCAAGACCAGTGTTGGGGAGCTTACCTCTATATTTTCCAGGTATTTCACAGTTTCGGATCTTATATTCAAGTTTTTCATCCATTTTATCCATATGTTCTCACTTTCCCCTTCCTCCTCCTCCTCCTCCTCCTTGCTGCTATGCTGGTCCTTGTACGTCTCCAGGGGGTTCAGTTTCATTGTTTTATATGTAGATACCTAGTTTTCCCAATACCACTTATTGAAGAGACTGTCTTCCTCATTGCATATTCTTAGCATCGTGTCAAAAATTAACTGACCATATATGCGTAGGTTTATTTCTGGGCACTCTATTCTGTTCCATTGATCTGTATGTCTGTTTTATGCCAGTACCATACTGTTTTGATTACTGTAGCTTTGTAATATAGTTTAAAATCAGGACATGTGATACTTCCAGCTTTGTTCTTCTGTCTCAAGATTGCTTTGGGTATTTGGGGTCATTTGTAATTCCATATGAATTTTAGAATTGTTTTTTCTATGTCTGTGAAAAATGCAATTAAAATTTTGATAGGGATTACATTGAATCTGTAGATTGCTTTAAGTAGTATAACATTTTAACAATATTAATTCTTCCAATCCATGAACACAAGATATTTTTGCATTTATTGGTGTCTTCAATTTCTTTCACCAGTGTTTTGTAGTTTTCAGTGTGTAGATCTTTCACCTCCTTTGTTAAATTTATTCCTAAGTATGTTATTCTTTTTGATCTCATTGTAAAAGAAATTGTTTTCTTAATTTCTCTTACCAATAGTTCATTATTAGTGTATAGAAATGCAGCTGATTTTTCTGTATTGATTTTGTATCCTGTAACTTACTGAATTTATTAGTTCTAACAGTTTTTTTTGGTGAAGTCTTTAGGGTTTTCTATATATAATGTCATCTGCAAACAGAGACCATTTTACTTCTTCTTTTCTAATTTAGATGTATTTATCTCTCTTTCTTGCCTAATTGCTTTGGCTAGGACTTCTAGTGCTGTGTTGAATAAAAGTGGCAAGAATGGGCATCCTTGACTTGTTCCTGATTAGTTTGTTTATTTCTATACAAAACCTACATGCATGCACGCACATCCTTCTCACCTGATGGGATTTTGGTTAAAGTTTTAGATCAATTTGAGAGGAACCAAGGTCTTTAGAATATTGAATCCTCTAATTCACAACCATTATATATTGTATCCTAAACCACAATCTTCCATTGCTTAGACCTTAATAATGTTTTGTAGTTTTCTTATTAAAGGGCTTGTACAATATTTTGTTAGATTTATTCATAGATTTTATTGCTTTCGATGGTATTGTAATTTGTATTTTAAATTTTTTATTTTTAATTGTTTCTGCCGGTATATAATTAATTTTTGTGTATTGCCCTTGCATCTGGTAACCTTGCTTGCTTTGTTAATTCTAAGAGTTTATCTGTAGATTATTCAGTGTACAGTCATGTTATCTACAAATGAGTTTTATTTTTTCTTCTCAATCCTTAGCCACTGTTTTTGCCTTTTTATACTAGTCAGGACCTCCATCAGAGTGCTGAACAGAAGTGGGGTTTGAAGACATAATTGTCTTGTTCCTTATCTCAGAGGCAAGGTTGTAGTAATTGTGCCCATACACATACATCATTCATACACTTAGTCTCTACCCTCCTTGCTCAGGCCCCCACCTGTTAGGAGTTTAGTGTCCCTATTCCTTTCTGGCATTTTTAAGGCACATAGACACCCAGAAAGCTAGTCAGAGTGGAGTGATGATATTCGAAGTAACCAGTTGTCTTCTCACATAACATGGAGCTGTTATCTAAAAAGAAAGCACTCTCCAAGTCAGGGGAAAAAAATGACAACACGTGTAATCAGTCTGCATTTGGGCTGGCAGAAGGGAGGTAGAGAAGGAAACCTGAGCATGATAGCTGTTGCCACTGTGTCTTCACATGCAAACAGCAGGGGTAACTTAGCCCATAGGGCTTAGTTCATTTTTTTTGAGAGCAGCTTCTGGTTGAGTGATGTGTATGAAACATGTCATAGCTCCACTGTCTTCAGATTGGAGGGCCCTTCCTGGCTGCATTGTGAATGTTCCTGCAGTTTGCTGGCCATCGCCGACTTCGCTTCCATTAGGGACACTTTTACACCCCTTAGGTTCCAGGAGTTGAGACTGGAGGGTGCAGAGAGGAAAGGCATCCCCCAGGGGAAGGATGGCAGGCAGAACTGCCACAAGCATGAACCCTGTGGGTATGTTTTTCTTCATACTCTAAGTGCTTTCCTGAAGACTCAGCTGTAAAGCTGTCTCTAAATCAATCCAAATTTTCCCATTGGTTTATTTTATAAAGACTTATTCCTCTGGGAGAAAGCCATTGGCGCCAAGATTACACTTAAATGTGCAGAATTCTTTTTAAAGTCATACATTAAGGAGAAAAAGCAAAATTTAAAATTATAAATGTATAAAATAATGTAGTAAGTCCCAGAATATTATTTATTTCATAATTTTTCTCCTCTGAAGAGTGTTGAACTGGAATTAAAGCACAACCTCCCTCTGAGTAAAAAAAACATTAATGTGATCTCTCAATGGGTCTGTCCATTGAAAAGAATTCTGTTCTACATAGAAAGATTTCTGGCCTGAGCAACCTTACAAGTATATTTCTTGTGTATTATGAGCCTAAAATCATAACAATGGTTGTCATCTTTTAAATTGTTTTTTGTTTTTGTTTTTTTGATTATTAAAGTAATGAGCATTATAGAAAATCTAGAAAACTGACAGAAACAACATAATATTTTTATATGTTTGTTTACTGTTGTTTTTAATGTAGTTGCACAATACCGTATATGCTGTTTTTTTAAATTTCATTTTGTATATAGTTTTATGTTACTTTTTTCACTTAACATTTAACTTGATATTTTTCCACTGTCATTGGAAATTCTTCATAACACCCATTTTTTTAAATTTTACTTTATTAGTTTCAAGTATACAGTACATTGGTTAGACATAACACCCATTTTTAAAGATGTGCAGTTGATGTACCTGAATGTGCTTCGGGATCTCCTGTTTCCTTGGAGTCCTGTTTTGAAGTTTTAAGTTCTGCCCTTTTACTTTTTTGCTGGCGGTGAATAGTTTTGGTTGTTTTTTGGCGGTGGGTGAGTGGGACTATCTTATAATGACTTTACTAGATGTGGGTGCAGAGTCAGAGCTACACTTTCTGTTACGTACTATCTATCTGACATGGCATGGTCCTCAGTAAACCCACTCTCCCTTTTCCCACAGTGACCTCTGTGACCTTGCGCTGTTAAAGCCCCTCTGGCAGCTTTTCACTCACATGGAGTACAGCCTGTTTGAGGACGTGACACAGCCTGGCATCCTCCTCCCCCTGCACCGTGCCCTCACCGAGCTCTTCTTCGTCACGGAGAACCGCGCCCAGGTGAGGGCCCTGTCCTGCCTCTCACCCCAGGGTGCTGGGCCAGGGCACAGCACCTCCAGGTGGTTTCATTCCCTCTGCTGCCCAGGGCAGGAGAGCAGGTCTCAGATCACAGCTCCATTCTGAGCCCTGGGGTATGTGTGCTTGGGGACTCAGCAGACCTGCAAGCATGGCCTACAGTCTGAGACCATCACCTCCCCAGCCTGGGGAATCCCAGGACAGCACAGAGATTGCTTATTTTGTCAGGCCTGAAGCCGAGGGGAAAACTACCTTGGATCAGCCCTTGACAGCAGCGAGTTTCAGAAAATAAAACGGATGGGTTCTTTCTTCTTCTTCTGTTCTTCCTGCCCTCAGCACAATAGGATCATTGAACATGAGAAATGAAAGGGCTTTTCAAAGCTCTTGAGCTTATCCCCCTCATTTTATACATGAGAAAACTGACCCAAAGAGGGTGGTCCCCTGCCCCGTCACTCTGTGGGTAAGTCAGGGCAGAGCCCCTGGAACCAAGCAACTGGCTCCTCCCAGTTCCTCTCCTTCCGCAGCTCTCGAGTGAGGTGGTAGCTTGAGGTGCCGGGTGGACCAAGCACCTATTACCCACTTGAGGCTTCTGTGGTCGTGAGGTGGGTAGCTCCTAGGTGGTCTGTTAATGCTGCGCCCATGCTCTCTCCACAGGAGCTCGGCTTGCTGCAGGATTACCTGCTGGCCTTAACCACCGACGACCACCTTCTCCGCTGCGCAGCACAGGTACTCTCCCTCCCCGTGGAGCTAGCTGGCTGCCTTCCTGTGGCAGGCTGTCCCTATCACAGTGGCCAGGAAAAGAGCCTCTGTGCTTGTGGCATGAGTACAGAAGCTACCCAGGGTTTACATGGAGCTCTGTTCCAGTTTAGTCGCTTCCTTCTGGTGTCAGAGAGCAATTGAGCCCCATTTATCAATGTCATTCATATTCAACTGTGGGGTCAGAAGACACTAGCAAGAATTTGTGATTTTTAAACCAAAACAACCAATGCCTTAAATTTACAGTTTGACCGATCCCCGAAGTTTCCACAGAGTTAGATTTCAGATCTTTTTGGATGTAAGTTTCTGCCCTGGTAGGAGAACTCTTCTGACAGCTGTTTGGTCTCAGGACCCCTTTAATCTGTTAAATTATGGAGGACCCAAAAGGCTTTTATTTATGTGTATTATATATATTGAAATATACCATTAAATTTGAAATTAATTTTAAATTTATAAATTAAAACAAGAAATTAAAACATTTATCAATTCATTTTTAAAAATGAAAACTCATTTTATGCCAACCTGAGTAACATGTTTTCTAAAATCAACTGTATTTTTCAAAACAGAATAATTACTGAGAAGGGTAGCATTGTGTTTCATTTTTGCAGATCTCTAATGTCTACCTTAACAGAAGACAGCTGAAGTCGCATGTCTGCTTCTGTATTCAGTTTTTATAATATCACACATTAGCCTCTGGAAAACTTCACAGTATACTCATGAGAGTATGAAAGTGAAAAAGGCAAAATAAGGTCTTAGTATTATTGTGAAAATAGTTTTTACTATGCAGAGTCCCTGAAAGGGTCTGGGGAACTCCCCAGGCCCTTGATTCCATTTTGAGAATCTCAGGCTCACAGATTCTTTGAATATCATAGAGCATGTGATCCAGCCTCCGCAGTAGACAGATGGGGGCACTGAAGCTCAGAGAAGGGAGAGATTTACCCAGGGTCACACTTGAGTGGACATCCAGCGGGGACTCCCGCTGGATGTCCAGAGCTCTGTACTCTGTTCCTACCAGGTTTTCTCCGTGAACCCTTTGTCCTATGAGAAAAGTTTAGATGTCTGCTTATAAGCTGTAATCCTCCTACCCCTACCCCTACCCCATCAACTACAGAGAAGTTTGTGTGAATTCTCTAGAGACCTGTAGGCAGAGTAAAAACTCCTTCCCCTCCTAACAGATGCCTACCAGCACTGCCACCATCCCTGGTTGTATGACACACAACGAAATTTTGAGATTTGACCATTTTGGCACTGAAAGCTCAACATCACATATTCCTGTGGGCTCCTCCCTCTTGCCTGTCCCTGTGTCCTGTCTTCTGACCCTCCCCACAGCCCATCCATTTTGCTGGACCAGTGCTCTGCCTCTTCTCCCTGCCTGCCACCTCTTCCTCTCCTGCTAATGAATGAACAAGTAAAGGATTCTTAACATTGGTGATGACTCTCTCTCTCCACAGGCTCTGCAGAACATTGCTGCCATCAGCCTGGCCATCAACTACCCAAACAAGGCAACTCACCTCTGGAATGTTGAGTGTTAGCTCTTGGTGTGGCAAGCATGGAACCAGCTAATCTGTCCACAGGGATTTTAGAGCAGATACCTAAACTCATTCAGGAAAATTCCTGTGGCATTAGTGCCCGGCTCTCCTTGAGCTCTCACTTCTGCTCTGATTAGAATGCCAAGCAGCCACGTCTCCAAGAACTTCCCATGTTGCAGGCTAGACACCTGCACATAAGATAGCATGTAAGAATAAGCAAAGCAGTGCAAAATTATTCAGAAAGGGCTGGCAGGAGGCCCTTGAGAAAGCTGTTCAGTGACCAGTCTTCTTCAGAGTCTCTCTAAGGAAGCCGTAGCCCTGGGAAGACCTGGAAGCAGCCTGCTTAGAAAAGGTTCTGTCTCAGTTGAGCTGGAACTGCCTGCACTTGACCTTCAGGTGAAGATAAGTCTGCACAGAGCTGCCTTTCTCAGCAAGGCCTCCAGCAGCAGCGCTGGGCCTGGGAGCTCCTCTCTTGCTTTTGCTTCCTGAGACTGGAAAATCCAACTCAAAACTGGTGAGAACCTACCTGCCACCATCTGGTCCCCAGCATTCAGTATGGAACTGGGTGCTGTGCCAGCTCCCTAGCCACAGCCGTCCCAGAGAAACCCTCAGTGAGAACAAGTGCCCTTGGGAACTGCCAACAGGCCACCCGAGTGCATCTGCTCATGCACTGGCTCCCAGCACATTCGCATTTTTTTATGTTGTTTTAACATATTTCAGTTTCCACCTCATGTTTTTAGAACAGAACCACACTGACTCCCTTGAGAGGGCCTCAGGGGAATGACCAGTGGAACGGTCATTCAGGAGGACGAAATGGCTTGTGTGAAAGTAGCAGAACTTGAGGATTACTCTAGCTTCTGTACCTAAAAAGACTTGCAGTGTTATCAGAGGATATCTTATTTTAGAAGTAAAACAAACAAACAAAAAATACACGATGATTTTATTTCTGCTCCATGGTCATGGTAATCCATTGCATTAGCCTCTGGGACTCTGCGTGGTTACTTGGCTGTCACTTATCTAGCAATAACTACATTTGTTCTAATGAATGCTGTTTCCATTTTTCTTTTTATGGTTGTAGTCTTGCCCTGAAGTGCTGATTATTATCCTCTTTCCAAAGCCACGCTCTGGAGTGTGAAGCTGGATTGGCACGTGGGCTTTGTGTGTACCAGCCTCAGTGAGACCTGTGGGCGTGAAGAATGCCTGAGGCCATTTAAGGGCAGATAGCTGGGCCTCAGCATGTCCCACCACAAAGGGCCAAACCCAAGGAAGTCTCATTACAGTCAGGGCCAAGTTGAGTAGGTCAGCACTGCCATGGCCTCTGAAGCCCTCTCTGTAGGCTCCGCAGGCATCTGGATTGGGGGGCCCAAGATAGCAGGTCCCAGGAGGATCTTACTGCAAGAGCACTTTTCCCTTCTGGGTCAGGAGGCCAAGCTATAAAGACCTTCTGCAGCCCTAGAATTATAGCCAAGTCCCAGCTACATGTAGAGTCATCGTGGAAGGGAAAATTCAAAGGAGACAGAAACAAATGGGACAGGTCCTCAAACTTGGTGACTTGAGGCCTATTGCCCTGTCAACAAGGTCCCAGGCCTGGCCCTGGTCACCCATGGTGTTGGGATGTGAGTAGACAGGCGCTGCCAGCTTGGTAGAAACTCCTTTCTCATCTTTTGCTCTGCCTGCACCCCCAGAGAAGGCCCCAGGTTCCATAGCACCCAGATCCAAGTAGGATTTGCAGTGAGGAATGGAGCCAGAGAACAAGAGGTACCTACCGTGGGTTCAGTCTCACTGATAGACTCCCTAGAAGATAGATGTGGAGATGATGCAACTCACTGCTTAATCTCACTGAGTCACCCACAGCCTTCCATACCTTGGACTGACTGAGTAAAGCGGGGACACACAGACAGGGCAGGTGTCACAGCCCACATGGTGGTTGCCGCCAGCTATGTTCCCCATCCTCCCATCAGGAAGATAAATTGTAAATAAATACTGGACTCCTTATAGCTTCTTTCTATACCCCACTCTTGCTATTCTGGTATCTCTGTACTTCAGTTTTCATAAAACAAGCCTAAGTTTTCCCTTCGCACACAACTGCTGCTCCCTCCTGTCAGGGCCGGGCCTGGCTTGGCATGCCTGCATCCCATCCTGCTTCTGCTGCTAGCCACTGGGTGGCGTTGCTGAGCCAGGCCCTGCTCCCCTGGCCCTAGAGAGGCTGGTGGCTCCCTCAACTCCTGGTCCCCAACAGGTACCAGCAGTATCTGAAAGAACAGATTTCCATCAAGATGAACATCCCTTTGATCCTTCTTAGGAGGCAAGACTGCCTGGAATGAGATAAAAATGGCAGGAATAAAGGTGTTGTGGAAACATGTGCCTAATCTATAAAGAAATTCTGTTCCAAATCATATATATTGTACAAACAGACACTGTTCCTAATGAGAGGAGTGACTTATTTTCATCATCGTTTTTAATTTGTTTTCTTACGGGTTTACGATTTTGAATTTTTCCTATTTGGTTGGAAGAAAGAATTTCGATTATATCAGCTGAGTTCAGCCTGTAAAAAGGATGTTAAGTTGTGGGTAAAATATGCAAATGAAGAGAAATATATTGTACAAATTCTATATAAAAAAAGTACAATCGTGTGTGGGCTTTTTTCCCCCTCCTTCTCTGTCTGTCTCTCTTCTGAAGATTATACTTGAAGTTTCTACCCAGTCCAATCTGATGGGCTTTCTAGAATCTCAAGGCCTCATGAAAGTTGAAAGGAATTAGGAAGGCTCTTAACTGCGGGCTGCACCTCCACCACACCTTACCCAGCCTAGACTAAAGCCTTGCAGGAGGCACACCCTCCCCTGGGGCAGTCTGAGGGTTTCTGTTCTCCCCTACTTCCTGGGCCTTCAGAAAGCTCACCTTGGCCTGTCTCTTCTGCACAGCTACTCAGAGGTTTGCACACACACACGCCTCTCTCCCAACCAATCCCCCAACCCCATCCCGTCCATCCTTTACCTCTGTTAGCACACAAGACGCTGAGTTCAGCCGGCCAAGAGGAAGAAGGCAGGGTTCTAATCCTCGGGCCTGCTGCTCTTTCAGGCACTGATCTCCTTGCCTGCCTCTGGCCCTGCTTCTCATTAAACACAGGACTGACATCCACCTGCCCTTTGGTTTTGAGCTTCTTCCTCGCTCACATCTCTGGTTGACCATTTCTTGCTCTGCCCCCTTCTCAGCCACATTCTCATGCTAAGGGCTGTCTCTTGGAAATTAGAGAAGAGAGACTTTTTGGTGGGAGGCTGGACTTAACTAACCTTCGAGATCCATTTGCTCCTACCTAACAGTGTATGACTAACACCTCCTCCTAAAGCCCCCAAACCTTCCTCTGAGGAATCTGGGAGGTGGGGTGGGGGCAAGACCCAGCCTCATCCCTCACCATCCCAAGGCTTGTGCAGCCAAGTCTCCCTCCAGGACTTGGTAGTAACATTCTTGCTCTCTCCTGCCTCACCATGTCCCCTGAGTACACTGGGCCTTTACTCTGAAAAGCCGGTCTGGAGAACCAGGCTGTTTGCTCTCTCTGATCCCCACACTGCTGGTATGACTGACTGTCTTTGCTTGGCTAGAAGCAGGAGGAGCAGAGGTGCTGAATGTTACCTGCTGAGAATGACCCATGAGTAAACAATAGAAGATTGAAACATTCAAAGGCAATGTGAACTGGAGCTTTTTAGAACAGAAGGGAGACAGTTTAACCAGCAGAGCTTCCTCATTTGAGAAGAACTGGAAGCTGTGAGAGGTCAGTTTGGAATCACACAGAAACTGGTGGCAGCGCTGGACTAGCTCAGTTCTGATGCCTAGCGCCAAAGCTGTCACCACTACATGTACATGCCCATTCACTCAACAAATCAGCATTATAGGTGTTGGGGCTTAGATACCCAGGCTTTCAGATTGGGGCCAAATCTAAACATGGTGGGCACTCTATGCCTGCGGCGGACCCTGTCTCTTACCTAACTGCCTTTTTCCTACCCATTCCCCTTCCCTGCTAACAGATCCAGCTTTTTGCAGGTGATGACAGGAGGTACTTTAATCTCAAGAAAGATAGGAACTAATACTAACTCATGAGAAAAGTCATGATTGGTTTAAATCTCTCTCGGTAATAATCTCATTTCTATTGAATGCTCACTTCCGCAGCCCCTTCTGCAGGTGTGTGTGTGTGTGTGTGTCCCCAGTTCTGACTAAAGAGAAGCTGAAGCCTGTAGGGAGGCTTTGGGGAAGAGATTTTGCACTGGCCCCTATGTTCCCTTTGAGTGTGGTGAGAGAGTGTGATGCTTTGCACTCCCACAACAATTTTGCATCCATATTGAGAAAACATGAAGCGGTTGGAGCAGAAGGAAAATAATCTGACTCCTTAATTACATTATTTGAGCAATGAATGAACCCTAGAACTGCCAGCCTCCAGACGTGTGTGTGTGTGTGTGTGTGTGTGAGAGAGAGAGAGAGAGGTGTTTCTTAAAACTGAAAGCATTTCTGATACAAATGTATGCAACAATTTGGTTCCAATAGGTTGAAAAATGTTCTAGTTCTCTTTCTCATCACATTGGTATGAACATTATGTAGAAAATAAATATGTAAAAGTTCTGGAAATAAAAAGGCTCCTGACAGTGTGCAGTCAAGCCACAGATGGCATTAAGCTGCAGCCATTACCAAGTTATTCTCCTTTCTAGGGATTCTTGTGTACGAAGCTTTGCTCATGCCCAGCGAGGTGACAGACTAACTTTGGGGGCACTGCCCCAGATTCACTGGGACTTCTTCAGTTGCAAGTTAAACCCACTCCAAACCAACTTAATTTTAAAAGAGAATTTATTGACTTACAAAACTGAAAAGTCCAAGAGTTGTATCTGGCTCCAGGCAAAGATGAATTCCAGGGGCTCATGTCAGGTTAGTCTGCCTCTCCCCATCTACCATGCCAAGTCTTTCCCCCTCACTCCCCTGCTCTGCTTCCCTCTTGGGCTTTCACAAAGGTGAAGATGAAGGTGAAAAACCAGGTGATGGTTCTCTTCAACGTGACTGCTGACCACCTCTGATTCCTCAGTGGAGAGAGCCTCTCACTGTCTCTTTATGTAAGCCTTCCCTAAGTTGTTAATTGATGTTTTCTAGCCATGATTTTACTAAATGTTTTAAAAGCTACTTGGGAGACCCATGAGTTTGCAGGTTGTCATCCAAGAACTGCTAAGCAACACAACATCCATGACAACTGGGCAGAAGGTGTACCTGGGAGATCCCCATGCACCCTCATGACTTACATCAACATATCTGCTCAACCACTCAACTACCCTGCCATGCAAAGTGCCCAGAATGTGGCAGGCAGCTTAGCCATTAGTGAGTGTAGAACTTTATCACAGAAGTGGAGAGAAACATCCAAAAATGACTAATTTAAAAAGAAAAGTTTAAATGGAAAAGAATGAGCACAAGTCTATCAAGCAGATACAAACAGAAAATCAGGGTCATTTAATATTTAGCAATATAATTCAAGACAAAAAAATTAAACTGGACCAAAAGTTGTTTATATTTGCTATAGTGGACATAGTTGTACAATATGGTGAACATGATAAAAACTACTGAATCGTATTTTAAATGGTGAATTTTATGTTATATGAATTATATCTCAATGACAAATTTAAAGCACAGTTATATGCTATAGAGCCAGATGTTATCAACATAAGGTTTAAAAATCTAACCACCAGAATAAGGAAAGGGAAGGGAAGGGAAGGAAAGATAAGGGAAGGGAATGAAACTATTCTAAGTCATTCTTTGGTGAAAAAAGAGAATCCAAACCAGTATAAAGCCACACATTCATTTTTCAGTTAATGAACAACAACAATATATATATATATATATATATATATAAAATATTTATATGTATGTATAAATTATGTGTGTGGTGGGGGTAGTAAAATCATAACTATAAGTGCATATTTTATTAATACAAAGAAAGCAAAATTAAATAAACTAAAATTTTATGTCAAGAAGTTAGAAATCAGAAAGTAAAATAAACCTAGGCAAGATAACAGAAAGGAATAAATGAAGATTAAAAAATAAAATAACAAATTAGAAAAAAAGAAAAAGTGGATGAATGTAGATCCTAGACATGTCAGTCACAATGTCGGCAGGTTCACCATCACTCCCATAAATAGCCACTCTGTCTTTGACTCTCTGCTGAGGGAGCTGGCCCTGGACTGCTCCTTAAATAAGAGAAGAGTCTTATAAGAACGAGTGAGGCCCTGACCAAGGGAGGCCATGGATAGTTAGACATGAAAATCTCTGCCCAACAGGGACAATGGCAATTGGTATGATGGCAAAGATAGGAACCATAAAAGTTGGACAACTCTTGACTATACAAAAATTAGAACAATTGCAAAGGGAAGGAAAGCTTGTAAACATGTTGGATTATATTTGAAAAACAGTATAATAAGGTTTGATTCCTATTTCTCACTTTATACAAATATAAATTCCAGAGAAAGTAATACATCTGGCAAAAACACGTGAAAATATGTGCAATCTCATTCATAATTGAAATGTAAATCAACATAATTGATTTATCCATGTGATTGGCAAAAACCAGAAAATTCTACTGTACCCAGATCCTCTCTCCCACATTGTTGCTGGGTGTGCAGATTGGTCCAACCTTTCTGGAGGACAATTTGGCAGGATCTATCCAAATGTTGAATGCATTTACCCTTAACCCAGCATTTTTACAACTAAGAATTTATCCTGCAGAAATTTTAGGACATGCGCAAATGTGTATCACAATGTGCACTGCTGCTTGTTGGTAGGAGAAAAAAACAAAAGACCAAAGTATCCGCTAGTGGAGGATCAGATAAATAAGCTGTAGAGAGTCCTTCTGGCATGACAACATGAAGGGCTCCACAGACTCACTTCCTAATGAAACTGGTAAAATTATTTTAAAAACAAACAAACAACCATTTAAAGTCTCTGGACATAGTCCTAAGGACATGCAGCAAATGAAGAAACATTTATTTGAGAAAATCTACTAAAATTTGGTAAGAACAGTGAGAGAGAATATCGATAAGTAGAATTTATTTTAAAAGAACCATCTATAAATTCTGGAGCTGATAAGTACAATAGCTGAAATGCAAAACTTCATTTTTCACTGGAGGCTCAACAGTAGATTTGAACTGGCAGAAGAAAGAATTGGTGTACTTGAAGGTAGATTGATAGAGATTATATAATTTGAGATTCAGAGAGAAAAAAGAATAAAGGAAAATAAACAGAGCCTCAGAGAAATGTAGGAAAATATAAAGTGCACCTGTATATGTGAAATGGGAGTACTAGAAGGAGAGGAGGGATAGAAAGAAGAAAAAAAATATTTATAGAAATAATGGCTGAGAATTTCTCAAGTTTGGTTGAAAAAAATCTACACCTCCAGGAACCTCAATAAAGTCCAAGTAGTAAGACCATAAAGAGATCCATAACAGACACATAACTACAACAAAAAGCTGAAAGTCAAGGAGAGAATCTTGAAAGCAACAAGAGAAAGATTATGAATTACCTAGAAGGGATTCCAATAAGATTAATAGCTGAAAGCAAGTGACCCCAGACAGTAATTTGAATCCATATAAAAAGACAAAGAGCACTGGTGTAGGTAATTATGTAATTATAAAAAACAATATAAATAAATATTTTTCTTAACTGATTTTAAAAATCAGTTGTATAAAACAATATGTAATAATGCATTGTTGGGTCTATTACATATAGAAATATAATATATTTGCCAAAAACAGGAAAAGGAGATGAGTGGGAGCAAAGCTGTATTGGGCTAAGGAAATGACTCCAGATGGTAACTCAAATCTACAGGCACAAATGAATAGAACCAGAAATTATAAATAAAAGATGAATATAACAAAAGCTATAAAGATATTCTTGCTCTCCATCTTTTTCTCAGCATCCTTAAAAGTTAAAAAAATGTAACGTGATAATTATAGCTGTTGTTGGGTTTGTAATATCTGTAGATGCAATATGTAAAACAACAATGCAACAAGGAGGGGAAAGGAATACAGCTATAAAGGAGTAATGTTTCTATATCTCACTGGCATTAGCTAATATAATCTGAAACTGATTCTAAGTTAAGATATATGTAGTAAGCTAAGCCATAGAACAACTAAGGAAATATTGCAAAAAATATGTAGTGAAAATACCATTAAAGAAATTGAAATACTACATTAGAAAATATTCACTTAATGCAAGAGGAAATAGAGAAGCAAAGAAGACAAGAAGGATATGGAAAACAAAAAGCAAATTAGCAGATACAAATCCAGCTAAAGCAATAATAACTTTAAATGTGAATGGATTGAATAATGCAATCAAAAGAGAAATTATCAGACTGGATAAAAATCAAGATCCAACTTTATGCTGCCTATAGGAGAAAACTTTAGATTTAAAAATATAAATAGGTTTAAAATAAAGGGATTGAGAAAGATATACAGATAGCAACCACAAGAAAGCTGGAGTGACTATACGAAGACAAAATAGTCTTTAAAGCAAAAAAGAAAAAATTCTACTAGAGCTATAGAGGGACATTTTATAATGATGACAGTGCCAACCCACCAGGACGATATAACAATTATAAACATATACGTACCTAATAACAGAAAACCAAAATACATAAAGCAAAACCCAATAGAAATGAAGGGAGAAATAGACAATTCAACAATAACAGTCAGATACTTTAAGACTACATTTTCAATAATAGATAGAAAAATGAGGCAGGAGATCAGTAAGGAAAATAAAGACTCGAATAACAGTATAAATCAACTTGACCTAACAGACATCTATATAGCACTTCACTCAACGGCAACAGAATATACATTTTCTGAAGTGCACAATATTCTCCATTACAGGTTCTATGCTAGGCCATAAAACAAACTTCAATAAATTTAAAAGGATATAAATAATACAAAATGTGTTCTCCAATCATAGTGAAATGAAATTAGAAATAAATTGTTTTTCTGTTGAGAGAAATTTGGGAATTCACGAATATATGGAAATTAAGCAATATACTCCTAAACAACCGATGGATCAAACAAGAAACCAAAAAAAAACTTAGAAATTTACACAAATAAAAATGAAGATGCAAAATACCAAAGAGCAGTGCTTAGAGAGAGTTTTATAACTCTAAATGCTATACAATGATCTTGATTCAATAATCTAACCTTCCACTTTAAGACAATGATAAAATAAGAGCAAATTAAGCCTACAGGATGAAGAATAAAAATTAGAGTAGAAATAAATGAAATAGAGAATAGAAAAACAGAAAATTAATGAAACTAAGTGATGGTTCTTTGAAAAGATCGACAAAATTAACCAACCTTTAGCTGGGTTGATCAGGAAAATAAAAAAGATTCAAATTTCTAGAATCAGAAATGAAAGAGGGAAAATTACTATCAACATTACAGAAATAAAAAGAACAATTGTATGCCAATAAATTAGATAACAGATAAAATGAACAAGTTTCTATAACAATAAAAACTACTGAAACTGCCTCAAGAAGAAATAGAAAATCTATAACGAGATTAAATTAGTAATCAAAGCACTGCTCACAAAGAAAAGCTTAGGACCTGATGGCTCCACTGAGGAATTCTACCAAAATTTAGAGAAGAATTAAAACCAATTCCTCACAAACTCCTTCAAAAATAGAAGTGGAGGGAATACTTTCCAACTCATTCTATGAGACCAATATTACTTTGACAACAAAACCAGTGAAGACATCTCAAGAAAACTACAGCCCAGTAACTTGTGAATATGGATACAGAAATCCTAAACAAAATACTAGCAAACCAAATCCACATTTAGAAAGATACTTGTACACCATGACCAAGTAGAATTTATCATAGGAGTGCAAAGTTGGTTTAACATCTGAAAATCAATTAATGTAATACACCATATCAATAGAATAAAAAACAAAAGTCACAGAAAAAGTATTTGACAAAATCTAACACTCTTTCATTATAAAAACAGTAAACGAGGAATAAAAGAACATCCTCAACTTGGTAAAGAGCATCTATGAAAAACCCACTGATACCATACTTACTAGTGAAAGACAGGAACAGCTCAAGCGTGTTCACTCTCACCCCTGATGTTCAACACTGGTGGTTCTAGTCAGGGCAATTAGGCAAGAAAAAAAAATAAATGGCATCCAGATTGGAAAAGAAGAAGTAAAACCTTATTTGCAGATGACTTGGTCTTGTATATGGAAAATCTGAAACAATCCACCAAAAAAACTACTAGAACTAATGAATTCAAGCAAGGTTGCAGGATACAAGATCAATATATAAATATCAGTCATAGTTCTATACACATGCAATGAACAATCTGAAAATGAAATTAAAAAACAATTTCAATAACAATAGTATCAAAAAGAATGAAATACTTAAAAGTAAATTTTTAAAAAGGAGTGCAAAATTCATAGTATGAAAATCACAAAATATTGTTCAAAGAACATAAAGAAGACCTAGATAAATAGAAAAAAAAAAAAAATCTCATGTTTATAATCAGAAGGCTCATTGCTGTTAAGATAGCAATACTCCCCAAGCGGATCTATAGTTTCAGTACAATCTCTGTTAGATTCCAATCTTACTGCTTTGAAGAATTGGCAAATTGATCCTAAAATTCATATGGAATTACAAGGGACCCTGAATAGCCAAAATAATGCTGAGAAAGAACAACACTGGAGAATTCGCACCCTTAATTTCAAGTTACTACAAAGTGACAGAATTTCAAGACAGTGTGATACCAGCATAAAGATAGAGATCAATGACAAACTGGAAAAACAGCTACAACATATACAACAAAGGGTTGTTTTCCATCCTCTACAAGGAACCCTTACAAATCAGTAAGATAAAGATCAACTCACCGATAGAAAAATAGCCAAGTGCCAGAAACTGACAATTCCCAAAACAAAAAATACAAATGACCAATAAGCAAATGATAAATGTTCGCCTGCACAGGTAATCAAAATGAAAAAAAAAAAAGATGCAAATGTTCACCTACCGGATTGACAAGGATTAAAAAAATGGGTAAAGCTGCACGCAGGTGGGTGTAGATCACCAGGCACCGCTGTGCTGGCAGGGAGCGAGCCTGAGTCTCCTAGTCTCCTGTCCTCAGTAGCCTCAGGAGCGTGGTCAGAGCTTTAATGGAGCGAGCCCTTTGCACCTGCTGCTCCCCTTCTAGAAATTTGTCTGTGGAATAATTGCCAATGTGCTGAGATGTGTCTTTTATGGCACCAGAAACCTTAAAAACGTTAGAGAACTTATTAAATAAGATTAAATACTATGCAGGTATTTTAAATAATAAATAGTGTATGTATGACATATAAAATGTTCACAACATATTATTAAATGAATAAAAAAGTTATAAATAATGTCAATAGTCCCATTTATGTAAGAAAAAATATTTTTTACCTATACAGAAAAGTCTGACAAAATTTGCAATAAAATATTAACATCGATCATCACTAACGGCAAGATTACGGGCAATTTTACCATGTTTTGCTTATCTGTATTTTGAAATTTTTTTCTGCAATCAATGCATAGTACTTAAATAATAAAAAATCAAGTTTTTTTTTTTAAAATGTTCTATTGTGAGAGTTTGCTTTTTCAAGTTTTGTTTTTAAATTTGTCACAGGGTTTGGCTTTCTGGGCTCCAGGCTGGAATATGCAGCGGGTTTCCTGCTTGGGGAATTGTGTTTTTCCAGGTTGCCTGAGAGGCACTGGGAGCTTGGAACAAACAGGAGCTGCCCTTTTCTCACAGAGCCCTGACCCTGGGCAGCCCCCCGGGCCTGTGTCACCACACTGCCCTGGACAGTGAGCCCCACACACCGGCCCTGCTGGCCTGGTCAGCCTCAAGCCCCACTCTCCACTGAACTAAGCATTTAGGATTTAGGCCTATGTATTTCTTTCTACCTGTATTTATGTGAGCATTGCAACCTGAGCCTCTGTTCTTGCCATTTTCTCTCCTCTCATTGGAATTTTTCTCTCCTTGTGGCTCACCCAGCAATAGTAGGCATATGACCCAGGCCTCGCCAATCAGAGCCTTCCATTCCCTTGTTACAGTGATCGGTGCAGGGTTGGGCATGTGGCCTAAGTCATTCCAATGAAACTGTCCCAGGGCTTTTGCAGTAACTATGAAGAAAGAGATGTTTTCTCCCTACTGGGGTCGCTGGGAGAAGGGAATATCCGCCTGGAGCTGCTGGAGCTTCTGCAGCCTCATCAAGAGCCTGTCTAAGAATAAAGTCCAGTGATGTTTTGTCTCCTGGTACAGCCAAACTGAGGCCACCTATCTTGGACTTTTCAGTCACATAAGCCAAGAGTTTCCTATTTTTGCACAACCACTCTGAGATGGGTTTCTGTCGCTTGCAACCAAAAGAGACCTAACTAATTCCGTGAGCCAGGAGCCACGTGCTGTGCTAGGTCCAGAGACGTGGTGGTGATGAAGCAGACTGTGTCTCCTTCTCAGAGTCCACTGCCCAGTAAAGACCAGCCTTCCACCTGGTAGCTGGCCTTGCCTGTGGTCTCCCCTCCAGCCTGCCCCACAAGATAGCCCTCTAGGTCCTTCCGGCCATAAAGTCCTGCCGGTTTTGGAAACTTTCTCATGCAAATCTCTCACTGACAGAGAACAAGAAGTTGAGCTCATATTCCCACAAATGCTTGACTTCAGGTTCTAAATTCTTAGTATTTCCCATGGTAGCCTAAACTTTGTATAAATTTTGTATTCTCTACCATTATGTCTTAACATTAAAAGAATGTTCTCTCCAAAAATTTTTGAGTAAAAGTAAGATAACTCTTTATCTTGTGACTTTTGGACACTAGACCCTTATTAGACATACGACTTGCACATTTTTTCTCCCATGCTGTAATTTGTCCTTTTACTCTCTTAATAGTTTCTTTGATGCAGAAAAGTTTTCAATTTTGGTGAAATCCAATTTATTTTTTTCTTTTGTTGCTTCTGTTTTTAGTGTCATATCGAAGAAACCGTTGTCAAATTCAAGGTTATGAAAATTTACCCGTTTTCTTCTAAGAATTTTATAGTATTAGTTCTTTGATTGATTTAGAGTTATTTTTTTTTGTATATGCTATGACGTAAGGGTTCAACTTCATCCTTTGCATGTGGATATCCAGTTGTCCCAGACACACTGACCTTGGGGTCAGCGTCTCCCAACTGCCCTGAGAACCTTGAAGAGAGGGCACACTCACACCATTTTAGAGAGGACAGATCTACTAAATGCCAGACCCAATTCAGGCCAGGATGGTTTGGGTCTGAGAAGATGGGGAAAGACAGACTAGGAGAAAGGAATATCATGAGTAAGACAGGACAAGAAGACAGAGCAAGGGAAATGAGAGGGGAAATAAGCTGGGGTGGTAGGAGGGCACCGAAATGAAGAGACCAGGTTAGGCAGGCTGGCTGGGGGAGAGGGGAAGCCCACCACTGACCGATGGGGGAAGGGTAAGCTAGGCCGAGCGCCAGGGAGTCTAGGGTCGGGGTGAGGCTGGGAGAGGAGACAGGAGGAGCTCTGGAGCCTAGGACTCCTCGCCCACCTGGCCTGGACAGCCCTGATGATAAGGATCCTCAGAGGGTGACAGAGGCTTTGAGTGCCTGGTTGTCTGTCCTTGTCTCCTGAAAAAAATCGGTCCCACCCCTCACCTCAAAAAAATGTCAGTGTTTTCAGGCAATAGTGCAGTATTCAGGCTCATGAATCCAGGGACCCAACTGTCAGAGTTCAGCTCCTGGACCTACCACAAACGTGTGTGATCTTGGGCAAGTCACTTAACCTCTCTGAGCCTCTGAGGCTCTGAACCCTCGGATAAACTGTCAAAGGATGAAAACTTCAGGGAGAATAAAGTGAGTCAAGTCATGCAAAGTGCTTAGACGATACCCAGCACATACTGCATGCCAAGTAGCAGTTCGTATATTGTCCTAGGAAAATCAAGGAGCAGGTACCCAAGATGTTTAATGACACTTATCTCCTAATATTTCCATCCTGAGACGTTTTACAGTGCTGGTATGTACACTTATGAGCACAAAACCCAATGAAGCTTAGGATTTGTGTCTTGGTGTTTTAACCCAGGCCTGCTCCGGGCTGGGGACAGGAGGCCAGGGCAAAGGCCACGTTATCGGTTTGACCTGAGCGTGGCCAAGCTGTGCTTGGCTTGGAGCCAGGTGTGGCAGGAAGCATTCGCTGCAGGGACTCCCCAACCCTTTGCCTCTCGGGCTGCCTCTCTGGGAGGAGCCGAGGCAGACCCTTCTCACCTGTGGCTGCGTGAAGCCTCACTGCTACCTCCAGGCTGGCATGTGACCCATTTTACAGCCCTGAAGTCATTTCTAAGGGGAGGTGACTTACTCAGGGTTTCCCATGTGTTTCTGAGGATGGAGCCCGTTCTGACCCGGGCTGTCTGCACCCTCACAGGAGGCCGAGTCTTGGTTCAGGGACCATAAGAGTCTGAGATGGCTGGTGTCAGCCTCTGCCTCCCCCTCCCCCGGCTGCAGTCATATCCGCTGTTTGGCCACGGGCGTGGGCTCTGTAGCACCTCCTTGGGGGGAAGCTGGCATTGTATTCTCAATGGTCGGTTGTGGAAAAATCACACACCGAGCTGAGTAAACAGAGAACCAGGGGATGCAGCCATGGGAACTGCTGGGTGGAGGTGGCAGTGGAGGCCATGGGAGGGAGGCTGTGGCTTGGCCCAGACTCACTTTGGAGCCAGGAATCTGCCAAGACAGATCCAGAGGACCTAGTGGGTGGCCTGAAGAGATCTGACGCTCAAGGAGTTCCCCGAGGTCACCCAGCGAGCCAGGGCCAGGGCCGAGGGCAGCACCCTGGCCTCTCAGCTCTGGCTGCCATGCTCTCTGCTCTCCCAGCCAGAGATGCCTGCAGAGAAACAGCAGGTATTTCTTTCTGAACTAAAAGGAGGTTTGCAGACAGTCCTAATCCTTCATATTCCAGACCTTGACCTTGACTGATGCCCAGAGCAAGGAGACACCAATACCCAGGGGGAACTGAGTGTAGTTCCAAGGACCACTTCGTGCTGTTTCGTTAAAGCCCTTCACAATCTCCAGGATGATGTTAGTACCTGGGAGACATCGGCACACAGAATACATGAGCCCATGGGCAGTGTGAGCACATGGGAGGTAGTCACACTCAGAAGGTGTTAAAATCAGAGATTCAGTGGGATGGATAAAACTTATGATATACTACCTGTCCTTCCTTACTAATGGCCTAGTGAAGGGGCACCTTTAAGTGGATGATGATTCACTCTGAGATTAGAACTGGGGAGAGAGGCAAGCTGTGGCTTTCCTAACTGTGCTTCCTTACATGAGGTGTGGCCACATGTCTCTGGAAGTAGCTGGAGCCTGAACCCTCCCAGAGCTTGGGGATGAGGTCGGTTTGGTCTCGGGAAGCTACCACTTCCTGTTTCTAAGAATAAGGATCTTGAAGGAAAAACATTTCCCTCAAGAGTCTTCCAGCCTCCCAGGAGGGAGATTTGTTCAAGGCCACGGGCCCTCACCTAGCCCTGCGTCATCCCATGAGGCGTTGTGTCCAGGCTGCTCCTCACTCAGCACTCACTCTGTGCCCTTGTACCTCTTCCCTGAGGTGGTCTGCACTGCTGAGTCTCCTTGGGGCCTTGGAGCCTCCTCCCCTCCCCTCCTCTCCAGGACTGTCACAGCGGTTCATACAGAGCTGAACCCCTCTTAGTGCCCCCAAGAGGAGGTCCCCAACCTGGCATACTCCCACAGCCGTGGTGGCCTCTGTGTGCCTGCTTGCTCAGCCTCCCTCCTCCTACTTCAGCACCTTGACTATCCTTTGGGGAACCACCCCGACCTCAGCTTCTGCGTTGACCTTTTCCCCCTTCCTGTACCCCACACCTTCAGAGCACATGACTCCATATAGCCAACTGGAGCATTACAAGGATTCGTTCAGGAATGAGCACAAGACCCATGTCTTGTGGGAGCCCAATATGAGACTCAAATCAGGGGTTTTTGATGAAATTGTTGGCAAAGAGAATCTCCTTCCTCTGGGGTGGACATGTAAGTGAGATGTTAGATGGAATGCTGGCAGCCATTTTACCACCACGAGGAGAGAATCCTCTTGAAAACAGAACCATCACAGAGGAAACAGCCCAGAGGTGGAGAGAAATAAATTCCTAAAGGCATAATTTGAAAACCCTTTATTTAGTCATCTCGTCCCCTGGACTTTTCAGTGAAATGAGTCAATAATTTTCCTTTTGTGCTTTAGTTCATTTACATTGGGTTTCTGTCCCTTGCAATTGAAAGAGACCTGGCTCATCCACCACGTCTAGCTCAGACTCTCTGCTGGATCCATGGAACCTTCTGGATGCCCCTTTCCTTTTCTCTGGAAGATCCCAGGAATGTGGCTGGCTTCTTGCTGGTCTCCATCACTCACTAAGACTAAGGGTCTGAGGGGACCAAGGAGGCCGGGGTAGAGGGATGAAAGCAAAGCAGGAGAGTTCTGTTGGGCGAGGGCTGGTGGAAGTGTGGGGGCCATGGCGGGGCAGGGCGTGAGGAGGCCCAAGGTGCAGCTGGGGAGGTTTTGTGAGGCCCTGAAGAAAGTGAGATTCAAGGATCTGGTAAGACCATCCTATTCATCCCTCACTGTGCTGATGAAGTGACTGAGGCCAGAGGGGCAGGGACTGCCCAAGACCCAGCAGCTGACCAGGGCTCAGTCTTCTTAGGGATTATAGGGGAGCAAGTGGGGCTCTGCCTCCCTCCCCATCCCTACCCTCACCCCCCTTCCACCTCCATACCCAATGCCAACTCTGTGGAAGGTTTCTTTTGAGCCAAAGTTTCTACCTAAAGCATTGTGAAAACACCACAGGCTTGGAAGGAAGGAGAGAGCCTTAGAGACCACCTGATCCCACCTATACATCCCCATTCCCCAGCCGCTGTGCAAAAGGGGAAACTGAGGTCCAGAGAGGGACTAGATTCTGCCAGAATTTGCAGAGCAGGTGTGGTCCCAATGCAGCATGGAGTGAGGACCCCCTGGCTTCCAGGCCTAGAGGGAAGGGCAGGAAGCGGGGGATGTGAGGGTGAGGGCCTGAGGGCAGGCCAGGGCCAGCCATCTAATCACGGGTCTGGGTATCTGTCCCTGGCTTGGGCAGGGGTCTGAATATCCTGTAACAAGTGCTCCAAGTTCCCTTGGAGAAGAAGATGCCTCAAAAAAGAAGGCAGGCCCAAGAAGGGCAGGACTTGCCAAAGCTCACACAGCAAATGGGAAGATGGGCCAAGACTCGAGCTGGTGGCCCTGCAGCTATGATTGAGGAAGCCCCAGCAACACAATCAAGGCAATGGTTGGCACGGGGCCTTCCCAGCCCCTTCCCTTCTTCCACAACTCCTGCTCTCATTCTGTCCCCCCTACCCCCCAACCGGGTCCCCAGGGAGGGACCTCTCCTGTGGAGGGGGCGTTGCATTCTGAAGGAGGAAGCCAAAGTAAGGGCTCTAATGTGGATTCACAGACATTAGCATATTGCATACCTGTCAGCTTAGGGCAAGGGCACTCCTGCCCCTGATTAGGGCCACAGCTAGAATTTGCACATGGGCCCATGGGCAGAGCTGGCGGAGCAAGGTCCATGGTGTCCAGGGCTTGACACTTTACTGTCCAACCATCAGGGTTCCATATGATGTGAATTTACTGAGATTTGAGTTGGGCCTGGGTCAGAGGAAAAGGTCCAGAGCAGACTCTGCTCAGGAGGCCAAAGGAAAACACATGCACACAGAATGGAACTGGAGCTGAAAATTGTTCAGCGTCTTCCTGGGAAGGTGGGTGATGGTAGGGGTGTGGGGGAAGAGGCTGGGAGAGGTTATATTTTCTCAGGGTAGAAAGATCAGATCAAAGCGCATAGACCACGCTGCACGGGGCTAGAGGGTTTTCTAGAAAGACAAGACAGTGTTTAGTGACGCCCAAGAGCCTAGCAGTGCACCTGTTTCCTCCCAACCCTGACAAGACTGTGTTTTATTATTCTCATCTAGTTTTTATTAGTTTAATTGGCCTGTAAGGGAACCCTCAGGCTGTATGCATTTACCTTTCTTTTATTGCCGGTCAGATTCTCTACTTCCCCCAGCAACAACTTGCTCCATGTGCACCTGGCTGGGGTGGGTTGTCCCTCTGTCACAGGCACTGGTTCAGCCAGTGCCAGATCCCAACACTGCCATACAAGAGCAAGAGTGTGTGGCTGCTGCCAATACCCTCCCCTTCCCACATGGTTCTTATTCTGTGGCTGTTCTCTTGGCATTTATGGCAGAAAATGTCATCATACAAACAGGTATTGTTTTCATTTGCCCTCATTTATCTTCTCACTGACAACATTCCCTGTTTCATCGATACTTGGATTCCTCTCATCTCCCCCGAGCCTCGCCGTTTCATCTTGGGAAAGTCCCTGGTCTCTGCGGCTTTGCGTCCCACCTGTGCAGGTGGATATGGGAGAAAGAGACTCGGCAGCCGTTTCCAGGTCAGATATCCGGGGTTGCACTGCATCGTCATTTATAGGATAAGGAACAGAGAGCCACAGCCTCCTTCCCCATAACTCCCCAAGGCAGCAATGCATCAGCCTGTGCTCTTAGCCTCCATAGCACACTGCCTCCTGTTAAAAACAAAACAAAACAAAACAATTTGGAATATTTACAATGCAGAGCTAGCCAGAAAGCCTTGGGAGCCAAGACCCCAAATAGGAATCATCTTGAATGGGCGCTGCCCTTTATCACAGTCCCAGACCCTCCCTGCTGTCACTGATATTTAATGTAAAATTCAGCCATTTCTTGAGGTGGGAAATTGTTTCACCCCATAGCCTATATGAACTCCGGGCTGGGACACTGCATGAAGTCTCAGGCAGGTCTGTTGTAGGGAACAGCGTTAGTTCGTTCATAAATTAAGACTGCAATTAATCACTGAGGTTCTAAGTGAGCTGTGTTTCTCCCTTTTCCTTTCTTTGTTCTCCCTGGGAAACCTGCAGGGGAGGGTGTCAGCCCCTCAGTCTGCTGGCTTCTGTCCAGCTGTTCCATCCAGCTGGGGTAACTCCAGCCATTCTGATTCAAACACAATGCCCAGGTTTGTTTCTTCTACCATCCCAAAGTCAGAGCACAAGGCAAAACCCGAGGATGAGTGAAATTACCCTTGAAACTCTCCAGAAAGGGGTGGAGATCTGGATGCCATCACTTGCTGGTTCCAGACCACTGTCTTTCTTGCCAGGCTTGGAGAAGTCTTGGTTTCTCCAGTGGAGCCCACACCCAAGGCCGTGTTTATACCCCAAGGTCCTGAGAGATGCTCAGGGAAGCAGACTCACCTATTTAATGGAAAGGCAAGTAGAGTCACCCACAGCATTTATACTCTTCCTTCCTCTTTCCCTCCCTGTCTACTCAGCACATTGCGATGAATGTGTAATGTGCTGTGACTTCTCTGTAAGGTCACAGCTGGCATTTATTGAGCACTTACCATGTGCTAAACATGATGCTAAGGACCTATATCACAGGGTGCATTCAGCTGAAGGGAGCAGACAACCCATCTCCCAGTTGCTTTGAACAAGTGCTTTTAAAATTATCTCTCAGTCTATGGCCATGCCACCCTGAACAAGCCCAATCCCATCTGATCTTGGAAGCTAAGCAGGGTCAGGCCTGGTTAGTACTTGGATGGGAGACCACCTAGGAAGACCAGATGCTGTAGGCATAAGCTGACAAGATCCTTGCAATCTGTGAGGTCGACCAAGGGTTGCCTCGCCTAAAACAATTTTTTAAATAAAATAAATAAAAATAAATCATCTCTCATAGCAAGAAGTCTGGACATCGGTCATCTCAGGTGTTCTGCAGCCCCCAAATCCCCCTCTGCCAACCTCCTTCCACTTGGCCATCCTCAGATTTGTTTCTTGACAAATGGATTGACTGACTCATTGGTCTGGGTTGACTGTAACACATACTGAGTAAAGGTGGATAAAGTTTGCCTGAGAAGGCTTCATAAAGGTTTTCTCTGTGAAGGTTAGAAGACCATAGTACATTTATGAAAACCTTCTGCCCTAAGTATTTTTTATGTGTACCCTAAATACCTCATATCCCGGAAACTATTATTTATATGTTATTGAGAACAAAGATGGTTTATTTTGCACGCCATTTTATCCTTGAGGATGGGCTTCACATCCTCAAGCTGGATGCCTCATGGCCACAAGAATAGCTGCTGCAGCTCCAGGTATCCTAACACTTCACAGGCAGGAAGCAGGTAAAGCAAAGGCTTCATCCTCCATATTTTATTCAGGAAGCCCCCAGCAGACTTCCCCTTAAACCTCGTTGGCCATACATGGGTCACATTGCTGTCCTCGAACTGGAAAAGAGGATAGGCATTGCTGAGATTGGCTTAAACTATTTATGATTCGTGTACTGGGCTGGGACACTTTGCTACCTAGAGCAAAATCAGAACTCTGTTAGCAGAAAGGGGGCACCTGTATGGGGTAGCCAGCTAACAATGCCACGTATTTTCTCAGGCTCACAACAGTCCACTGAAGTGGGCCTTATTTTTATTCCCTTTTTGCAAATGATGAAACTGAGACTCGGTCCTGTTTAGTAACTTTCCCAAGATCACACGACTGGTAATGATAGTGGGGGTTTAATCGCAGATCTGTCTCCTGAGAGTGTGCTCTTAATTGCCATATGCCCTTAGGTACCTGCTATCTGAGTATAACCACCCCAAGCCATGAGCCTCTTGGGGGAAGAAGGGACCACGTCTTCTCTGTCTTTGTATTTCAGCAGTGTCTTCCAATTGACAGAAGCTCAGTTGAATTGCTTTGAATACAAAATCATTCAGTTTTGATACTTGCTGTTTTATAAGATGTTTTAAAACCAAGAGTGCAAACTTGCCAACAGTATCTTTAAAAACTACACCTATCCCTTCTTGTATACTGTTTTCCATTTACCCGTGCTGGGTTCCTGAAGTCCTGGGAAGAATTCCAATGTAAATATCAATGATGGAAATCTGGGGGAAGGAGAGGAGGGTGAAAGAATAATTGAGGCCTCAAAGAGTGTTAGTTCCTCATTAACTGTGGAGCGATGGAAAATTCTTTGTTCCTGCCTATTGGCGTCTTGCCTCCAGGATCTGGGTGGGTATTGCCCTTAGCCAACTTCCTGGTCAGGTCACAGACAGTCTGATCAGAGAGAGTGTGTCTGGGGAACAGAGAGTAGAACCAGGCTGAGTCCCTGGGAGTGGATGCAAGAAAAAGATGAGCCCTGAGCATCTGTGGCCCAACAGGCCCATGCATACCCCTCTACATTCATCAGCTGACTTAGCACTCGTAATGACCTGTTTCCCATTTTACAGCTGTGAAAACTGGGGCTCAGAGAGGTGAAGTCACTTGTCCAAGGCCACACAGCAGAACTAAGATTAAAAACTAAAGCCCATGGACTTCTCAGGTGGAGTTCTTTTCCTAGTCAAGGGTGATTACTATCTCAGGGACCTTGAAGAAGGTGCTGAGGGCATGTTGAGGGCCAAGAAGGACCCCAGCCCATCCTCAGAGCTTTCACTAGACCATTTAACTCAGTGGTCATGAGCAGGGGTTTTGAGCCAGAGCCCAGTCTTGTACTATTTGGGGACCTGGACACTCTTCTTTCTGTCCTTAGCACAGTGGTTAATAGCTTGGGCTCTGGGGCCAGATGGCCTTGGTTCAAAGCCCTGCTCTCGCCAGGTACCAATTGTGTGGCCTCTACCTCATTGTGCAGCTCTATAAAGTAGGAGAATGAGAGAACCAGCTCTAAAGGCTACTTGTGAAGATTAAGCAGTGCACTCAGCCTGATGCCTGGCACTTAGCAGGCACTCAGCTCTCATTCACTTTTGCTATTTTATGCCCACAGAAAAGATAGTGCTGTGAGGTACCCGAGGCAGATTCTTCTTCAGGATACAATCCTCTCCTCCACCTCAGCAGCTGGCTTTAGGAATAAGAGACCCAGGAGGGCTTAGGCTGATTTGGGTATGCAAATAAGGTGAGGCTAACACCATGGAATTAAAGGCAAATGGAACCCAACTTGCAAATTTGGGCATTTTCATGGAGTGTGGTTTTTGAGGCCAGAGGATGAAGCCCAAGTGAAGCTCCCCACCTACCACCAACCCCCACTGTAGACGACCAGGCCAGCATACCCAGCCACTCTGAGAGGGACCATACTCACTGGTCACACAGATGCCCTTGGTCTGCTGGGCCTGGGCCGGGTCTGCCATAAGTCACGACCTCAGGGAGGGAGCCCAGAGAAATAGAGGACATGCCAAGGTCACCCAAAGAGCTGGCAAGAGGGCAGAGAGCCCCGCCTGTGCGTCTGCCCAGGGGCTGACCATGGCCCAGGTGTCAGGTGTCTTAGGCACAGTGCCCAGCTCTGCCACAGTGGGGATCTGGGTGCCTTTGCCAGCTTCCCTAACCTCTCTTGGCCCCACCTGGGGACGTGGAAGGGACCCAGAGTACTGGGACTGACCTGGCAAGAGGCAGCGCCCAGGCTCTTGGCCACAATGACAGGATATCCCCAGGGAGTTGGGCTGGCCGCCACGTAGGGAACACCAGGGCGGAGACCTGGCACTGCTGATGAGAGGCGCAAAAGGGCACCGAGGAGGGAAAGTCAGGACAGCTGGGCCCTGAGAAGGTAAAGGACAGGCCAGTGTTGTCAGGGAAACCATGACTACAGGCAGTGAGGGGCCCACAAATAGAGATCTGAGTTTTTCCTCTGTCACTAGTCCAGGAGCCAAGGGCAAGCCCGGGTCTCCTGCCACTTCATCTTGATTTGCTCCTGTGTGGGCAGTGTGAGCAAGTTCCTAGGGACCTGTGAGCTCTAGATACCATCTGCCCCACCCTCGCATCACAGAGACCCTGGGTCCGGAGGGGAGTGGGTTCTTTCTCAGATTCCCAGGAGGGCCCAGCCTTGCTCCAGGAGTTCACCAGCCCCCCTAGCCTAGCCCCAGGCCTGGGAGGCACCCTCTGGGTAAGGCTGAATCAGGGGCCAGGAATAGCTCTCCAGGCTAAGGGACTGACCAAGACAAGCCTTGCCCTCAGGTGCCCCCAAGCCAAAGGCCTTTCCCCATACCAGGAAGCAAATTCCAAGTCTCAAATTCCTTTTCAAGTTGTGCCTGAGGCTTACAAGGCTGGTCAGGTATAACAATTTAAAAGGCAAATAGGGGTTTTGTGTTTTATCTTCTTATAATCCACTGCCAGCTGAGGCGCTACAGGCAGACTGGTCAAGCATGGCCTGGAACTGGAGCCCCCTCCTTGCCAGGCAGGGCCTTTCACCTCATTGGCCAAGGTGCTGATAGGCACAGACTAGCAGAGAGACTATGCATTTGTGCCAGACACCGTGGCAGAGAAAGTAACACAGAGCTAAGAAGGAACCCAGCCTGCTGTGTGACCTGGGCAAATTCCAGCCCCTTGCTGGGCCTTAAACCCCTGTGCGTACAATGGGCGTGCTAACTCTTAATATATCCTGTGGTGAGAATGTCACAGCTCGAGAATGTGATGATACTCATTTGTTCTTTCACTTTCTAGTATTTGTATCTCCTTTCCTTTTCTACTCTTATTGCGTCGGCTAGAGCCTTGTTCATTTAACTAATATCTCTGAGAGTCTAGTAAATGCCAGACCAGGTGCTAGGCACCGAGATGCAATGATGAGTGTTACAGACACAGTTTCAGCCTCGGGAGATTCCCAGACTAGAGGGCATCTTTACAATGTGGCCTTCAGGCACTGGGCCTCCCCCATAGAGACTTTGAGATCATTCAGATGCAGCTCCTGTCCTGGAGTGACACGCAGCTGGGTGCTGCAGATGAGAATTCAGGCAAATATGGAGAAGCACACAAACACTGGGCCACTCAGGAGACACAGGTCACTGGCTCCTGAGGGGTCAAAGAGGACTTTTTGGAGCAGGCAGCATTTGAGCCTGGCTTTCAAGAGTGAGGAGGGTTTAGACAGGTAAAGATGAGAAGAACAAGTTATCCAGTACAGGACCCCGCACCGGCGAAGACAGGAAGGAAGGAAATCTTGGAGCAGAAATGGAGAAACAGGTCAAAGTGACTGAAGTATAAGGTGCTGAGGGGCCAGGGGCACCAGATAAGGCTGTCAAGCTGAGGAGTTGATTTTAAAGATCATAGGGAGCTGCAGAAGGCAGCATGAAAATAGCAGCTGGTTGCTTTAGGAAGAGGAATCTGGTAGCAGCAGCAAGAAGAGGCAGGCCTAGAAGGAGGAGGCACACCCTCACATGATCCGCTCCCCCCTTCCTGAGGTCGAGAGGGTGTCTCTGTCCACCATTGGTAGGGAGAGGACAACTTCCTCTCTTCAGCCTGGCCGGGGAGATAAGGGGGCAAGAACAGGAAGTTGCTTCAAGGAGCTGAGGAGCGAGAAGCCTGGACCAAGGCCCCCACCCCCACCCTGTGCAGGACATTCTTGTAGAGGTGGATGCAAGGGGTAGGAGGCCAGGCCCCTCAGGCGAAAATGCAATGGTCCAGGTATCCTGGGCTAGTGGAGAGGTCCTGGGTGCCTGCTCTGTCCTGCTGCTGACAAAGTCTCTACTTCCCCAGGTCCCTAAAGGCCAGTGTGCTCCCTTCCCAGGAAGAGGCCCTGGAGTTTTCCTGCATTAATTCAGTCACTGAAACACCCTCTCTGACACCTCCTGGGAACCGAGGTGAGTGGGGCCAGGTGCGT
This sequence comes from Pteropus medius, assembly GCF_902729225.1. Classification (NCBI taxonomy): domain Eukaryota; kingdom Metazoa; phylum Chordata; class Mammalia; order Chiroptera; family Pteropodidae; genus Pteropus; species Pteropus medius. The sequence continues at coordinate 17,028,102 of NW_024349799.1, read as the reverse complement.
GCCCTCAAGGGGGTCTACAGACAGGGGAGCAGGCAGACAATGAACACCAGGGTACTGTGAGCTTGGAGGGTTCATGAAGGCTATGGGAGCCCTGTTGGCTTTAAGGGTGAGGGGTGGCTTCCGGGACTAAAGGAGTAGTAGGAATGAGCACTGAAAGAGTGGTGTTCTAAATAGAGGTGACAGCATGAGCGAAGATCTTCCCATTGTGTGCAGGGAACTAGATGTGGCCCTAATGTGGCAACATGGAGGAAGGAAGTGGTGAGGATGAATGGTGGGCAGAGGAAGCTGGATGCCCCCTGAGGGCAGGGCTGAGGGGAGGTGAGAGGGTGTGGATCCCCATCTTAGAGGACAGGGAAAGGCTAGGGGCACAGGGTTGGTGGGTGGCTCCAGGCCAGGTGGGGCCCTGGATCCAAGAGGGTTGGTGGGATGTATCAGGGATTTGAACAGTGGTTCCCAAGCCTAAACGATTGAAATAGAAGAACTTGGGGTTGGGGGCAGGTAGAGGTAGCACATATGAGGGTCTCCCACCCTGAACAGCTGGGAGCCAGTCTTCTCTGCCCCCTTTCCAGAGGCAGGCTGTCAAAATGAGTGGGGATGGGGGCTAAGACAATGGACAGCAGGGTGTTAGGGAGCCTGGGACACCTGCCCTCTGGGCCCCCATGAACCTGGGGAAGAGGAAGGGAGATCCTCAAGTCTCCAGGGCCATTTGCATTTTGAGTCAAACCCATTTACAAATCAAAGTGGGGTGATTAGAGGGCAACTCTGTCTTCTCTAAGGATGGCCACTGGCTCAGCCACTCCCACGGCCTGCACTGACCTGACAGACAGGGAGACTGAGGCGCAGAGATGGGTAGGCACTTCTAAGGCCTCAAGGCCAAGTCGACTTTCCCCTGGCTGTTCCTTCAGCCCGGAACACCTTTCCCTCCCCTGTTCCTTCAGATTTCAGCAGAAGTGTCGCTTCTTGATCTCCCTGACTGGAAGAAATCCCCGCTTTCTGTCATGTTCTCAAAGCACCACTGGCCACCCTGCAGTCTGTTTCTAAGGGTGGTTACTTGGGATCGGTGACCTGCTCTATTCCCGGGTATGAGCTCAGGGAGAACAAGGACCATCTCTCCAGGGCCCAGCACTGTGTCTGGCGCATTCTGGGTCCTCGATAAGTATTTGAGAAGGAAAGAAAGAAGGAAGGGAGAGGAGAGAGGAAAGGAGTGGAGGGAGGGAGTGGAGAGCATGAAGAAGAAGCGAAGGAAGGAAGGAAGAAGGAAGGAAGGGAAGGAAGGAAGGAAGGAAGGAAGGAAGAGAAGGAGGCTGGAGGAGGGAGGAAGTAAGCTGTGACAACAACAGGGTCAGAACCCAGTCCTCCTGTTTCCAACCCTCCCAAACTCTGGCCTGGCACTTGTCCCCTGAACTATTGCCCTAGGGTGGGGGTGGAGCCCCATGAGGCCAGGCTGTCCTAAGTTCACTCCCTGGCCTTGGAGGAGACCTCCCTGGCCCTGGCCCAGCAGAGGCATCCCAGCAGCTGAACACTGCGGAAAGCCATCAGCACATGGACAGGATGCCTGGCCTGGGAGTTCCAGCTGAAGCTCTTCCTTGGCCTTCTTGGCTCCTCATCCCTGTTTGAGTCCCATCCTCTTTCTGGGCCTCAGTTTCCTCTTGTGCACAATGGGGATGTAGGCCTTGATCCGTGTGGCTTCGTTGAGAGCCAGTCAACAGTGCACAGTTAAGAGCATTGAATACACAGAGTTGGGGTAGCCAAGGAAATGAGTTTGCAAAGTGAAGAGAAACTCTAGGGAGAGGAGCTGGAAGAGCGGTCTAGGCCAGGAGAACAGCATAAACAAAGGGGTGAAGCTAGAATGCTCAAGGCCAATTTGGGGAATTTCGAGACCAATTTTGCCTGCACATGAGTAGGAGCCAACTAGTAAAGGGCTGTGATTGCTGGATTGGAGAGTTTGGACTTTATGCTGCTGATAATAGGGAGCTAAGGAAGGTTCTTGAGCAGAGGGGTGAAGTAAAGAAAGCACCAACTCAGTCAGGCAATCTTGATATATAGAGGTAAGTCTGGAGGCAGGGAGGCCCTGGAGGAGGCTGTAGGAAAGTCCAGCTAAAGAGAGAAGGTGGGGCCTGAGCTCAAGCAGTTACATTAAGGGGGAGGCTGGGGTAATGGAGCATACAGAAGAACACCCTTCTGCACCCAGTCAAAGCCCCGTTGATCTCGTACTTTCGGAGGGACTCCCAGACGGGCAGGCTGGTGGGGTCTTTGGGAGCCTGGGCTCTGGGGTCAGACGAGCCCAGGTTCGAATCCCAGCTGAGAGCCCTTGGGCAAGTTTCCTAGGCTCTTGGAAACTCAGAAAACTCTTTTTCCCCACAAAATGAGAACAAGGCTGGCTACATAATTTGCAGGCCCGAGGGCAAAATAAAAATGTGGAGTCCCTGTCAACAAAAAGGGGAAAAAGTGCCATTAAAGGTACTAAAATACGAAGACTTTTCCTTTCTTCTTCAGTCTCATCTTTACTGGTCATGATTTTTTTTTTTAATTGCTATTTAATCTAAGAAAAGAAAAATTCAAAATTTAAATTATTAACGTGAATTTTACCAGTCGTTTTTGTTTTGTACAACATCCATTTTACATGCAAAATGAGAGCACTTCACTCATCTGTGTAGTCACTAAAATTATGCAAGTCGTATTTCATAGCTCACGCGCGCGTATTTAGTTTTCACCAGAACAGTGGAAGTGCTGCATGCACAACACTTACCAACCTGTTCTTATTTCACTTCTTGACATGCACACATCCTACCCCCACTCTCTACTGATGAGTCAGGAAAAGGAGCTGTGGGTTGCCCTATCTTTCCCTTTCCTTCTGGGGCATCATTTTTTAATATAAGTGGTTGGCAAATGTAGGGAATAAGAAAGGTATGGAAGGGTTCCATGATCCCTTGTGTTTCTTAGAACACGCTGCCTTCTTTCTGCATTTGAAGCAAGTTTTGGTACGAAGGAAAGCGTGGCCTCTCGGGGCTGTCAGCACCCCCACTTACTCAGCTTACACATTTTCCCTTATACCGATTTGAGTCTCATTGAACTCCCACACATCATGAGTCCACCAGAATTCTGTGCTCATGGAGCATCACAAATGCTCTGTTTGAATGGGACAGCATATTATGCATGTCCTCCCTGCTCACACATATGCTTCATTGACTTCACCTACGAAGACCAAGTTCAGAGAGAAAATTGTTAAGAATTTCAAGACAGTGATAGCAGTGCATTAAACCAAACACAGGGCCTTTCTGACCCCCGGGCCCAGTGCGATGGCACAGTTTGCATGCCCATGAAGCTGACTCTGCTAGAACTTATCCCAGCATTGTTCTGAGGATTCAGTGAAATGATGTACGACAAGAACTTAGCCCTGGGCCTAGCACATGGTGAGTGCTCAGCTTAGGTGGCCTGAGGCCAGTCAGGGTGCTAGGGCATGGCACTAGTGCCAACCAAGGAGGCTCTAGGACAAGGTCCACAGCAGGGACTTCTGGGAAACCTTCCTCTCTTGGCCCCATGTTCTCCACCCACTTCGCCGGCAGCTTCTTCTCAATCTCCACGGTAAGTCTCTTTCTCATTCTCATAATAATAATACCAGAAACCATTTATTGAACACGTACTACTTCTAGACACTTTGCTTTACCAACATTCATCAGTTAGTTCTCACAACAGCTCTTTAAGGGTCAACTCTTTCATTTTCACATGGTGGAGACCCAACTGAAAAGGGAATTTACTGACTCACATAACTGAAAAAACTAGGAATGGATCTATATCAGATAGGTGTCATCAGAAATCTGCCTTTCTCCATCTCTGCTTCTCTTTGTGGTAGCTTCGTTGGCAACCAAATTCTACCCTCATGGTGGCAAGATGGCTGCCAGCAGCTCCAAGCTTACATTACACCAGCTTCACCACCACTTTAGGGATAGAATGAAAATATTTTCCCCAACATTCTAACAAAGATCCAAGTTGATGGCTCTGATTGGCTGACTTCTGGTCACATGCTCATCTTGAACCAATTAATCTCTATAACCGAGGAGTTGTAGGCCCATTATTTGGTAGGAAAGAGTCATGAGCTCACTCCTGTATCTAGGAGATGGGATCAGTTCTATGGGAATAATAAGGATTGAAGGAAGGGCATGGAAGAAAAGAAAACCAAGCAAGGAGGACCAATGCTGGATGTGCAACCTGCTTCATCAACTCTGGGAGAGAACTGTTATTATCTCTACATACGGCTAAGACTACCTGTTCACCAGATCTGTTTTCTTTTTGAGCACAGCTAGACTACATTTCCCAGCTACTTTTGCAGTTAGACGTGGCCATGTGACTAAATTCTAACTAATGGAATTTGAGAATAAATGATGTCACCACCTCCTGGTTCATATACTGATTGCTATCCTCCATGCTCTTTCTCCTTCCACGGGTTTGATACATACGAGTATGGTGAACTTGGAGCCATGTTGAAGATGGCAGAGCCATAAAACAAGGAGCCTGGTCTCAGTACCACCACTCCACCAAGCAGAACATCTGCTTTAGACTTTTCATGACTGAGAAATAAATTTCTATGATGCTTAAGTCCCTACGCATTTTTGGGTGACCTTGTTATAGCAGTTGGCTTACCCTAACTAATAATTACAGATGAGCAAGGTGAGACTCAGAGGGCTGACATGACTTGCCCAATGCCACACAACCTATAAGAGGCCAAGGTCAGATTTAAAGTTAGGTCTATGTGCCTCTTTCCAGGAAGAACCCTTTGGCTGCAAAAGACAGAAAGCTGTTTGAACTGTAAAAAAGGCAGATCTATGGGAAGGGCACAAAATTGTACCCTGTGGAATCTGAGGGAGACAAAGGTGGGAGTATAGTGAGGCTCTTGAGGAACTTGGGAGTCATTGTCTCTGTCTCTGTCGCTGCCTCTCTCTCTGGCACCATGTGGTATCTTGTCCCAATTTCTTGTTTCACGTGGACTTGATTTTCCTCTCTGCTCTCCCACTGCTGTACTTCAGATAACTCTGGTGCTCTAACTCTGGCCTAAGCACCCAAGGCCCTGGATATAATCTCTGGCTTAATGTTTAAACTCTCAAGGGAGAGTTTGATTGGCTCAGCTCACCTGCCTATAACTGAACAACTCCTGGGCCAGGGCCCTCCCCTGTCCACTCAGATTGGGCCAGGGATTCCATGGGTAGCTCAAGCTGCCTCCCAGCTTTCCCTCTTCAGCCTCAAACACACAGTTACCCTTAGACGCCTCTACCTGGAACCCTCTAGGCACCTCACATTCCACTTGGTCCCATACGCACTCCTTGACTCCTCTCCCCCCCTCAACTTGTTGCTCCCCACCTCATGGCGTACCCATCACCCACTTAGCTCCTGAAACCAGAAACTCGGGAGTTAGCTGTGACTCTTCACTTTCTCTCATCCCTGTATCTAAAACATTACCAGGTCCTGTCCATTGCAGCTCCACTCTTCCTTGGTCCAGATCTCCTCATTTTTCTTCAGAATGTTCATAGGGCCCATTCCACTTCTGTTCTCCCCTTCAATTCTTTCCTTACACCTGTTTCCATTTGGAAGCTTTTCTAGAAAGCAAATCTGACCCCATGTCTTCATTGCTTAAAAAGCCTTCAGTACAAAATCCAGGCTGTTATTGGGCAATCAAGTTTCTGAGTGTCCTAGCTCTGCCTCTCCTATCTATCCTCCTGATTCTTGTGCTCATGCTCCTTATGATCCAGCCATGCTGAGAGATTGAATTTCTGTCCCTGGCACACAACTGAGGTTTCCCAGCTCAGGCTGTTTTTTCTACCTGTAACACCCTCTTCTTCATGTGTCTAAATCTTTCCAGGGAAGATGTACCTTTCCCCGCAATGCTCCATTCTGGCCTCCTCCAGTAAGGTGGGTAGGCATGCCCTATGCCGGAAAGATGGTAAGTTCTGCCACCATCTGTCCTGTGGGGAAGTTAGAGAGAGCTGGGACTGAGTACCAGGCCAGGAACTCTCAGTACATGGCAGGTGGGAGGTGGGGAGGATAGACCTTCCCTTCGGACAGCATGCCTGTGACTCTGTCATCCTGGCTACCAGCTGTTTGCCCAGGTACAGATAGAGGGCATAATGGGGGGTATACCAGCAATTGGACAGGCAGTTGGAATGTGAAATGACTGTGTGTGATTCTGAAGGAGCTTGGAGGGACACCCAGAAGACATCATGGTGGTAGCCAAGCAGGTGGGCATGCTGACAGGTGTGTGAGCCTGCCAGTTGGGGGCCATAGTTGCTGACAGCTATTCACCCTGCCTGTGGTGGTTTGGAGGCCGAGTGGGGTGGGGTGGGCTAGAAAAAGGGAACATAGGCCAGCCTGCCAGAGCAAACAGACAGAACTTCTGGCCTCTTCTAGCAAATACCAACTGACAGCTGAGGGTAGGATGGGGTGGGAGAGGCTTAGGGTTAAGGTCCCTGGGGCTGGCAAAGGGGAATCGGAGCCCAGAATGTGTATGTAGGGAAGGAGTAGAGGGGTTCCCAGCTGCTTGAATGCCGAGGGTCTCATGTATCTGGAAGAGAGGTCTCTAGTAGGGAGCTGTCCGGCTCTGTCCCCACCTAGCCTTGGCTAACATTTTTCCTGGCAACTTAGGAATACAGGTGGGGCCATCTTTATGGACCGTAGTGATGGGAGAAGAAAGAGACAAGGTGGAAATACCAGAGATTTTAGACTTGAGATCTAAAATGTCAGGCTGGAAGGAGCCACAGCCAGAAAACCAGCATTCCCCTACCTCTACAGCCACAGGCTGAGGTCCTGGGAGTCAGTCTAGATCACCCACTGAAGGCAGCCAAAGGCTGGACCATTTGGTCCATCCAAGTCCTCTCTGAGTGTCTCTGTGCTCAAGGAGGCATACCAAACAGGACACAGAGGAAGAGCACTACGGCCCTGGAAGGAAGAGGTCAGGATCTGGGGGTACATATGGTCTGAGCAGGGGTAAGCAGCAAGGGGCTAGGCTCGATCCTGGAATTTATGGCCCTATGCAGCCAAGGTGGATCGCAAAGTCTGAAGCTCTGGACAGCAGAGGCCAGTTTGATGGGGTGAGACCTGCTGGGTCTCTCAAGCTGGAGAGGGTGCCAAGCCAATTGTTTTCTTTGCTCCTCCTGTTGGCCCGGTGACAGGGTACTGCCTTTCCACAGCTTGCTTCCCTGACCTGCAGCCCCTTCTGTCACCCCCGGGGCAGTTGGAGCTCAGGGAACACTGGCAGGAGTGTTCCTCTGCCCTCTCCTCCTTGGGCCAGGGCCACTGTCCCTGGGGGCCCTGGCCAGAGGCCTCCACCCTATCCCTCAGGCCTCTCTGGGGAGCCCCACCCCCACCCTGGCAGTTATATTTCCTGCTGGGGTGAGGGCGTATGTCTAAGGTAACAAGACTGGTTTACTTTTTATATACTGGTTCATTGTTAGAGATTCTGCTTGTTTGAGGAATAACCACTAAGCGCTGGACATTTGGAAAAGAATGAAGAAAGTACAAACATCAAAAGAAGAAAACAGCAGGTAATCTTTTCCGGAGGAGACATGCTTATTCACAGGCTTCTGGGTTCCCTGTCACCCAGGGTCTACAGAATTCGAGTTGGGGGTAAGAAGCCCCTCTGTGGACACCTCCGTTTTGCAACTTCCCAGAATCCCTGAAGGGCTCAAAAGAAGGTAGCTCTGAGACCCGTGCTCCTCAGCCCGCCCAGGCTCTTGGTCCCTGGGGGGCGCCCCGAGCTCTGATGACAGGGGCCAAGGCACAGGAACTCGGCTCCTCCAAGCTCGGTGCGCCGCTCGCCAGCGGCCTCAATTCTCTTTTCTGCAGAATGGGCGGGTGGTCGGGCCTGTGCGCCCCAGGGCGCTGCCGGGGCGGGGCGGCGGGCTCCGAGGGCGGCCGGAAGGGGTGTGAGTGCGGGGGCGGGCCCCGCGCCGCCCCGCCCCGGGGAGGGAGCCTGGGGCGCAGCATCCTGGCGCGAGCTTTGGCCGCCGCTGCCACTGCCGTCGGGGAGGGTCCCAGCGCAGACATGGCCTTGAGCGGCACCCGCCCGGGCCCGAGCGCCCCGCGCCACGCGCAGTAGCCCGGCGAAGAGGCGGCCTCGACGGTGCCGACGGCGCAGACTGCCAGGCGGGCGGCGGCATGGAGGCGGCGCACCTGCTCCCGGCCGCCGACGTGCTGCGCCGCTTCTCGGTGACGGCCGAGGGCGGCCTGAGCCCGGCGCAGGTGACCAGCGCGCGGGAGCGCTACGGCCCCAACGGTGAGAGGGCGGGCCGGGCCGGGCCGGGGCAGCGGGGCCGCGCGCGCCGCAGTGTTTCCCCCCAGGCCCGCGGCCGCGGAGCGGTCCTCCTCCCACCTCCCGCCTCCACCCCCAGCTCTCGGCCTCCGCGAGCAGGCAGGAAGCGAGGGCTCCGGAAACCTCTGCAGATGATCTTGGGGCACCCGGCGGGGCTGCGAGGCCACCTTCGCAGGGGGTGGGTGGGTTCCGGGTTCGGAGACCCGACGCCTGGCTCCGGCTCCCCGTTCCCCTTCCTGCAGGCCGGAGGACCTGCCTTTCCATGCTTCCCACTTCCATCCCGGCCCCATCCGCTCCTTCAAGCTTTAGCTCATCGGCGGTCAGCACTGGATCCCCGCGCTTCACTACGGCCCGCCGGCACCGTGCAGGTGCACATACTGAGATCAGCTGGCGATGGACTAGCCAGGGACTCTGAGGCCAGCTTCTCAGCTGGCCCCTAGGGTCTTCCCTGAGGGCTCAATAAAACGCCCAGAAGGTGCAGCTTGTCAGCTGGTAGCTTTGGTGCCCCCACCCCCACCCCCAGGTCTTCCTCTTTCTGTAACCCCAGGCGGATGTGGCTGGCAGAGGTCGGTGGGGGCTTTGAACTGCTGAGGCGGGAGACCCACCTCCCTGGGGGTAGCAGATTCAAGGCCCCACTCAGGGAGTTGCCTGGGGAGGCCTTTCCCTCCTGGGTGACCCAGAGCGGTGCCTGCCCATCTCTGGGCAAGGGGGAAGCCTTCACGCTGTTGCTATATGGGTGGGAGAGGTATTTCTTCCTCATCTTCAAAGGAGTGTGGGATTCTCCATCTGCTGAAAGGCACAGCAAGTGCCAGGTACTGTCCAGATGTCTCCCTGGCACATTTGGAGGCCCTGTGAGAGTGGAAGGTGTAAAGGTCCTCTCCCCAAGTCGCTTCCAGGCAAGACTTGCCATCCTCTTCCTCCACCCCCAGAATGTTAGGAGTCCACAGAGAAATGTCCCCTCTATCCCAAGCAGCCTGGACTTGCGTCCTTTCAGGACTTGAGGCCTCACCCTTTCAGGATTCCCAGACACCAGAAGGGAAGGTGCTCTGGCCTGAAAATTATGAAAAGCTGTCAGAAAGGGAGCTTTGGGTTTGTATTGGTTTATAAAAACCACCTCTTATATAAATATTATCTTTCTGGAGCAGAAATCCTTTTTCAAAAAAATTAGTTGCTATATTTAGTTGTGCTGTGGGAGGAACTAGGGAGATAAATATTATTTAATATCCCTCATTTAGTGACTTGGCAGAGAGGGTGTCGTTGATGCAGGAGAGCAGGGCAGCAGGTCTGTCCCTGACCCCAATCTGGGAGTGCACAACCTTTTCTGTGCTGCTACGGCCTCCAGCTTGGGAGTCCCGATTCCCAGGAAAAATGGAGATCCAGCTCTTGGTTCTGCCTCCAGAATCACACAGATTCTGCCCTGGCCAACACCCCTCTTCTTTCTAGCCCTCACATCTGCACCAGTCCAGCAGAAGAGGGGCTGACTGAAGGAGGGAGCCCCTAGTTCTCCCCATGCTGTTTTATCTGGGTGAGGGGATTTGCAGGTGTCCTGGCCACTGAGCATCTGTGTGAGGTGATAGATAAGGATGTTGATGTGTGTAGGTCCACAAAGGGGTAGATGTGCATTGTGGGCAAGAGGTGCATTGGGGAGGCATCAGGGGATGTGCATTAGAAAATTTTGGGGGGCCAATGATAGGCTCCCCTGGTTCTTCTGTGCTTTGATAGTAGTAATAATAAAAGCTAATATTCAGTGCCAGGCACTGTTCTTAGCACTTCTCATCTCTTATTTCTTCTCCAAAACAACTCTATGAAAACAACTATTGTCACCTCCATTTTACAGAGGAGGCAAACCAAGGCACCAGGAGGTAAGACGACTTGATCAAGGTCACACGGCAAGTGATAGAGCTAATTCTGGTTGCCTGCCCCTCACTGGGCTTCGCTTTCCCTGTCTGTTCAAGGGGATCGCAGGTTCTACAGGCTCTGGGATCCTGATGTTGGTGGCTGTACTAGGAGCTGGGGTCAGCTAGACAAGAGCTATTCCAGCTTTGGCTTCAGCCCCTGCAGGGCCCTAGAGGGCTCCTCCCTTGGGTCCCTGATGGCTTTTACGTAGGAAGCATTTACTTAGGAAGCTCTGGAAGTGGTCAGGTGAGGAGAGGGGAGCCAGCTGCCCCTTCCTGCTCCATGCTCTCACCACCCGGCCCCAGCCTGAGGAGGAGGTATGGTGTCCTCTAGTCTCAACCGGCACAGCCTTTAGGATAGGGCTGACTGGGTTTTGAACTCTAGCTCTGCCCCTTCAGAACTATGCGATTCTGGACAAGTCACTCTGCCCTTCTATGCCTCACTTTCTTCATCATAAGTGAGGCTACAGCAGGACCCATGTCATAGTATTGTTTGTGAGTGTTTGAGTACACCAAACCGTCCCTTCTTGTACCAGAAGAGGCTGGGCCTGGCTCCAGGCCAGAAGCTGGGTGGTGGGGTGGGTGGGATCTGCAGGTGGAGGGGAACACCCCAGGGACCAGTGTCCCCTCTACCCCAGGAGTCTATGCACCTGCAAGGTCGTTAGCACTGGAAACCACAAGGAAGTCATTTGCTTAAGTCCTGAAGTTTGCAAATTCTGCCAGCTGGAGGGAGGAAGGGAAGCAGGGCCTGGGGATCCCACCCTCCCACCTTCTCATCCTCCTCCCTTCTCAGAGCTGGGGGAGGGGGCCTCAGCAGTGCTGTCAGTGAATAAAGTATGCCAGCCAGCCAGGAGTCCCCCATACACACAAAACACCACCTGTCCCAAACAAGGCTCTAGAGATGTGTTTTCTGAGGCCCAAACAGGGCCCTGAGTGCTTCTTCGGGAGGCTTTCTACATCCTCTCAATTTACTTTTTCAAATAAAAATGTGCACGCAGTACAACATTCAAAGGGTACAAAAAGTATACAGTAAAGTCTCCCCAGCCCTGTCCCCACCCACTTACTCCTAGTGTCCCCATTTCTTGCATCTCTTTCTGAAGATAGTCTGCACACATACCCATCTGGATCTGTGATCTATGATCTTTTTTACACGAAAGGGAGCGGATCGTGTGTGCTGTTTTGCCCCTGCTTCTCACGTGACAATCACTCTTGGAGACGGTGCAATGTGGAACATCTTTGGGCTTCCTAGTGGCTTCAGAGGGTTTCATCATGTGGCTGTCCCAGCGTTTCTTCATCCTGGCTTTTGATGGGCACTTGGGTTGTTTGCAGCCTCTGCTATCACATGTTATGAGGCATATCCTTGTCCCCACATCATTTCACACACATCATTTCATATCACCAAAAAATAAATTCCTAGGAGTAGAATTGCTGGATCAAAGGGCATGTGTATTTTAACTTTTGAAAGCTGTTGCTAAATTGTTCTCCATATAGTTTCACCAGCTGACCTGCCTGTTTCCCACCACCTCACCAACGCAGTAGGTTATTGGATGTTTTGATATGTGCCAATCTGATAAAAAAAAAAGTGTCCTCTCAGGTTTTACTTTGCATTTCTCTGACATTACAAGTGTGGTTAGGCATTTTTTCATATATTTAGGAGTCATTTGATTTCCTTGTGTCCGTGAACAGGCTTCCCATCACCTTTGCTGGACATGAGCCGAGGCAGGAGGAAGGACTGGGTTGGGCATGTCCCTCCAAGTGGGCCAATATCCAAGGGCCCAGAGAACCCAGTAATGTGGGAGTCAGGAGAGATCCTAGGAGGTTTCTGGGGGTGGTCTCTTTTCAGAGGAGTTGACGGGGGCGGGGCGTGGGGGGAATGTGATGGGCTGCCTGCCTTCCTGGACCTCTCACTGCCCATCTATGCAGTGGGTGTGATGGCCTCAGGGCTGCCACATGGGAGGGATGGTCCAGATTTAGATTCCACTAGCAGTATCAGCTTTAGCACAGGCCCCATGTGGCCGCTCAACTCTTTAGAAGCCCACAGAAATCAGGCCAAGAGGAGTCAGGCCAGTCAGGATGGAGGGGGGAGTGAGATCTGAGTGGCTGACTATCTGGGTGGCCTGCAGCAGACTTGCCCCTCTGTGGCCTCGGTGTCCTCAGTAGAGCAGAGATGGGGTCCTGAGCCCCCTCAGGGCCTTGAGGATGTGAAATGACCCTGTGTCTGAGGGGATGTGACTTGCCTGCAGGAATTTGGAAGCTTCAGGTCTTTCAGGCTTCACTCTGGTTTTCAGGACCTTGTTGGGCAGACTTAGTGCTCCTCCCAGAGACAGCATCAGGCCTCTTTCTTCAGAACTCCCCATCCCCTTGCACCAGGAGCTCCCTCAGGCAGGACCAGGTCTGCCCAAAGCACAGTCAGCACACACATGCTGAGCAAAGCCTTCACCAAGGTTTTTAGTGCCAGACCATCCAGGCAGGCTGTGGGCCCTGCAGAGTGAGAAGCGCTTCCCAAGGCCCCCTGCAGCGCCGAGCCGGGTTGTCCACTCTAGGTGGGTCCTGGAGACCTGAGCCGGGCCAGGTGGGCTGGGTGGGTCTGCCCAGCCTGGGCCTCTCCCTTAGTCTGCAAGTGACAATTTAATTGCTCTGTAAATTTACCTTTGAGGAAGACCTTGGTAAGCACTTGCCTCTCCTGGCTGGAACTGACATTTAGAAGGCGAAATAACATGTTGTGAGAAGGAAGGAGTCAAGAGCGGGGAATTAGGGGAGCAGGTGGTGCTTGGGGCCCTGGGGGCAGCCCTGACCCTGTACCCTCCTTCTCTTGGCCTCTAGGCTATGGGCCTAGGGCCCTGGCCTGAATTGTGGGGCAACTGAGTAAACAATTCTGAGAAACTCTGTGTGGATTCAGGGTGACTCAGCCCCTCCCCGCCATCAGGTGGGGCAGCTCCCATACTGATGACTGGTGAGAGAAAGGGAGGGGGCTTTTACAGGAAGTCTTCTTGGGAGGCTGGGGTTTAGATGAAGAGATGGGGAAGGGTACCCTGCACAGAAGGAATGGCCCAAGCAAAATCTGGGAGGGGGAAAAGCGTTAGCAAAACCAGAGGAGCTGGTGGCAGTCCTGAGGTGTCTTGCTTGGCTGGCAGATGGATAGACGTATGTCTGTGATTCCAGAAGAGCAGGCTGGGGCAGATCCAGGAAGGCCTTGAAAGCCATGCTAAGGTTGGTCTTTATTCTGCAGGCCAAGGAGAGCCACTGAGAGTCTGTGAGCCTAGCAGTGGCAGGGTCATTCATTCATTCGTAGATTTTTATTGAGCACCTACTGTGTACCAGGCATTGTTCCAGGTGCTGGGGACATTGCACTTAACAAAGTCCTACTGTCGTTGAGCTTATGTTCTGATAACTATTAGTACACTAATGTTTATAGAGCATTTACTATATGCTGTGCATATTCTGCGTTTTATGTATAGCATGTCATTTAATCTTCACACTAACCTTATGAGGTAGCCGCTGTGATTCTCCCCATTATGCAGATAGGGAAACTGAGGCACAAAGGGAGTGGTCACAGAACTACCAAGTGATAGAACAGGATTTGAACTCAGGTCTTCTGAACTAGACTCCTTGCTCTAGGCCATGAAGCTTCTCTGATCACATCCCCTTTTGCCCCAAAGGATGCACAGGCTAACTCCCAGGCCCCACTAGGCCAGCCCTACATCAGGCACCTGTGGGCATGGGCCAGCTCAGTCTGGCAACAGTGACCCAGAGCAGGGGTTGGCTGGGAGAGGCCATTGTGTGGGAGGGCCAGAGGTCTACTATTCCAGAGCAGTGTGTGTTGCATGGGAGGGAGCAGCACTTCCTATTACTGCCTTTGCCTGTGCAACTCGTGGACAGCACCAAGACATGGGCAGGGCGGGGCATTCTCCCCATTGAATAAATGGGCATCAGGCACTACCGAGGGCTCAATGCCGCCATTTCGAGAGGATCTGGCTTAGCACCCCCACATGAAGCCTGACAAGGCTGGAACAAGGGGGAACCAGGCATCTTGCAGGGTGCCTAGAGAGGGACTGAGAGGGTGCTCTCCTAGCCTCTAGGCTCCCTCTGTGGCCCTGGGACTCAGTCATGTGAGAGGAGATTGGGTCGTTCTGGGTTTTGGCAGGATTGGAGTTTGAAGCAGACCAGGCCTGAGCAGAGACTAGTAACCCCAAAATGTCCCCTGTGAGGACAGTAGAGCCTTTGAACAGGGATGATTTTGGTTGGTGGCTTTGGTGCCACAATAGAGGGATGAGCCAGTTGATGGGATGAGGGTATCCAGCCCAACAATCAGACATGGGACACCAAGTTATTTTCAGGTGTCCTGGGCTGGGGGAGGAAAAGAGACTGGGGTGAGAAGGCAGGACAGTCTAGGAGTTAGTGCAGGAGGTCCTGAGCAGGGGCTTGAGAGCCAGACTGCCTGAGCTCAAAACACGTCCTATCACTTTCACTTCCCAGCTGTGTGACCATGAACTAGTCACCCAACCTCTCTGGACTTCAGTTGTCTACTCTATAAAACGGGAATAAGAATTGTATCTTCCTTCTCAGGTTGTTTGCAAATTGCAAGAGAGTAATGCACATGAGGAGTCAGCATAGCGTCTGGCACACTCAACACTAATCGTTCTGCTGTAATTCTATTTTAGAATGTCTTACGTGCTCAGGATACAACACCTTCCCTTTTATCTTGGGAAATAACAGAGGTAAAGTACCTGGCACACTGCTTGGTACATAATAGGTGCTCAGTAAATATTATTAATATTAATGATAATCCCCACAGTAGCCTTTCAGGGTGAGGGTGGCTACTTCATCTTCCAAATGAGGCTCAGAGCCCCACAGGGAGACAGCTGCTCAGATGAGACCGGAAGCACATGCATATGCATGTGCAGGATGGGCAGGGCATCTGCTGTGACCTCATGGCTGGCTGAGCCTCCCCTGGGGACAGTGGTGGGGGTGGAAGAGGAGCCCTATTGTAGAAGCCATGTCTGGGGAGAAGGTTGTATCAGTCAGAATCAACTAGGTTATGCTGCAGTAACAACTCCCGGATCTCAATGGCTTAAAACAATAGAGGTAATTTCTCTCTCACACTATATATATGTATGTCAGTGGCAGGTCATCTGAGGGCTCTGTGTCTCCCAAACTCTGTGACTCAGGTTCACAGAGCGGACACCTTCTCACAGGTTACCGTAGCAGAGGGACAAAGAGCTCCAGACCTGCACTGTCCAAAACAGCAGCCACCAACCTCATGGAGCTATTTAAATTTAAATGAATAAAAATTAAATAAAATTTAAAATTTAGCTACTTGGTCACACTAGTCACATGCCCAGTGCTCAGAAGCTACATGTGGCTAGTCGTTCCTGTATCGGACAGTGCATCTCTAGAACACTTCCATCATCACAGAAAGGTCTATTGGATGACACCCTCTGGTGAGTCTCCCACCAGCAGTTCAGTGCCCCAGCCGGAACTAATGCATGTCCTTTTCACAACTCACATAGGGGCTGGGAAAGGGAGTCCTACTATGTGCCCACAGGTGGCGAGAATCAGAAGTACAGTAAGTTCTTACTTAATGTCGTCGATAGGTTCTTGGAACTGCAACAGAACTACATATAACAAAATCAGTTTTATCGCAGGCTAATTAAAATAAACAGGAGTGAAGTTCCTATGGCATTCATCAACGTTATAAAGAAACGGCATTGAACAGAACGATGTTATTCAAGGACCTGCTATATTTGGGGAACAGCATAATGGCCACCAAAGAGTAGATTCTGAGGTCTGCATGTGGGTCGGAGAGCAGAAGGGAGACCTAGGTGGAAGGATAGAGAAAGGAGAATTGGAGAGACCGGCTGAGGCAGGCAGAGCGCACCTTGGGGGGACTGCAGCTCGTATGTGTGTCTCATAACACGTGTCTCAACCCCCAGCCTCGCCCTTGCCCAGAGAGAATGCCCTAAGTAGTACAGAGGCCTGGGGGCTGCGTGCCTTATGGAGAGGTGAGGGAGACAGCAGGTGGGGTTCAAGTGGGACTTACACATAAACTCTTCTTTTGATCTGGAACTCTAAAGATACCTGCAGAGGTGAAGGGTTTAGGAGTTTCCTGGGTAGAGCTCAGCAGAAGCAGGCTGATGTATCCCACAGGTTGGCACTGTTCTGTGCCAAGGCTGGGGCATGGCTGAGATGACCTCTGGAGGACCCTACTCCATTGGAGAATTGGCCCAGAAATCAGGCCTGGCCCTCCCCCCGCCTTTCCTGTTCGCTTCAGCTAAATAGATCAGAAGGAAAAAGTCTGTTTGATTTTAATCTCAACGCAGGACACTGGAGATTACATTTTCCACGGAAAATGTCAACCGTTGCCTAAAATAGGACTTTGGAGAAAATGCTAGAAAGTGTATTTTTAGGTTATATGTTTCCCTCCTGGATTCCTGCAGTCCAATGGCCGCTCGATACTCTCCATGGTTCAGCTGCCAGGTGCAGACCCCAGACCTTCTAAACAGGTGGTCTGGAGAGGGCTCCCACGGGAAAAACTGATTGTGGGTACTCAAGCCTGGAACAGGTGGATGATGCAAGGACCTGTGTCATAAAGGAGGAGGAAGATGAGAGAGTCAGCCTGGGGTGGGGCCTCAGAGTCTGAACAAGATCCTGAGTGATGCCAGTGCTGCTGGCCTGGAGTCCTCAGGAGCAAGGGACAAGAAGGGCTCGCTTAGGCAGGGTCAGGGAGGAGCCTCAGACAGGCCTTAGCAGGGCCTGTGCTTGCCCGTTGGAGGGAGAAGCCCATTGGAGTCCACTCTCTTCATCCCAGTCCCCACCCCTTCCCACAGACCCACATGGACACCTACTTGCTGTGTGACCTAGTTCAAGCTGCTTCCCCACTCTGAACCTCAGTTCTTACACCTGTGAAATAGCAGGAATTCCTGCCCTGCCTCCCCTATAGGCTGTTAGGAGGAGTCAAAGACTTCAGGTACCGAGGCAGCCAGCTCCTCCAGGAACAAAAAATGCTTCAGGAAATGTAGGAGATAAAGATGGAGTCCGCAAAGTGACAGCAGGTCCTGGTGGTGTTTGAAAACACTGTTCTTCAAATTGGTCTGTGGGTCTGGGTGGTACTGGGTGCACGGAGTGGGTCTTCACTGAGCTGACGTAGAATGCAGGGCCTGGGAGGGGACAAGTTGAGACTCGGCCTCTAGAAGCTGAACCATGCAGGGGTCCTCACTGCCTGGGATGCTGGCTGCTGCTGGGGTCGTGTCAGGGGAAGCCACCGGGTAGAGTGGGGCTCCGGGGGCTGGCTGTGCTGCCTTGTTCCAGTGGTCCTGGAGGAGCAGGTATGTCAGAGGCAGCCCGAGCCAAGGTTCAAAATTTAAAGGAGAGGATACCTTGCTGTGGGGGGTCCATTCTGTGACCTCAGAGAGCTGTGGGGACATGGCTAGACCATTGTGGGAGTCTGCGTGTGCACAATGGGGAGGAGCTGCTCAGACCCCTCCAAGGCCCCACTGCATAACCCAGTTGTCTTTTGTCTCCTCATGGCTCCTGTGGCTGCTGGATCCCGCAGAGCTCCCAACTGAGGAAGGTGAGGCTTGGGCCAGGGTGGGCTGTGAGGCCACTAGGCAACATCCTTGGGCCGTTATCTGTCAGACTGTGTCCTCTCCTCTGTGACAGAGTGAGGACCTGCTGAGTCCCCCAGCATCGCCCACCTGCGCCTCTCAGGGCCTTGGGATCTCCCTCTTTGAAGAGTAGGGAGGGAACGGGCCGGGTGGTTTCTGAGGCTGACCCAGCCCTAAATGGGGGCAGGTCAGTTGGTCTGGGGCCCAGGCCTCATGCAGAGTTCCCTCTCCCAGGGAAGTCCCTGTGGGAGCTGGTGCTGGAGCAGTTCGAGGACCTTCTGGTGCGCATCCTGCTGCTGGCTGCCGTGGTCTCCTTTGTAAGTAGGGCCCACATCCCACGGCATCAGGCAGCCTTGGGGGGTAGGGAAGGGGGTGCGGAAGGGGCAAGAGCCAGGCGAGGCAGTGCTCAGAGGCCCAGGCTTTGGACACAGGGCTGTCCCTTCAGCTGTGGGCATTCCTGGGCCCCTCCAACCCCCTGCCCTGCTCAGACATCAGCTTCCCTGTGAACCCTCACAGGTCTCCCACTGGACCCCGCTCCCACCTATCCCTTCCAGCCTGGCTTTCAGAGTGTTTGATCCTGTTCCTTCCTGTCATAGCACAGGGTTTCTCAAACTTAGCACTATTGACATTTCAGAGCAGATGATTCTCTGTTGTGGGGGCTGTCCTGATCACTGCAGAATATTTAACAGCATCCCTGGCCTTCACCCACCAGATGCCAGTGGCACTCCCCAGTTTCGACAGTCAAGTCTCCAGAGGTTGCCAAATGTCCTTGAGTTGAGAGCCCCTTCCACGATTCCCAGTGCCTCTCAAAAGACTTGGGCCTTAACCGCTTGCAGCCTCCTTGAGGCAGCTTCTCCCTTTTGCTCTTGCCCCATTCCCGCTGCCCGGACCCCTCCTGGACTCACAGGCCCATGGGGCCAGGGTAGAGAGGTGGGGAGGGAGACAGTAGTTGTTACCAGTGGCTGAGCAGCAGAGACTCAAGGGTAATGCAGGGAAATGGCTGCCCTGAGGGTGGACATGTGTCTGCTCCAGGACCGATGCCCAGCAGGGCCTGGGGAGGAGACCTCATCTTGGTGAAGTGGCGTGCGGGATGGCAGGGGGTCTGGCTGGGACCAACTCTTCCCCTCCAGCCAGCTGTGTCTAGGCCTGCTGGCCTCTCACTGTCCCATGGAAACGGAAGACTCTTACAGAGGAAAAAAATGTCCATCCATGCAGGTGCCTAGGACAACTGAGCCAAAAGGGTGTGGTACTCCTCCATAGTACAGATAGACACACTGAGGCCCATGGAGGAGAGTGACAGCGGGCTCTGGCTGGAATCATGCTCCTCTGGCCAGCAGACTTCAAGTGTGAGCCTGTAGCAGGACTACTTGGGCTTGTTGAAATGGACTGCTGGGCTCCACTCCAGAGTTTCTGGCTGAGGAGGTCTGGGATAGACCCCAGGAATGACTTTTATAACAAATTCCCAGGTGATGCTGCTGCTGCTGGGCACTACACCTGGTGACCCACTGCTAGGCAGACAGTGAGACCTCCAGCTGGCAGCTATACAACTGCCTCATATCACTGAAAGTTAGTGGGTGGAACTTGGGCTGTAACGGTCACTAGTCTTAGGGGCTGAGTGTCCTGAGCCAAGACCTTCTCAAAATAGCCCTTTCCAAACCCAAGGATCCCCAGGGGTATCTTTCCCAGAGCAGGGAAGCAGATAGGAGACCCAGGGTATAAAGGAAGTGGCAAGCAGACCCTAGCCCACAGCATAGCCCAAACTGACTACTTTGATCCCGGCAGGTCCTGGCCTGGTTTGAGGAGGGCGAGGAGACCATGACAGCCTTCGTGGAGCCTTTGGTCATCATGCTGATCCTCGTGGCCAATGCAATCGTGGGCATATGGCAGGTGGGAGGCACCGAGGTGGAGCTGGGCTGCTGGGTTTGACCCAACTGCTGAGTGTGACCTTTACCTGGTGTTAGAGTCCTGCAGATCCTTCTGCTTCCAGCTCCATCCCAAAGCCCAGGGTGTTACTCCAAGCGGGGGTAGCCTGCTTGGGCCAGCAGCGACAGATCGCCGCCTGCCTTGTGTTCTGCAGGAGCGCAATGCCGAGAGTGCCATCGAGGCCCTGAAAGAGTATGAGCCAGAGATGGGCAAGGTGATCCGCTCAGACCGCACGGGCGTGCAGAGGATCCGCGCCCGGGACATTGTCCCCGGAGACATTGTGGAAGTGGCCGGTACTTTAGGGGCCTCCTCCTTTCATTACGTGATGCTGGCGAGCCCATCCCTCTCTGTGCCCCGCTCTTTCTGGCTGTATATGTAGAGGGTGTGGCTGTCAGATCCCTACAAAGCTCTTTGTCCCAAACCCTATTGGACAGATGAGACTGTAGGCCAAGGGCAAGGTCCACCTGAGGGATCATAGCTTATGCCCTTGCCTTTCAACTCCAGCCTTGGTTTCTGGGAGCCCTCCTTGCTTTCCAGGGAGGTAGCACCCAAAGCCACACTCAGCCAAGCCATTCTCTCTCTGCAGTGGGAGACAAAGTGCCTGCTGACCTCCGCCTCATCGAGATTAAGTCCACCACGTTGAGAGTGGACCAGTCCATCTTGACGGGTGAGGCCCAGAGGCCGGGCTAAGCAGGGGCTGGGTCAGGAGATGGGGGTGTCTTCATGTGGGGCTTCTTATTTCTTATTCCACAACCAGGCGAATCTGTGTCTGTGACCAAGCACACAGATGCCATCCCAGATCCCAGAGCTGTGAACCAGGACAAGAAGAACATGCTATTTTCTGTAAGTCCCTGGAGCCTTTTTTCTGGACAATGATAATCAAAATAATAACATTTAGATGAATCGGTTAAAGCCTTACAGGGAAGAACATCAATTATTGACAATACATATAAATTTCTAGTAAAATAATAGGAGCTGCATTGTGTTTACTGAAGGTTCTGTGCCTAGCACTGTGTTAAGCCCATTACATGTATTAACTTATTTAATTCTCACAATGCCTTTGAAATAAGTGCTCTTGTTATCTTCATTTTCCAGCAAAGAAACAGGCACAGAGAGGTTAAGTAAGTTGCCCAAGATCACACAGCCAGTGAATGGCAGAGCTGGGATGTGAATTCAGACATTCTGACTCCAGAGCTTTTCTCCTTACCTGGTAGGCTTATCCTGCCTTAATCTGGAGAGGGTAGAGTTTGCCTATAATCACTCAACAGAGAATCTTCTAAACAGAAGAGGGTTGCCAAAATGGTGGAGGATGGTAGGAATAATCCACATCTCTGATGGGAAAATGAACCGTAAGGCAAGACAACAGGCACCCTTGGCTATTTTTATGGAGAGTGGTGGCTTCAGCCCTGGCGGGAGTGATCTGCCCCGCTGTAGCCTCAGAAAGACTTAACCAGTGATGCTCACAGGCTTCCTGGAAACAGCCTGAAGCTGAGCACAAAGGCCATAGGAGGGCTCAGGCCAGTTGGCAGTGGCCCAGGGCACCAAGTTATAACAGGCTAGAGAACCTCCCCAGAAGAACAGAAATGGAGAAAGCCGTACTTAGATGCATGGAAGCCTTGGGGTGGGGAGGGGATGCTAAGGGGCATGCTCAGCCATCAGCAGCTGTCACTAAGGAACTTTCTAAGGAGGATGCTCTGGCTAACTGCAGGTCATTTCCTTAGCTGAGGGGCCTGCAAATGAGGGGCAGGAGCTGCATTGCTCAAGGCAGGAGAGAAGCTGAAGCTTCCATCACCCTCTCTCCAGCCTGAACACAGTGCACCTGTCTGAAGGGGTACTGAGTTATTAGCCTCCTTGGAGCAGCTGTGTCTTGGGCCTCTGCTGGACCATTTTTTTCAGAAGAGGACATGGAGGCTCAAGGCTGGCTGACCCTTACACCAAGACTTAGTGATTTTACCAAGGCCTTGGGAATAGATGGACTTAAACTCAAGTTTTCTGGATTCGTCAGTAAATATTGATGGACAATTTACTGGGAATCAGAGGTCCCCAATCCTCAGGCCGTAGACTAGTACCAGTCCATGACCTGTTAGGAACCAGGCCGCACAGCAGGACGTGAGCGGCAGGCAAGCGAGCGAAGCTTCCTCTCTATCTGCATCCGCTCCACAGCACTGGCATCACCGCCTCAGCTCCACCTCAGATCATCAGGCACTAGATTCTCATAGGAACACCAGTTTCTGGTGCCAAAAAGGTTGGAGACCTCTGCCTGGGATCACAATCAGCCACACTCACATGTGGCCTCATTGATTGTTTATGAATCATATTTCAATGGATCGGTGCTGTGCTCTACTGGTTGATCATACTGTCAGTATTGTCCTGGTGCTTCTTCTGTGTCAAGCCCCATGCTAGGTGCTAGGGACATGGTGTTGAACCAACTCCTTGCCTTCACAGAGCTAAACTATCATGGGGATGATATTAATGACTCAATACTACAATAGCTGCATAAGTCTAGGAGCAGTAAGTGACGTGGAGAAAAAGAGAGCCAAGCAGGGGATAAGAGCTCTACCCCGGCCTGAAGGAGTCAGGGGTCCTGGGCCCCCACCAGGGTTCTGAGCAGCCCTTTCCTCATCCCTCCCTTGGCCAGGGCACCAATATCGCATCAGGCAAGGCAGTGGGTGTAGCAGTAGCCACAGGCCTGCACACGGAGCTGGGTAAGATCCGGAGCCAGATGGCAGCTGTGGAGCCAGAACGGACGCCGTTGCAGCAGAAGCTGGATGAATTTGGGCGACAGCTGTCCCGTGCCATCTCCGTGATCTGCGTGGCTGTGTGGGTCATCAACATCAGTCACTTTGCCGACCCAGCCCATGGCGGCTCCTGGCTCCGCGGTGCAGTGTACTACTTCAAGATTGCCGTCGCCTTGGCTGTGGCCGCCATCCCCGAGGGCCTCCCGGCTGTCATCACGACATGCCTGGCACTGGGCACACGGCGCATGGCACGCAAGAATGCCATCGTGCGGAGTCTGCCCTCTGTGGAGACCCTGGGTTGTACCTCAGTCATCTGCTCTGACAAGACGGGCACACTCACCACCAATCAGATGTCTGTCTGCCGGGTGAGTGTCTACAGACAGCTTGGGGTCTCACTGGTGTTACTGTGTGATGTTTGGAGGCTGGGCTCCCTCTCTGGGCTGCTCCCTGACTCCTTTTTAGCCAGGGATGGAGGAGAGAACCTGTGGGCTGCCCCATGGTGGGTAGCAGATACAGGTTTTCATGGGCAGCAAAGCCTGGCTGGACATGTGTCACTAGGACCCTGGCAAGTCACTGGCCATCTATGAACTTCAGTTTCTTCATCTGAAGTTTGGGCGTACAAGCCCCGCCAGGTAATCTATAAATAAAGGACATAGGAGAGGGTCAAGTACAGTCTTGGCATCTGAACCAAGCTGGGCCTGGACCCAGGCTCTATCCTGCTCCACCGTGACTCTCTGCAGTCAATGTGTGACAGGCATCTGTCACCAGATATGCCAGCTCCAGTGACCTGAGAAGGGCCAGAGCAGGAATTATTCATTCCTTGGTACTCGATCCCAGATCCTGGGCCTGCTGCCCACATGCTCCAGGGATTCTGGCTGAGACTCCTGCAGGCCTTTGGGGCAGAAGGGTAGATGGTGAAAGCTGTGAGTTTCCCACCTGTTCCAGGTTCCCCCATTGCTCCTCTCCCACCCCTGTTCCCATAGTCTGCCCGTTGGGCCTCAGAAAACCAGGTTTTGTGTCTGAGACCTTAAATTCCCATCAAAACCCATTAGAGGCTGCCGCAGGGGAAGGGGCACCAGCAGCTCAATTGCATTGCTAAAAACCCTAGGAGGATTTGAACAGAGTGGTCCTTGACTGAAATAAAGACTTGAAAAGCACAGTATAGGGAAGTTGTAGAGGGCTGAGAAACCTGACGTCTCAGAGACTGTGCTGGCTGGAGCACTGCCCACAGGAGCAGGGAGGAGAGCGAGAAGAAAGGACATTTATTGAGCACCTACTGGGTGCTGGACTGGCCTTTGGTTTGGGAATGTACAGTGAGGTGATTTTCGGGATGCAAGAACTGTCTCCCTGGCAGAGATGGCTGAAGACAAGAAAATGCTTCCCTGGGAGGGGTAAGCCCTCATCTGTGAGGTACACGGGTGGGGGTGAGTGACCCAGCTTGCCCTGTGGGGAGGAGCACACTGTCTGCAGACATCTTTGGGCAGGAGGGGTCTGCCTCAGAGCCGGGTATGAGTTTCCACCCCTGGAGGCTGGGAACTCATCCTCTTGAAGGCAAGGAGGGGCAGCTAGACTCTGATCACACTTTCTTCCCATGTTACCAGTGGAGAAACTGAGGCTCAGGTGCTCAGCGAGGGGTCACACAGTAAGGTGGGCAAGGACCCAGGCTTTGCCCCAGCAAAGGGCTCTGTCAATCTGAGAGCTGCCCCCAGAACAGTGAAGAGTCTGCCATAAACTCATCAGGGGTGCCCAGAGCAAATGGACAAGCCTGAGCTGGACACACCTAGGCAGAGCAGAGGGGCCCTGCCTTAGTCTGAACTCCATGCTCTTGCATTGCAGCTCCAAAACCCTGGGGGATAGAAGGCTACCAGCTCCCCTGGGGGCCTACAGGACCCAAGCTGGGGTCAGGCGTTATTCAGATTGGCTGTCCAGGGAGGAGGGAGGCAAGGGCCCACTTCAGCATTGCTCTGCGCTCCCCATCCCCAGATGTTCGTGGTAGCCGAGGTGGAAGCAAGTGCCTGCCGGTTGCACGAGTTCACCGTCTCGGGTACCACCTATGCTCCGGAGGGCGAAGTGTGAGTGCTGGACGTGCTGGGCAAGGGGGCTCCTGTGGGCTGGGTTTCCTGGTCGGACTGGGCTACATGCCACAGCTCTGAGAGCTGTCAATGAGCAAGGCCTCCTGGGGGTGGGGCCAAAAGGATGGGTGCCTCTCAGGGATGAGGCCAAGTCCCTTTTACTGACCTCCTGGCTCCTCAGGCGGCAGGGAGAGCAGCTGGTGCAATGCGGGCGGTTTGATGGGCTGGTGGAGTTGGCGACTATCTGTGCCCTGTGCAATGACTCGGCGCTGGACTACAACGAGGTGGCCCCTTCTCCTTTGCATGACCTCCCTCATATCCAAGCTGCTAGGACAGACCCTTGTCCCAGAGTATAAACGCTTTCAGGGTTGGTGGGCCCTGCCCCTTTGGAGTGCCACACTGCAGGAGCACTGCCACCCCTGCACATCCTCCACTGACACACCTCCCTCTTTCTCTGACTGGCTTCTGAACTGGGCCTGGGGATTCTAAGGCTGTGGGGGACTGTAATGTAAGGTGCTGCAGGGCCTGAGGGAAGTGATTTGGGGTGTCAGACTAAGGGAGGTGTTTAAAGCAGAAAGCACAGCCCAGAAAAGGCCCCCAGGTCATAACAGACTCATGTGATTTAGGCACTGAGTTACCTTCCCTGTGGCCGGAGCAGTGGAATGGAGCACGCAGGATGCTCCTGTCTGAGGGGAAGGACTTGGCCATACTAAGTCAGGCCCAATGCCAAGCTGAGGGCAGATAGCCACCGAAGGGTTTTCAGCAGGGGAGTGATAATGGCCACATTTACATTTACAGATTACCTAGGCTTCTGTGTGGAGGACAGAACAGACAGGGCAAGACTGCGGCCAGGGACTCCTGTGTGGTCGTCCAGGACAGAGATGCTGGCGGAGTCCTGGGTCTCGGGGAGAGGGGGAAAAAGCATAGGCTAGGGAGAGACTTTGGAGCCAAAATCCTGGGACTTGGTGACTGATTAAGTGAAAGAGAAGGTGGAGGTCAGGGTAGCTTCTGGTTGCTGTCCTGGCTGGGACTGTCACTAAAGTGGCAAGTGTAGGGAGAGGAAGAGGTGGCATGAGGATCCCTAGGGAGCAGAGTTTAATAGGTAGCAAGTGGACATATGGGCATGGAGCTTAGGAGAGATGTCAAGGCTGACCTGGGCACTGGCAGCTGTGAGCATGTGAAAGTCGGCGGAGGCAGGGGGCATATGAGGTCTCAAGGAGAGATGGTGGGAGGGAAGGAACAGGGCCGGGACGGTAGGTTTTAGAAAGAGGAACCTGGCAATGATGGCCCTTGGTGTTGAGAGATGGGAGGGTTGGAAGAGAAGGTGAGCATCAGTGCCAGACACCACCCAGACCCCAGGTCAGCTGAGAAGAGCCCACAGGCCTGGTGCAAAAGAGGTTACAGATAACTCTGGCAGAGGGAGCTCTAAGGGAGTGAGTGGGAAATGAGGCTGGGAGCCCCTCTGGGGGTCACCTTGCCCCTCACTCCCTGTAACCTGGGCCTCGCCAGGCCAGGGGCGTGTATGAGAAGGTGGGAGAGGCCACGGAGACAGCCCTGACCTGCCTAGTGGAGAAGATGAACGTGTTCAACACGGACCTGCAGGCCCTGTCCCGGGTGGAGCGAGCTGGTGCCTGTAATGCGGTGAGTCGGGGGCTCAGGCCACAGGCCGCATGGCTGGCCTCCTGGGGCATCTGGAGAAGGGAGAGAGGAGAACGAAGTCTTGGGAGGCTTCTGAGAGGAGGAAGGACATCAGACCCTAGTAAGACTTGGCTAAGGAGAAAAGAAAGGGAAAGTCTGAGTGTGGTCGAGGACTTGGAGTTGGGAAATGCACAGCATGGTCAGGAAATGGCCCCTTTTTTGGCCCTTCCAGGGCTGGTGAGGGAGATGGAGGCCTCAGATGCCAGGGTCAGAGAAGGATAGACACCATCCTGCAGGGAGCAAGAAGCTTTTAATGGGGCCGAGAGGCTGCCGAGAAAGCGGTGAGAGTTGCTGGCTCTGCCCTCCTTGCCCGCACCCACCTGGGCCTCACAGGTCATCAAGCAGCTGATGCGGAAGGAGTTCACCCTGGAGTTCTCTCGAGACCGGAAGTCCATGTCAGTGTACTGCTCGCCCACTCGCCCTGGCCCAGGTGCCCAAGGCAGCAAGATGTTCGTGAAGGTGAGACCTGCCTGACTGGCCTGGGGCCTCTGCATAACTGGGGTCCCTGGGGGACCTGTTCTCCAGTCCTCTGGAGAGCCATAGACTACAGCTGTGGGAGGCAAAGAGAGGTGCGAGGCCCATGATGAGTCCAGAACGAGAGTATTCAGCCTGCTATGAGAAGCTGGGAGCAGATCCAGGACTAGTGAAGAGAAATCTAGGGCCGGGGGCTCAGGCCTGCCCCTGGACATGGTCCCAGCTCTGGGCTGAGAAGCACTGCCTTGCCACATGACCTTGGGGTCATCATGCTCCTCCATGGAGCCCCGTTTCCCCATCTGAACAGCAGGGTCAGGCCGCAAGGTCTCAAAAGCCTTTTGCCTCTGACGGGCTGTTGTTGCCATCTTTGGTGCTTCCTGTTCCTCCCTAGAGGAAAGGAGCCAGGCCTGTCCAGACCTCTGCCCACAGCACCTCCTGTTGCTGCTTTGGAACCTGAAATAGGAATCACAACCCACACTTTACCCTGCAGAGGAGTTTTTAGTCCCTTTTGAAATGAAAAGACTTCTGTATGGGGAGTTTGGGTCTCTTTAAAAACAGCAATGCCCTTTGGGGAGAGAGAGAAGGCACTGAAGGAATGTTCAGAGGCTATTCCCAGGCAAGGGGCGAGGTCCGAGGTGAGACCCCAAGGCCACCGAGGAGCTTGCCACCCCTGAAACAACCTTCCCAGGGCCACACCGACCACACCCTCTGTATGGCTCTATTTCTGGTCCCCAGGGAGAGCCCAGCCTGCCTCCCGCTGTTGAGCCCCCTGCAGAATTGGGATCCCAGGAGCATCAGGCTGGCAGAGAGGCATGACCTGCAGGAGGGCTGCCGTTCTCACCTCCACCCCCAAAATGCTACAGCAGGCCTTCTCAGCTACAGGCTGATGCGGGGAGGATGCCACCCCCTGCTCCCCCATTCCCTTTGGATTTTCTCACGGTGGGGTCCACTTGGTTCCCACTCTGAGCTTTCAAAGAATGGATTCCAATCTGTACTTTACTGTGTATCCCCTTCTGTGGCCTTTTCTTATACCTAGACCTCCATTTTCTCAATTGGGCAGGAAGGAGGGTAGGGCTCCTGGCTGACAAGTTGCCTCTCTCCTCCGCAACACTGCAGGGGGCTCCTGAGAGTGTGATCGAGCGCTGTAGCTCAGTCCGCGTAGGGAACCGCACAGTGCCCCTGAACACCACCTCCAGGGAGCAGATTCTGGCCAAGGTCCGGGATTGGAGCTCAGGCTTGGACACTCTGCGCTGTCTGGCACTGGCCACCCAGGATGCACCCCCGCGGAAGGAAGACATGCGGCTGGATGACTGCAGCAAGTTTGTGCAGTACGAGGTGGGTGCCGGGGCAAGGCTGGGATCCGTGCATCTGTCTGCAATGGCTGGGCAGGTAGCAGGCTGAGGGCGGGCCCAAGCCCCACTTGCATCTGCCCCCTTCCTACAGACGGACCTGACTTTCGTGGGCTGCGTGGGCATGTTGGACCCTCCAAGGCCCGAGGTGGCTGCTTGCATTGCACGCTGCCACCAGGCAGGCATCCGTGTGGTCATGATCACAGGGGACAACAAAGGCACAGCTGTGGCTATCTGCCGTCGGCTTGGCATCTTCAGGGACATGGAGAATGTGGCTGGCAAGGCCTATACAGGCCGTGAATTCGATGACCTCAGCCCTGAGCAGCAGCGCCACGCCTGCCGCACGGCCCGCTGCTTTGCCCGTGTGGAACCTGCACACAAGTCTCGAATCGTGGAGAACCTACAGTCCTTTAATGAGGTCACTGCCATGGTGAGGCCACTAGATGAGAGCCTGGGGGAGGTGGTGAGGAGTGGAGAGAAGCACTTGGCATAGGGCTTGGAAAGAGCAGCCTGTGCAACCCCTCCTTCTGCTTCATTCTTATATTTTCCAACATTTTCTTATGAAAAATTTCAAACAGAGAAATTGAAATAATTTTATAGTTAGTGTCTATATAGCCACCAGCTAAGTCTACAAATAACATTTTGTTATAATTGCTTTATCACATACCTATCCATCTGTCTCTCCTCAATCCCTCTTTTCTTAAATGCATTTCAAAGTAAGTTGTAGACATCAGTACACTTTACCTTCACGTATTTTAGAATGCATATTCTAGAGAGCACTATTTGTAGTTCTGTTTCTTTCTAATTTGAGTTAAAACTTGCACACAATGAAATGCACAACTTTTCAGCATGCCATTCATTTGGCGAGTTCTGATAAATGCGCATACCTGTGTCACCCAAATCCTTATCAAGATAGGGAATAGTACCATCAACCCATGAAGTCCCCTCATGCTCCTGCCCCATCAAGACCCTGTCCCACAATAGGCGACTGCTGTTCTGACTTTTTTCCACCAAAGATAATTTTGCCTGTTCTAGATTTTCATGTGAATGGAATCTGACAGTATGTACTCTTTTGTGTCTTGCCGTTTTTTGAGATTTATCTGTGTTGTTGCAGGTATCAGTAGCTGATTGCTTTTTAATTGTTGGATAGCATTCCATTGTATGAGAATGTCACAGTTCATTTATCTTAATGTGTGGATGGACATTTGGTTTGGGCCTAGTTTTTGTTCTGTCTCATTTTTGATTGCTGACCTATTTGTCAACTCTGATCTGACTTTTGACCTAGAACTCACCCCTGAGCTGGCCTCTGTTATTAATTTTACCTCCAGCCTAACCCAGTCCTTTGCCTTCACCTTAATCCTGACTTGTGGCTCACCCTTGGCCTGGATGATGAACTGGGTACCAACTTTGACTTGACTACAACTGAAACCTTGTTTTTGACCTTACTTTTGACCTTTACATAGAAGGTCCCAGACCTTGGCCATGACCCTCTTAATCTGATTCTATACTTTGAGCTCAACTTTGATATGGGTTCCAGTTTGACTTAGACCCTGACCTGACCCCTGACATTGATCTTGATATCCTCAATCCAATACTTTATAATTACCTCAACTTTGATCTGGCTTCCAATCTTGACCTTGATTGAACTCCAGCTTCAACCATGACAGCACTCCTGATATGGATCATAGCCTTGACTTGGCCTCTGCCTTTGACTTGACCTCTTACCTTAATCTAATTTTTAATCTTGAATCTGAGTCCAGTCTTGACCTTGACCTTGGCTCCAAACTTACTACACCACCAACCTGGTCCTTGACCTGGGCCACGACCTTGACCCCCTCATTCCTAACTTAAACTTAACTTTGTCTTTGACATCATTTTTATCTTCTCTCTCACATCCAACATGAATCTCATCCCCGCCCTCATCATTGACTCACCCTCATGCCCATCCCCACCTCACCGTCATCTCTGGCCTTAGACCTGATCTTCCCAACTTTGTCCTTGTCTGCACTCCTTGCCTTCCTTTTAGCTTCCTCCCCAATTTCTAAGCTCATGACCTCACCATTCGTTCTGCCCGGCTGTCTGCTTCCTCAGGGACATCCCCAAATCTTGAAGATAGGCTGGGGTAAGGGAAGTTGGGGAGGTGAAAGGGAAATTTCTCAAGTGTGAACCCACCTAACCTGGCCTCCAGACTGGAGATGGAGTGAACGATGCCCCGGCCCTGAAGAAAGCGGAGATCGGCATTGCCATGGGCTCGGGCACAGCCGTGGCCAAGTCAGCGGCAGAGATGGTACTGTCAGATGACAACTTTGCCTCCATTGTGGCTGCGGTGGAGGAGGGCCGGGCCATCTACAGCAATATGAAGCAGTTTATCCGCTACCTCATCTCCTCCAATGTCGGCGAGGTTGTCTGGTGAGGCCCTGCGTTCTCTCCTCCCAGCCCTCTGGACAAGCTCTGTCCTTGAGACCAAGGAAATGCCTGTTTCTGAGATGGGGCTGCGGGGATGGAGAGACTCATGCCCTGCCCCGGCTGGGGCCTTCCAGGGTCCCACTGAGGTGGGCCAGGACAGGGACACCTTGTCATTCCCCAGAGGCCCCCAAGAAGGTACCTGAAAAGTCCCCTATCATCCCTCCAGTGGATTTTCAGAGTAGCACAAAGCGGGAGAACTAACCCCACCTTTGGGCAGTAATGTGTTCGCACGTGTCCATGTAGTGTACACACAATGGTGTGTGCCTGAGTAAGAGATGTGTATATGTGTGTGCATGTATCCTCTCATGCATCTTTGGGCATGAGAATAAGCACAGAGGATTTGTGCAGTTGTATAATTGTATACACACTTGGGTTCACATGTGAGAGATGCCTGTGGGGAATGGTGAGCGCGTTTGCCTGGACATGTGAATTCTGCATCTCTGAATGTCAGGCAAGCATGTAGGCGTTTGCTTGTTTTTGTGGTATTGTGTGGCCTGTGCTACTTTTTGCTCATGCCTGTAAACAAATGTGTAGATGTTCAGGCATGCACTGTCCACATGTGTGTGTGTGCCCCAAAGAGGGCTGTGTCCTAAACGGAGAAATTTAAATTGCAGGTATGTCCAGGCTCCAGAGCTGGGACTGGGGGAGACAGGGTGGCACAGTGTGAGGCAGAGCTGTGAACACATACCTCTCACTTGCGCACACACATCAGAACTAGCAGAGCAAGGCGGGGCTGCTGAGGAGACTGGGTGGACTCCCTGGGTTGGCACGTGAGCAGGAGCTGGACCCTCCATTTGCAGCGGCTAGAGCCTGTGATTCTACTTCTAGCATCTTCCTCACGGCAATTCTGGGCCTGCCAGAAGCCCTGATCCCTGTGCAGCTGCTCTGGGTGAACCTGGTGACAGATGGCCTACCTGCCACGGCCCTGGGCTTCAACCCACCAGACCTGGACATCATGGAGAAGCTGCCTCGGAACCCTCGCGAGGCCCTCATCAGTGGTTGGCTCTTTTTCAGATATCTGGCTATTGGAGGTGAGCAGTGGGGTCCCAGACCTCAGTGGGGTTCCAGGACTTAGGAACCTGTATCAATTAGGCAGACAGTATGACTCAGCCTGGCTCATGCCAGAAGAAACTCTGTAGGCTTATTTAACTGATAAGACTAGATAGAGCATGCCTCAGGCAGGTATAGCTAGATCAAAGCCTCAGACATATAGTATCACTGCCATATTTTGGCTCTGCCTGAGTTCCATTCTCAGGCAGGTGCCTCTTGAGTGGCAAAATAGCTGTTGCAGCTCCAGCCCTCACACTTACTCCATTACAACCCCAAATTCAACAGAAGAGAGCCTTTTGTCATACTATTCTCTCAGTATATGATAAAAGTCTCAGTCTTGTTCTCATTGGCCTAAATTTGGTTATCTGCTTATCTCTTAGCCAATCACTGTGGCCGGGGGTATGACAGATGCTGATTGCCAATCAAGGCTCGCCACTGGCCCTAGGAGAGGAGCCTGCGAATCACGTGGTTCAGAGAGGGAGAGAATGGTTCCCTGACAGAAATTCAGGGAATTATTAGGAAGGGGAAATGGATGCCAAAAAGCCACATTTGTCCACTGTAGCGGGTTTCCTCCTGCCCTCCCTGCAGTGTACGTCGGCCTGGCCACAGTGGCTGCTGCCACCTGGTGGTTCCTGTATGATGCCGAGGGACCTCACATCACCTTCTACCAGCTGGTGAGCAAGTGACAGCCAGGGAACTTGTTGGGGTTATTTCTGAGGTAGAACTCACAGCCAAGTTGTTGGAGTTCCAGGAGAAAGGGGTCCTGAACCCCGTGGTTGGCCAACGGCTATTCCGCCCCACCCCATTCACATATATAGGCATCCACCTAAGGAGCCAGGCTCAGAAGCCATGGGAAACCTAGAGAGAGTAGCATAGTTCCCAAACCAGAGAAGAGGCTACTCTCTTTCCCATTCATTTAGGGGGAACCAAGGGGCATAACTACCCACAAGTGTTGTCTTTATTGGGGAACCCCAAAACATTGACATCTCAGAGATATGAACCCCTAAATGGTGGAACTTGAGGTCAAACAGGAAATCAGGAATCTGCCAGGCTCTCCCCATCCCCATAAACCAGCTGACCTTTTGAAGTCACCTGGCTGACAGATGTCCACCATGGGACTGTCCTAGCTCAGCACATCTCTGGAAGCAAGCAAGGAGACCCCTCAGACGCTATCTGTCAGCCTGTCTCTGTCTGAGCAGCCAGCCAGTGCACCTTCTTTGCTTAAAAGAGCTTTCGCGGTGGTTCTGGCAAAGCCAGCTGTAGGTTTCTCATTTAAAGCCTAGAGATGCAGAGATGCAGAATTTTCTTTCTCTGAGTGGGCTTGCCTTTGCTACTTTCTTGTAGATAGAAGAGCTCCAGGGAGGCACCCTGACTTCCTGCTCCATCCCTGAGAGTGTTGGGGGACCACCCTGAGGGCAGTGTGAGGGCTGGGTTACCATCACTGGTCGTCTTCCCTTGGAAGGCTGAGATTTTGTGAATTCTGCAGCATTCACATCTAGGTCAAGGCAGCCCAGGGGCCAAGGGGATGCTTTCCTGGCACCCACCAGCCCTCCCCCTTCTGACAGCAGTGCAGAGCATGGGCTCAGTTCTCATCCCAGAGGTCGGTGCCCCCAGCCCTTGGCCAAAGGCTCCCGCCAGCCTCAGGCACCTCTGCTCGTTTAGTGCCAGCGGTAGCAGCAGGGTGGAGATGGGGCTGTGCTGACCATCCTGCAGCTGTCTTCTTCCAGCCCTGTCTCTGTTGCCATTTTTTATATTGCGGATCCCAAATCTCTTAAGGACCTATCCCCACCTCCAACCTTTCTTCTGAGCCCAGCTCCATTTATCCAGCTGGCTACCTCCTCTGGGATGTCACACAGGCCCATTGCACTCACCAAATCATCTTTTCCCTAAGTAACCTCTCTCCTCCATCCCCATCTCAGTTTTACTGCCTGTTACCCAAGCCAGACACCTGAGGGTCGTGCCAGGCACACATCCCACACCCACTGCCAATCAGTCCACAGTCCCCTTGTGCCACCTTCCCAACAGTTGTCAGGTCACCCAATTTTTCATTTATCTGCTTGGTCAAGTATCGACTATTAGGCACTGACTGTGTGCCATGCACAAATTACTAGGGCTATGGCAGTGATGGAGCAGGCAGAGTCTCTGCAAAGAGCTTACAGTCTGGTGGGCTAGAGCCATGGATATGGGCAGTCACATTTCAAGGTGAGAAGTTCTTCAGCAGAAAAAAGTCTCTGAGATTCAAGGAGGATCCCATAACCCATGGTTCCTGGAATAAGCTGCCAGAAGGCAGCAGAGTGGTTAAGAGCACAGAGCATGGAGCCTGGATCCAGACTGCAGGTTCACACCCTAGTTCTACCACGCTTTAGCTGTCTGACTTTAGACAGGCTATTTAACCTCTCTCTATTGGTTTCCTCATCTGTAAAATGGGTGACAGTCCCTACCTCAGAGTTATTGAGAATTAACTGAGTCAGTACTTGTAAAGTGCTTAGACTAACACCTGGCACATAGCAAGAGCTATGTGAGTGTTGGTTAAGTTCATTGAACCCAGAGGGGCCTTATAGGATAAGGTAAATAGGAAATAGCCAGGGAGGCAAAGGGAAGGTATAGGCAGAGTAGTGGCTTTACCCAAAGAAGCAGGCTCCCACTTCCACAGGGACTCATGATGAACCCAGGAGCAGAAGTTCCAGCTCTGAGCACTTTCTAATAAGTTCAGGAGGCCACACTGTGACCCATGACCTGGGATATAATGTGGCAGGTGCTCACTGGTAAAACCCAGAGGGTCTGAACCAGGCAGGGTATTAATGGCAAGAGCAACAGATCTATTGAAACACCTTGATGTGATCCTGTTCAGATTTCTTCCCTGTGCACATGCATAAGGATGTAAGCATTCACATGCTTGAGTGGGAAATGTGTGCACTGTGTGTGTGTGTGTGTGTACATGTGTACATAGGCCATTTAGGATCTGGGAGGCAGGGCCTGATGGTAAAGACACTACTAACAGGAGCATTTGGTCCTCTTGGCCACTAGGTGGGTTCAGTTTAGAACATTTTCTCTGCTCTATGATCATTGCCAAGTAAAAAGATGTGTACTTATCCCAAATCCTAGAATTTGGTTTTTGGAGAAAATCCCACTGTTGATTTAAATAAGATTCTCCATTTTTTTGTTGAAATAAATCTAGGACATGGTTCCATAGTGTAGCAGTTAGCACATCTGCTTTACACACAGAAGGTCCTGGGTTCATGCCCCAGTGAAGCCATGGTCCGTGGTCTACGGCCATGCCACCCTGAATAAACCTGATGTCTGATCTCAGAAGCTAAGCAGGGTTGGGCCTGCTGTTAGTACTTGGATGGGGGACCACCCAGGAAGACCAGTGCTGTAGGCATAAATAATAAATAAATAAGAAATCTAGCTAAGCCGTAGTTTATAATTTTTCATCCTGCATGAGAGAGAAGGGGAAAGTGCTAGCAGCCCCTTCTGCCCAACAGTCACCTTACCCCGAGTTATGCAGTGTGGGAAAACGGAGGTATTTACTGGGCAGAAAGACGGCTGGTTGTTTTATAGGTTTCTCTTTGAGGGTTATTTCACAGCATGTAGACTCAGTTTAGAAATACCCTTAGCTTAAAAGATCTCTGAGTTCAGATGAGACTCCAGAGGACAGATTTATGTTCCAGGAGAACAGAGCTGTTTAGCGGTTATGCGTGTTCACATTCATCCCGTGTTGCAGAAGAGAACAAGACAGAAGTTCTCAGACATGGCCTCAGTTCAACATCTTGTCACAGCAAGATTCTGTGAGCGAGATTTAGGAGCAGGAAGAAATTTCCCCTGGGGCTTGAGGGATGAGAACCACTTTCTTATTCAGTTCTGAGAGCCACTTTCTTATCTAGTTCTGAGAGATTCTTGTTAATTACTAAGAAACTGTAGTAAGCCTGCACGTGGCATTTCATTAGTTTATGTCATAAGCAAAAGACAAGCCTGCAGAGTTTGATTTCAATGCAGAAGTTGAAGGAGGTATGAATGGAATTTAATTTAACAATGGTGAATAGAACACGTGTAGCCTTCATCTTCTACCCATCAAAGGTGAATTCTATTTCAAGCATAATTTCATGATTGGTTTCACATGCATTTACTTATTTAGCGGTCTCAATCATTTCCACTCCTGCACCTCCAATACTCAGCCTACCCACTCACCCCTGTGCACTTTCAGAGAAAATCTTGGACCCTCTCCCTGATCCCAGGGCCCCCTCCTATCCTCCCCAGTCTGATGCCAGCTGCTCTCCCTCTGTCCCACGGTACCCCTGCCCCAGAACAGTCTGACCTTCTCCCTGGCACAGTGCAGGCCATCTGCCCCCATCCTGGGGTAGCATCCCTCTCACAGCTCACTGGTTGTGTATTGAGTCCTCATATGTGGGCCACAGGTATGGTGAGGCTTCCCTCTTCCCATACACTGGCCCCTCCTCTGACTGCTGTTCTCTGCGGCCCCACCCAACCCCACCACGGTGCCCGCAGAGGAACTTCCTGAAGTGCTCTGAGGACAACCCACTCTTCGCCGGCATCGATTGTGAGGTTTTCGAGTCACGCTTTCCCACAACCATGGCCTTGTCTGTGTTGGTGACCATTGAAATGTGCAACGCCCTCAACAGGTGGGCTGGGCAGAGGGACTGGGAGCTGAGGGCGAGGGGGCTAAGAATCAGGTTAGAGATGTCTAGGATTGGGGTCTGAGGGTCAGGGGGTCCAAGATTGGGATCTGACAGTCCATAGGGCCAGAATTGGGATCCAGGGAACAATGGGGGCCAAGATTGGGGTCTGAGAAATATAGGGACCAGGACTGGGCCTGAGAGAAAGAGAAATGGGGAACTGGGACAGGACAGGCCCCTGGGGGCCGAGCGGGCAGCTGTGACACCCCTCCTGGCTGTGCTAGCCTCCCAGAAGTGCTCTAGCACTTCGATCCAATTAGGGAAATGCTGAGGCTCAGGCCTGTACCTCCACATGGAGGGCGGATGAGTACCCACAGCAGGGCCTGTATGCGTCCTGGCCCTAGGTGAGTGCCCTGTGTCCTTGCAGCGTCTCGGAGAACCAGTCGCTGCTGCGGATGCCGCCCTGGCTGAACCCCTGGCTGCTGGCGGCTGTGGCCATGTCCATGGCTCTGCACTTCCTCATCTT
Source organism: Pteropus medius (assembly GCF_902729225.1). Taxonomy (NCBI): domain Eukaryota; kingdom Metazoa; phylum Chordata; class Mammalia; order Chiroptera; family Pteropodidae; genus Pteropus; species Pteropus medius. The sequence goes on along the minus strand of NW_024349799.1, from coordinate 16,991,374 downwards.
GCTGGTGCCGCCCCTGCCCGTGAGTCACCCTCCTGCCCTACTCCCCATCCCTGGCTCCTGGGGTTGACAGGATCCAAATCGTCCTCTGACATAAATCCCAGGGCTAGTTGCTGGGCCTTTCTGGGCCCCTTTGAAATGAGAACCCCTGGAGGATCCCGGCGGGGGTGGGGGTGGGGAGGTTCAGAGGTGCTCACTACATGTACCCTGGGCTCGGACCCTGGGCAGCCACCATCCTCCAGATGTGTCCCCACCTCAGGAGTCCCCAGACTTGGGGAGCAGAAGAGGTGGGGAATCTCCCTAGGCTGGGGCAGGAGGAATGACTCACTTCCCCGGTGCGGAATCCCTCCCGCCTCCCACCAGGACCAATGGGATTCGGTCCTGTGAGTGAGGGCTGGGGAGAGTACTTCAGGCAGAGGAAGTGGGGTGGATAAAGATCTGGAGGTGGGACCTCCAGGGGCATCTCGGACACGCTCACGAAGAGTCCGTTGTAGCTTGAGTGATGAAGCAGGTAAATTGCAGAGCACTGGGCAGTCCTTCCTTTAACCAAACCTTTCCCCTCCAGCTCATTTTCCAAGTGACCCCGCTGAGTGGGCACCAGTGGGTAGTGGTACTCCAGATATCTCTGCCTGTCATCCTGCTTGATGAGGCTCTCAAGTACCTGTCCCGGAACCACATAGATGGTGAGTGGGAGGCCCCAACCCCTCCTGCCCTGCTCACCTCTGCTCTCAGACTACAGAGGGCCGGTGCCAGTGTCGTTCTCCCTGTCTGTGTGGGGCGAGGTGCTCTTGGGTCACCAAGTGGAGGACCTTAAGGGGCTCTGGTAGCTGTGACCTGAGGTGTCTATAGGGGCCAGGGCCCTGGACTCACCGGTCAGCCAGCAGGAGCACTGCTCAGGGCCATGCTGCCTCACCCTCCTCACTGCCACCAACCTTGCATGGCTAGGCTCGCTGTGCCCTCCCTGGGCCCGGACCTCCCAGGCTTCTGACGTCTGTGAATCTGGCCTGTCTTTATCCAGGCATTTTCAGGACAGTCTCCCAGGCATGGAGTAGGCAGCCACTGACCACTTCCCAGACCCCAGACCACACCGGGTTGGCCTCGTTGGTGTCATCTTGTGGGTGCGTGGAGTGTGCGGGGGAGTCTCCGTTTCTGTGTTCACAGCTCTGGGTCTGCCTTAACCCAGAATTGAGAACAGAATGGCAGGGGTTGGGAAGGGGGCCGGTGTGTAGAGGAGCAGCCTGGGTCATGGCATCCATCTGCCTGCCTTCTTCAGGGGCCCTCAGAGAGTGGGTGATTCTGCCCTGCAGCATCTTTATCATTGTCAGAGCTGCCCAGAGAGAGAGGAAACAGGGGTGAGAAACTGGTTCCTGGGAGTCGGAGCCCTGGCAAGGCTGCTACAAAGTCCCAGGTTAGGCCCAGCAATGGCTGAGGCCTGTGCTGGGGCAGCTGGGTCCCTCAGAGCCACCTCTGGCAGGAATGTATCTCAGCTCCAGGGGAGGGTGCCTGGGGGCTATAAATAGATCCCGTGCCTATCATTCCACAGGGGCCAAGGCAATCAATCGGCCCCCATCTCCCACGCTGGCCAGCCCTCCTGGGTGCTGCAAATATTTTCTTATTATAAAGGCTGAAACAAGTTGTCCTCCTCACTCTCTTTGGAGAAGTTGGCCCACCACAGGTCTGTCCAGAGGGAAACCTGGCAATGGGAGTGAGGGGCTCATGAGGGGGTTGTTCAACCAAAGCAAGGCCTACTGGGGCCCAGGGTAGGGTAGGGGGAGCCAGATAAGGCGTTCTGACCCCCTTTGTGGCTCTTTCTTACCTATCCTCTGTGGACACTTCTGGGGAGGCGAAGACAGGGACGTGGGTCTGTTGCCTGAAACTCCATCCATAGTAGCCCAAGGCATCCCCAGCTCTGGCCGGAGCACAGGGGTGGTCTACCAGGAGATCGCCTGGCCACCCTCGACCACGCTGACTCACCTGTGAAGCCGGACCTCTGGGGACATGGGTGGCTGGGGCAGCTTCTCTGTCTTCCTCAAGAGCCTTCCCTAAGTGGCCACAACTGCCAAGGTGGTGGCGGGGGGGGCGGGGGGAGCATGGAGGGTTCAGCATATTTTCTTGAGAAAACTTAAAAGTGGGAAAATTTCTCGGCCAGCAGGGAAAGCCTGTGTCTTGGACACCGTCCAGCACTGGCTGCTGGACAGTGGAGGGGCCCAGGCCTGGGTGCGGGGAGTAGCTCCTAGCAAGATATGGCAGGTTAGAAGGGCTGGGGCTGGGTTAGGGGTGGTTTCTAGAAAAGGCGGGGTTCGAACAGAGGTTTGAGAGGGGAGAAGGAGCCTCATGGAGAAGGAGGGGCTAGGTGAGCATGGCTTGGCATCTCTAGTGGGGCTGGGGCTTGGAGTGCAGGGTAGAGAGGGGAAGCAAGAGCCTCAAATACCAAGATAGGGACCCTGGACATTACCCTCAGGGTATGGGAGCCACAGAAGGGTGGAAGTATGAGAGGGTCTTGGGTGACCATGGAGGACAGACAGGATGGGGTGTGACTAAAGGCGAGGAGGCTGGTGAGCTGCGTTGAGTTGGTCAGGAGAGGAGCTACTGAGTCCCAGCCTGGGGAGAGCTGGTCCCACCTCCACCTCCACCATTAACCTGAGATGTTGACCATGATCCCAGGGAGGTGTGGCTTTAAAGGGAGGTGCCCTGCAGTCCCTGAGAGCCCAGACAGCTCTGCCCTGTACAGCTGTAGTCCCTGGGGCCTCCTAACCAGACGGAGCAGGGGTGAGAGACAGGACCCTGTTATGTTCCCAAGCCAGTCTGGTGCCCTTTTAGGGAAGTTTTTCTGAGGCCTGATGCTCGTGGTTTCCCTGTGATTTATGAGGGATGTGTCCTGGGGAGAACTGTGGATGCTGGGTCAGCCCCAGGGGGTTGGGGGGATCCTCTTGCCCCACCTCCTGGCTCTCCCCAGGTGTGGCTGAGCAGCTGTCAGAGGCCTGTGAGCTGGGCTGAGGGGAGGAAAAGCCTGAAGAGGCTGAGTAGGGACAGATCTAGGAAGGTCCAGGATACAGGAGGGCTTACACTTTATTCTGAGGGCAGTGGGAACCATCAAAGGAGATGATGGGCTGGATTTGTAGTGTGATGCCAGGGGCAGGAGGGTAATGGTAAGGTGAGATGGAAGCCGAGGGCAGGGCTCAGAGGCCTTGAGCCCTGCGTGGGCAGTGGAGAAAGAGACGAGTTCATGAGATGTAGGTGGTGAAATCAGTAGGCCTGGGTATATGGGATGGAGATGTCTCAGATGCCATGGTTTCTGGACCTTGTGATGCTGGGTGGTGGTTATTCAAACTAAAAACATGAGGAGACTGCCTTGGGGTAGGCTAGGGGCTTGAGGGAAGCAGTGAAGTGCAGGAGGCCCGGGGGACACCCGGGAGAATGTGTCTGGGCAGCAGCTAGACACATGGAGCTGCAGCTCAGGAGATGCAGAGGGGCTGGGGATCGACTGAGTGTTGTCATGGCAAAGTGGGATTGTCCTGGGAAAATGGAGACTGGAAGGGCCAGAGGGAACCAGCCTGGATGTGTGCTCTCATACATCATAACATACCCTCGTGTTTTTCTTCCAGAGGAAAAGGACCAGAAGTGAGTGCTCAGAGCTGAGTGGAGTCTCCAGTGTGTACCTCGGGCTGATGGTGCCCAAGCGTTTGCCCCACTCCCTGCCCTGCTACCATGCTCACCTGCTTGCTCGCTGGGCCTTACCGAGTCGGGATTGGCCACCCCCAGACCCAGTCCCGGGTTCGCTATCCCCACTTCCATCTGCCTGGGGGCTCTGTGCTTCATGTCTCTGGGGCTCTCCTGGGAAGTTCAACCCTGAATTTCTGGCCTGGGAGGGGCCTGCCCAGAAGCCAAAGTTGGCAGCCGATCTAGAGTTACAGAGCCCTACACACCCAAATCCATGAGCACATTCTGGAGCCTGCTCCCGCTTGCTTGGAGACTGGGTATTATTCGGTAACCAGAGCCTCTGTGCTGATGGAGGATGCCTGGAGACCACTCTCGCCACTAATCTCAGAGCCTGGTCTGGGGCCTGGTCAGCTGGGGGTGGGAAGGGGGACATCCGGGACATCTGGGTCCAGCTGTGCACAGCAAGTGTGGGCAGCCCCCCTCCGCTCCTCTGCTTCCACAGAGTTGGCTCATGAGGACTTGAGCCTCTTTCTGTTTATATATGTAGGGAGTTGAAAGGTCAGAGAGAGGGACACAGGAATGGGGGCGGGGACTGAGCAAGGGCTCTCTTTCACTTCTAGACTAGCCTGCCTCGGCTCGGTTCACTTCTAGACTCAGTTTTCCTGCCCTAAGCAAAGAAGGCATGCCCTCTCGATGCTGCCTGGTATGCCAAGCAGGGGCCAGATAGGCCCTCTGTGTGTCTGGCACCTGAAACCCTAGACATCCTTGGGTTTCTGACCACTGTGTCCTACCGCCCCAACCCCACGCTTAACCATCTCGAGGTCTACATGGCTGGGTGATTCTGAGTCCCTGGACTCAGCCTCACTCTTTGCCCCCAGCCCCACACACCCATGAGCTGAAAGGATGTCACTCAGAATGGCTAGTTACATAAGGGGACTTCCTCCCTCCTTGCTGGAGGAATGTGTGTCCATGTGGATCATGTCAGACGATTGGAAAAAAGCATTTGATGGACAGAAATGTTCTCTTAACTCAGCTTTTGCCCCTTTGGCAAAAATTAGTTGTAGAAGAAAGCAGTGAGTAAATGACTATGTGTCCTTGCCCTTCCTACAGAGTATACAAAGTGATTATTTTATATGTAAATCAAGACTCACATCCCTGTCCTAGTTCCCAGAATCAAAGCCCCCTCAGTCTACCTTACAGACAAATGGGCTCCAGGGCCTGTGGCTCCTTCGCACACCCTTGCTCCCTCCTCTGGCTCGCGGGTTCTGGAGGGGCTGTGAGAGAAAAGGAGTTGGGCAGGGTCTTCCTGGTGCGAGCAGACATTTTCTGCTGCTTTCCTGCTGGGGGAAGGGAGATCTTAGTGGGAGGGGTGGGGCAGGACCCTGTACCCATCTGCTGACATGCAGTTTGGTAGAGAAATAAAGGTTGAGTGCCTGGGGCACCGGAGGACTGTCAGTGTCTGTGTTGCTGGAGAGCGGTTCCACCGTCTGCCCATTTGGTGTTTACCTGGGGTACTCACCCCTACCCCAGGAAACGCGAGCAAAAGTCTGAAGTTCTCACATCGCCAGCCAAAGATTGTCTTCCTCCGATACCAAATGCAGGAGAGGCACTGACTTCCTGAGCCACGTCTAAATGGCAGAGGCACCACTGCCTGTGCCTCCCAGGGACAGCACTTGACAGTTTATGCGTGTGTTCAAAGGCCTTTATACATATTACAATTCACTTGTCACGGCTGAGGAAACACCCTGGGAGGGCCTCATGACTTGGCCTGGAGCAGCGCTGGGCCTGCAGCCTGAATATCAGGGGCCCCTTGTACTCCATAGAGGGGTCCCCAGCCCTGGCTGTTCTGTGAGTGCTGTATCTCCCTGGGGTTTCTTTCCTGCTTTATTTCCTTCTCTTCAAACTCGGATACTGTCCACTTCTTGGCCTTCCAGGTCCAGCTCAAATGTATCTTCCCAAGGCTTCCCTCAGCTCATACTGTCCAGAAGCTTTTGCCAGGCTGCTTGAGATTAACTCCTGACTTCCCCAGGTGACCCTACCCCGTGGGAGCGGGGGATCTGGGAAGGGAATAGCCAGCCATGTCCCACCCCACCCCCTCCTGTCGCTACCCTCTGGGGTGAAGACTCGTGAAGGTTCTGTATGTAATACTCTAACCAACCGCCCTGGGAAGGGGGTGCAGGCCTTGCCCACAGGGGCAGGACTGACCACATAGTTTGCAGGGCTCAGTGCAAAATGAAAATGTGGAGCCCCTTGTCTAAAATTAAGAATTTTATAACAGTAACAGCAGAGCATTAAGCCAAACATGGCCTTTCTGAGTACAGGGCCCTGCGTGACTGCACAGGTCACACATCCATGAAGCCAGATATGACTGGAGGAGACATGGCCCACCCTTAAGAGCTCCCAGGGTTTATTTGGGGTGGGGGGGTGGGGGGCAGGATTTGACACATAGTTTACAGAGGAGCCAGGACTGGGGCAGAAGGGTTCTCCCTTCTACAAGACCTTTAAGACCCCAAAAACCTTGTCATCCTCCTCATCTCCAGGGTACTCACCCAGCTCCATGAGGTGGACCGGGCAGGGTTAAGGCCTCCATCTCACAGGTGAGGTTTCTAGGCCCTCTGAGAGTCTGGCCGTCTGGCTGGCCTCATGGTGGAGAGGCAGGACACGGAGCTAGCATGGGCCCAGGGGGCTTGCGTAGGAGGTGAGCTGGCTCTCCCAGCAGTTGCTGAGGCTCACAGCCAGGCCTGCTTGAATCCAGCCTTGTCCAGCCCACAGCATGGAGCCCGGCAGGCCAAGATGGAGCGGCCAAGGAAAACAGAGGTTTCCCACCTCACTGCCGCTTGCCAGGGGCAGGAGGGAATTCCAGGGCAAGCCCCGGCACACTTCCCACTGGCTCAGGGGTGGCAGCTGCCAAAACACCCATGGCCTCCCCTTGTCCCCTCAGGACTTTGTGCTCCCCATGCCCCCATGCTACATCCCTTAGGAGGTAAGGAGAACCCTGTTCAGGTCACTTTGGGGGAAATGGAGAGTCAAAAACAAAATGAAGACATAACATTCACGCAGATCTGAACCCAAGTGTGCATAGCAGCTTTCTTCATTATAGTCCCAAATGGAAACAGCCCGAATGTCCATTAACGGGGGAAGGACGAAGAAACAGCGGTGTGTTCGTACAACAGAATTCTCCTCCGCAATAAAAAGGAACATGCCCATATATGCAGCAGCATGGATGATGCTTAAAACCCTGGTGCTGAGTTGAAAAAGCCAGACACAAAGAGAGTTCATACTGTGCGATTCCACCTCCATGAAGTTCTAGAAAAGGCAAAACAAATTCGAAGCAACAAAAACAGGTTGCCGGGACCGGGGATTGGAGAAAGATTGACGGCAAAGAGGCAGGATGGAATATTCTAGGGTGATGAATTCAGGGGGGTAGTTACATACATTTGTCAAAACTCATCAAACTGTACCTAAAATGCGTACACTTTACCGTATGTAAATCATACCTCAATATAGTTTGATTTAGAAGAAAAAAAGGAGTCGGGGGAGGTGGGTGGGCACACAGCTGCTATGTGGGTGTAGACGTGTCAGGAGGAAATGAGCCTTCTAAGGGGTGCTAAGTGTTCGAGGGGTGGGGACCTAAGCCACTAAGGAGTCCCCACATTCCAGGGGAAGCATGAAGCTGGGGACCCAAAGGAAACAGCCCTAAAGGAAGAGGAGAACCGGGGCGAGGTGATGCCTCAGATACTTTTGAGGAGGGGCTCCAGCCAGTCCTGGCTCATCATGGGGTAATAAAAGAGGCCAGAGAAGCAGTACAAGAGGCGGGCAATGGGGAGAAGCCAACACTGGGGACCACTGTTGTGGCCACACCTTGGATGTCTACTCCCTAGCCTCCCCTAGACAGACTCTGTTAGGCTGGCCCAGGACCTAACTGGTATCTGAGGGGCTGTGTGGCATTGAGTGAGTCCCTGGGGCACCAAGAGAGGCACAGAAGGTGGGGAGTGGGAGTGAGGGTAGGTGGGTAGGACCGAACTCTGCAGGCAGAGGTGTGGCTCTTGCAACCTTGGAACTCTGAGTGGCTAAGGAGACCCACGGAGTCTGTGTCGACCTCCTTGAGGGCCTGGGCTGGCCTCCAGGATGGGCACAGGCCCCCTCCACACTCCACAGAGCCACTAAATTTAGCCAGACAGAGGAGGCTGTCCTGGGGCCGAGCGCTTGGCAGCACTGCCTTGTCTCCCTACAAGGCCCGGCCCAGTACCGAAGCCGGCCACCCGGCCTTTGGGCTTATAAGGCAGGTTTGGCGACATTCAAGTGCCGGAGTCTTGGGGTGGGCTCTGGGCCAAGCTCTCAGACTTTGGGGAGCCTCTTTTCCGGCCACTAGCAGATTCTCTGTGTGACCTTGGGCAAGGCACTCAACTTCCAGAGCCTCAGTTTCTTTATCTGTAAAATGGGGATTCTAGCACCTACCTCACAGGGCTGTTATAAAGAAAACTTGCTGAGTGTGAAAGCCCTGTGTCCCTGTAAACTCTGGTCCCTGCCCTGGCCACTCCTGCTCCCCACAATGCTTTGAACAAGTATAGGTATCTGTCCCTGGGATTCTGGAATTGGGGCCAGGGGCAGGAAAACGCAGGCCTCAGATAACAAGATACATCTTAGAACTAGCGAAAGAGACATTGACCCTATCAGTTGCCTGTCTTACCCTTGTGGAGTTATTAGCAAGAAAAGAAATTTGGGAAGAGGACTGTAATTGCTTTTGTTTCTTTTCCTTTTGGGCACGCTTTGGGTGTGATGATAACCCCAAACAAGATAGTCCTCCTTGCCAGTCTATTCTCCGAGTCAGGGTCAGAACTGAGGCCGTAACAGGAGCACACGTGTGTACCCGAAGCAAGTCTGAGTGGCTAAGGAGACCCACTGGAACCTATGCCAATCCCCTCGAGGGCCTGGGCTGGCCTCCAGGATGGGCACAGACCCCCTCCATGCTCCACAGAGCTACTAAATTTAGTCAGACAGGGGAGGCCCTCTATCAGCCCATCTGTCTGTCGGCAAGCCTAGCCCCTTGGAGGAGGAGAAGGAAGAGGTCATGGTGATGATATGAAAGGGACAGACACAGATTAGAGACTGACTGCCTGACTTCCTCCCCTCCCTCCCCTTCTCCTCACTCCTGCCCTCATTTAGCACCTGCTGCTCTCCTGAATGTGGTGTGCCTGTCGGGGAAGTGTGGGTGAAGTGGGACACAGAGATGGCTCAGACACCCCACTCCCCATTGCAAGCAGTTCATGTTCTGAGGCCTGCTAGTCCAAGTGCCATGGGGCATGGGGTCGACTGGGAAGGAGACAGGCCCTTTCGTCTGGGGTCAAGACTGGGCAAAAGGAATGTGGCCACCACAGTTCTGGCTCCCAGCATCTCTGGATTTTTCTTAGAAAAGCCCAGGATGTGGTTCTCACCGGCCCCCTTGAAGGTGGCGTCAGACAGGCCATGGAGCTTAAGATTGGCAGGAACTCTTCATGGGGTGAGGCTGATCTGTTTGGGGGATTGTTCAGGGGGTTTGGCCTGGGGTGCTGGATAGAGGAGGGTCTGCCCCTTGTGGGATCCTTTGCTGTTCAGAAAGAAGCTCAGCTCGGACAGGCAGCCGGGGTTCCCAGCCTGGGGCCTGGCTCCCTGCCCAGAGCAATTTCCCAGCTAAAGGCCTGCCAGGAAGAAGACTCCTATCAGCCTTCAAGGTGGAGCAACGTGAACTGGGGGAAAGTGGGGTCTTTGAGAACACTCAGCTTTACCTCCTGTCTTCATAGGGAGCCCTGAGGACACCCAGCCTGGTTGAGGGCTGGCTAGGGCAGCCTTCCTGCTTCAAGCAGGGGCCTTCGGTATGGCCTAGGGTGAGCTTGGGCAACTAACTTCTTCTCTCTGAGATCCACTTTCTTCATGTACAAAAAGAGGCAGGAGATTGAGGGAGGCTTCCAGCTCTAAGGGCTCTGAGAACTAGCAGGGACCCCCACGCCACCCTAACCCCCGGGGATCCCTGCATTTAGGGCTTGGATTGGGGTTGAGGACACGGGCTACAGAGGGGCTGTATCCCAAGCTCAATAGTGGCCTCAAGTTCTCTGTCATCAGTGTTGTCAGGACATCTTCCTCCCGAGGCCTCTACCTATGAAGAAAATCCCATTATCCTCCCTATTTCACAGGGAGAACAGGCGGCTTACCCAAGGCCCCACAGGAAGCAAGTGGCAGAGCCAGGGATGGTAAACGAGGCCGTCTGATGTCAGCTTTTCCCAGCTGTGTCTCAAGGAGCCCGATGGTAATGTGTTACAGATGTGGCCCTTGCCTTGTCTGGGCACCTGACTCCCTCTTCTCTTTTCAGGGAGGTAGAGGTGTGACTTGGACAGGACAGATGGTCGGGGAGGAGAGGTCAAGAAACGGAGATGCTAGCCTGATGCTGAGGTTGATTTTGCACAGGCCAGGCTTGAACTCAGGGAGCAGGTGGATGGAAGGTGGACTACAAGAGCAGGAGTGGGGGCTCCTGCCACAGGTTGGGAAGTGACAGGCAGCTGTACCAGGAGCAGCCCTCTTTCTTCCGCCCTTCTGGCTGGAGGCCCCCAGGGGCTGAGCTCCACATCTAGGGCAGAGGTAGGGTGGGGAGGATGTTTGGATATGGGATGGGTCCCTGGTTTGAGGAAGGCTACAGCCTGAGGCCACTCCACCCAGGCCCTGGCCCGAGCCCCCAGCCCTGTTCTGCCAGGTTCGTGGGGGGCTGACAGCTTTATCTTTGCCTTGTGACGGGTGGCCGGTGGTTTCCTGCCAACAGTTTCTGTTTCCGGAGGCCCAGCAGGGCCCAGGCGGAGCCAGGAGGGACAGAGGGGCTGGGCCTGGGTGGCCCTACCAGCCCCACCCCCATCTATCTTTGGGAATTTATTTGTCCACAGGCACGGCTGGCCTACAGTTCATTGCCTGCCAGGGGCCAAGAGCTGCTCTGATCACCCAAAGATTCTCCCTTCTAACCCAAGCACCTCCAACTGACCTCTGACTCCTGACCTCTGGTCCCACCTGCCCTGCCCTGCCCTTCGTAAGGGGCTGGAAAGCCCCTAGAAGCTCTGCTGTAGACGTGGGTGTTGGCGTCTGGCTCAGCTAGAGAGCAAGAGCTGTGCAGGGGCTCAGCTCTTGGCTCTCAGCCTGGTCCACTATGGCTCGGCGGCTCCAGGATGAGCTGACCGCCTTCTTCTTTGAGTATGACACTCCCCGAATGGTACTGGTGCGCAACAAGAAGGTGGGCGTCATCTTCCGCCTGATCCAGCTCGTGGTTCTGGTCTACGTTGTTGGGTGAGTCTGGGCCCCTCCCTGCTGCCCTCTTATACCAGCCCCCAACCTGGGCCTGTCCTCCAGGCTCTGGGATGTACCCCATGACCCCAGGGAGCCCCTCTTTCTCTCCATTGGTTGTCATCCTTCCTGACAACCCATGGTGCTGTTGAGAAGGAATGGAAGCCGGCTAACTCACTGTCAAGATAGGAACACTGAGGCAGAAAGGGCAAGCCCTGCCCTGGGTCCTCTGGCAAACAAGAGGCAAAGCCGCTGGGTTCTAAGGAACTGACTCACTGTTAAGGGTTCCCTCAGGTGGCGAGTGGCTTCAGAGGCCAGGGCCCCAGTGAGCCACAGCCAGAGTCCCTCTGCCTTTGACTTCCCAGCCAAGCCAGGCCCATATTAAGAGATATACCCCATCTGACAGGCCCTGCTCCCACCTGCCTGCCTAAATGAGAAGCATCTCAGGATATTTGAGATCCCCAGAGCCGAGAAACCCTCAAATTTGGAATACTTGGTGCCTTAATGGGAACATGTCGGGCACAGGTTGGGGGTCATTCTGGTTTCAGGGATGACATCTCTTTTCTGGGCATCTTGGGACCTGTCCTGTTGTCCCAGGAGTACAGGGGCTGAAGCAGTCTGGCTGTCCTGGGAGCCAAGACAGGCTTGGCAGGGTTTTGCACACTTGTGTGCTTGTGTGAGTACACATGTGTGTGTGATGGGCGGATGTATGTGCGCCACACCTAGAGCTCTGCGTGGGTATATGTGCCCTCATGGGTCTGGGTGCCCAATAGGTGTGGCTGCTGGGTGTGTCCCTGGGGCTGAGTGCCCACATGTGCATGCCCTATGACTGAGGTGGCTGGGTGCCTGATGCATGTGCCCCTGTGTGTGTGTGAGGGGGAGCACCGTATCCACTAACAAGTGACTCTGCAAAGGGCTCCTGGAGGCCCCAAGGCCACGGAATTTATGTGTGATTCTGAGGGCCCTGCCCCTCTGGTCTCCATGTCCTTATTTTTGCTGTAGGACAAAACCAGAACTGCTGACTGGGGCTCAGGAAGGCTGAACGGAGTTCTGGTTCCCCCAGGGCCTCTGGCATCCAAAACAGCCTGGCCTCCAAGACCTCAGAGCTACTCAGGTGGAGCCAGGGCCAGGACCCAGCTCGCTGATACTTTTCAGCCTCTACCTCCCTCCTATTCAAAAACCAATTACATATCCGCAATGTCATTTGAGCTTGTGAGGGAAACTGAGGCTCAGAGAGGTCAGCTGCAAGTCCTGGTTAGAACTGAGGCCTCCCGGCCCCTGGGGCCTTGGCTCTGCCTTCTCCTTTCCCACCTCACAAGGGCTCTGATGACGTCTCTAATGGGGCGTTGATGCTGTGATGCCAGGCACAGGATGGGCCTAAAAGTCCACCATTAGTGGTTCTCCTGACCCTCTAGGGAAGAGGTTGCTTGCCCACCCCGCACCTGGAGAGGCTGGGAGAATGTTGTTTGCACTGTGGCCCTTATGGCTCCCTACGTCTGCTTTCGCGTCAGCTCTAAGAGCAGAGCCAGGGCCCTCTTCTGTGTTTGTCACAGACTGTCAAAGGGAAAGGGTCTGTCCTTCCGTCCCACCCCCAGCTGCAGCTTATGCTCTAAGCCGACATATAGTCCTGAATGTATGCCTCCAGTGATGGGGGCCTCACTCCCTCCTTCCTTCCCTTCCCTCCTTCTCAAGATAGTCTACTCAGTTTCCAAATGGTCGTGGCCTCCTCCGCGTTGGTGAGGGTCAGAAATACTGAGTGATGTAGCCTGGATCTCACAGCTAGAAAGAGGCTGAACCAGGATTTCAGTCCAGCTGTGTGGCTCCAAAGTCGGCCTTGATACCCTGGAAGGAAAACATACGCAAGGAAGGGGACTGACTGCTCCTATCAGAGGACGGAAGGCAGGGTCCCTTGTAACACCTCCCAACCCCACCCTGAAGCCCAGGCTTGCGCCTCAGCTTGAGTTGTGACCCCTGTTGTTTCTGGCGCCCTCGTCTGGCCACTGCCCACAGCTGCACTGACTGGTCCTCTAGGTGCCCACAGTTGCAGACTGAAATCAGCCTAGACTTGGTCTTTCTCTTTCAAGCCTCAGTTTTCTAACTGTTCCATGGAGCAGAGGTGGGGGAACCCCTCTAAATATGTTTCACCCAGGCTCAATAGTTTCTTTTTCCTGAGGAAGGATGTACTTCCTTTAACTACCACCCCCTACACACACACACACACCTCTTTCCAAGGCCCCTGTCTGTCAGAATGTCTGGTCCTGTGGGTGTTGCAGGGGAACAGAGTGGAGCATAGGAAAAGAGCCAGACTCCTGGACCCCAGAGACAGAGGCAAAGCCCAGGTGGGAGATGGGCAGCCACAGAGACGGAATTGGACAGAGGGACAGACATTAGAGTACAGCCGCTCAGATGAAGAAAGGGGCTGTGAGACTTAGGCGTGGAGAGAAAGAGTTACAGAGGCAGAGAGGCTGAGATGCCGAGAACCCGAACAGATTCCAACGAGGGGAACTGAGGCTGCGTTCTCTCTCTTCCAGGGAGTCCAGGGCAAGTGGAGGGAGCAGGTGGGCCTGAGGCCCTACCCAGCTGAGCAAAGACAATTTTGACTCAAATTATGGTGGTTCATTTGTAGTTAGAGCTCTCGATGACCGGAGGTGTGGAGGTAGTGGAGCTGATCTCCATGATCTAGCAGGCCCATACAAGGGGTGTGCTGAGACATGGCCCTGACTAGGGAAGAAAAAAGTCTAGCTGCAGCACACGGGAGAGTCCTAAGGGGATTTGTGAATGCCGCTTGGGGAGGGAAGCCTGGGAAGTCTTCCTGGAGGAGGTGACACAGTGGTGGAACCAACTTTGAACGAAGGCCTGGGGGTTTCCTCTCAGTCCTCCCTGGGCCTCTTCTCACCTCAATTGTCACCCCTTCCCTCTGCCCCCACACAGAGCTCTTAAAATTATGTGCTTCTAACATCTCCAAATGGATCTAGGAGCACACCAACCAAGGATGCAAACAGATACAAATTATTCCTGGGAAACACATCTGGGGACATTTCTATAGCATCTTCTCCATGCCTAGTGCCATGCTGGGCTCCATGGGACAGAGATGGTGTACAGGGTGGGCAAAGGGAGAGCGAGAAGATAAGGATGAATTAGCTAGAACTCGTTTGGTTCCTAGTGACAGAAACCTGATCAAGCTGGATTTAAAAGAAAGGGTAGGATATTGATTGGTTTATGTAACTGAAAAATCAATGTCTGCTTTAGACCTGACTAGATCCTCCACAGGAGAAGCAAGTTCTAACTCTCTCATCTAGGAGACGAGGAGTTTAGGTGGGTCCCATTTGGGTTCTCCAGTGAAGCTATCCAGGATCTTCTCTTCTCGGCTCTGTTTTCCCTTGTGGAAGCTTCATTCCAGGTAGGCTCTCTGTCCTCATAGTGGCAAATGGCCCCCAGCAATTCCAGGCTGCCATCCTACCAGCTTAGTCACCCCCGGGGCACAAGAGCATTTTCTTCTCCAGCATTCCAACAAAAGTCCTGGGTCCAACTCTTACTGGCCGGGGTTGGGTCATGTGCCCATCTCAAAATCCATCATTGTGGCCAAGAAACGAATGCCCTAATTGGTGGAACCCAGTTGTATGCCCACCTGGTCCAGGTGCTCCTGCTGGAAAGCAGAGTGTGATCAAAGGTTCTGGGGCAGGAAAAAACAGCAAAAGAGTCGGGCGGGGGGTGGGGGGGCGGAGGGCATGAAAGGAGCCAAGGGAGGTGAGTGGTGAGGAGGAGCCCTACCTCAGTTCAGGCGAATTAATGCTGGGCTGAGGAGCATGGGCTGTCTCTTGCAGGCGAATGGGAGACACGGAAAGGAGTCAAGCCGGGGAAGGTCCAGGGCAGACAGGTGCTGGGGTCAGGGTAGAGGCCAGAGGCAAGACAGCTGTGATGAGAGGAGAGGATGAGGCCAAGGCAGAAGCAGTGAGCATGGAACACAGAGGTCGCCATCTTGGCAAGCCCCACACCAGGTGTGGCCACTGCTCAGCTTCTGCCCATCATTGCTGCAGTAGGACATGTGCCCAGCATGGCCAGAGTTTCTGACTTTTCAGGAGCCGTGGGAAATTGAAATTTATGGGTGAAAAGAACCTCTCGGTTTTCAAAGGTTGGCGACTCATTCAAAAATTTAAAAACACAAATCGTCAGCCTGTCTTGTTGGTAGACTGCATGTTGATTAACATCTGAGCTCCCAGCATGGGCCCCAGCTCTGAACTTAGTCCTGGAGTCTGGTCCTGTTCCTCCCTAAGGCTGCTCCGCCTCGTAGCACGTGCCAGGTCTGGTCGACTCCTGCCTGTGGCCTATGTTGCACCTTGTGTCCCACCAGCCACACAACCTGTCCTCCCAGCCCCATGCTGGAGCTGCCCCAACATCTGCCTCAGCTCCTCTCAGCCTCCCCACAACAAACACCTCTGGGTCCTTAGATGAAAGCCAAGGGAAGGCAGGAAGAATGGAGGGATTCAAAGCATGTGGGTATGAAAGAGAGGGAGGGTGGGAGGATGATGCCCAGGCTTTGAGCCAGAGGACAGGGTGAGTCCTGCACCATCCTTCATGATGAGGGCACCTGAGGAACGAATTCTGTGGGGAGATGAGACATTCAGGTTGGTCTCATCGAATTTTTGTTTTGAGATATAATTCCCACATCGTAATATTCACCCTTTAATAATGTACAATCAGGTGGTTTTTAGTAGAATCACAAATTTGTGCTATCATTACCACTATCTAATTCCAGACTTTTTCATTACTCCAAAAGAAACCCTGTACTCTTTAGCAATCACTCCCCATTTCCCCTCCCACATTCTACTTTGCCTATTTTTATTTCATATAAATAAAATTACATAATATGTGGCCTTCCGTGTCTGGCTTCTTCCATTTAGCGTACTGTTTGCAAGGTCCATCCATGTTGTAGCATATATCAGTACTTCATGCCTTTTTATGGTTGATAATATTCCATTGTATGGATATACCACATTTTGATTATCCACTCATCAATTGATGGGCATTTGCGTTGTTTCCACTTTTGCCTCTTACAAATAATGCTGTGAACATTCATGCGCGAGTTTTTGCATGGGCGTATGTTTTCGGTTCTCTTGGGTATGTGACTGGAATTGCTGGGTCAAATGGTAATTCCATGTTTAACCTTTTGAGAAACTACCAGACTGTTTTCCAAAGGGTTGACTTAAGTTTGAGGTACCTGTGAGATCTCTGGGGTAGGGAGTGAGGGCAGGGGGAAGGTATGTGTGTCACCAAGCAGTGGGAGATATAGACATTTATATAAGTTCCTTGAGCACACAATTTTGGTTTGTTTTGTTTACGTCCATATTTTTAGTGCCTAGGACAGTGCTTGGCACATAATAGGAGTTGAATAAATAAATATTTGTTGAATGACTAAATGAATATATGGCATTAGATTTCGGGAGAGAGTGCAGAAGTAGAGATAGAACCCAAGGGTACAGTGTGTCTGTGACAGCTCACAGAGGGTTCTGCCTGGGCTGAGAATGAAGGCCAGGGTGATGGGGGCAGATGGACATTTAAAGAAGAATTGGTGAAGAAGAAGTAGAGACATGAAAATAGGAGGATTATTTAATATGTGCCCACTGCATGCTGATTTCTTTAAGGAGAACTTATGGGAATGTCCCCCAAATAATCACCTAGATTATTTTTCTTCCCGAGACCCAGGCCACCGTTGTGCACGGGATGGCCTTGCTTATATTTATTGAATGAACAGCATCTTTGTAGTAGGTGCCATCATCTCTGAGAAAGCCAGGGCTCAGAGAGATTTAGTCTTTAGTCTAAAGCCACATAGC
This sequence comes from Pteropus medius, assembly GCF_902729225.1. Classification (NCBI taxonomy): domain Eukaryota; kingdom Metazoa; phylum Chordata; class Mammalia; order Chiroptera; family Pteropodidae; genus Pteropus; species Pteropus medius. The sequence goes on along the minus strand of NW_024349799.1, from coordinate 16,974,587 downwards.
TAATAAGTAGCAGTGCTGATTCCTGAACTTCGGTCTCTCTGTCCTTAGAGGCCACACTGTTGGCCATTCACCGTGTGGCCTCTTCCATGAGGGGCCGCTGGAGAAGAGAGACTTGGGATAGGGTGTTGCTAAGGAAGAGATGGAAAGAATGGGAAGGAGAATTTCTGGAAGGGGAGGGATTTCTGAAGATGTCAGTCTTTGGCATCAAGGCCTTGGTAGCCTCCCCAGGGTGGCGACTGCGAGGCTTTAGAGGGGTGAGCTTGGCACCACGGTCATTCTAGCATAATCAGAAATGAGGTCATCGATGCCAGATTTGACTTTTCCCTTTGACCCCCAGACTGACAGCTGGGTGGATGACAGTGCAGATACCTGGAAGTGGCTGCATCAGCTTCAGTGTGCAGCCTCCGTGTTATGTACTCTTGGCTTCTGGCAGACATGCTGATGCCTGGCTACTCAATGGAGATGGGCAGAGTCCTGGGCTGTGGGCCCTGAGCCTGGGGTCTGTCTCTGACTTGGGAGAGATACTCCTTAGGCCTCAGTTTTCCCATCTGTATTGTGAGAAGGTGCTGTTGGCAAATGCTGCCGGGGATCCAGGGTTAAGGGTGCCAAGAAGGAGGTCAGTGACCTCTCCTGCTGGGGAGTTCAGAATATGAAGCAGCTCCAACATCACTTCCCAACAGCTCCTTCGAGCTTGGGCATAAAGCCAGAGGCCATCCTGGAGGAAGGAACCTAAGGAAGATGGGATGTTGGATGATGCCCCCACTCTCCCTGATGGGGCTGGAGGCAGTCAGACAGGCTCTGGACACTGAGAATTGAGGGCCTTTGTCATGCCTTGCCTGTTGCCATCTGGGACCTGCAGGGGGCAGCAGTGACCATGCTTTAGCTTGAAGGTGGGGGTGGCTTGGCTCTAATGTCAGCCTCGGGGAGGGTCTTGGAGAAAGAAAGAAGTGGATCATGCAAAGTAAGAAGAGGACATTGGTGGGCTGCCTTCCTGGGGTCTGGAGCAGGGACAAAGCCCCTAGAGAGCTAGCAGTGACTCTGGGACTAAGAGGTCTAGAGAATTCTGTTACCAGGCTTGAGCTCTAAGGCACAGCGAGGGGCTTTGAGCTCTGCGTGGACAGGCGGATGGCGGGGGGTTGGGGGGTATAGGTAGAGCTAGAGGTGAGGGGGCATAAAGACACCTGCCCACAGTCAGACACAGCCACAGGTTCACTCGCAGATTTGCCCTGGAGATAAACAGCTGCACACTCTGATGGGCACCAGGGACACACACACAGAGTCACATGAATCTCCATGAAGAGTCTTTCACTGAGGAATAGGACCCTGCCCTGGAGAGAAGTGTTATCCATGACTCTCAGGTGTAAGCAACAGAAACCACACCCAAACTGGCTTACGTAGAGGAAGGGAATTTGTTAGTTCATGCAACTGAAAAGTCCAGAAGTAGATTTTTCATGCTTTAGGCATGGCTGGGTCCTGGTGCTCAAACACCATGGTAGGAGTCTGCCCCTCTCCATTTCCTGGCCTGGCTTTCCTCTAAGTTGGCTTTCTTGTTCTCTCCATGAGGTGGCAATGATGACTAACCATAGTTTTGGTTTTGTGGCCACTTTGCTTAGCCACCCAGCAAAGAGGCTGTCTCTTTCCCAGTAATTCCAAGAAAAATCCTGGCCTCACTGTTGAAACTCCCCAAATCACGTACCCGTCCTCAGGCCCATCACGGGTGCTCAGGTGATGGAACACTGATTAGCGAGCCTGGAGCTAGAAGGGCGGCAGGCCTGGCTGAACCTCCTAGATTGAAAGTGGAAAACCCAAAGGAATAGGGGTTTTGATGGTGGCAAGGGAAGGCCAGAATTTCTCGAGAAAGCTGGGAGGCCTCCAGCCTGGGCCATTCCCACAGGGCCTCAACTGGGGGCCATGTGCTGCCAGGTTTTGGGCCATCATGCTCTGCTGTTTCTCAAGTGGGAGGACCTCGGGAAGGATGGAGTATTCTTAGAAAGAGGATTGGGGTTCAAGAAGCTTGGCTTCCAGGCCCCAGCAAATCCTGCTCTGGAAAAGGATCTGAAAGAGTCCTTCAGTGAGTCTTCTCCCTGGGAATTAGTATTTTCATAGTGAAAAGATGATAGGACTTCAAGCATGGGCCAGTTGGGGGAGGCAGGTGAGGCTCTCTGTCCTTTGTACTGATGTACCTTTAGGAGCAGAGAGTGGCTCAGAGATGCATCTGGGGAAGGCAAGGGAAAAGGCTTAACCATGGTCCACATACACACATGCCATCTTTCAATGACCCTTCTGCCCCCAACCCTCTGCAGGTGGGTCTTTGTCTACGAGAAGGGCTACCAGTCCTCCAGTGGCCTCATCAGCAGCGTGTCTGTGAAACTCAAGGGTCTGGCTATGACACAGTTCCCGGGCCTGGGCCCCCAGGTCTGGGACGTGGCTGACTACGTCTTTCCAGCCCAGGTGAGCTTACACAGGTGTATTCGTTCTACTGACAGGGACTGGCTCAGAATTACGTTGGGCTCTCTTCCGCCTCGCTGTGGGATCAGTTCAGCTCCTATCTCTCTCTGGGCCTCAGTTTCCCTAACTGTGAGTGAAAGGCAGAAACAGCCTATTAATATAACCCCACTCTGATGTCATGGGGTATAGAGTATCACGTGGGTTCCAGGGACTGCTGGGGCAGTGCTTGGGTTCTCAGGGCTGTTCCCCCAGCTCAGAGCCCTGTCCCTCGCTTCCAGGGAGACAGCTCCTTCGTGGTCATGACAAATTTTATTGCGACCCCCCAGCAGACTCAAGGCTACTGTGCAGAGGTAAGGACTGTCCATGCCCCCTTCTTCAACCCACAGGGGAAAGTAACGTGGAAAAGGAGGTCTCCCTGGGCTTTGGAGGTGAAGCTAGATAGGCTCCCTGCAGGGGCTACAGTGGTGGAATTTCGGGCATAGATTTACACAAAATAAGAGGCCACCACTGGCAGTGCTGAGGCTTCTCTCTCAGCTGTGTGCTAAGCAGGATGCTGAGCCTCAATACCCACCCAACCTGCCAGCTGACATCAGCAATGGGGCAGCTGGGCAGGAGCCTAGAGGGGTCCTGGGAGGGCACTGGGTGAAGGAGGCCTTGAACAGGTGTCAATTCAAAGGCATCTGAGACTGCCCTGTGCCCTCCCTGGACCCTTGGTGGGGTGGAGGGTGTCTTCTCAGGACTCTAGCCAAGGACCTAGGGCTAGCAGCTCTCCCCTCCCCCAGAATCCAGAAGGGGGCACGTGCAAGAATGACAGTGGCTGCACTCCAGGGAAGGCAGAAAGGAAGGCCCAAGGTAAGGTTGGCCTCTTCCTGTCACCCTTCACAGCCCTTTCAGCTTCAGGCTTCCTCCACCAGAAAGTCCTTTCTGCCCTCTCCCTTTCTGCCATCCTGACCTTGGTTGGACCTGTCCCAGACCCAGCCACATTTATGTGTTCAAGCTTCTGCTCTTGGGTGCTCCATCATGAGGAGCCCTAGGGGTAGGACATGGGGGGGCCTCCTCTGCACCCCCAGCTTGGGTTGGGCACCCAGGGGTTTCTCCCTCCCTCCAGGCATCCGCACGGGCAAGTGTGTGGCCTTCAACAACACTGTGCAGACTTGTGAGATCTTTGGCTGGTGCCCCGTGGAAGTGGATGACGACATCCCACGGTAATGCCCTGTCCTTCCAGGAAGTTGGGAGCAGAGTCCCCAAGCCCAAACAGAGGGGCATCTGGGTCCATGCTCTGGAAAGGATCAGGACCTCCTTCTTCCAACCCCACTCTCACCCCATCTGTGGAGCTCAGGCCAGAGAGCCCTCTAGCCCCTGGTCAAGGGGACTGAGAATCCACCATTACAGTATACACATCCCTCCATCCATCCACGACCCCAGGAGGATCCCATAGGCTCCCACACACAGTGCCATCTCTGGCAGGCACATGGGGAACTCATGGGAAGAAGGTGGTGAGTGAATTTTGTCTCCTGCAGCCCTGCCCTTCTCCAAGAAGCCGAGAACTTCACTCTCTTCATCAAGAACAGCATCAGTTTTCCACGCTTCAAGGTCAACAGGTTTGTGGGAAAAGAGGGCAAAATGCAGGTGGCTTCCAGAGGCTGCTCCTGCTGATCTCAACTGCCTCTGTCATCCTCCACTCCTACTGATTTCACTCCAGAGACCGGGCCCCTGGGGTGGGCTGCCTTCAGTTTCTAAGGGCTGTGGAAGGGGCATTTCTGGAGCCTGTGAGGGATCCCCAGAGCTTCAGGGCATGGTGGGCACTGTCCCAGCAGGCATACTGCTGCCGCCAATGCCCTCTGTCCCATAGGCGCAACCTGGTGGAGGAGGTGAATGCCACCTACATGAAGACCTGCCTGTATCATAAAACCTCACACCCGCTGTGCCCTGTCTTCAATCTCGGCTACGTGGTACAACAGTCAGGACAGAATTTTAGCACCCTGGCTGAGAAGGTATTGTGCCAGGCGAGTGGGGAGGGCTGAGCCCCGAGATCATCAGGACAATAAGAGCTTTTCGGGCCCAGTTAATCCCCACTCCAGCCTCCCTGGTGTGGGCTGAGTATATGTTTGGATCTATCCCCTAATATTGGGAGCCCCTGAGGGTCAGGTCTGTGTCTTTAGCACAGTCTAGCATGGACCTGGCACAGAGGAGGTGTCCAGAATGAATGGATGTGGGCAGATGTTGTCACCTGGACATTTGCCGAGGTCTCTGGGAATTCCAGAGGCCGAGATCCACACAGTCACCTGGGGTTCCAAGAGAAGCAGTACCTCATAAGCAGCACAGACCTGTCTGACTAGGTTTAAATTCCAATTTTGCCTCTAAGGAGCGATGTGACCTCAGAAAGTCTCTTACTTTCTGTGTACCTGAGCTTTTGTGCCTGCAAAGAGGAGGCAATAATAGTACCTGTCTCATGGCGTTGTCTTGAGGATCAATTGAGTTCATGCATGGGACAGCACTTCTGTACTGCTTGGCACATGGCAACTCAATGTACAAGTTCCCATGTAGTCTTTATTATCCTGTTCCTGCAATGCCTATTCAGGGATGGAATCAGCCCCTTTTCTATGACATCACATACACACACAAATTCACAAAACATTTGTCTAGAGCAGGGCCAGAGAGTAAGTATTTTCAGCTCTGCAGGCCATGTGGTCTCTGCTCCAACTACTCAGGTCAGCTGCAGGAGGGCAAAAGCAGCCACAGGCAACAGGTAAACACATTCAGGCCTCGGGCCTCAGTTTGCCCACTCCTGGAGAGGGTTTATACTATAGCAACACACAGGACCAGAAAGCTGAATGATAGACCTCCTTGTTCCTAAAAATCTCCATGCCTCCCCCACTGGGAACTTCTCACTCATCACCACCATCTACAGGTACCAGCTTCCTGCCTAGTTGTCCAGCTCCTCACCTGCTCTGACCACTTCTCAACACTTCCATTGCCCAGCCCACCCCCGCCTGTCCCTGATCCTTGCCTGGACTGGAGGAGCTTCGCTTTCTCAAGTTTTCTTCTCCAAGCCCATGTCTCTATAGACTCATTCTTTAATTCAACAACTATTCACTTGCCTCCCACACTATGACTTGTGCTAAGAAATCAAGAATCAGTGAATAAGACAGACAGCCCCACCCTCATGGAGCTTATGGTCTTGGAAGAGATGGGTTAATAAATAATCACACAAAATAAAATATGATTAAAAGTGACACGTGTTCCAGAAAAAAACACAGGGGAAATAACAGGAACATATTTAGGGTGATGGTCAGGGAAGGCCTCTCAGGAGAAGTGACCAAAGAATGAGAAAGAGCCAGCCTTATGAGGAACCGGGGGAACTGCATGTGCAACGGCCCTGAAGTAGGAAGAAGTTGATGTATTATAGAAATAGTCAGAAAGCCGGAGTGTGATGGGCGGGAGATAGAGCCAGAGAGGGTGACAGGACCTCGACACTGAAGCAGCTTCTCAGTATCTCTTCTCAAGATAAAAAACCTTCAAGAGAATGCTGACACCAGCTGCAAGACAGCTGCTTCTTAATCCTGAAACTCCAGATCTTACATGCCTGTGTCCTTGGCAGGGCGGGGTGGTGGGCATCACCATTGACTGGAATTGTGACCTGGACTGGAACGTACGACACTGCAAACCCATCTATGAGTTCCACGGGCTGTATGAGGAGAAAAATCTGTCTCAAGGCTTCAACTTCAGGTGCCTGCCAGACCTCTATCAGTGCACCCTTCCTTGGGATCCTGTGGGCTTTCCTATTCCCAGAACCCTCTGGGCCAAGTAAGTGTCCCTGGGAGGGGAGCGGAAGAGCCTGGGCAGCTCCTGACCTCCTGGGATTGGACAAGCAGGAAGCCAGCAGGGAGCAAGACCTTGGAGCCCTGAGCCCCTGCCCCTGGCTCTCAGTCACCTTGAGGCCCACCTGGCCAGGATTGGTTGGGGGAATTGCTCACATCAGGAGTCAGGGTGGGGGTTGAGTACTGCATTCCTGGAATGAGGTCTGGGATCCTACCTATGGCTCCCCCTTATATAATGTTGGAGGACGTAGGGCTGTCCTTATAGATCTCTAAGGGACACTGTATCCCCGATGCTCTGTAAACTCCCAACCCAAGATAGTTCTCTGTCATCTCCCTCCAACTTCACCTCTTCCCCAAGGTTTGCCAGGCACTTCGTGGAGAATAGGACCAACCACCGGCACCTCTTCAAGGTGTTTGGGATTCGCTTTGACATCCTCGTGGATGGCAAGGTAAGTGTCAGTGCGAGCAGCAGCCAGAGGCACATTCTTGGATCCTGTAAGTGCCTATTAGGCATCTGTGGTTAAAGATGACAGGAAGTTGGATAGGCTTCATCCAGCAGTTCTATTTCTAATAACAGATAGCCCTGGGGACCAATGAGGGCAAGGCTTCCAGCCTGTGACTGTACCTCCTCCACTATCTCCCTGTGTCCAGGGAGGCAGAGTCAAGGTCAAAGCCTTACAAGAAGCTGAGTTGCCATGTGGAACCAGACCCTTGGCAGCAGGCTGTGGGGCCAGCTGACAGTGGGAGGGGTTGGCCCCCTTGCCCCAGGCCTGGCCTTATGGCTTCTAAGGAAGGCCTTTTCAACCAGACCTTTTCTGACTGTTAACCCTTCTCTCCTGGGTCCTGCCACCAGGCTGGGAAGTTTGACATCATCCCCACAATGACTACCATTGGCTCTGGGATTGGCATCTTTGGGGTGGTAAGTGCTGGCGACATGGGATCACTGTGCTGGGGTCAGTCCCTCCTCTCCCCCACATCAGTATCAGCAACAAGTCTCTCACTCTATAACTTGACCATAATTGTTCATCCTTATTGAGCTGACCCCACCCCTCCTAGACCCACAGTATGTCTGAGGAAACCAAAGCCCAGAGCTGGGGCAGGACAGAGGTGGAATGGGATGGTGTTTGTCTCCCGAGGGGCCTGCAGTACTTCCCCATCCTCTGAGACTTGAGGTCTGGATAGGGCAGGATTCAGCCAGGCCCCAAAAGTCAGTTAGGACTGAGGTGGGATGTGGAGGGTTCTGTCCCTGCTCCCAGATTCCCATGCTCTATCCACCACCTTCCTGTCCCCAGGCCACAGTTCTCTGTGACCTGTTGCTGCTCCACATCCTGCCCAAGAGGCACTACTACAAGCAAAAGAAGTTCAAGTATGCGGAGGACATGAGGCCAGAGGCGGTAAGAGAACTCCCTGAGTTGGGCCCTTCAGAGAGGTTGGGCAGTGTGTCTGTGGTGGGGAGCCAGCCGCTCCCCTGAGGCTGACTTTTATTGGCTGACTTTTATTACCCTCAATGCTCCCACAGGGTGAGCATGACCCCGCAGCCACCAGCTCCACCCTGGGCCTACAGGAAAACATGAAGACATCCTGACCCTCAGCCCTCAACTCCTGACTGGACACAGCGTGAGGCCCTGATGGGGTCCCAGCCAGAGCAGAGGGGTCTCCTCAGGAACTCTCTCAGCTAGGCAGACACTGGGTTGCCGATAGTTCATGGTGGACACTGGGAGAGACTTGCACAATTTTGAGCTCTGGCTCCAACTCTGCACCTTGTCAAGAGAACCTCACCCCAGCCTCAGCCTCTCCTGGTGTGGAAGGGCTGTGGCTGGGCGGGGCCTCTCTCACACTCCTGTACTGGAGCTTTGTGCTTCTCTCTCTGGGCCCTCATCCATGCCACTGTCTCATATCTCTAGACCTGTGCTCTCCTATGTGGTGGCCACTAGCCATGGGTGATTATTTAAAGTAAAATTAAAATTAAATAAAATAAAAACTTCGGTTCCTCAAACTAGTCACATTACAACTGCTAAGTAAACATATATGGCTGGTGACTGCCATGTTAGACCGCACAGGACATTTTCAGCACCATAGAAAGTTCTATTGGATAGCTCTGCTTGAGCCCTGTTTCTTACTAGTCTCAGGTTTCCCTGGGGAGCTTATCAACTGTGCAGGTACCTGGGCCCACCCTAGACCTCCTGAACCAGAATCTCCGGAGCTGGTCATATGATCTGTAAGGACAGCAAACTCCCCAGGCAATTTTAAGGACCTATTTTTAAAATGCTCCTGTTGCTGTGACCTGTTGCTGCTCCACATCAGGTATCAGACTTAGCCTGGGCCGGCATCACCCGGCAGGTGCCAGTAGTGAGCAGGTCTATGGTGTGCTCAGAAGCCACAAGGTGTCTCGTGCACACTCACCCAAATGCATATCTCCCTCCTAGCCACACGTTTGACCAGCTTGGGCCCTGTAGACACAACCATCTGAACACATCTACTCCCCCAAGCACAGATACCTGGTCGATGCCACGTCACTTCCATAGGAAATGCTTCTCCCCAAGCATATCAGGCTGAGACATCCCCTTTAGCCATCAATCTTATTCAGCTACCTCTGGTCAGGTGGGAGCTTTGGTCTAATCCTGGGCTCCTTACCTGTGGCCTAGCCCCAGCTCCCAGCTCTGTCTGAACACAAGGTCTGGGGAAAACAAAGGGTGGAGTACAAGTAAAGGAATGAGGATAAACCTCTGCCTTCTGCACTTTCTACCCAGCTCTCTCTGAAACTCAGTGTTCCCATCTGTGAAATGTGGTGTTAAATTGAGCAATCTTTGAGGTCCTTCTGGATCTGTTGTTGGGTGGTGTTGAGCCGACGCTTTGCCCTGAGCCCAGTGGAGTCAGTGCTGGGGGTCAGCTCACCTCTATCCATGGGCTCCTACTGTCCTGGCACAACCCTGAGCATTGTAGCTCTTCCCAATCCTTCCGCAAGCCCTTCCCATGCTGTAGGAGTCCTGGCACTGGGATAGGCAGAGAGCCTCAGGAGCAGCCTCATGAAAGCAGAAGTGAGGAAGCGGTTGGCTGTCCCAGGAAGGAGATCTGAGGGAATCCTAAAGAGGGAAGGAAGGTCTTAAATGAAGACAGTATGGGAGGATTCTTCTGGGGCCCTGCTGTGGGCATGACCTCCAGTTTGGACTTACAGCCAGGCAGGGTCTCTGGGCACCATGCTCTGTCTAGATCAGTGCTGTCCAACAGCAATGATGAAATGTTCTACATCTGTGCTGCCAGATATAGTAGTCACTAATCACATGTGGCCACTGAGGACTTAAATGTGATGCGTACATCTGAGGAATGAAATGTTTTATTAACTTTTAATTAATTTAAATGACCACACATGGCTAGTGGCTACCAAGTTGGACAGCACAGGCTAGCCCCTCCTTTTTCCCTCAGACCCTTGGCTTTCTGCCCTCTTTCCTTGCCAAGAACCATCCTTCAGATTTTACAAGACAGGAACTTCCTCTCCTTCCTTTTCTTTCTTCTCCAGACCTACCTATTTTTGCACCTCCTGCCCGCTTCCCTCCTGAATAAGTAGAGAAGTCTTTCTTTGTATCCAACACTTCTACCCAACCCAGAGACCTCCCAGCAGAGACTGCCTCTTCTCTCTCCCACTCCTGTATTTGTTCCCTTCTTCTGCCTCCTCCAGGCTCATGTTCCCCTGCAGCTCTGTCTGCTCTACTTTCACTGCTAACATTCCAGAAAGACCAGTTTACACTTTCCTATGTGTCCCACCCTCTGCGGTTGGCCTCCAGCCCCACCTCCGCTTCTCCTAGATGCCCTTGCCAAGTTACCAGGAGCACCTTTGTTGCCAAATCTAAGCAGACACTTCGACTATATCCTGCTTGGCCTGTCGGTATCTGACACTGTTGACCAAGCCCTCTTTTGTTGAAAGATTTTCTTCCAGCAGCTTTTAGGACCCACCCTCTCCTAATTTTCCAGCCAGCACTATGTAGGGAAAAGACAGGCTTTCACTGAAGCTCTGCCACAAGTCACTGTGTGTCCTCGGACAAGTTGCTTAACTCTCCAAGACTCCTCTTTGAGTCAGGGATAATAATAGCCTTTACTCAGATTGGAGTAAGATATGAAAGTGCCTAGCACAGAGTTTGGCACATAGTAGTGCTCTATCCTCTCTTTCAATGGTGGAGTCAGCTAGTTGTCCCTGGATATCCATTCTCTCTGCAGTGATATAACCTTTGGTTCTTGGCTGGGTATGTGGCTGCCTAGAATAAAAGCTGCAATCCCAGCCTCCTCTTGCAGCTGGGTCTGGTCATGTGACTAAGTTTTAGCTAATGAGATGTATGTGAAAGTGTCATGTGAGACCTTCTGGGAACTTTCATTAAAAAAGAGCTGGTGTAGATTCTTTGTTTTCATCTGTGTCTTCATTCCACTGCTTGGAATGCATATGTGATAGCTGGAGCTCATATGTGATGAGCTGCCACCCTGAACCATGAGGACAAGTGTCAAACCCAGAGGTTGCTGGAGCAGTAAGTGGAAAGAGCCACATTTGGGAGGTCTTTGTGGAGTGCAGCTGACATACCAGCCCAGGACTGTCTTCCCTGAGGCTCTTAAGTGGAATTTCTGTTACCTAAGTCAAAACTGATCCTACCTGTTACAGAAATCTTTCCCCTTTAAAAGTGAGCGTTTTGGGGGGTGACGCCATAGTTTAGTGGTTAGCACGTCTGCTTTATACGCAGAAGGGCCTGGGTTCACCCCCCACGGACCATACCCCAGGTGTGCCAGGCCCCAGGTACGCCAGGCCCCTGGGGTGCGCTGGGGGTGCCAGGCCTCCAGTGCATGCTGCGAGCGTGTGAGAGGAGACACCCTGCCTTCAGAGATCCAGTTCTTAAGGGGAAACGGCAACATCCAAGTCAGGGGTGGAAGTGGGGGGGGGGCAGGGGGGAGAATTAAAGAAGGGAAAAAAAAAAGTGAGTGTTCTGTTCTTGTCCCGTTTTATTTGCTGTGAGTTATCTTACCCTCTCCCTATGGTTCTACTTACAACTATGGGTCCTTTCTGACAACTTCCAAAACTGTCTTGCTGGCCCAGCCCTCTTTCCTGAACTCCAACCCCACATATCCAACTCCCTAATTACCATATCCAATTAGTTAGTCATTCGACAAACACTTTTTGAGCACCTACGCAATGTGTCAGGCTATGTGCTGGATGAATCAGGCACAATCCCTGGCTTTAAGGAGCTCCCAGTCCAGAAGTGGAACAAGCAGGTAAACAGATACTCATAACGAAGCCCTAGGAGGGGCTGCTAATCTACACTGGGCAGCAAGATGAGAGGGAAGAGTTCCTGGCAGATGCACATTGAACCAAGTCCTGAAAGGAGTTAGACAGGCAGGTGGTTAGGACTGAGGTCATGGAGGGTTTGACTAGACCTATTCCCAGGGTACTGGTGAGCTATGTAAGATTCCTAGGCAGAAGCTGACTCGTTGGACCTGTGTTTCTGAAAGACTGCTCTGGCTGCCAGATGGGGTGGGGTGATGAGACTAGATAGGGATGGGAGGCCAATGAAGAGGTTGCAGTAGCAATCCAGGTGCAAGATGATGGTGGCCTGAATTAAGGGAGGAACAGAGAGGTGAAGATTAGTGGTTGGATTCCAGGGATATTTAGGAGAAAGCATGGGCAGGGTTTGGTGATCGACTGATTAGGGCAGGAAAACGATAGGCTATGATAACTCCCAGGTTTCTGGTTCCAGATGGAGACAGGGATACAAGAGGCCAGGTTTGAGGAAGTGATATGTGGTTCTCTCTTGGGCAAGTGGTGGAGTGAGGTGCCGAAGGATTCACAAGTGGAGAACTTAATGTAACTGAATCAAGAGTTGGTAAGTTCGCTAAGCGAGAGACTGGGGGCAGAGTCCCCAGGAACAACCACCGTGAAGGTCAGGTCGTCCTGTGGCGTCCTCTCCATTCCCTTTGGCCCAGCTAGGCCATTCTTACCGCCTGCTCACAGAGCCCTTCTCCAAACATGAAAGCTTCTCCCTTATTACCACCCAGCAGATGGCTAACCTCCTGACTGCCATTCAAGGCCTTTCTCCCCGGCCTTCGGCCTCGACCCCATCCTCCGTATCCAATTTCGCCTTGCCTTGCTCCTCCCCTAGTACGCACCTCGTCTCAACTCTCCTCCCCGGGGAGGGGCTCTCTTGCCCCGGCCAGGCCGAAATGCTGGGGACAAAGGGTTTCCTGGGAGAAGCACCCGTACCCTCCAGGCCCAGCTAAGAGGCTCATGCCGCAACCTGGAGGGCTTTGGGGTATCCCAGGCAGCCCTCAGTAGGGCGTCGGGGGCGTGACAAGGCCCGGCCCCGCCGCAAGGGGAGGGGCCCCTCCGGAGCCGCCAGCCTGCCGCGGCCCCACCCCTCCAGGAGCCGGGCGAGAGTCTCGGGCTCTGATTGGGTGGCGCCAGGGGAGCCGCGCGGCCTGGCCAATGAGCGCGGGCCGGGCGCGGCGGAGGGCGGGGAAGCGAGAGCTGCCCGGAGCCGCGGCGCCGGCGGTCTGAGCTCGGCGATCCGGGCCCGGGCTAGGCAGGCGGGGCGGGGCGCGCGCCGCGGGAGCGAGCCTGGCCGCCCGCCGGCCCGCCGAGACTGTCGCCGGGCGCCGAGGTAGGGGCCTGCGGGGACGGAACCTGGGTCAGGGAACCAGAGGGGACGAACGCCTGGACGTCCGCTGGGAGCCTGCAGGGGAGAGGGATGGTCTGCGAGGCAGAGTCTACGAGGGCAGCCGGGACCTCGAACGTGCGAGGATCCTCCCCCTTATGCCTGGGGCCGGCTCTACCGGGTGCCTCCCGGAACCTGCTTCTGTCTGCGCTGGCAAACAGGACCGCATCTATGCGGGCGCCTCACCATCTGCATCCCTTCCCCAGCTCTAGTGTGCGGGACTGCGTCCATACCCGACGCACTACCCACCCCCGCCCCAGCTCTTGGTGGTGTCTATGCGGAGTGGGCCCAGACGGGTGCACCCACGTGTGGATCTGCGCTGAGCGCTCCACCCACACGGCCCTCCCCTGAGTCTTACTTCAAGAGCTAGGGTGGGAGGCGGGGGATGAATGGAACTGATGAGGCGCGTGGCTTTAGCTGCGCTGTCCTCCCCTGGCTGGGGCGCGGGTAGTGGGGGGCGGCGGAGGCGGGCATTGCGGCTTCTGGGGCTCCTGGGGCCGCAGGGGCACAGAACTGGTGGCTCAGAAGGCGCACACGTGCGCGGGGACCTGTGTGTGGTGTTTTGGAGGCGGGTGTGCGTGTGTCACGTGGACACAGGAGTGTGCCTGTGTGTGGAGGGGTGTGCATTAGAGGAATGGAGTGTTGTGTGAGGGCGGGTCACGCGGACATCGGCGTGTGCCTATCCAGGATGGATGTGTGTGTGCCTTAAGGGTACAGGGTTGTGTAGGGAAGATTATGTCCCAGGTCACAGAACTGTATCTCAGCGAGTATATAGAAGGCTGTATTATTTACCAGGTGGGCCCAGGAGCGCAGGAGGAACACACAGCTTGTGTCCTTGAGGATCCTAGGGAAGATGCCTTGCCCCCCCCCCCCCCGCCCGCCACTACCCCCGCCCCCGCCTCCCCTGCCCCACCCCCCCCGCCCGGCCCCAGCCTCATTCCTTCATTCAGCATATACAGATTGAGCACCCACTGTGTGCCAGACTGTGTTCTAGGCCCACAGACTCAGGAGACCCCTATCTCCTCCTTGGTCTCTTACCCTCAATCCCCACACAAGGCAGAGAGATCATTTTAAACCTCATTAGACTGAGTAACTCCCTTGCTTAAAACTCTCCTCTGGCTTTTGAGGCCTCCTGGTTTCTGTCCACAAAGACATTCCCCGCAAACCCCCAAGCCAAGCCTTGAGTCCCAGCCAGGAAATGGCTCTCTGTTATGTACAGTGTGAACTTCCATCTTCTCATCCTCTAAAATCCTTACTCAGTGGTCATGAAAGAGCTTAAATGCTATCTCCTCCAGGAAGCCATCCCTGAGGCCAGGCAGAGCGAGTGATGGCTGAGTGATGGCTTTCTCATCCAGGTGTGACTCTGATTACCATCAGGTACCTCTCACATGCTGAACACCTCACTCCAGCCACATTGGCCTCTTTGCAGTTTCACCTCACAGCCTGTGCCGTTGCTGGTTCTTCTGCCTGAAATGCCCTTCCCAAATGTTCACACTACTTGCTCCCTCACTTCCTTCAGATTCTTCTCAAATTATGCATCAGAAAGGCCTTTCCTGACCACACTGCATAAATAGCAACCCCAGCCCCTTACTCTTGATCTTCCTTATACGATTATATTTTTCTCCATAGCATGTACCACTTGACACATCTGTTAATTATAGGCTTTCTTGTTTGTGGCTTCTTGCCCCAGTAGAAATTAAACTGCATGAAAACAGGGACTTTGTCTTTTTGGTTCACTGCTTTATCTCCCAGCACAGTTCCTGGACACGTATAGCAGGTGCTCAGTGAGTATTTGTTGTGTGAATGAATGACTCTGAATTTGCATCTCAGGAATCTGTGTCCTGGCTGCTCCCCAGCTTGTGAACTCCCAGTCTGAGGCTAGGTCTCCTGCCCTTCTGTCCTCCAGATTCCAAGTTCCTCCTCTGGAACAACTGTGACCATATTTGCATAGTAGAGATATTCCCTCTAGTAACTGGTACGGAAGATGGGGTGGGATGGGGTCGGGATATGAGCCTGGAGGTGGGGATACCTGTGTGGATGGAAGCAATGGGAAAGGAAAGTGGAGGCCTGAATCTGGACTTTTAGAGGGGATCGACTCGGTGACCTCCACCAGACGTGGGGAGATCAGGGAGGGCTTCCAGAGGAGATGTCTGAGCTGTCCTCCGGCAGCAAAGGAGAGGGAGGTGTGTTCTTGGCAGAAGGCACAGCTTGTACAAAGGCCTGGCAGCAGAACCCAGTCTGCAGTTCTGGAAGCTGCGAGTGGTGCGGTTTGGCCAGAGTGGGCAGTAAGTTGAGTGAGGGGGTAGTAAAGCTGGGTGATAAGGAGGGCTCCTGGGTTTCTGCCCTGGGAGAACTGGGAGGATGGTGGTGCCATCTCTGCGATGGAGACAGGAAGAGCAGACTTGGGGAAAACATTGAGTTGAATTGGGGCCCCGTTGGGTCTGAGCTGCCCAGGAACATGAAAGGGAGGAGACAACTAGTTAGAAAGAATTGGGCTGGAGGCTCAGACGGGCTGTGGAGGATGAAGAGGTGCAGAGGTAGAAGGGGAGGCTTGGAGACCATCAACCCAGGTGCGCTGAGGATGCGCTGAGGGTTGCCGGGCCAAATCGGTCAGAGCCCACCTCGGTGCTTGAGGCCTCCCCTGGGATGGTGGGAGGGGGCATCCTCACAGCAAGCATCCTCAAGTATGACTTGGCACCAGACGCCTGGGCCTCCCGGAGGGGACTGAGTCATCCTGGGTGGAGGCGGGAGCCTCCAAGGGCACCCGTTGCCAGGGCCATCCAGACACTTGTCAGGAGCGTAAACACAGCTCCTGTGAGGCAGCCTGGCGATGTCAGAGCCATCTTCCATGTCTGGCCTTAGTGGCTAGACCACCTCCTTACAGCTTTCTCTTTTGGTTAGTCCTCTACCAGTCAGTGCTGTGTGTCCTCTCTGCCTGGATTGTAGCTGGTTTTCTGCTAAACTTGGCCCTGAGGTTCACAGCAGCCTTCCAGAACTCAGAACGGTCTGACTGGTGCCTGAAGTCATCCCAGGGGGTGCCGCTTGAACCAGCTGGGATGAGAGCAGGATCTGTTACTCTGTCCTGTTCCGGGCCTCCTCTGGGGGACCCAGGTGGATGTGGCACATTCTAAAGAGGAGGCCTGGCCAAGTAGGATCTCGGAACTAGGGTCTGCATCCCTTGGGAATAGCCAGGCACCTGTGGGTGGGGGACATAGCCTAGCAGGAGGAGCCCGAGGGTAATGTGCTAGGGCCTTTTTGGAGCCAGGGGACAGATATGGGGCTGTAGTTAGTACATCAAGGCTCTCCTTTGGTGGCTTCCTGACACAGATAAGTCCTAGCCCCACATTGCTTGGGCACAGACTTCTTCAGTGTCTACAATCTCATCTACTTCCTTTTACAACCCTGGAAGTTGGCAGGATGGTAGCCATCTGATTCAGAAATGAGGAAACAGCCTCCAAGAGGCTCCATGACTTGTTTAAGACAACACAGCCCCAGCCTGGGAGATCAGATTTGGGGTAGCTTTTCCCAGTGAGGGAGAGCCTGAGTCTGGCTATTCTTGGCTGCAGACTAGGCTGAACAGTGGGAAGCTCCCCATGCCTGGAAGAGTCCTTGCTCTGCCCTGGGTCTGGGTCCCAGCCTGTTTGTCCATTTGTTGCCCATGTGGCCACTAGTTATCTGCTGAGTTAGTTTCTACAGAGCATTTTCTGGGGTCTCAGATTTAGGAGAGCCTCGAGAGGTCCCCTGGGGAGCTGCCAAGAGGCCTAGGTTCTGCCGAAGACACAAAGCCCAGCCCAGCAGGCAGCCCCAGGCTGATGGACAGGTGACCATGTTGAAAGTTTAAACTTGACCTTCTGCGTTTCGATTCCAGTAGATCCCACAGTACAGATGATCACACTTACACATGCCTATAGACAACACCAATTGTTTTCTGTGTTCATACAGATGTGTGCCTATGTGTGGACCGCCCCCCGCCACATACACGCAGATACAAGCCATCACCCCAGACCCACAGCCCTGCTTGCACACATTCTCTCAAGTGTGGATACATGCCCTCACATGCATAACCTAGGGCACCAGGCCCTGTTGCCTGGACATGAGGCAGGAACCTGGGGCCTCCCAGACTGCCTCTCAAACGGACATGCTTAGTCACCTGAATTTGATCCAGGCGGGAGGGAGGGTGGAGAGCCTGACGTCAGCACTCACAGCCTCCTGGTGCCGCCCTCGCATCCATCTGGGCTACAGCATGTGCCAGGCAATCACAACAACAGCAGCACAACAACAACTCATTTTTACGGGGCTTCCTTTGTGGCGGGCCCAGTTCTGAGCCCTACATGGGCGTTCACTCCTTTCTTCCTCACAACCGCCTGCTCAGGGAACTGAGACTGCTAGTGACCCCATTCTGCAGATGAGGAAAACCCAGGCACAGAGGTGCAGTCATGTGCCCAGGGGCTTGGCCAGGAAGGTACAAAGCCTAAACCAGGTAACAGGGCCCCAGGCTGGAGCAGGAAGGCTCTGCTCTGACTTGCTGTGTGACTCCTGGACCATCCCTGACCGTTTGCTGGGCCTCTTTCTTCCTCAGAGAAAAGAGGAAGGGAGTTATAGGAGGAAATCAGATGCAAATTTTATGGGCTAGGGCAGCCTTTGGCCTCTGCCGGTGGTAGCTCTCTCCCTCTGTCCCTGCCCAGAACCGGAGGGCAGGAATTCCTGACACTGATTCATTCCCTGCCATGGGCTGGGGCCTTAGGCTTGTTGGGATTCCCTCTCTGAGGCTACTTTCCCATCTATCTAATGGGGACCGGGCAGTAATGATCACTATGGCAACCACTCATTCATTCAACAAATGTTTATCGAGTTCCTAGTCTGTGCCAGGCACAGCTGAAGACACCAATGATCCTATAGAGACAAGGCCAACAAAGCCTTAATTTATGGAGTTTATATTCTGATGAGAGAAAAAGGGCCTGCAAAGTGAGGAGGATGGGCAGCAGGGAGGGCCACTTACAGGGAGGAGTGGGATGGATGAGCCAGGCTTGGAGGACTCCCTTCAGCCTTGGCTTCCTCCTTCCTGCATGGGGCCTGGTCCCCAAAGCCTCTCTGATAATCTAACTCCAGTTACTTCCCCCTCTCACCTCCTCCAGCCCTATTCACCCCTCTCTCATCTCCTCCAGGGAGGCCTCCTTGATGTTCTAGCCTCACCCACATACACACATACTCCTCTGGGTCCAGCCTCCATGTCTTTTCTTGCTACCAATCTGGATGCCCTGCTCCTTTCCTTTCTGCATGTCAACATCAGCTTCACCACCTCCAGGCTTCCACTCATTCAACACTCTGTGGACCAGGCACAGGGTTCTGGACCATACCCTTATCCACGATCCATCTCTAAGCCCTGCTGTGGCCCTAGGGAATTTGGAAAGGTCCCACATCCATAGTATAGATGGAGAGACTGTGGCTTTGAGTCGGGAAGGAGACTACCCAGGGCACCACAGTAGGTTAGCAGGCAGGATTGGGACTCAGCCTAGGCTCCTTTGTGGCCAGTGGACTCCAGCGCCCCCTTGACATCTGTCAAAGCAGCGATGGGAGAATGAGGGGTGAAACAGAAACCGCGTTTTTAAAGTCACTGTGTGGGGACAGAGGAAGTTACTGTGTAGGGACAGAGGAAGTTACCACCAGACAGGAAGGGCAGAAGGTCAGGAGTCCACTCACTTTTCCTAAGAAGATGCCTAGTTTAGCCCAAGAATGGGGAGGGGCATCTGTTTGGGGTGGGGCCCGTGCTTGGCCTGGGGCAGAAATGGAGTCCCAGCCTGAGTGTCACAATTCAGCTTGGGGTCAGTGTTTAGTCCAGGATTGTGGTCAAGAGTAAGGGCCAGGACTGGAGGTTGGAGGTTGGTTTGGGGTTCAAGTCCTTGGCCTGGGGCCTCGTTTGGGGCTCAGACTGCAATACGGCCAGGCCAGGGGGAATATCTTAGTCTGAGCTGATGTAGCAAAACATCAGGTATAAGGTATAAGGCCAGGCCAGGGGGAATATCTTAGTCTGAGCTGATGTAGCAAAACATTTTGGCTACACAAATAAACTGGAAGGGAAAACCAGAAAAAATAAAGAATGACCTTTTAGTGCAGTGAAGTCTATCTTGACAGCTACCAAAGCAGAGTCCCTTTCCCTAATGGACGTTGTCCTGGGCTGCAGGTTCTGCTGGAGCAGAGAAGGCAGTAATGGGAGACTTGCCTTGGAGAGGCCTCCCTGAAGGAGATGATAGAGGCTGGAGTCCCAGGGAAATCTTCCTGGAAATTGTGAGAAGGGTAGGGGTGGGAGGCTGGAATATCAGGGAGGCCTCCCTGAAGGAGGCGAGTGGGCCTGGATCATCTGGGAGGCCTCTGCATTACCAGCACCTAGCCAGCTTCCAGGCGGCAGCATTGGAATGCTCTGCTGTCAAGGGGTGGGGCTGGTGAGTCACTGGGATGTCTGCTGGTTCAGGGCCTGAGCTGACCCTGGACTCTGTTTCTCCTAGGGCTGCTAGGCCTCCAGTATTCTGCCTGTATCTGTCTGTCCTGATTCCAGAGGATCAGATTCTCCCTGCTTCCCTAAGAAGCCAGCAAGGTAGGCATGACTATGCCTGTTTTGCAGATGGAAACACTAGAAGTCTAGAGGGCTGGTGTGCAGCAGAGCCAGATGAGTTCCTAGAACTCCTTCACTTAGTAGGAGTTTGAATGCTGGCAACCCAGTCAGAGGGAACAGGTGGGGAAAAAGCATGCAGGTAGGACTGTAACGGGAGAAGAGCCTAGAAATCTGACCTCCTTGCTCTGTGGCCAATTTCAAGCCTTTTCTGCCCTCTCTTCTCAGGTTCCCAATAAGGCTGCACAGAGGACCCCCTTGAATGCGGCCATGGAGGGGGGTCCAGCAATTTGCTGCCAGGACCCTCGGGCAGAGTTGGTGGAGCGAGTGGCAGCCATCGATGTGGCCCACTTGGAGGAGGTGGATGGCGGCCCAGGGCCTGCCAGGAACGGTGTGGACCCTCCGCCACGGGCCAGAGCTGCCTCCATGATCCCCAGCAGTGCTTCAAGACTTCCCCTGGCCCGACCCAGCCTCTCAGCTAGGAAGTTCTCCCTGCAGGAGCGGCCAGCAGGAAGCTGCCTGGAGGCCCAGGTTGGGCCTTATGCCACAGGGCCTGCCAGCCACATCTCCCCACGGGCCTGGCGGAGGCCCACCATCGAGTCCCACCATGTGGCCATCTCGGATGCAGAGGTTGGTCGGGCAGAGCTAGGGAGTGCTCACAAGCTTTTTAGTAGTCCTCAGTGAAGACCCTTTCTGTTCCTATTCCTGCCACACAGCTGTGTGGCCTTTAGTTTGCATATCCCCAGAGTTGGGGAGCTTACTACTTCTCAATAAGGCCTCTTCGCACCCAGGGGAGCTCCATCTGAGCCAACCTCTGCCTCCTATAATTCTCACCATTCCCAGCCCCACCCAGTCCAGGCCTTGGAAATAGGCTCCTCCCTTGTCTCCCCAAAAGTCCTCTTAGAGATTTGAAGACAGACATAGTCACTTTTCCAGCGTGAGCCCCCACCCCTAATCCTGCTTTCTTGAGTCTGCTCTGACTCAGAAGCTGCCAGCATGGTTCCAGCCTCTAGGCTTCCACTGGCTCTGTCCTTGCCACTTAGATCTGAAAGTGAACCTGAGTACTGAGCAATCTGTGGCCTTCAGAGCTTTTTATGCCTGAGCCAGGGCTCTGGTCTTCTGTCCCCAAGGCTCTTTTCCTCCTTTTTGTCCATGCTATCTAGACCTCACATTCAGCTGCTTCCGGAAATACTTGCTCATGGGTTTCTTATAGATTTGGATCTCCCAGACCCCAGCATCCAGGCAGAAATCAGTGCATTTTTCCTTCCCCACTTCCCAGAAGCAAAGTATAACCATGGCTCACCATGCATGTTTTCAAACATCATCCAAGGCTTCTTGTCACTTTTGGTGGTGTCGGCACCATCAAGTTTCCTCATCCCAACTTGAAAGGTTGATGAGACCTGGGGTCTGGGAGTGAGGGCCAGCACTGGGCCTTGAATAGGCTCCTGAGGTAGGAGCATTGCTGCCTCTGGATCAAGCTTTACCTGATGCTCCCTCTTTATCCCCTAGGACTGTGTGCAGCTGAACCAGTACAAGCTGCAGAGTGAAATTGGCAAGGTAGGACTGGGGCAGGCCAGGAGCAGTGAGAACTTCGTTTGGGGCTTTGCGAAGGCAGTCTGTCTGGATCCTCTGCTTGGTATAATCCCTTCTCCTCTGGGAATGTGATACAGAGGCAGGAAGGCCCAGGCCTGGAAGTGAGGAAAATTTTGTTCTCTTTAGGAAATACCTGGGGTGGGTGGGGGATGGAGGTGGGAGATGACTCCTGATTCCTGACTCCCTAGAGTTTTTGATGGAAGATAAGGAGGGGCTGGGGGAAGCATGGAGCTGCATTGAGCCAGGCAGGGGCAGGTACTAGGGCTCAGGAACCCCATCCCCATCTGCCTGAAATTGATGCCCATTGGTGGTGGGGGGTGGAGATGGGATGTAAGAGGAGGAGGCCGGAGCTGTTCAGGCTCCCCTTTTCCTGAGTTAGTCCTGGGGGCGATCGCTCTGCCCAGGTGGAGCTGACCTGTGCCTATCCGCAGGGTGCCTACGGTGTGGTGAGGCTGGCCTACAATGAAAGTGAAGACAGGCACTATGTGAGTCTGGGGAGAGGAGGGAGGTATTGCCCAAGCTGGATCCTAGAAAGCTGGGGGTGGGAGATGGGCAGAAGCTGGGAAGACAGAGGACAAGCTGCCTCTGAAGGGAGTGAACTTCTTGTCCATAGGGGTTGCAAAGACAGTGAGTTTCTTGACCCTGGGAATATGCAAGCAGCGGCTGGATGCCTCTGAGGGGAGAGCTCTAGAAAGGCTTATTGGGGAATAGGGGTAAGGCCTAAACTCAGGCGCTCATCCAGCTTAACCACACCCAGCCATACCCTCAATGCCAGTCGCAGATGCCCAATGTGCCTTTCTGGACTCATTCCACCATAAGCAGCCTGTCCTAGCCCCTGGTGGCTGCACACATTGACATTTCTGCCTCTCCTTCTTCAGGCAATGAAAGTTCTTTCCAAAAAGAAGTTACTGAAACAGTATGGTTTTCCACGTATGTATCTGTCGGGTCCTGTACTTGGGAGCCCCTAGCCTGGGGGCAGATCTTGGTCGCTAGCTAGTTTTTGTTAGGACTGGGGATGAACAAAGGCAGGTGTGTGCTTGATGGGTTGGGGACAAGACTATGGTCTTGCAAGATTCTTGCTTGAGGCCCAGCCTCCTGCTGCAGGGGCTTGACTCCCCTTCCTGGTCACAGGTCGCCCTCCTCCGAGAGGGTCCCAAGCTACACAGGGAGGACCAGCCAAGCAGCTGCTACCACTAGAGCGGGTGTACCAGGAGATTGCCATCCTGAAGAAGCTGGACCATGTGAATGTGGTCAAGCTGATTGAGGTAGGTGGCCATGGTGAGTGGTTGAGAATCTGTGTCTCAACCTGTTGAGTAGCCTCTGGTGCTGGGGGCACTCAGCACAGACCCAGGGATCCCGCTGAGGGAGCAGATATGGCTGAGGCCTCCAGGCTCACAGCCAGACTTGGAGCGGGGGCTGCAGGGAAGCTTCAAGAGTAAGTTCAGGATGGTCTCAGAGTCTCACTGAGAATGAGTATCTATGGTTTTTGAGACCTCATCTGTCTGAGCATACTGTGGGTTGGGGGCTGGTGAGGACAAGAAAGTCTGAGGCTCCCATTCCATGCCTCCTCAAGCCTCATGTTTGCTCCTCCTGACCAGGTCCTGGATGACCCAGCTGAGGACAACCTCTATTTAGGTGAGTGACCCAGTTCATTCCCAAAGCAGCTTACCTGGGGTCAGTCCAACGGCTCCTCACAGACACTTATGACCTTCAGAGGGGGGCAAGGAGAAAACACACATTCTCTGTCCCTAGGTTCCTTTGCCCAGCCCCACTGAACCAGGCTCAAAATATCCAGTTAGATTCAACAGATATTTCCAAGCCCCGCCTCTACTGATCAGAGAGACAATGGGTCGGGTAGATACAGGAAGCAGGCTACGTGCTGTCTAATAGCTCTGTGCCTCAGTTTCCTCACCTGTAAAACGGAGATAATGATGGTATCACTTCATAGGGTTGATGTGAGAAGTAAATGAGTTATTATATGCAAGATACATTAGCTATTATTGTTAGTATTAATGTTATTAAGTTTGTGGTGCCTGATTCATGGCTGGGCTTAGAGGCCCTCAGGAAAAGGGGCAGAAGGAAGACTGGTGTATGAATTAGAGGCCAAGGCTTTAGTCTCCACTCCCTTTCCTACCTACCTAACTGCTATGACCTTTAGAAAATTTTCTGCCTCATTGAAGGAGTTCATGAATCAGATGAGGCACATTCGTAGTAGACCCCACTCTCACCCATTTACCTCCTTTGATACTGTGGAACCCCTGTCCTGTCCCTCCCTCAGTTATGCCTGGATGCCTGCCCCCCTCCTGGCCTCCAGAACAAGGAGGGACCTTGGCATCACCTGCTCTGCCAGCCTGGCTGCACCTTACCTTCTTTTCTTTTCTTTTCTTTCAGTGTTTGACCTCCTGAGAAAGGGGTGAGTTCCCCATCCCTATCAGGCAGGTCAAGTCTCATCTAGGCCTTCCTTTCCCTCCCTGTGTCCCTAGTCCTAGAGTCAGCTACTCTAGGGGAAAGCAGAGGCCCAGGCCCTCCCCTTGGGGAGCTGTGGTCTGGGGTGAAATGAGAGACCAAGAGGACAAATCTTTGAAGGCTGGTGGTGGGTCAGTGAGGCTGGAATAGTCAGGGAGGCCTCTGGAAAACGGGGTGGGTTTTGAACCAGGTCTTGAAGAACTGGAAAGAAGATTTTGATGGAGGAGAGGGAGAAGAAGTGTTTGTCAAGTGAAAGTATAGAGATGGGACTCAACTCTTACATGTATTCAAATCACGAAGGGTTCTCTCAGCTTTACAAATTTGTAAGTTGGATGGGTGGGACTTCATTCCTTCCCATTTACAAGAGGGGAAGCTGAGGTTCAGAGAGGGTAAGTGGCTTGCCCACCATCACACAGTAAGTCTCATGAAACCTAGGGTTCTAACTCATGTTGCCTTATTTGGCCTTCTCAGGGTATGTGTAGAGCAGCAGATGGGCATGGGCCTGGGTGGACTGGAAGCCCTAATTGCTGAGGTCTCAAATACAGGCTATGGTTTGGGGGAGAGCGCAGACAGCGGTGTCCCTTTAAGACTCAGGGTCCTTGAAATGTTCTTAACCTCTATTTAAAGTGAGAAGTATGAGTTTCACATTGCCATTCTATATCTGTAACTAGAACTAAAGTTTTACAAAACAGCACATATCCTTATTACATGATATACTCTGATATATTCTACTTTATTAGATAAAAAGCGGTAGCCACCCACTAAATTATTTCATGACCCTCTGTTGGATCTGGACCTACAGTTTGAAAAACACTGCTCTAACTGGCATCTTTGCAACTGCTTGATTATAGATAATTAAGTACTTAGAAGAAGTGATATTGAGCCAATCAGAAATTAAGATAAACCTAATTTGAAATTATAATGATTGTAAAGGGATATTTGTGTCTGTGTGTTTTTAAATTTTCATTATATGGGAAAAAAAGCTAATCTCTTGGGTCCTCAGGACCCATTTAAATATAGAAGGCTCCTGGGAGAGGCTGGAAGGACCCCTGTTCCCCTTCATCTGCTGCCTGCCTTTCTTCAACCTGATTCAACTGAAACCCTTTCTCTTCTCCCTCCCCACAGGCCAGTCATGGAGGTGCCCTGCGACAAGCCCTTCCCCGAGGAACAAGCTCGCCTCTACCTGCGGGACATCATCCTGGGCCTTGAGTACTGTGAGTGAGGGGCTGCCTGGCCCCTGGAACTGGGGACAGGGAACAGGGGAGGGGTATACCGGACAGGGTGTACCCCAGACTGAGCCGGCTCTGAGCAGTTTCTGTCAGTCAGTGGTTATCGGCCAGTCAGCTTCAGTTGGGGGCAGAGACATGGACCTGCTTAGTACTACTTGACTGGGCCAAAAACTCTTGAAAGCGGGTGGCAGCGGACTTCATCGGGCATGTGCCAGGTCCTTCACAGTTCCTGGTCACCTGGTCACCATTAAGTCATTCTGCATCTTAGGCATTCGGTCTACATTTCTCCTCTGCTGAGTTCTTAGCCAAGCTTAGCCTCTCTACAGGGCCTCAAGAGATGTGGGAAGGAAGAAATTGATGTCCAGCTGCTCAAGCATTTGTCCTGTCATGGAGCCTGTGGGTGGTGGCAGGGTAGATTTACTCTGAGGGGCCCTAAAGTGATGAGAGCTCAGGAGGGAGGATGTTAGCTTAGCCTCTATCTATGTAATTCCTTTATTCACTCATTTATTCATTTCATTCATTCATTTATGAGTACCTACTAAGTGACAGCCAGTGGCAGGGGAGATGACAAGGACCTGGATGTGACATCAAGGATGTTACGGCCTAGTAGGAGGGACAGGAATCTAAGCAGGCAGATGATGTAGTATAGTGCCTGCCCAGCTTGGAGAGGCATGAGGGCTGTCAGAGCACTGAGAGGTCAAGGGAGGCTTCCCAGAGGAAGCTACTCGTGATGAGTCTTAAAGGATGAGTAGGAGTTTGTTGGTTAGGCTTGAGGGATGTGTGAGAGAGTACAGCAGGCAGAGAGAACTGCATGGCAGAGGCACAGACGGGAGTGGGCATGTACTACTTAAGAATGGGGAGAAGTTCAATTTTTTCGAAGCATGAGGGGAGCAGGAGATCATAGTGAAAAATGATACAGGAAATGCTATTCAGGCCACACTTGAAGGATGGGAATGCTGCCACAGAAGACATTCATGACTTCATCCTGTCAGCATTGTGAACCCCTGAGGGCTTTGAGCAGGAGAGGGGCATGATAGGATTTGCATCTTAGAAAGCTCTGTCGAGCAGCTGTGTGGTGGCTGGATAAAGGGCGAGAGGCGGCCAGCTGGTTAGGGAGGAGGCTGTTTCTATAGCCCAAGTGACAGATGGTGAGGCCTGGATTAGGACAGTGGCAGTAGGGAGGAGATGTGAAGGAGGTAGAGTGGCCAGACGCCTAGGCTTCTGGTCTGGTTTGGGGAGCAGGAGTGGTGCCCATCTCTCTAAAATCTTAGCTTGGTTTATCAGGAGCATATTCTCCCCGTGGGGAAACAGGATGAGGGCCCAGCTCAGGTGACAGGAACCAGGACTGTTTTTATCTCATTTGAGCCACTCCAATGCCCTCAGATTAATATTCTCTTTGTACATAAGGGAAAACTGAGGCACAGAGGTAGGAAGGCTTTGCAGAGTCTCTAGCAAGGGCCTAAAGTGTAGGAAGGGGCCATTTCATGCTGGGTGTGGTCTACAGTGGGCACCACCCTGCACTGGCTTGGCCTCCACCCCATGCTGTTCTGGGACCTTCTCCTCCCCTGAGGGTCTATTATCTCCTATTCTGTTTCCTCCACCCTGCCTCCAAAAACAAAAAAAGACTAATCCTATTTCGATAAAGCCTTAGCAAGACCCAGCTAGTCACAGTAAAGTGCTTCTCCGGGTGGATTGTGAGCACCAGGGCTGACCAGGCAATTGAATAGAGGCATGGGGCACTGATGACCTGCCTTGTGATTCTAGTCTCTCTAAGGGAGCATTGAGGCTATCACAGAAGGCTCTGTGGTTGGAGAGTCCAGGCCTGATTCTTATAGATGGAGCAAGCACAGCAATGCGAGTGTGAGAAGCAGCCAGATCTGGAAAATATCTTAGAGGCTGAGCCCATAGGACTTGCTGATGATTTGGATGTGGGGTCTGAGAGAGACACCTGAGCAACTGGTAATATGCCATTAACCGAATGGGAAAGACTAGAGGAGGAGCAGGGGTTTTCTGTTTTGTTTGGTGGTGGCAGTGGTGATGGGGATTGCAGACAGAGAAATCAAATTCTGAATTAGAGGTGTTATTAAGAAATACTGAGATATATATTGAGATATTTACTGGATATTCATGTAGATAAAGAGCCTGGAGTTCAGGGGTGAGGCTAGGGTTTGAGATAAGAATTCGAGACCATTTTTCATGGCCAGATACATAGCCCCTTGAGCCTTTGTGCTCTGATGGGTGTGTGCCAAATCCCTTGTGTGCTCTTGGTACCCAGGCAATCACTATAGGACCATTGGTTTTGTTGTTATTGTTATGTAACAGTCGTTCCTTTGGTCCCCAGCCTGCCTTTTCTCCTCCTCCTCCTCTCCCTCTCCTGCTCTTCTTTCCATCTTTCCTCTCCTACAACATCCTGGGGTCTGTCAGTCCAGCGGAAAGTATTTGCTGAGTGGGGAGCATATAGTGGCAGTAGGGTCGGGTCAGTGCCTTTGCTCAGTCTGAGTTGCTCATCTCTTCCCAACAGTGCTGGCCCCAGAAAGCAGGGTGAGCTCCCTGCCTACTAGACAAGGCTGACCCATACTCTTCCATGTTCATCACAGCAGTCCCAAGGCCTGGGGTGCCCTCCCTCTCTGAATCTCCTTCAGCCCAGAGTCCCTAGGGCTGAGGCAGTATTTCTGCAGGATACACCCCAATCCTGCCCTAAGCCTGAGAAAGGAACACTTCTGACTAGGCTGGGTGGGGAATGAGACTGAGGAAAGGTTTTGATTGGCTTTGAGCCTGCAGACAGTGCTCACGTGCGAGGGTCAGCGATGGCCCTTTCCCCAGTTTCCTCTGACCTGCTCCTTCAGCAACAGGTGCCTTGATTGCCATGGAGGGAGCCCTGGACTTGAAGTCCAAAGGTTCCTAAGAGTCCCATCCTGTCTGCTTTGAATGGCCTGGGCTAGCCTCAGTGTCTTCACTGCAGAGTGGAGCAGAAGACTCCACAATTCTCTTCCGAGGTCCTCATGAAGTTTGAGACAGCCTTCCCTGGCCAGGCGAGGGCAGGAGAGGGGTTCTGGGCAGCAGTCTCCCAAGGCCAGCACTCAAGCTGCCTCTCTCTGCAGTGCACTGCCAGAAGATCATCCACAGGGACATCAAGCCATCCAACCTGCTCCTGGGGGACGACGGACACGTCAAGATTGCCGACTTTGGCGTCAGCAACCAGTTTGAGGGGAATGATGCTCAGCTGTCCAGCACAGCTGGGACCCCAGCCTTCATGGCCCCTGAGGCCATTTCTGAGTCTGGCCAGAGCTTCAGTGGGAAGGTGGTTTCCAGGGCCTGGGCCGGGTTGGGGTTCAGGTGGAGGGGTGAGATAGCGTGCAGCAAGGCCTGGTTTCCAACCTGAGGGTTCTTGTGTCTCAGGAGTGAACACTGCACATGGTTCCTTCCTTCATGTTTACCTCTTCCTAGAGTCGACAAACTTTGGCTTCTTCTCATTTTCCAGCAAAATGGCACCCAGTCTCCCCTGCAGATATTTCCTGCCAACTGTTCTGTGCTGAGTTCTGGACTAGGCTGTGGAACAGACAGAGCCCACACAGCCTAGCTCTCTGCCCTTCTGGAGATGGTGGAAAGGGCAGGAGAGCTCATGTTTGGGGGAAGTCGGAGGCTCAACTCAGATTTCCTGGGCATGGCAGGGTTTGAACTAGGCTTTGAAAAATAGGGAGGATTTGAGCAGGAGATAGAACATAGAGAATGTACCAGAGAAGTGAGGGGCAGAGGCTAAGGGCATGGTGGGGCTTGGGAGGCATTAAGTCCTAGAAGTTTGAGCTTTCTCCTAATGACAGAGGCAGGAGGCAAAGCTTTCTGAGCAGGGGCTGCTGTTCACTGTGTCCCCAGGCACATACTTGTTTTCACCTGTGGAATGCTGGCTGCCCCACTGTGCCCTGCCAAAGAGGCAGTGGATGAGAGGTATTTAGATAAATGAGTGAGTGTGGAGCTCAAGAGGCCAGGGATGTAGACAGATTTAAAAAAAAAAAAAAGTTTTAATTTTGATATAATTCCAAATTTACAGAAAAATTGGAATAATACAAAAAAAATCCCATATATCTTTTTAATCGGATTCATCAATTATTGACATTTTGTCCCATTTACCTTTTCACCATCTCTCCTTATGTTTACATATATGCATATGACACTTTTCTGAACCATTTGAGAGTTAAGCTGGAGAATTATCCAACTTTATCATTAAATACTTTAGTGGATGTTTTCTAAGAACAAGGACATTCTCTTATATAATCTCAGTACAATTATCAAAATTAGAAAATTTATCATTGATAAAAGACTATTATATAATGAATCTTATTCAGATTTCACCATTTCTCCCGAACCTGTCCTTAAAAGCCTTATCTTGTTCTGGTTCAGCATCCCATCCAGGGTCCTTCGCTGCATTCACTTATCATGTCCCTTTGGTGTCCTTTAATCTGGATGAGTTCCTTAGCCTCTCTCTCTTTCATGACCTTGACATTTTGAAGAGAACAGGCCTGTTGTTTTGTAAAATGATGTCAATTTGCATTTGCCTGGTGTTCCCTTATTGGATTCAGATGACGCATCTGTGGCAGGAATATGTAGGTAGAGATTTGAGAATCACTCACATGAGAGAAAAAGTGGACACCAAGAGAGGAGAAGGGGTTCCAAAAGGGAAAATGTAGAGAGAGCACGTGTTAGAATCAGAGCATGAGGGAGCTGGGAGAAGTGGTGGAAGTGGACAAGGGCCAGGGCCTTGGTGTGAGCAAGGGCTGTTTCTGGGGTCAGAGAAAAGATAGATGGTGGCTTCACCAGTGGATCATTAGGAAAAGGGATGATGAGCTGGTTTAGTGTGTATAAGTTCAATACAGACCACTGTTTCTGGGGTGCATCTGTACGATGGGTACAGCAAATGCAACCCTGTAGAGGAAGGAAGTTTCGCACCTGCTAAGTTAGAAACTTACTTGGTTTAGGCCTGCTCCAAGGAGACTTGGGATCTCTAAAGGGCAGGGGCCCTGTTCTGGTCATCCCTGTGTCCCAGTGCTCAGCACAGAGTCGAGCATGGAGCAAGGGTCTGGGAGTGTTTTTTGAGTGAATACACAACTGAGGAAGGAGGTTCTCTGCATGCCTTCTCCCACAGCCTGCTGGAACTGGGTGGGCAAGGGTGTTGGTTCCTTTCGGGGGACTGATATGAGCTGTTTTCTTTCTAGGCCTTGGATGTATGGGCCACCGGGGTCACGCTGTACTGCTTCATCTATGGGAAGGTGAGCATTGGGTGGACTGGCACCAGGGGTTGGGCCAAACGGAATCAAGATAAATGACAGGTGCAGGCCTTCCCTTTGTGTCCTAAAGTAAAATGACGTTTGAAAGAGGCCACCTGGCTCTTCCCTCAGAGAAGACTGAGGGAAAAGAGGCTTTTTCTCTTTTCCTCTTGTTCCCTTGTGAGAGGATTCATGTGAAAGAGTCCTAAGACAGCAGACATTCGGGGGGAGGTGAGGATAGTGGTGTCATCATCTCTCCAGTCAGAGTGCTCCTTGTCCTTCTCTGTCCTTCTGTCCCTTGATGCCATTCATTCATTCACACACTCAGTCATTTATTCATTCACTAAATTGTCCTCGATTCCTGCTCTGGGTCAGGCTGGGCCTTGGGGATGTCCATCACTGACTTGGCTGAGATATCTGCCCACAAATACTCCCACTCTAATGACCGCGTTGAGGAGCAGGAGGGGATCTCTGTAAACATGTTCCCAAATTTCAGGCCTTGGGAGTAGAGGCCTTTCTGCAGGTGGCTATAACGCTGGTGAGTCTGCCTAGCTTCATGGCGCCCTCAGTGACATATTCCTTCAGTCAGTGTTTGTTAAGCACTACTGTGTGTCAGGTCCTGAACAAGTTAGATGGGCTCCCTCCCATCTGAGGGGGCACCCAGAGCTGCCCCCATCCCCGGAGAGATGGGGTCAGTCTGTCAGCATGAGTCGAGGCTCCGGGCCTGCATCCTTTGTCTGCTTCTCCACCTATAGTGCCCGTTCATCGATGATTACATCCTGGCCCTGCACAAGAAGATCAAGAATGAGGCCGTGGTGTTTCCCGATGAGTGAGTTGTCTGCCAAGGGGTCCCCTGCCCACCCCAGGAAGGCATGTTGGAATTTTAGCAGAGCTTTTGCCCTTTGAAGGCCCCACTCCCTCCTATAGATCTGGAGGTGGGGGTGCTGTTCCCTGGGAGGGTCCCCTGAGCAGATAGAGGTCTGGGACTGTGGAGTAGGGTCTCTGAGAGCAATGGGTCAGATGGATCTCTGGCAGATCATTGGCAGACAGAGCTCTGAGGCCAGGAGTTGGGCAGGTATGACCTAGGCCCCATATTCACACTGCTCCTTCGCTGAAGGCTCCAGTGGGGGCAATGACACCAGTTCCATGCAGACTCTAGAACCTCTACCTTCTCCCCACTCTGTGTGGCTTCAAGATGGCAGTGTGCTCCCCCATTTCACAGATGGAAAAGTGGAAGCATGGAGGAGAGTTATCAGTGGGTCTGAGATTTGAAGCCTCTCCCTTCTACCAGCCTTTTTTTGTGACTGAGGCCTCTGAGCCCAGAGGGACTGTGTAGAGGCCTTCCTGCTCAGCCATTTCTCTAATCATGATGTTGGCTACCATGGCTCCTCGTTTTTCAGGGCCCTTCTGTCATCTGCTTAAAGTGCCCAGGGCGGGTCACAAACCAACCTAGGAGTTGTCCTCAATGATTCCTGCTCCCTCGTGCCCACTTCCTGTCTGGTCCGCAAGCCCTCTTGAATTCACCTCTTATATATCTCTTGGCTCCATTGCCACCTGTGTGCCTGCCTCATTCAGGCCTCAGCCTTGTCCAGCCACTTCCTCTCTGGTCTCCCTGCTACCAGCCTCTATCCAGTCCAGCCACCACAATCAGGCCAGGTTGACCCTGATAAAGCACAACAAATATCACCATATTCCTGCTTAAAATTTTTCTGAAGCTTCCCAAAGCCCACAGGAAGAGGCCATGCCCTGGCCCTGGCATTCCAGGATCTCTGGGTTTTGCCACCACATTGCCCTTCACCTGCAACACTAGTCAACTGGATCCATCTCTTCCTGTAATTGCCTGTCTCCTGTGCCTTTCCTCCAGCAGGACCCCCTGCCAAAGCTATCTTTTTTCCCCCAGTCCAGGCATTTTCAAAGGCGTTCTGCATTTAGGATAGCAACGGGAACCAAGACCAGCAGTCTCAAGTGTGGGTTCCGCAGGCTTGAAAGGATGGGCTCCCTAAGGATGTTGGTAGCAAAGAAGCCTGGAGTTTGGACAGAGATAATTCAGGCTGATGTGAGGCTGAGGGTCCTGCTCCCCGTCCCTCTGAGTCCTTCTTCCCTGTCCTCACTCTTCTCGGTAGTAATATGCTAACTCACTAACTTCTCTGGGCCTTGGTTTCCTCCTCTGTCAAGGGAGAATCTTTCTTGGCCACCTCCCAGATGGAAGAGAGGATAAGATTGCAAGTGAGAGTGAAGACCACTAGTGTCCCACACTAGGTCTTCTCACATTATTCTCACCGTCTCTGCAACCCAGGGAGGGGTGTCCAGTACTCCCGGAACTCTGTGTTTGTGGCTTCTGTCTCCTGAGGGAGACTGCTTTACTTCCTACTCAGGAAAGAAGGATATCCATACACTTGTTCTGGAACTCTCCTTCCTCCCTGGTACCCTGGAGGTGTCCCTCCCGCTATTTGAGAAATGAGAATCGGTGTGTCTCTGCCCTGGGGTGCTAATCAAGGAACCCACAGAGCAGGGTGGGGAGGGAGAGGTGGGAAGAAAAGGATCCTCATCAACTATCTCCCCTTCATCTTCTTTCTTCCCCTCTTTAGGCCAGAGGTCA
Organism: Pteropus medius; assembly: GCF_902729225.1. NCBI lineage: Eukaryota > Metazoa > Chordata > Mammalia > Chiroptera > Pteropodidae > Pteropus > Pteropus medius. Next base: position 16,941,877 of record NW_024349799.1, on the reverse strand, counting down.
GCGAGGAGCTCAAGGACCTAATCCTGAAGATGCTAGACAAGAATCCTGAGACGAGAATTGGGGTGCCAGACATCAAGGTAGAGAAAACAGAGGTCTTGGGCTGGGCTGAGCTGGGACAGAGCAAGCAGGCCTCAGTTTCTCCTGTAGAACCCTACCCCAAGATATATGTGTATTGTGTTTGGGTTTGGGGTTTGTGAGCTTCAGATTCCATTAATGCTGGTAGAATGCTCGTGGTCCCTTACTGACTCAGTGTGTCTATCTGCCTGTGGCCCTGACCCCTCCTTGCCCTCCTAACTCCACAGTTGCACCCATGGGTGACCAAGAATGGGGAAGAGCCCCTTCCCTCAGAGGAGGAGCACTGTAGCGTGGTGGAGGTGACCGAGGAGGAGGTGAAGAACTCGGTCAAGCTCATCCCCAGCTGGACCACGGTGGTAAGAGGGTGAGGGGCAGAAGGCTCTCTTGTCCTGGGAGGGCCTGAGGAGGGAATGGCCACTGCCTGAGACTTGCTCTGTGCTGGGCCCTGTGGGGGTTCAGAAGGACGTCTGTCTGCCACCCTCAAAGCTGGGCCACTGAGGCCACACTGTTCTGCTGGAGGCCCATGGGGAAAGTGGCCACATTATTCAGCGTCATGGTAGGGAGGCCAGGAGACTTGGTGAGGAGAGTGAATGATTGAAAAAAACATTCTGCCCTTGCAGAGTATCAGCATTCACCATGACTAGAAGAAGCATTTTCTTCCTGCCTCCATCTCTTCTTCCCACTTCTCTCCCTTCCTTCCTTCCATTCTTTCTTTTATTGAACTCCTGCTGCTTTCCAGACACTGTACTAGGTGCCAAGGATATGACAATGAAAAGGCCTAGGAAGCAGCCCCAGAGTCCCGCTATGTGTCAGTTAGGTACCACCTGTATGTTCCCTCCATTCTTCTCTCCCATTTTAGTTCTTCTCTTCCCCTGAACATCTTCCATATTAACACTGGAAGTAACTAATGTAGTCCCTGATGGCCATTTGGGGATTTTGGGATACTGAAAGCCATGGCTCACCCTGCACTGAGGTGCCACATTGAGTCAGGGTGAGCACAAGGCCAGGAGAGAGCTGTGCAGTGCTGTGGGTAGGTCAGGTTCATGCACTTCATCCCTCCCTGCTGGGTCCAGGCCCTGGTCAGCCAACTGGCTAAAGTCCTGCCTGTTCTTGTGCTCTGTAGAGCTCCAGGGCTCTGTCAGGTCCCTGGAGCCAGTCAGCTCCCACAGGCCACTTCCCTGGTCTTAGCGACCATCACCTCTCTCCTAAAGCACTGGAATAGCCTCCTAAGTTGTCCCCCTGCCTCCATCCTCACCTTCACCACCAGCCAGGGTGGTCCTGGTGACCTGGTCATGTCACTTCTCAGCTCAGACCCTGCTTGTTCAGCCTCCCATGTCACTCAGAGTAAGAGCCACAGCCCTGACTGTCTTGCAAGACCCTGTATAGCCTGCCCGCCACAGTGTTCTCACTGACCTCGTCTCTCCTCCCTCTGTTCACTTGGTTCCAACAATGTGCCACATAAGCTGCTGTCCTAGGGCCTTTTAACTTCTCTTCCCTATCCAGGATGCCCCTGCCCAGCCATCCATAGGGCTCACTTCCTCACTCCCTTCAGGTCTTTACTCCAAAGTCACCTTCTCAAAGTCGCCTTCCCTGGTGCCTTACCTCAAATTCCAACTTCCTTTTTGTCATACCATACCCCCTTCCTTGTTTTATTTTTTCTCTTTAGCCCCTACCACTAACATGTTATATATTTTACTAATTTGTCTGATTTATTGCCTCTCCCACCCCCCAACTGGAATATAAACTCCATGAAGGCAAGAATATTTGCCTCAGTTTGGCTCCTGTGCCTAGAATAGTGACTGGTATATGGTAGGCACTCAATAAATAGTTGTTGAATGAATAAATGAAAGAAAAAGTGAATGCACCCCTGGCGCTATGCATGTGTGTGTGTTTGTGTGTATGTGGGCAGGGGCGTGGAACTCTCCTTGTTACAGGAGGGACAAAGTCAGAGAGCTAGGGCGCAGTAGTGCCTCTGGGCATCTTCCCCAGGCCACTGTGCAGCTTCCTCTTTGCTGCCTGGAACAGCCTCTCCTCTACTCCATCCTTCCTGCCTCAGAGAGGAGGCATTTTCCATGCCCTCAAGATAAAGCCCTGCTTTCAGCCTGATGTCCCAGCCCCCCATGCACTAGTTGCATTGGGTTCTTCCCTATTCCCTGAATTGAGCATCAGCCATCACCCTCCATGCTCTTGTCATTTCCTCTGGAGGGAATACTGTTTCTTTCTCTGCTGATTTAAAGGGAGCCTCAGCAGGGCCCACCTCGCAGCTGCCTTCAGGAAGTCAGAGGGGAGAGTGTGTTTGGGACCCTGGGGGCCTGTGTTCCTCATGCTGACATGTCTCCCCCAGATCCTGGTTAAGTCCATGCTGAGAAAGCGTTCCTTTGGGAACCCGTTTGAGCCCCAAGCACGGAGGGAAGAACGATCCCTGTCTGCTCCAGGAAACTTACTGTTGTAAGTACTGGTAGGCTGAGGCCCGCGGCACATTCTCCCACTCTCATTGTCATTGGGCTGTGTAGACTGAGCCCAGAGCCTAGGGACTCAGCCAGGTCTCACAGAGTAGGACCACATCTGTACCTCTGTGCTTGGCCCATGGCAGCCTGGTAGAGGTTTGCAGACAGGCCTCATGTCTGCTCCTCATAGAAGGATGGCTCGGCTGTGGAGGGAGGGCACTTCTGCAAACTCTTCCTAGCCCAGTGCAGTGCCAGCTGCTCTCTTGAATGGCCCATGCTACCTCTAGCCGTTGCTGAGGCTGTGTGCCTAGTCAGCACTTTGTAAATGCTTGTTGAGTAAGTAAGCCCGGATTGGCCGGCTGACTGGGCTGGGGAAGAGGAACTCCCTTTGCTGAAGGCTCCCTACTGTGAAACAGGCTTGTGCAATCACCACCTGCTAGAAGAGGTCAGAAAAGCAGTTCCCCAACCTCTGAGAGCCTCATCTTCAGCTTGTCCACCTTCTCTCACTAAAATAAAAGTTTGGGATTCCAACAAGGTCTGCTGGAGTTTGTACACAGACCTGCAGACAGAAAGCCATGAGAGGGTCCTGGACCCGCATGTGCTTCTGGGAAGTTAGTCACCTTACTCTGGCCTGTGAAGGAAGCTGCAGGGAGGAGGAGTTGTGTGGGGAAGGCATATTCCCCAGAAAGGGAGCACTGGACCGAGTCCAGGTACCTCAGTCTCTCAGGAAAGCGTACTTTAACTTGTGCCGTCCAAGGGACTAGACATGAGTGAGGCCACCCTCTTTTAGTGGGCTCTCCAGAAGTGCTGGGTCCCATCATCATGGACAAGCTGGTGTATGTTCCCTGTCAGAGGTTGCTTGCCCTCAGGGATGTCCGTATTACCAACCTCTTGCCCTCTTCTTGACAAACTTTCTGGCCAATGAGAGGCAAGGAGTGGGGCCTGGGAGAGGCCTTGGTGTTACTGAGCTTACTTCCTATTCTCTGTTTCTTCGGTGAAGTGGCCAAGGCTGGGGAAAGGGGTTCCCTGGGCTCCCCAGGTCTGCAGGCCTCAGTGCTGGAATTGAGCTTATTGTAGGGCATCACATATTTAGCATCCAAATAGAGCCACTTTTGAGAGTGAAAGAGGAAGCTGTTACTAACTATGCCAGGACTATAGGCATAGCCAAAACCATGACTAGCAAACCTGAACATCTGACCACTGTAGCTCAGCGCTTGTGGCTCAGTGCCCCCTAGTGGTAGGTCAGGCCAGTCACAGGCTTAAGATGTCCAGCACCTAGTCCAAGCCTGGCACAGGGCCAGTTGCCAAGAATACAAGTGAGCAAGGCAATCATTGTCCTTTTATAGACATGTAGTGGGAAGACTGGCCAGTTTCCTTGCTGGACTGTGAAAGGACTGGGCTTAATACTTTCCAGCTATAAAATTCTATAATTCTGTGACCCAGGTTTAATTTTGAAAAGCAGGTTTTACCTCATCGGAGTTACAAATTTGTTCTTGATAGCCTGTTTTTCAAGCTTTGAAATAACTGTTGAAACTCTACAGTAGTTAAATAGGATTGATCCTTTTTAAAGATATCAAAATGCATTCATTGGTCATTTTAAAAAGAAAGATCTTAGGAGAAAAATCAAATATAGGAATCTATTGAATATATGACAGAATCCTAAGACTGATGGGTAGACTCTGCCCTGTGCAAAAAGAAAATGCAAAACCAAAGCCCCTCTACCCAGGACTGTGGGGATGATATCGGCCAACATAGACAGTCTGTGAACTGCCTGGTACTCAGGGATGCAGGGAAGTCAGCTGGACCAGATCGTGAGAGGCTCTGTCAGCCAGGCTGGGAAGTCTGGACTTCACCTCTGGGCAACAGGGAGCCATGGAAAGTTGTGGGGTGAGATTTGGGGTAGGGAAACCAGTAAGGGGCCATGATGCAGGGGGCAAGCCTGGGGAAGTAGGTGAGGGGGGATGTGAGAGCTGGTAGGTATGAATGCCTGTGAGTGTATGTGAGAGTATCCTTTTTGAGTGCCTATGCTGACCCCTAAGGTCCCTCTGCCCCTGGTGTTCCCTGAACAGGAAAGACGGGTGTGGAGAAGGTGTCAAGAGCCCGGAGCTCCCTGGCGTCCAAGAAGATGAGGCTGCGTCTTGAGTCCCTGCATGCGCCCAGGGCAGCCCAGCAGCACGCTCATCCCACGCCTCCAAAGGCTCACTCACTGCCCTCATGCCGACAGCTGCCCCTGCGGGCAGGGGGCTAGGGACTGTGGCCCCTCTCCCAGCTCCCCTTCCCCTGTCGTGCTGCATGACTTCCGTGCGTGTCCAGGGACAGGATTGGAATATGTGTCATCTGGGGCTGGGGGACAGGGCTCCCTCGAGGCCTTTCTCCTTGTCCTGGCTCTGCTTGGCAGGACCCATGCTGTGGGGAAGGTAGGTACCCTTGGTAACTTAGAAACCCCACTTGGCTTGTTGGCAAGGCCTAGAGGCAGGAAGCAAGAAACCAAAATGGCAGGTGGAGGCTGGGCTTACCACCACTGCAGAGATCTGCTGTGGGCCAGGCAGGCCTGGCTCAGCTGCCGCACGTACATAGAGAGGTGTACCCTGCCCACGTCAGGGGTTGCTGCCAGAACTGGTGTCTTCTGAGAACACTGGTATGGAGTCTCTGAGCCCTTGATGGGTATTCCTGGGCCTTACTGGGGTGGGGGTCAGAATTGGAGAATTCAAATTCATTTTTTTCGTTGTCTTACTTTTGTTCTTAACATGGAAGGAAGGGGGTGCAAAACCCTGCTCGGGAACGTCAAACGAGCTGTCCCTAGCACATCCCACCATTATTTGGCAGCCAGGTGAACTGGACTGACCTTTCTGGATTGGGTTTCACATTTGGCACTATCTGGAGAATGCACTGAATTACAGTTCTGAGCAGAGGCCTGAACACCATACCTTCCCTGCCCACGTCACTCCTTCTTTTTGTGGCTCCTCAGAGCCATGGCTGCAGAAGAGACACCAGGAGCTGACGCTGACCAAGGGCCCTGGACTCACAAGACTGCGGCCCTGCCGATGCTGAAGTAACTGGAATCCAATTTCTGATCCTACACTGGCCTCGCTATCTGGCCCCAGAAGATGCCCTCACATTCCTATCATGAAGGACAAACTGCCCAGACTAGAGCTGCACTAGAAACAAGACCCTGGTGGAGTGTGCATGTTGGCAGGAGGCCTCAGAGAGATGGGCCTTCTGCCTCTGCCTCACCCCCAGGACAGTCATTGTCCAGCGTGCCCAGAGCTGGACCCCTGAAGTGTGTGGGTTGACCCAGCTGGGCTGGAGATGTCACTTGATAGCTTGGTGTTCACTGATCAAATGCTCAAGAGATTGACCCCCAAAGAAAAAAGGAAAAACAGGACTCAGATACCTCCTCTGAAAACATGGACCAAACAAGGATTACGGTCGCTGGCGTGGGTTTTATATCGCAGGAGGACTTGTGTTGAGAAGGAAAGGGAGATCGGGCTGGAGGAGTGCCTGTGTCCTACACATCTCTGTGCCTGTGGGTGTACGTTGCACCTCCACGCACATATGCATGTGCGTGCCCATCTGCTGCACACAGCACACTCGCATGTCTTGCACTGGCACATGCATCTGTAATATAGTTTCTATGTTTATTTAAGGCTGTGAGCAGAATGTGGCCCATTGTCAATGGGTCCACATTTCTCCCTGGCTCATCTCCACTAAGGCATCATAACCCAGGGCTTAAAAAGCAATTCGGTACTGTCTTTAAGAACACTTTTATAGAGTTCATGGGAGGCCAGTCACAGATCTGAAAGTTTTTCTTGAGCATCTCTGCACTGGAGCCTGGAGGGTGGCAGTTTCAGGGGGTCCTCATCTATTGGTCCTGCCCTTGCAGAGCTCAAAGGTGGGCCAAGCTTCACTGCCTGGGTCAGAGCCTGAATGGGGCGCTCACCCCATCGCTGAGGGTTTTGGTTGGACATCATTGTTTTTGACTGTGGTACAGTGATGAACAAACTCCATAAGAGTGTTTTAAAAATTAACTTCCCAGGAAGTGAGTTAAAAACAATAAAAGCCCTTTCTTGAGTTAAAAGAAAAATTGTGCATTCTCTGCATCTGGATGTGTGTTCTTTCTTACCAGCTGGACCTGCTGGCTTTGCTACCTTTTCTGGAAGGGTCTGAGCAGGATAGTAGTGGGAAGAGCTCTGGGGGAAGTGAGAGGGGAGGGAAGGAGGGAGGAGGCCTGGCTCTGGGGAATGAGGAGCTATAGCACAGGATTCGGCTCAGTCTCCTGAGCAGGTCCAATGGCCCCTCCTTGAAGGAGAGGTTGTTTGGGAGCCAATGGGCTACCCATGAGGGCACCTTTCCTGTTTCACAGGGATCCAGGGAAGCCAAGATCTGGTCTTTGGGAGCCATCACCATAACTCATGGGGCAGAAGTCCCAATGGAGCCTCACAGGAGTCCCTGTGACAGGGGCCCTGTGTCCTCTCTGTGCCCCCTTAGCCTTGGGCATGAGTACGGGCTTTTTGGACCCTGCAGCTCCCTGTTCATACTAAGGCCCTCCATGGCCATGATGAAAAAAGTCATCATTGAGGTCAGACAGCCTTGAGCTTGAATCCAAGCTTTGCCATTTAATAGCTGTGTGACCTTGTCAAGTCATTGTAGGAGTCTTGGTTTCCTTATGGATCGAATACAGACAATATCAGCATCTCCCCAGAGTTTTTATGAAGTTAAATGAAGTCCTTGTGCCAGGCATCTGACACAGCACTTGGCACAGAGTAAGAGTAAGTACTCAGCAAATGAGCCCCGAAAAAAAAAGAAATTTCTGCCTCTGGGGCTCCCTGGAACCAGCCTTAGAGGCCACGGGCTTGGCATGCCCTGCATGATTGGTATTTGCCCATCTGTGGAGCGCCCAGCTGGGTGAAACTAGAGACCAAGCAGAAGGAGACCAAGCCAGAGGCTGCCCAGTGTGGTGATCAGTTTTTCCATCTGAGAAATGGAGGCCAGAGCTGCTCCTGCCTGCTTCCTGGTCATCTTATGGAGGTCACATGAGGGGCTTTACCAAGTCCTCTCCAGAAGGGGTGCAGGCGACCAGGCAGAAGTTCCCCAAATACCAAGACTGATAAGCAGGTTTTTATTGCCACTTCCTCCCCATCACCACAGGCCCTCAATTTGGGACCCCAACATCTCTCACTTCCTCATGTGTCTCCTGGCCTTGGTCCTCAGCATTCTAATGCATCCTCTCACCAGTTGCCAAGGTGATCTTGGGTGCCCACCTGACATTGCCCATCCCTCTCAGAACTCTTGTGTGTTCCCTACAGTGTTCAGCCTTGCATTCGATGTTCCTGCCATCAGCCCCAATGGCCTCTCTGTATGCTCTCCTGACCCATGCCCCACCCACCCACACGCCATTCACTCCTCCACTCCCGCGGCTCTTCAGGCTTATCCTCTTCTCCAGGACACTGCCTTTCCCCATCTCTGCCTCTCCTTGTCAAAGATGTCCCTCCCTCTAAGGGCTTATTCTGCAGTCAGAAAAATTCCTGACTGGTTCATCATCCCAGGTATTGTCACCAAATCCTGAGTCTAGGTCCGACAAGCCAGATCATCATGCTAAGAGCTTTGAATAGGACCATGGTGCATGATGTCATTTACCCGCAAGGACTACCACTCTAGGAGGCATGCTGTGGTAGGAAAACCGAGGCCCATGGATCAGTAACTCGCTCAGAGTCACATAGCAAGTCAGGAAACAGCCAAGCTAGAGCCTAGGTCTCCTGCCCACCCACCCCACCCAGGTTTTCCCCACACCAGTGGCCAGGAAAACTCAGAGCCTGCACACAGGGAAGGACATCTGGGCAAATCAAAAACAGAGGCTACACTTCCAGACCTAACCACATGGAGGAGCTGAGCCCAGGCCAGGGGTGTCTAGCCGAAGGCTGGGGAGCAGTCCTGGGTTTGCCCTGGGAGGCCCTGGTTCCTCAAAGAGAATGTCTTTGGGCTCTGGATCCCACAGACACTTTTCCTGCTCTCTGCTCCCCTCAACCACTCTCACCTTATATGATCTCAGCTAGTGGAAGGGAGAGGAAAGGTTAGGGCCAGCAAGAGTTCTAATTTTCCCAGGGAGACCCCCAGACACTTACTGGGACCCATGTAAACATCCCACAGTTTACTGAGTCATCCTTGCCCCCACCTCAACACACACACACAGGCTGGAACACCCACACAGCCTCCCCTTGGGCAAATAAGCAGTCCTGGGACTCTGCTGAAAGAGGCCAAGGGAGCCATATGGTGGGTGGTACTGGGCTATGAAATGTGTGTGAGGGGTTTGAAGGCTTGAGGGGTCAACTGAGGCCCAGAAGGAGACCAGGAGGGTCTGGGGAGGGGCCTGTCCTCCATCTCACCTGCAGAACAGAGCCATGGCCTACAAGGACTCCCTGTAGTGCTCCAACCTCCTGCTGGACTGGGTGTCCATAGCTTAAATGACCATCTCCTGTCTCCTCTCTCACATATACAGACCTGACTCTGCACTCGGGGCCTCAGACACATCCATTTCTCTAGTTAGAATGACCCAGGGCACAAAGTATGGGTCCTCTAACCCTCCAGGGTAACTGCTAGTCCCCACCCAGGTTGGACTGACCATTTTGTCATTAGTCCATCCTGGCTTTGTAGTCAGCTTCCCTGCCCTCCCTACTCTCTAGGCCCTAACTATCTCCAAGTCACCTCCTCTAAGAAGCCACAGCCTCAGAGGTACCCTTGGCATGCAGTCTGGTGTCTAGTTCATCTTCTATAAGACTGGAGTCATGGCCCAGGAATTGCAATCTTGTCCACCGGCTGAGTCGCTTTCACAACTTATATCTGCCCACTCACTGTTCCACCATGATGGAGACCATTCAAAGAGCATCTCCCAGCTGAATCACAAGACTGGGGCCTTCCCTCTGGGCATGACATTCTCTCTACCTGATCCCTGGTAAGCTGCTTCTTTGGCCTGTATATCTCTGGCTTTTTCTGGTCCTCTGTTCCAGCTTCTCAGCCTGCAAACTAGCTCAGGCCTCTGCTGTAGCTATAACCCAGATATTTCGGTTTTCCAAAGGCTGTTGCCCTATACTTCTGGGCATGCAGGAGGCAGCTCCTCCTACCTTCTCTCTCAGATGCCTTCTGCATAGGCTCCTTGTCCCCTGTTACTGCTCAGGTCACTCTGTCCCATCCCCAGCAGGATTGGTCACTGTTTGTTCTAGCTGTAGTCCATGTAAGGAGACCATTGCAGTGTCCAGATGGGAGGTGATATGATGGTGGTTGGGATGGAAAGAAGCTGAAGGGTGGTGGCTGAGAGGATGGAAAAAAGCAGATGGACATGAGGGACATGTGGGAGGCCAGACTGACAAGACTATGTGTGGCTAGGCTAGTAGGGTGGGAGAGGAATCTAAGAGCGTCAAAGGTAGCTCTTAGATTCCAGGCTTGCACGCCTGTACTGACTACTAATCAGGGAAGTAGGGAACACAGGAATGGACCTGGCTTGGAAGGAAGATTCTGTTTTAGGAAAGTTGAGTCTGAAGTGCCTTGAGATATTCCAGGGAAGATGTCCAGTAGGAAGTTGGACATATGGGTCTGGAGCTCAGAGGAGAGGGGAGAACTAGAGATGGAGTTCTGGGGGTCCTCATTGTATGGTGGCAGTGGAATTGGAAGCCATGGGTGTGATGAGATAGCCTAGGGAGTGAGCATGGGATGAGAACAAAGAGGGTCCAGGATTGAGCCCTGGGGCACTGTTCACATTGGGGGAGGAAAAAGAACCCTAAAAGGCATTGGAACAGCTTAGAAGGTGAAAGAAAAACCAAGTGTGACCACATAATGGAAGAATGCATGTGGTTTCAAGAATCGGGTAGTGGCCATCAGTGTCCATGATGTTGAGTGGTCAAGTCAGATGGAGAAAGTGAAGGAAGACAGTCCTTTCAAGAATTTAGCTGTGTAAGAGTTGGGCATAGATACACCTCCCACATAGATACACCTCATGACACTTTAACTCTAGAAACTTTTCCTGCACAAATGCCAAGTACATGGACTAGGGGTGTGGGGTTGTGAGTGCCCAATTTAAAATCGTATCAAAGAACATCTCCCCTTGAATCAGCAGGGTATCACCTCAGGCCAGTGGACCATGTAACAAGTCCTCAGGTAGCATCTGATTTAACCATAGCAGCTTATATTACCTTTTAATGGCTTTTCCCTTTATTATCCCAGAAGAGGTAGGCTGCCATTATCTATTCCCCGCCTCCCTGGAAGGGAGAGGGTGAGAAAAAGGAGGAGTGGCCAATTTTAGTGGAAAAAAAAAAATTAAGGAATCGTTTAGAAGACGACCCTTATATATCCTCTTTAGCTCAGATCTAGATTTTATCCTGTAAATAGCCTGTCACCTTGGGTAACTTTCTATGCCTCAGTTTCCTCGTATGTGAAATGGGGAATCATAGTACTCACTCCATAGAGTTGTCCGGATTCAAGCGCTCGTAACAATCGCTGGCACGTAATGACCACTCAGTAAAGTTAGCTTTTTCTGCAGGGTTTACTGCTCAAGGGATGCTACACCAATCTCTTCCAGGTCCCACCCCCTCCAACAGGCCCCGCCTTTGTCGCCATTCGGTCCGTCCTCCTCCTCGCTAGGTACCGCTCCAGCCGGCCCGGGTTCCTCCCGCCACCAGGGGGACGGCGGCGCTGAAAGGGGCCTTCTAGCCCAAGCAGGCGACGCTCTAGGTAGCGGCGGAGGCGGCTCTGTGGCCAGTGGCGGCGGCGCTCTAGCAAGCGGGTGCTCGGGGCGGGCTCTCAGTGCTGCGGCCGGCGGGCGGCGATGGCGGCCGTACGGGGCCTGCGGGTGTCGGTGAAGGCGGAGGCCCCGGCGGGGCCGGCCCTGGGGCTCCCGTCGCCTGAGGCGGAGTCCGGTTTGGAGCGTGGAGAGCCAGAGCCCATGGAGGTGGAGGAGGGCGAGCTGGAGATCGTGCCGGTGCGGCGCTCGCTGAAGGAACTGATCCCGGTACGGGCGGGGGACGGGGGTGTGAGGAGGAGATCGCCGAGCGAACGAGTGCCCCGCGCCGGAGTGGGCCGGAAGGGGAGGCGGCCAGCGCCCGGGCCGGGGGAAGTCAAGAGAAGGGTAGAGAGGGGAGCGAAAGCTTGGGGGCCTTGAGGGGTGCGAGGCTGGAGGGAAGAGACCAGGAGTGAAGGACGCCGGGGCGCCCGGAAATGGGTGTTGTGGGGGCTGGAGAAGGTGGGGGAGAGCTGGAGGGTAGTTAAGGGCGTCCCTTTCGCTGCCCCGCCGAGCTAGTCTTTGCACGGGGGCGAGTGAAGAGGGGCTGGGATTTTCTGGGCGTCTGAGATAAAAGGGGAGCCCAGGGAGGGAACAGAACCAAGAGAGGCCCAGAAGGAACTGTCGGGTGGCGCCGGCATCCAGGTCTCCTTGTGGGTCCTGTAGCTGTGTCTATTAAACGTAATACTCGCGGTTTCTCTTGTGAGGGCTGGACTTGTCAGCAGGAGCTCAATGTTTCTGTTGTGACTTGAGGGTCCTCTTTGACCCCGCGCAGCTCCACTGCGGTATAGTACCTACACCATGATCTCAGCATCTGACCCGTAATGAAACCAAAACATCAGCGAACCAGCAGTTGTCCTTGGTCTTTTATCACAGTTGGGATGTTGAGAGGTGTTTTGCTTGTGGTTTGGTGGTCCTGTGTTCGGTTTTTAGGGCTGGTCTCAGGCCTGCATGGCTCTTCTCAAATACTTAATTTCTCACCTAACACGAGCTGCTTTTTACCACATGTCATCAAGGCTTGCTTTTAAATTGAAATTATGGAAAAAGGTGAAAGTAGGATCACTAAAGATAGCAAATGGTAATGACATTGGTAGCAACAATTAACAAAGTGGCATTTTACCATTTACTACATTATATCATTTAAATATCACTGCAGTTGTGAAGTGGATATTATCCCTTTATTCATTTAGTTTGACATGTATCTGTTGTATTCCCCACCATGTGCCCAGCACAGTCCTAGACTCTTCTTGATCAAGGTCAAGATCAAACTCCCTCCTGTAGTTTATGTTCCAGTTGGGGGACACAAGTAAACAAATAATTTCTGATAGCGTTAAGTGCTATGAAGAGAATAAAACATGTTAATGGGATAGAGAGTTCAGAGGGTTGGGAGGGTGTGCAGAGCAGGAAGCTGAATGGTGTGGGATGGTTAGGGAAATCCTCTGAGGTAGTGACATTTAAGCTGAACCCTAAATGACATAAAAGAGGCAACTGTGTACAGATTGGGAAGAGAATGTTCCTAGCAGGGGCAACCGTAAGTGCAAAGACTCTGAGATGAGAACAAGGTTGTTTTGGAGAAACCAAAAGTTCTGTAAAAGAGGTCAGGGAGGTAGGCAGATACCATGGAGGAGACCTAAGCCCAGAGAGGCCAAAGGAATTGTATAGTGTTGTGTAATCTGAACGTCTTCGCTGTTGTTTTGAGTCCTGGATTTCTGAATCCCACCCTCTTTTCATTGCACTGTGCTGTTCTTCCTTGGAGGTCTAAGTGAATCTGGAGTTTCTGCATTTTGGTGAAGGCTTGTGCTCCACCTGGTGGCCTGGCATGATGAATTTGGCCAGTCTGGGTTGAGATAAGTGACTGTACCTCATCTTGAATGTTTTTCACAAAAGCCTTTAGATTTTCATTTACATGAATACCTTCAATAGATGGAATTACTTAAGGTTTTGGACAGACTCTGATCAAGAATGATTTCTCGTGAGAGTAGTTGATTGCTACCATAGTCACTGGGATGGTCTTCCTCATACTAAAGGGTTGTGAGCATGGGGGAAGGATTGCTGAAGAGAATGACTATCCAAAAGGCCTCAGCTATCTTTTATCATGAATTTTTTCCCACTTGCTGTCAGCATTTCTTACTGTTTCCCTTCATGTTAGGACACAAGCAGAAGATATGAAAACAAAGCTGGCAGCTTCATCACTGGAATTGATGTCACCTCCAAGGTAAGACAGATCATGATTTATTTATTCATTTTGATAAGCAGGTGAACTTGGTCCCTGGGACTTACAGAATTGCAATTATTCTTTACCTCCTATTTTCTTTTGTTGCTAGATTAAAAAAACTTTTTTAACTTAAATTTCATATTACACAGTGATGTCTTTGTGCATTCTGAAAACATCCGGGCAGTGTTTGTGTGTTCTCACAACCATGACAAGTTAACCATACTTAACCATATCCGAGAAAAAGTTCTGCACTGGGAATGTTTTTGTATACTATATCCATTCTTTAAAAATGTATATACTGTTTCCACTCTAAATGAAAGGAAACATAAAAAGTGCTCGGCATGTAATAGGCCCTTAGTAAATGTCTTTATTCCCCACTGGTTGCAGGCTTAGAAAAATAGGATTTTCTGATTGTGCGGCTTAAAGGACAAGTCAGCTGAATTATTCTCAGTACCTGGGAGTATTATCTTTTATCCGGTGATTTCTATTACTAATTACCAACTTCACTGTAACTACTTGCATAGCCAAACCTATTATTTTCCTTATTATAAACAGTTGATGTATATTTGTTGGTTTAATTGGTGAGGTCCAGTTCAGACATTCTTTCTGATTTTAATGTGTGCAATTAAGTTTGGAACAGAATTTTAAATTACAATTCTTAATAATGGTATTATATTGCTACATTAGATGTATAAAAACAAAAATAAAAATAAATATGTCATGCTTACCTTTTTACACTTTATCTGGGTCTCTGTCTCAGATGGCTTGAAGGCCAAAAGAAAGAAATGATCTTTTAGAAAGACAAGAAAATAAAGTGAAGATGTTTTCTTACTGTAATTGAAAATGAAGTAGACTGTACTGTTCTTAATCCTACAGTTTGCTGTTATATGAAACAAATATATGGGGGAAAGGGTGGTAGTCCCAGAATTGGTACTTAAGTTGTTGCTAAAGGAAGGTAGATTAGTTGTTTGCACTGAGAGGACTTCAGTGAAGAAAATTAGCATAATGGTTGGGAAAAAAACAGAAGTGTTGCTGCTTTACCAATCCTCACAAGCTTTCTATAGTTAGACCTTCAATTAGTGTGGCAAAGTTAATATACAGTTAATGAAGGGTTCCTAAGAGCTATCAGAAACCCACAGTTGGGCCTGAATTTATTTTAGCTCTTGGAAAGAAACTTATGAAGCTGATGATTTTGTTTTTTAGTGCAGCATCACTGCTGCTTGTCACTTAAAAGATGAAAACTGGCAATTCTATGGACATGAGCCTAGAATAGAAGAGAGAGTTTCTTTGCTTCAATGTTATTTTTAAACCAGGAAAAAGCCTCAGGGAGTGGACTGCTCAGGCAGACATAATGTGGAAGAATGTGATAGGTGTGATTACCATGCACACAGACAATGTGAAATGGGGGTGGTGGTGGGGCTCCTAGAAATAGCACTGAGATCAGAAGAAGCCTTATTAGCTGAAGTACCATCAGCAAACCTTTTAACTTTTTTTGTGCCTCAGTTTTGGCACCTGGAAAATTGGGATGTTGAGATTGTTTAGTTATAATTTGTTCAAAGCATGATTGCTAATAAATGAAATGTCAGAGAAGTGAAGCATTATTTATTACTCATTGAATCAACAAATATTCATTGACTACCATACTCTATCCCAAACACAGTGATAGGCATTGAATCGTCATGGAGATTATTGCAAATTCTAGCGACATTAGTGTACACTCTCCTAGTCATTGACTATCCAGTTCTCTTCAAAAATTATTAAAGGTACATTGTTGCTTATTTCTTCTGATTTATTTTAGAGTTGTCACTGATGCATTATGTTGTGTTTGTGATTGTGTGTGTGATTTAACTTTCCTCCATTGAAACATGGCTTTTTCTGTACCTTCTAGGAAGCAATTGAAAAGAAAGAACAACGAGCCAAGCGTTTCCATTTTCGATCAGAAGTAAATCTTGCCCAAAGAAATGTAGCATTAGACCGAGACATGATGAAGAAAGGTACAGAGTGTTTGGGGGGAATTTTTCCACATTTCCCCAGAGAATAACTTTTAACTATCATGGTCTTGTGCTTCTGGCCTTGCCTTGCATGTCCAGCCCTCATCTAGATATTCCCAAAAGAAAGGAACTTTTGAAGTCTCCATTTCTGAGATTAACTGTTTAAAGTTGAACTGCTGTTAGCTATGTCTCAGAATGTTAGAACTGGGAAAAAAGAGATTGTCATATCAGAGAAAGTCACCCAGTTAGTAGTAGAGCTGAAATTAGAACCTGTGCTTGTACAGACTCTTACTCATTTTCTGCTTTTATCATGGAATGGTTAACTTTTCTTTGCCTTTAAATGTAGTGGAAGTGTATCACAGTGAGCCTTTTAGGGGAGTCAGAGCAAATATTGGGATTGGTGAGGGAAAGCCATCAATAGGGTATTTTGCTTCCTAGAACTCACCCTGAATTGTATAGAGTAATCTGCCCCAGTTTCCTGAAACCACTTGTGAATAAAAGGGAAAATTATTATTACTTTTTTAGTGAGTTTATAGCCATATTTATTATTCCACTCTAATATAAATCCATGAATACAAAAGATCTGCATCTGTTGTATTTGCAAATTTGGATATTTGTGAAGGCTTAATAGGCAAACCTCAATGTGTGATAAAGATCTGTGTTCAGCTGTGTGAGTTTCTCTAGGCTTGAATGATAAAAACATGTTGAATGAATGAAAGAATAGCTACTGTTTGTTGAGAACTTGCTTTCTTGCCAGGCACTGTGTTAAATAGCATATTGCATATTCATTTCTTACTCATTTCTCACGACAACCCTATGAGGTATATATTTTTTATACTTGTTTTACAAAGAAGTAGAAATAGGTTTAAAGAAGTTTAATAAATGATCCATGGTCATGCAGCTAATAAAAGTGGAGTCAGGATTTGAACTTAGGGTTTTCTGATTCTCAAGCCTTGCTCTTAACTACTCTGCTCTCTGTTACTTTATAATATGTGATATGTAACAGATGCAAACCTCTTTAATCCATCCCATTGGATAGAGTAACTTGGATGTAGAGCTCAATTCTGGATGCTGCTTTACTCTTTTTCCTGCATCATGAGTTCAAGTTGGAAATATGACCTTCCTTCCCTTGCAGGCTGGGTTTCCAGGCATCTGTCTGAGTGGACTTCTGTTTCAGGAAAAGTCCTGTGAAGGCCAAGCACAGCTAAGCAGCTTAGCATTCATGTACCTGCTCAGTCTGGACTCAAGCAGAGTTCTGAAGCCTCTCGTAACTCCACCTTGAAAGCACCATAGTTTTACCACACCTGTTTGCTTCTAGTCCTGTAATATTCCTTGTGACATCTTGCCTCTGATCTTGTTCATGCCTTTCACTCTGCTGATTTTGCCCCTTTTTGTGCCATGCTTTGTCTGGTTTGGGTGTCATTTCTTCAATGAAGCATCCCTAATCATCCACTCAAATTTCTTTCCCACCTGCGTTGGAGCTCTTCAGGGTGCTAAAGCCCTCCTGGAATCTGACTTCAGTTTTTTTGTGAATGTGGGCAAGTTATTGAACCTTTTTACATCTCAGTCTCCTTATCTGTAAAATGGGAATGTGATACCTACCTGATAGGATCACTTTGGGGGTTAAATTTTAATTAAAAAATTGTTTTTATTTTTAGAAAAGCAATTTGAGCTCATGGTTCTAAAGATATTCCTAAAAAGCAGTAGATCTACCTGGATGTCAGCTGGGCAATTTCCTCATTACAACCCATTTTTTCATCTAGGAGGCAGCATGGCCTAGGATAGTTAGTGTTTCTGAACTCTGGAGAACCCTGCTGTCTATCACAGATCAGTTTAAATTAGAATTGGAGGTGGGTAGGGGCGGAGTGGAGAGTTCCCAGAGATACTTTTATATCTCCCTAGGTAATTCTAATGTGTAGTCGAGATTGAGAACCATTGGTGTTGTGACTAAGAGTGTGGGTTCTGAAGCCTGACTGCCTGTGTTCAAATCCTGACTTATCACTTTCTAGCTCTGTGACCTTGGGTAAGTTATTTATCTTCTAAGAACCTCAGTTTCCTCATCTAGAAAGGGAGATAACAGTACTTGTCATAGATAGGGTGGTTGGGAGGCTCTAACAAAATGTTAACAGGTCTTAGACTGGTGTCTGGCACATACTAAGTTTTCAATAAATGTTTGTTTTTATTATCATTATCTGGCGTTTTTCATCTTCTAAGCAGTCATCTAAGTGTCCCAGCCTCTTGGGAGAATGGGGACATTGGAATAAACATCTTGACTCCTGCAGCCACACAAGGTGTCAAGTTATTGCTTCTTAGTACCAATAACAATAGTAAAATATACCATTTGATAAATGTGCTACTCTGCTATGTGGATAACTTGTCCTTTGAACAGTCCCGTGAAGGGAAGGTATTTATCATTTCTGTTTTACCGATGGGGAAACTAAGGTGCTGAGAGATCAAGAAACTTGCTCAAGGTCTCACAGCTAGGTAAGTAGCAAGGCTGAGATTTGAAGGCTGGTCTGACTGAAGCCTGCTCCTAACCTCTCTGCCAGCATTCAGGGACAGAGTTTAGGAAATGCTCCACTGGATCATTCTGCATCAAGAGTAACTTGCTACTCTCTTGAGTGACTTAGTATCAAGCAGCTTTGGTCTCCTTATCCCAAATATCAAAGCTCTCATGGTTGGAAGAGACCTTACGTCCCCCAAATCCACCTCCTGCCCAGCACTGCAGGCCTTTTGGCAAAGTTCCCAACAGTCTTTTGGCTTCTGCTTGCATGTTTCCATAGTGATGGCAGAACTCTTTATGAAGCAATCAATATATTGTTTTTGAATACATGATAATACATATTCCTCATGTCCAACAGAAATTGCTTTCTTATAATTTCTGTCAGTTAGTTACCATGTAACCCTTAGAACAATAGCATTTTCTTTTCTCATCACACAATAACCCTTCAGGTGAATGGACAGTAAGCCCATTTCCTAAATTTTCTTTATGTGACTTGACTCTCTAGTCTCCCTCCTCCACACTCTTTTCACTTTTTTTTAAAGGTGAGGTGTAGGTTCCAGATATGGTTGCATTCATGGAGAGTGTGGTAGAACTATTATTATCACAGTCTCTGTCCTAGCCATTTCTTAGTGTTGTACTCATCTTGTAGTCAACCACAGCACCCAGGTCTTTTCCCTAGGAATTGCACCTATTGAAATGGTCTTTCTCATCTTGTACTTGAGGCACTGTTTTAAAACTCTCTTCTTATCCCTATCAAATTATATCTTACTAACTTCAGTACTCCATTTCAGCCCGTTGAGTTCCTTTTCATCTTAACTGTACTTTTTAACATTTTAGCTGTACTCCTCACTTTGATATGCTTGGCCTCTGCATTTTTATCCAGTTGGTAAATGTTGAACAGGGTACTCCTGTATCATGCCATGAAAAGTAGATCCATGAATTATAAGCCTTATTATCAGGTTCACATTTCATTTTATTGTCATGAGGAACTAGATTACATGCCTTGATGATCTAGTGATGGAACATCATCTGTGGTGTTATTTGAATTTCTTGGCCTGGTAATGCTTTCAGAAAAAGAAAATGAGGTTAATGTGACTTGCTTCTTAGTGAACCCATGTCATGAGAGACTTGGTTTCTTAACTGTCTGATAAGCTGCTTTTTTAAAGATTTCAGAGAAATGACATTACTTTGTCTTTTCAATTTGTTTTTTGGGAATTTCTCTTTTCCTCTTTCAGGAAAATCAGTACAGGATCAGTCCTCAAGGCTTTAAGGTACTTTGCTCCTTCCTTGTGACTTTTTAGAGATTACTACCTAATTCTGAAATCACAGCTGCAACTTTCAGCAGCACATTGGGATGTAATTCTGGACTAGAAGATTTAAATCTATTAAAACTAATTCTTATGCTTTTGTGACCTATCTTGGAGTTTAATTCTTACTTAATGATGGCTATTCTATCATTTCTACTATCAATTAGTAGAAACAGATAAACAGTTCTGCCTTTTTTCCTTATTACCTTCCCAAACAATGTTACCCTAAACACTTTTTAAAAACCGTCAGCATTTTTGATGAGCCTTTATACTCTGGACTGTACCCTTTTCTTAATTAGATGTTACACAGACAACTCATAATCACCAAAAGAAATTTGGAAAGTAGAGTAAAAAGAAAATTTGCCCACAGTCTACCCCCTAAACCCAGTCATTGTCAACATTTTGTATATTTTTTTCTAATTTTTTTAATGTGTGTGGACTTTATTTTTGTTTTGCCTTTTCCTTTTCACTTGACAGTCTGTCATCAGCATTTCCCGTGTCATTTTATAGACTTACATTAATCTTTTAGATTCTTACATTCATTCTCTTATATTTGTCATTAGTGATATACCCTTTATCTCTCTCTCATATGTGTTCTTTGGCAAACTGCTCACCCAGGCTTTGCTGCTCTCTTTCCTTGGGGTCATCTCTCATACTCTCGAGTTACTGTATTTAGTGTCTCCCAAGTTTTTTGATCATTCTAATCTGAGGCCATGGGATTGGCTACTTTTTCACTGGATTTTCAGAAATCTGCTTTCCTAAAGGCTTGAGTTTGTGTCCCATTACTTGCAGTGGGGCACATTTTTCCTTTAGAAAAATCCAAGATAATGTCTTCATCACCTTGCTTATAGTCAACACTCTGTAAATGTTCAGTTCTTGTTCCCTGATTCATCTGTTCACTGCCATCTCCGCAATTATCCCTTTCTCATTGACTAGGCACAAATCTAGGCTCTTGCTTTGTTTTATTTTAAGTAGTGACATTGTTAGTAAGATGAGGTATTGAGCATTCTCCTTTGGCAGTCTTCCATCAGATCTTGAGCTTAACAAAGTTTCCATCTCTAGTGAGTCTTGCCACTGTCAATTTGGTTTCTCTTGAGAATGAATCTTTCTTATCCTCCAGCTGATTGAGACTAGTTTATCTTTGTAGTGATACGGCTTTTGCATCTTTTTTATATCTCTGACTGCTTCTTTTGAACAAGATTGTCCATCTCCCATTTCTAGATGTGTATACCATTCTTCCTACATTAAAATAAAGACACCTGAGACCAGAAGTTTTATTCCTTCTTTTTTGCTTTTAAGCTGTTTCCTCAACTGTAGGTCCACTTCCCCCTCCCCCATCCCCCAAAATGTAGTGTTAGAAAAATGCTCTGATGCTCTGGATATTTCTTTTGGTCATTTCTTTTGGTTTTATTTTTCTATGCTTGTCTGATTTTTGATTAAATACTTGTTATTAGATCAACAAGATTCCTGCAAGATGTTTTCTCCCCGATCCTCAGTCTGTTCCCTCTGCTATCACCAGGAGCTCTCCTTGTTGTTTGTTTCCTTCTGCAGAACCATCTCTTTACTTCTCATGGTTCTTATCTCAAAGAACTAAGAAGGCCCCCTGGTCTTACCTCTTCACTTTCTCAGTCTTCATGCTAGAGTTACTCTGGATGTCCAGTATCGACACCCATCTCATTTGGGCCTTTGTTCACTGTTGCAACTAATAAGGACTTGCTGAGATTCATAAGTCTTGATGTTGTCTCTTGTCTTCATGAATCTGACTGGCAGGAAGGTACTCAGCTGATTTAGTGTGTCCATACCTACATTGGGCACCCATTAAACTTACCTTTTACTCTCCAAAATGACAAAACAACAATTAAAAAAAATTTTTATCTGATAGTATTCACATGTATTTTAAGTTCATTTGTTTTAAATAAGACTATATGACATACACTTGGGAGTAATAGACATTGAACTTTTGACAATTATTTCAGAGAAGGGAGGGAGAGAAGGGATGTGGAGAGGTTACACGGGTCCCAATTTTATATGTAATATTTTATTTGCCTCTAATCTTTTAAAGAAATTAATCATAAAGCTAGGCGGTGGATCTATAGGTACTTAAAAATTATTTTTTATTAATATTGATATGTTTGCATATTTCACAATAAAAAGATTAAATGAGATAATGTAAAGTTTTAAGTAGAAAATTAGCACAATCCTGGTAGGTAGAGCTGAGGTTCCTTTTGACCAGAGCCTTCAACCCTTCTTCCTCTATTATCATCTATTATCATCAGTGTGGAGTGAATTATACCAGGCCTTTTGTAGGTATTTGTTTACACAAATATGTACCCTTAGAAAATATATGTTGGTGTTTATGTTTTAATTTCTTTAATGTCATCACATTATGTATATTGTTCTGCAGCTTGCTTTTTTCATTCAGTATTGTATCTTAGAAGCTTTCCATGGTGTATAATAAATTATTTCATTGTTTTTTAACTATATAATATTCTATTACATGCATAAACCAGGATTCATTTAATATGGATAAACCATAATATTATTACTATGATAGCTACTGAGTTATTAGAAGTAGTGGTGCAACGAACATCTTTGTGTGAGCTACTGTGTGAACCCACGTGTGTTTAGGGTAGGTACTGAGGAGTAGAATTCCTATACCTATAGGGCATGTGCTAAATTACATTTGTAAAGGACACCTTCAGAGTGGTTGTGCCAGCTCACACTCCCACCAGCAGAGGGAGTGGCTCTTTCCCCTACACTACTAACAATTGATAATAAAAGACATAAATTTTTTAAAAATCTAGTCAATTAAAACTGGTATCCTGTTTTAAAATGCATTTTCCTAATTGGTAGTGAGGTCAATCATCTTTTCATATGTTTATTGTATTTCCTATTGTATGAATTGCCTGCTCATGTCCTTTGCCCATTTTTATTTGGGCTGTCATTTTCTTATTGATCTATAGGATTTCTTTAATTTTTTTCTTTGCTTCCCGCCCCCCAAAATCCTCACCAACACATTTTTTTTCTCATTTTTTTTGTTCACAATTATCCTAATAGGTATGAAGTGGTATCTCATTGTGGTTTTGATTTGCATTTCCCAATGACTAATGATGGTTGACAACTTTTCATGTGTCTATTGACCATTTGTGTTCTACTTTGGGGAAATGTGTATGAAAGTCTTTTACTCATTTTTTAATTGGGTTCTTTGTCTTTTTGTTGTTGGTTTGGATATATATTATATATTTTGGATATTAGACACCCATCAGATATATGCTTTGCAGGTATTTTTTCCCATTCTGTAGGTTGTCTCTTTACCTTTATTTTTTTTAAAATTTTTAATTTATTTATTATTTTTTTTTTGATGACATTAGTTAACAAAACCCAGTAAGTTTCAGGTGTACAATTTAACAGTAAGGTATATATATTGCATTGTGTGTTCCCTTCCATAGTTAGATTTCTTTCTATCACCATATATTTGACTTCTTTTACCTCTCCCCACCCTCTGGTAACCACTAGTTTATTGTCCTGTCCATGAGTCTGTTTGTTTGTCCTGTTCGTTTGTTGCTTCTAAGTTTATATCCCATATATAAGTGATATCATGTGGTTTTCAACTTTTTCTGTCTGGCTTATTTTACTTAGCATGATTATCTCGAGGCCCATCCTCTTTCTTTGCTTTATATCCAGGGGCAACGTCTCTTCTTTTCAGAAATCATCTTAAATATTAAACATTTCTCTTGAACATACATTTAAAAATTTTAGAATCAATCAGCTTTTCAAGTTCAGTGAATAATCCTGCAGATTTTGGTATTACTTTAGTACAGGTTAATTTGGGGAGAAGTATCATGTATGTTTTTTATTTATCTCTTATGAAGCAAATATTTATTGAGCATCAGCTCTATGTCAGTACTGTAGTAGGTAATGGGGTTACTAGGCGGAGCATAGCAGACATAATCATTACTCATAGGAGATCTCAACGCAGTGGGAAAGACAGATATTAATCAAATGATCAATTATGTATGTGGATCATTGTTACAAATTGAGATTAGTGCTATGAAAAAAAGTGGTAAGGAACCATGAAAGCATATTAAAGGGGAACCAGATATAGTTTGGAGATTCAAAGAATGCTTCCTAGACAGTGATTTTTAAGAGGTATCATATATTTTATGAACACCATTTGTTTAATCTTTCTCATACAAATATGCCTGTTCTGAATTAAATCATTATATAATGCTCTTGGTCTGATAAAAATTAAAATAGTATACCTTGCTGTCATGTTTCATTTTCTTTTTGAAATAATTGTCATCTCTTTCAGCATATTTCTTTTCTAAACACATGTTATCTGAACTGTTATAAAGGGGTACTGGTGGGATGTGCAATAGCAGGTGGTCATATTCTGTCATCTTTTCTGTGTCTTGTTTCTAGCAATCCCCAAAGTGAGACTGGAGACAATCTACATTTGTGGAGTAGATGAGATGAGTACCCAAGATATCTTTTCCTATTTTAAAGAATATCCTCCAGCTCACATTGAATGGTTAGATGATACCTCCTGTAAGTATACCCAAGTTTTCTGTTGAATATGTTTTTGTTTATGATTTTAAAAGTGTTCTTGCTATGTCAGATGGTGAGTGATTATAGCCCAGACTACTTGTCTATGCCTGACCTCTGCCTTTAGCCTAGGAGAGAAAAAATTGCCCATTGATGAGAATCAGAATGAATTAACCAGTCTGCCAGATTATACCCCATGAATATTCCAAGTCAGATCAGAGTGGGCAACCAGGGCTTTGGTGGCTGGTTGCTGGCATCTGAGTCCAGTGTACATGATTAGGCCTCTTTAACTCCCACAATTTCTCAACAAAGGGGTAGATCCGACTGTATAGACTTGGTGTTGAGGGCTGCATTTTCAGGGCTTTAGACCTTGTCTTTGCAACTTGCCATATAGAGGGCTGTCTCTACCTAAGTGTCTCTAACCTGGAACTAGACCATACCCTCTGACACTGTACCAGACTGCTCATCGCTCCTTGCCTTTGGTTGTGTTTTCTGAAACTTCACCTGCTTGCTTTAACGTGGGCTGCTTAATTTGTGAACTGTAATTTTTAATTTGCCTCCTCACTCCAAGTCTGGCCTGACCTCTGGTGACCACTCTGCTGGCTTCTTTTGTTGACTCACTTCTAGTCTGGCTTTACTTACTGCCTCCTTGCTGACCTCCTAGGTCGTACCCTGTATAGCAGCCTAGTTTTCTGGGCTACTTTCTTTAGAAGATGTTGATTCAGTGTTTGCGTTGAAAGAAGAAGAAACATGTAAAAGATGTGTCTCCTTTTTTCTTTTTCCTTAACTTACGGCATCTAAATCAGAGGTTGGTAAACTTTCTCTCTAAAGGGCTGGACAATAAATATCTTAGGCTTTACAAGATATAGTCTCTGTCTCATTTACTCAGCTCTGCCAGGCTGTTTTCTATAGAACTTTATTTACAAAAACAGGTGGTGGAGGTTTAGTTTATTATACATTAATTACCTAAATAAAGCTGGTACAAATATAAACAAGTCAATAAATGACAAATGATGGGCTGGTTATATTTTGCTAACCCCTAATTTAAGCCATTGAAACTAGCTAAGAGACATTAGAGTTGGAGGGACCCTTAGAGTTATCCAGTTCAAATACCTCATATTTTACATCAGAAACCAAGAAACATAGAAGGGAAATTGTTTGCCCAAGGCATGTTAGTAACAAAGGTGACTCTTTAGACCTTCATTTCCCAAACTGAGATAGAGAAGCTGTTTTAAACAGTTAAACAGGTTTTGTTTCTATAAGACTTCCCAAAACCTTTTTCTTGCTAAATTTTCTTCCTTAAAGAAGCAAACTCAATTAGTTGCTACAGAGTTAAGTGTCATGCCTCTATTTTCTATATCCAGTGATGATACCATCATCTCCCCACTTTACAAGCGGGGAATGTCATTTAAAAGCATGTTGGGATGATAAGGAACAGCAGGGGGCTTCCCTATAGGGGGCAGTAGTGTAAAGCATAATCCAAATATATTTGATAATTATCATCATTATTCTCATCAAGAACTGTTAACACATGGCACTCACTGTGTGCCAGGCAGTTTTAATATACAGAATCCTTTTTCATGTAATCTTTGACCATTATTTTGTAGAACCTAGTTTAGGAATGCAGCTCTAGGTTAATTTCATCAAAGAGCTTTTGCTACCACTTTATTCTTTTCATTAGTTGGTTTGTACACTTAGAGATAACAGTCTAGCTAGATGGGGCTGCAGCAATGAATATGATGCAGTCTCTGCTCTCAGGAAACTTACTGTTTGGATTCGATGTAACGTTTTATTTTACATTTTTTTTTAGGTAATGTGGTTTGGCTGGATGAAATGACAGCCACACGAGCCCTTATCAATATGAGCTCTTTGCCAGCCCTGGATAAGATAAGAAACAGGGATACCAATGAGGACAAGTCATCTGAGAAAAGTAAAAAAGGTAACTAAACACAAAGGAGGAACTTTAGGGCTGAAAGTCCTGTTATTTACACAGTAGGTTTGGGTTTCTGTGCCGAATGTTACATAGCATCACATCACCAGTTTTTTTTATGATGCTCTAGATCATCAGTAAATAGGAGAAAATATTGGACTTTAAAATGATATGAGATGGAGTTATATTAAAATTCATCTTGTGTCTCATACTCATTTTAGACAAACAGGAAGACAGTTCAGATGATGATGAGGCTGAAGAAGGAGAAGTTGAAGATGAAAACTCAAGTGATGTAGAGGTTAGTAATAGGGCAAAGATATATAAATATACAGTTTTACTGTAAAAAAGATATATATACAGTTTTACTGTAAAAAAACTTACTGTCTTTTTATTTAAGGCTTAAAGACTTAGTAAGTTGTGTTATTCCTCTGGCTTTCACCATTAGACCTTCTGAGGTTGTACCAGGCTCTTGGCCTTTAAGTTTGTGTGGCTATAATGAATGATTCATCTTGAAATCTTAGACTAGTACTCACTTTTACTTCTGTGTAAAAGAAAATGATTTTATTGAGAAGTACTTTGAAGTGTTATCTAATCAGTAAAATTAAGAAAAAGCAAGTAATAGCATATTGTCTTACTGGCATATTGCATTATTGTTGGAAAAATTAAAGTGTATTCATTTAAAAAATATTCATTGAGTGCTTACTATATACCAAATTATAGGGGATATAATAACGTCAAGCAAAATAGTCTTTGCCCTTTTGGAGCCTACCTTCTGGTGGGGAAGACACAGTACACAGATACACAGATAGGTAATATAATATCAGGAAGCAATGAATGCTATGCAGAAAATTAAGAAGGATAAACAGAATAATGGAGACCATTTTTTTAGACAAGGTGGTCAGGGAAGACCTCTGACTTAGAATTCTGCCGAGGAAATAGTGCTATAATGCTGATAAGTGTTTTTAAGGCAGAATGCTTTCTTAATGGTAACTTTGCTACTGAATAAATATGAAAAAGGCTTTAATTTTTATATTGGAATGCTCTTTTTTCTTAAGTTGGAAACGTTATCTCAGGTAGAAGAAGAGTCTCTGCTAAGAAATGATCTTCGTCCAGCTAACAAACTTGCTAAAGGAAATAGGTTATTCATGAGATTTGCTACAAAAGGTAAATGTGTTATATGGTATTGATTTTTATTTTTAATCAAAGTGATTTATTCTTTAATGACATCTTTCTTTTTTGAATTGGAAGTTAGATCAAGTAATCTCAGTCCCTACAAACAGTAATGTACTGTGCTTATGAAATGATGGCTTACTGCCTGAGTTGGAATTTCTGACTTTGAATGTGAATATTAGCGATTTGTATCCTTTTGTGATTTCTAGCTAAAGTAAGTTATTTTCTGTTAAAGCTGGTTTGCCCAATGTGCTTTTCAGCCAGTTTATCATCTGGACTATGAAAACCTTTCAAAATTGTATATTTTTATTTATCGCAGCAATATGCTTCTGGACATTGCTAATTGTGCCATTTAGCTCTAATTCCCTAAGGAATTAAATCAAGTCTTTTAATAACTCATAAGGCTTTTTTTGCTCACTGATTTTGGGTGCACATTAAGCACACAGGTTTGTTTTTTGTTTTGTTTTGTTTTGTTTTGTTTTAATGATTTGAGAGTTAGGGATGACAACCCTTTACCTTGAATACTTCAGTATGTATTTCTGAAGAATAAGGATTTGGTCTTACACACAGCACAGTTATCAAAATCAAGAAATTTAACTTTGATATGACTACTGTTACCTAATCTGTAGTCCATATTCAGATTTCATCAGTTGTTCCAGTAATTCTCCCACTCTATGTTTAAACTGCCTGACACACAGTGAGTGCTATGTGAGTGTTAGCAGTTCTTAATGATGATGATGGTGATAATTATCAAGTAAATTTGGATTGTCCTTTATTCTACTCCCTGCTAAACTGGGAGCCACTCCAGGACTGAGTGTTAATGTATGCCATGTCTCCTTAATCTTCCTGAATCCGGAACTACTCCTCTGCTTTGTTTTCCTTGACTGAGCCTTTTTAAAAGAGTATAGGCTCATTATTTTATAGACTACCCTTTAGTTTTGGGTTTGTCTGATGCCTCCTCCTGCTGCAACTTGGGTTGTGCATTTTAGGCAAATGATTTTGTGGAAGTGACGTTGTGTTGTTTTCAGTGCATCATATCAGGAGGCACATGATATTTATTTGTCTCATTTCCGGGGATGTTATTTTTTATCACTTGGTTAAGGTAATGGTTGCCAGGTTTATCCACACTGCGAAGTTACTATTTTTCCATTTGTAATTGTTAAATTTGTGGGAAGATACTTTGAGATTATGTAAGTAACCTGTTGTTCATTAAACTTTCACACAGTAGCATTAGCATTCATCAACTTTTTAATTCTATTATTTTTGTATTAGTTGGCAGTTTGCTGTAAGGAAGAGCTTTCTCTTTTACCCATTTATTTATTTGCTTATTTATATCAGTTTAGTCTCCTAGAGTCTTATTTTATTCAATGGGTTATCATCCCTTGCTATCATTATTTTGATTCATGAATTGTCACGAATTGGCCAGGAGAGCCCCTTCCAGCTGTGTGCTTTTGACGCGTCTCCAGTATTCTTTGATCACTTTTTTTATGATACAATAAAAACTCTTGTTTTTTCAAACTCAACTTGTATTTTCCCTGACCCAGATCTAGAACCATCCATTTCCCCAAGTAGTTGGTGGGCATGTTTTTTTAGGGGGCCTATACTGGTTTGTGCTGCTAAGTTTTACCCATAGCACTGGATACATTCACAATGGGGTTCCTCCTGCGCAATCAGCAAGTGCCCAAGGAGCTGTCAGAGACATTTATCTATGAAAATATGTGTGATCACTGACCACTTTTCCTTCCTATTAACTGACATTTTAACTCGATAAATGGGATCTCTTCTACATTTACTCATTTGAATGCATTCTTTATATATGGTATTATGCTGTTTTCTTTAAGCCATTTTGAGTATATCACGATAAACTGGAAAAAATGGTTTAGCAAATGCATGGAATTATGTATTGTCTGTTTCTTTAATCTTATTTCTGTATTATTGGAATGTTGTCATTCAGAAATGAACGTCATCTTTCAGGGGGTAGTGAAAATGCCATTTCTTCTAGAAGGCCCTTTTGATTCCTGAACACCTATAATGACTGAAATGCTCTCTCTCTCTTTTTTTTTTTACTTTGGAAATTCATTTATTCACAAATGATCTATACAGTCACAGCAATAAACAAATCTGAGTGTTATACTCAGTCCTCGCTATGTAGTGACTTTAACACACAGGGTTCAGAATTAAACCTCTCAAACAAAGTAAGTCAAGTTAAGGAATGAAGGAAAGAGAAAAGAAAGGACATAGAGGGAGAAAGGATGTGAAGAGGATGACTGATGCTCTCCTATGCTTCTTAGAACTTTGTATCTTGTATTGTTGGTTGTTTTTAGCAGTATTTCCTCCATGAAGCCAGCTCCTTAACGGCAGCTTCACCTTATTCATCTCTGTATTTTGTTCCACCCCCTCCACACTGTACAGCCTTAGTAAGCACTCAAGAAAGTGTTGAATGTTTATAGTGCACCTTTTCCTTTTGTTGGCAGATTGTGCTGATCTGATCCTAGCTTGGAAAACAATTTTCTTTTAAACCATTCTACATTGTCTTCACACCCACAGGAGATCCTAGGTAACGGTTGTAATTAATTTTTAGATGACAAAAAGGAACTTGGAGCAGCCAGAAGAAGTCAGTATTACATGAAATATGGGAATCCAAATTACGGAGGCATGAAAGGAATTCTTAGTAATTCTTGGTGAGTCCAAAACTGTAAAGTATAGTAGTTTAAATAGTACTTAAACTTTTTTAATCCTTTAGTTGGTGTTCTGCAGTGGAATGCCAACACCATGTGTGGACTCGAAGGAAAACAAGAGGGAAGAATGTAAGATGCTTAACTGTGGTAAACGGTGTGAAAATGCTGAGTTTCATTTTCGTTTCAGATGTCTCTATTTCAGTACCTGACATTGCATCAGTGTGTAGTTGAAATTAGTGGATTTCATGGTGCTTCCTGTTGATTTTTGATTATGTGCTTATTTTGGCAATGTTGCAGGAAGCGAAGATATCATTCCCGTCGCATTCAGCGGGATGTGATCAAGAAGAGAGCCCTGATTGGGGATGACGTTGGCTTGACGTCCTATAAACACCGACATTCTGGTAGTTGCCTGCTCAGCTCTTGGGTAGACACATGTTTGGCTCCCGAAATCATATTTTTATTCTTAATACAATCTTTTAAGGTTCCAAACTTTATCATCCTCTCTTCCTTGCCCTCACCCTCTGCCAACATATAGGAAAGTAAGTCAAGTCACGATTAATTTTAAATTGCCCATACAAAGAGGTCAAATGATTTTATAAAAGCTGTTCTAACAAAAAAGGCCAAAAGTGACAAAGGGAAAATTAAAACAAAACTATTCTTAGGGATCTAATTTTTCTACTATTTATATCAAAAGCTGCATGAAAAAAAAATTATTTTATCAGATAAGCTGATTTTATTTTCCTGATAATGATAATAGGTTGCTATGTCTAGTGTTTTACACTTACTGGCTTGTGCCCATGAATGCCTCAGAAAAGTGGGTACCATGACTTGAGCGGGTGGTGGGCAGGCTGTCCATCTGACCGACTGACTGACTGACTGACTAACTGTCTGTCTGTCTTCCTTCCTTCCTCCCTCCCCTCCTCCCTCTCTTCCTTCCTTTCTTCCTTTCTTTTTCTGTCTTTCAGTACTTATTGGAAAAAAACAATTTTCATTATGTTTTATAAAGATTTGTTTTTATTTTGAACCTAATCTATGGAATCTTCTACATCATAGAACTAGTTAAGTCAGCATACAAACATGGAATAACATGCATACACATTTATCATTGTAATAGGGACAGGAAGAAGTGAAGTCTGCATTTTTATTTAATATGTATATTGAAAATTCAATATTTGAAATCTGCATCTTAATGAAGTTACACTTTTCTGATTTCAGTTACTTTAAGATATTTAAGATATTTCATATCATCTTTATATTCATATTAAAGAAATTACAAAGCAAATTGCCCGTAATTCTAGCACTCTAATATAACAACTGACTTTATTTTACATTTTTCCTATTTGTTTCTTTTTATAATAAATATTATAATTTTCCTGAACATACATTTTATATTTTGCTTCTTCCACTCACAGGCATTTCTTTCATGAACTTTAAACCTACAATTGATTTTCATTATTTCTGGAGGTTATGTTCTATAAAGTCACCATGATCATTGAGGTAGTTTGTCACCTGATCAGTATATAACCTTGTTCGGAATGTGTTTCTGTTTAAAGATACCTTATTTAATACATATTGTTGATTCATTAACATTGGACTCACAGTCAACAGCACTGTAACTCATGCCTGAACAAAGCTTATCTAACACACATATTTTCCCTGCAAGGCACATTATAACCTCCTTGTGCTTAGGAGCACTAGATAGCTTTGGCACTACCAAACAGTGAAATCACCAACAAAAGCCACAAAAATGTGAAAAGACTGCAAAAAGGACAGTTATTTACAGTGAGAGAGATGAAACAAGAAGGCAAAGCATTACTTTGTTTGACCTCAGCTGGGAACATGCATGTCTGGTGACTCAAAATATTTTGCCACTCTGCACATGTCTACAAATGACCTTGAAAATACTGCGAGTATTGATTTTGGAGTCAGAAATAAATTTGGAAAATTTGCATATACGAATCTGTGAATAATGACAATTGACTATATTTTAGATAACTTTATAATATTCCATAGGCTGCTAGGTCATACTTTACCTAGCATTCTTCTGTCGTAGCTATTAGAATGGTAACCGGATTGGCACTATTATAGATATTGCTTCAATAAAATCTTGGGCATGGGAAGCCCTTCTTTTAAAAAGGTCACCAAAGTGAATAGAAAATCAGGCTTGTTAATTTTAGTGCTTTTCCTAATGTTTTTTGGTTAACTTCCTTAGGACTAGTGAATGTTCCTGAGGAACCCATTGAAGAGGAGGAAGAGGAGGAGGAGGAAGAGGACCAGGACATGGATGCAGACGACAGGGTGGTGGTAGAGTACCATGAGGAGCTCCCAGCTCTGAAGCAGACCCGGGAGCGGAGCACATCTAGGCGGTCCAGTGCTAGCAGCTCAGACTCCGATGAAATGGACTATGATCTAGAACTGAAAATGATTTCCACTCCCTCACCAAAGAAAAGCATGAAAATGACGATGTATGCTGATGAAGTGGAATCACAGTTGAAAAATATTAGGTAAAATTTTTTTCTATTTGTCAATGGTAGCTTTTAATTTGATTTTAAATACTAATTACTAACTTCCTCTTAATTCATCTTAATGTTGTAATCACTTTATCTGTTTTAATTTCAGTCCTTTGTAGAGTTTGAATAAGTGTCTGATTTTTTACTCAAAATAAACAAGAAGAGGTCCTTGTTATAAAAACTGTAGACAATATAAAAGGTAAAAATCACCTGTATAATTTTTCTCTCCTAAGATAAGGACTATTAGCAATTTGGTGAATAACCTTCCTGCTAGTTTTATGTATATACATAATGTGGAGACATTATAGATATATTTGTACAAAAATGAAGTTACGCTATTTATATTTTTTGCAATATGCTTTTTCCATTTAATATATTGTAGACATCTGCTGTTTTTTCAATTGTAGTCCATTGTTTGGAAGTATCATAGTTTATTTAACCCAATCCCTATTGGTGGATATTTAGGTTTCTCTTTTCTTATTATTACACTAGTAGATAAATTTCTTGAATTCCAGTTGCGTAAAATGTATACATGTTTAAAATTGTGGTATTGCTAAGTTTCCATCCAGAAAGGTGATGTTCACTCACATTGCCACCTATTACCTACACACTCACCAATGTTAGGTATTATCACTCTTTCTAATGTTTGCTAATTCCATGGACAAAAAAAATAATTTTAATATGCATTTTCTTGGACTAGTGGGGATGAATAGGTTCCTGAGGGCAGATAGCATATGTACAACTCAAAGGGTTGATATCTAGGGATGCTCTCTTTAAGTGTTCTTTAGTGGTGAATTTAAGGAAAGCTGGTTTGTTTGTATGGCCTTGTTCACATCCTTACTTTTAGTTTTTAGAGAACTTTCTGATGGTGAATGCTGCCAGAATAATGCTGGCTCCTAGCATGGCAGCAGATCTCTTTGACAGAGATGTCTGCCCTTTAAAGAAAGGGATCGAAGACTCATGTTTTGACTACAGTCAAATCACAGCCTGAGTGAGCAGAGGCCCCATACTCATTGCTGGCCGCTACTTAGTGTTTGTCTCAGGAGAAGGGAACCCACAGTTACGTTCTCTGTGATAGCTTACAGATATTATGTGTGTAAACCACCCTGGAAAACTCAGGAACCTGCTCACCCTGGCTGGTCTCTTCAGCAGGCTGATCATGATTCTTGTGAACAAATAATTATTGGTGTGTGGTATTCATAAGTGAATATTAGCTATATTAGACTGAGTTTCTTAAATTGTTTTCTCAAAAGTATATGAGATTGTTGTGAGGGCATTGTCCCACAGTTGAAATTGATTAACTGTGCTCTTTTTTTTTTTTTTTTAAGGAATTCCATGAAGGCAGATACTATAGCCACAAGCAACATCAAAAACCGAATTGGTAACAAATTGCCACCTGAGAAATTTGCAGATGTCCGACATTTATTAGATGAAAAACGTCAGCACACACGTCCACGGCCGTCGGGCAGCAGTGCTAAATCAGGTATTGTTCAGTTGGGTTTCTGGGCTTCATTCTGAGTTCCCGAAAGCAAACTGCAGGGATAGGTATTGGATAAAACATTGCCATTTGTGAACTGCTTTCATTGTTCTGGTTCATCACTTATAAATTTCGACTTAAGCATTGGAACTTCAGGACATGGAAATTAATCAAACTTTTGTAATACTCACTTTCAGTATTTTATTGAATCAGACAATTATTTCATTCTGTATGTCATTGGTATACTTTATATATAATGATAATAGAAATTAAGTTGAGTCGTTGTAGAAATGGTTAAGAATTTGAACTAGATAGTTCAGATATCTAGTTCACATATCTAGATAAACACACATATACCAAGTACGTGGCCATGTCTGTTATGTGCCAGGGTAGGTGCTGGGAGTGCTGGACGTCTTTGGAGGGAATGTAAAATCATGGAACTCCAATGAGTGCACACATTCAGATAATTCCAGCCAAAGCAGAATGGAGGAAATATTCTGTTGAGTCTGTAAGCAGGGGGCTGTGAGAGCAGCAAGGGGAGCTAGATATATTCGTGGAATTATGGAAGGCTTCTTAGAGAAAGTGGCTTTAGAGTGAGGCCTTGGGGAGGGAATGGGATCTCAGCTTGCTAACATACTTTTTTGAGGAAGTAACCCGATCTTGCATCTATTTTAGAAAGATAATATGGAGGCAGAATGCGGTGGGGTATTGAGTTAAGTAAATAACAAGGGCCTGAGCTAGGTCAGGGACTGTGGAGATAGAATGGTTGAGAACGTGAAACCTCATGAAGGAAGAACACTCAGCACTGGGACGTGAGGGAAGAAAGGGAGAGAAACTGAAATGTTTGTGAATTATTTGGTCTGCTTGGTTTTACTTAAAAAGCAAAAAACAAGACAATTGACTCTGCCTCAGAAATTGAGTTCTAGAGCAGTCAGCTGAGATATTTTTCCCCAAGAGCCCCTTTATTGGAGTTTTCCTAGGGGAATCCATACTGATTGAGTAGAGTGGCTTCTAGAAGCTTGATTGGACAGATTTGGACCAGGTCCTATAGAGATCTCAGGTTGACAGAACAGATAGCAGAGCATACATGCTTAGTAACAGGAGTACTTTTTTCTATTTCTAGATATACGCCAGCGGTTAGGAAAAAGACCGTATTCTCCAGAAAAGACTTGTAACCCTGTTGTTCGGAGAGAGCCTTTTTCTGATGTACATAGTAGGCTAGGTGTTCCCAGGCAAGACATTAAAGGCCTCTACTCTGACACTCGGGAGAAGAAATCAGGTTGGTAACACTCGAAACTGATGGGAATGGAAATCGGGTAAGAGCAGGGACAGTGAGTATAGCATAGAAATACTTCGTTAGCAGAAGGCAGGACATAGCAAATGACAAAAGTAAATTATTTTCCCTCTTCTATTATAGTCATTGTAGTAATAAGTAATAATAATAATAATAGTGATAATAATATGGAAAATTTAGAAAATAGGCAAAAAGACCCACCCGTTTCTTTCTGTTTAGTGCAAATACTTTTTCGTTTCATATATGCTATTTCAATCTTTGTCCATATTCATATTCTATTTTTATATATCATTTTATCGTAATCATTTGTCCACATTGTTATATTCTTTATAAAGAAAAGTTTTAATTGCCTTATAGTGAGCTAGACTATGAAATTCTAAACACATATTGCTATATTAGATATTGATAAAGTATATTTTGAAAATTAATGGATAGTGGGCAGAATCTCGAAAGTTTACATTGTAGCAGGCCCATCAGTTTGCAGAATGTTATACCTGGGAATAATCTGGGGATGGCCCACTCCTGGCAGATTGAAACTCTACACAGAATGATGAGTCTCACCAGGTAGGGGCAGGTGTAGTGTAGCATGAACAGCCCTCCCCCCCCCCAGTGATTCTGATATGCCTAGTGTGGGGGAACGCATGTCCCCTAGTTTTGAGATTCTCCCCTAAGGTTCAGATCCCTCAGTTTGCAGGCAGGGACTACAGCCTTGGAAATGAGATTACTTGTCCAAGATTGCACAGACCCCCACAGACCTGCAAGCACCACAGACCCCGCTGTGTTTCCAGCTCATGAGGTGTTGGCAGTGCCTCTGCTGCCTCAGTATTACCCAGTATTACCCTGCTTTTCAGTGTTGACTGTCAAAACTAAAATGCCTTCTCACCCAAACAGGTAATTTATGGACTCGCTTAGGATCTGCATCCAAGACCAAAGAAAAGAACACGAAGAAAGTGGATCATAGGGCTCCTGGCACTGAGGAAGATGACTCCGAGCTGCAAAGGGCATGGGGGGCTCTGATTAAGGAAAAAGAACAGTCTCGCCAAAAGAAGAGCCGGTTAGATAACTTACCATCTCTCCAGATTGAAGTTAGTCGGGAAAGCAGCTCTGGCTCAGAGGCAGAGTCCTGATGCCCTTGGGGCCGGTGGCAGCTGCCCTAAAGCTTGACATTCTTGCGCAGGGTGGAGTACACAGTAGGAACCTCCCCTGCAAGAGTTGGCACCTCTCCTGCTCTTACTCATAGTCACCCTCAGCTCTTGCTACTTCAGCAAGACATCTTAAGAATGTGACGTGTTTTGAAGGGCATCTATCTTTTGCTGCAGAGTTATAGTTCTGGGCCCTCAATTCTTTTCCTATCACCCCACAAGCTTTACCCTTTGAGAAAAAGGCAGCCCTCCAGATTTTGTAGACGTTTTTCTTAATATTTTTAACATTGTGTCTTTTAAAAGAAATGTTTTACACAGTTCATCCAAAGAGCAGAGAACTGAACTTCTCACTATTGCCTTGGCTCTGACAGCTGTTACCAGCACCCTTTTCCCAAGAAAAGTCAATTCCCAGGTGCTTATTGGACAGCCTTCGAGGGGGAAGATGAGGGAAGCTGCCAGCTCACCCTTCCAGGACCCTAGTGTGGGGGCCGAATCTCATGGACCTGACCTCAGAGGTGCACCAATGCCGCCCAGGTAGATAAGAAACACAGCGTCAATTGATCGTGCTTCTGTTCTTCCCTGGGGATTTCTGTTTTAGGGTCTCTTGTTAGTGATCAGCTTGAAGTGAAGATCAAGTTCAGTGCTATGGGATTTTTAGGAACAAAAAACTGTGACTTCTGGATTTGGGGTGGATTTTTTTGTGCTGGGGGCGGGGTCATGGGTTAATGTTGAACAATTTTTAAGTCTGTATTATGTTTTAAAAATATTAATGATTTAAAAGTTTAAATTTTTAATTTTTATATGTGAAAGTACTTCCTGTTGGCTACAGGGGAAGCCCAAGTGGTGTCTTATGTGCTGTTAAATATATATTATATACTTTGGAAGAAGGCAAAGAGAGGAGTCTCATTATTTTTAAATGATCCTAATTGTATAGTCTGTCTGTTGTACATAGAGTTTAACTTGCTTTCGGCCACTGTAGGAAAAAATCCTTCCATTCGAGATGGGGTTCTGTTGTTTGTTATCACTTTAGAAGTAATACATTGATATTTATTCTTTCTATCTCCCAAGTTCTGGCACTGAAGACATCTTTGAAACTGGCAAATAAGATTACAGTTATAGAAATTTGAGTTCATTTATTTCTAAACTCCTTTCAGATTATATTACCACAAAGAGGTGGTAGATAATTGTTTTTTTTTTTTTTTCTTCTCATTTTTATTTTGAAGTATTTAATGTTTGCATTCCTCTGCAGGCTTAAAAAAGTTTCACTTCAATTCACTACATCTTGGGAGTTAGACACAGTAAGCTTTTGTCCCTTTTGTGATGTCACAACTCCTCACCTGTCTGGAGCATTTCAGTACCCAATGCAGTCCTGGATTTTAGAGATCTTTATTTGTGGCTGAGCTAATGGTCACATGTATAGATGATTGCACCGTGGTGCAATTGAATGCAGAACACTGTTGTTAATAAAGTAAAGGGCTGTGAGACCTGGGAGCTGCAGCAAAAACTGTGTTGTCCCTGATTTGTCGATTGACCTGCTTTTTTCCCTTGCATTAGAAAGACTAGAGCATATAACCATGATAGGATTCCAGGAAAGAGATGGTTCAGGTTTCCCTGCCAGTTGAGACCTGAGGCTTCTCAGCTCCTCTTGCTCTCTGAAGCACACAGCTGAGAGCCAGGTTCTTGAGGAGGGGTCAGGGTTTGGGGAGCTGGTCGAGTGAGAAGAATGAAGCCCTGAGAGTCAGAGACCTGAATGCTAACCCCTGGTTCTTCGATGGTCCTGGGCCTTGGTTTCCGCATCTAGTAAATGAATGGATTGGTACCAGAGCTTCTGGCTTTGTTGGTACATCTCAGTGGTGTTTGACTCTTTCCCACAGCTATGGCTGCAGTGAGCTGGCCAGCACTGGTTTCTGTTGCAGGTGGGGGCAGGATCAAGGAGACAACTGAGGGCTTCTTGGCATTTTAGCTAAGTTCATATGAAGGAGACAACTGAGGGTGTACATGAGCTTGTGGACAGGGGCTTACCCCCATCCCTTTGTAGTCTCTGGGTGGGACAGAGCAGTTTTTATGGTCAGGGTCTGACATCGTCTCTGCAGTGTTCAGAAAATGCCCCCTCTTAGACTTTGTGTTTTCTAGTCATGACCCTTTCCTAGCAGTAGTTCAGGCCCGTCTGTCCCTTGGCCTTTTAGCCCTCACCAGTCTCCTGCTAGAGATCAGGGAAGACTTTCTAGAAGGGTAGTGGTATGTAATGAAAACTGGGCCTTTGATCTATCCAAGAAAAATGCCCACTTCAGCAATCTGGCAATTCTCATAAACACGCAGAACCCAGACATGTATCTTTAAAGATTTTTAAGTTAATTTCTGAAAGTTATTGGCCTTAGCCTCTCTTGCTCTCCAGCTTACACTCAGATACTCAGATCTTGCAACATCTTATGTGTGCCCTGAATGCCCAGGCCCTTTCTTTGGAGTTTGAGAGAGAGAATGGACAGTCAGGACAATCCCCTGGCCAGCAGCTCAGTGGGCTTTTACTCTGGGCGCTCTTCAAGTATATGGGCAGCAGGGCTACGCACTTTTCTGTATTCATC
Source organism: Pteropus medius (assembly GCF_902729225.1). Lineage (NCBI taxonomy): Eukaryota > Metazoa > Chordata > Mammalia > Chiroptera > Pteropodidae > Pteropus > Pteropus medius. The sequence continues at coordinate 16,903,244 of NW_024349799.1, read as the reverse complement.
TTAGTCTTACCTGTATAAAATTTTAAATATGTTTTTGCTGCTTGATAATAATTAGATACCTCATTTCTGTTTCCCACTCTACCTCTTGGGTGAGGTACTAGCTGCCCAGGAGAACTTGTGGAGCCTGCCACAAGATGTAAACTGTCCTCACCTGGCCTCCTCCAGTCTGACCCCCATGAATCCCTCCCCTTAGTTCAACCACTGTCTTCTGTTCCATCCCTGTAGTAGCCTCTTCATTAGTCCATCTGCCCCATCTCTGTTCTGCACACTGCAGCCAGGATGAACTCTTATTGTTAGCAGCTTTACTGAGATATAATTTGTATAGGTTGCAATTCACTCATTTAAAGTATACATGTCAGTGGCTTTTAGTATATTCACAGAGAAGTGCAACCATCGCCATAATCAATTTTAGAATATTTTCATCACTAAAAAGAAACCTGGTACCCATTAGCAGTCATTCCACATTCCCTCACCCTCCGCCTCCACGCCCCCCCGCCCCGATAACCAGTATTTCTGTCTCTGAATATGCTTATTCTGAACATTTACTATAAATGGAATCATATGCTTTGTGAATATTTGTGACTGGCTTCTTTTCACTAAATGTATTTTCAAGGCGCTTCATTGTAGCGCGTGTCAGGACTTCATTTCTTTCTATTGCTAAATAATATTCCACTGTGTGGCTTTACCACACTTTATCTACTTCACCTGTTAGTGGAGATTTGGGTTATTTCACTTTTTGGCTAATATGAATAATGCTGGTATAAACATTTATGTACAAATGTTTATGTGGACATATATTTTCACCACTCTTGGGTTGTATACCTAGGAGTGGAACTGCTGGGTCACATTGTAACTGTCTTTAACCTTTTGAAGAACTGCCAGACTGTTCTGCCAAGTGGCTGCATCATTTTTCATTTCGTCCCAGCAATGTATGAGGTTTCCAATTTTTCTACATCCTCTTCAACTCTTGTTATTTTCTGGTATGAATTGGTATCTCTTGGTTTTGAGTTACATTTCTCTGATGACTAATGATTTTGGGCATCATTAGTGCTTTTCATGTGCTTCAGGATGAACTTTCTTAAGAAAGTTATTTGTTATTTCTTTGCTTAAAACATTTCCAAAGCTTCACCATTGTCCTTGGAATAAATTCCAAACTCCTTTGATAGCTCGGACCTTGTCACCTCATCCCCCGCTGCCATCTGCTCACTGGTTCTCTGGAACCATCTTGATCTCACCAACCTTCCAGACTGCTCAGTCTTCTCCCCCTCAGTGACACACTATTCTGTTCATCTCCCCCTCCTGCCTTGCCATCTCTTTTACCTCATCCTCAAGGACTTAGAGACCCATCCATAAGGCTACCCCCAACTTCCAGAGCCAGGTTATGGCCCTGGCTTTGTTTCCCATGGTACTGCCATGTAGGAGTCTCAGTTCACTCTAGGGTTAGATTATAAAGTCATGGCTAAGATAAAAATTAATTGAAATTCCTCTAGGAAGCCATGAAGAGGGTGCCATGTTGAAGACCAACATCATGAGGTCCATCGTGAGTACATTTGGTTCCTGCCCATGTGGGAACAGATCACAGTTTCTTTGATTGAGCACCAGGTAAAGTGGTTGGTCTGCAATTATTTGGACCGTGTTGTGTAAAATTATTTTTAGTTGTTGGAATCACAGGTGAGAAGCTCACTTAAAAAAAAACTTTATTATTTTAATTTTTGTTTTTCAATTAGAGTTGACATTCAGTATCATTTTGTATTAGTTTCAGGTGTACAGCATAGTGATTAGACACATATAATTTACGGAATGATCCCCCCGATTAGTCTAGTGCCCACCTGGCACTATAGAGAGAAGCTCACTTTTGAAGAGGCTCTTGGGAACTGCAATAGGCACAAGAGTGGCAGAGGCTTGAGCTCTCCTCCAGTCCCCCTGCCTACCTCTTCAGTGTGTGGAGGGGCATTTGGAATGCCCCAAATGACTTAAAATTGTTTTTTCTTTTTCCTTGTCTTTTTTTCGAGACAGATACCATTGTGTTAGCCTAAGTGAAGTGTATGTATGATTCCAAATCCCTAGTCTCCTAAGCCAGCACATCTTTATACTGGATTGTAATTCCCTTTTTCTACTTGTCTTTTTGCTAGACGGTAAGCTCTGCGAGAGCAGGGACCATATATCTGGCTTGTTCCTGGAGTTTCTCCAGTCCTAGAGCCATGCCTGGCACCTGGCAGGTCCCCCACAGACTTGTGATGAATGTGTAAATCCCCCAGCTGCAGGAGCAGCTCTATCCTCTGAGGCTCTGGGGTTTTCTTACCTGCTAGTCCTTGTTTTTCTACCTTGTACATATAACACTTTGTTTTCCTGTTTTATTTTCCCTGCCAGCCTGTGAGCTTCTAATGAGCAGGTGTCTTCATGTTATTTCTCTATCCTTGCACCACACCAGTCCAGAGTAAATGGTGCTTAAAAAGTGTTTGGTAAATGAATGAATTGTGGTAATCCAACCTGGCTCTGGCACTTTGTGTGCAGGTTGGCTAAGACCACTAGATTCAAAAGGAGGTCTTCTAGCTAAGACCACCAGATTCAAAAGGAAGAAGATTAATCAGAAGTGCATACACTATACTTGTATAAGAAAAAAAATCTCATTAATTAGACCGCAATAAAATTCAAATTTTGGTGATCTGGCCATATCTGAGCTAAAGCTTACTTAGCTCTATAAAGAATTTGCTAGAGAATCATGTAGATAGTTCGGAATAGTTTTAGAATGCTTCATCTACTCCAGGAGAGCAGGAAAGGTAGCTGGCAGGTGGATGAGAGGCCTGAATGAGGGACTGCTGGGCCAGTTCTTAGCCTCTGGCCCTGTTGGTAAGGAAAGTGAGGCAGTCCAAAAAAGGAGAAAAGAAACAACTCTTTTTCTGGCAGCAGCTCTTTTGCCTAAAGCAGCATTCCAGCTCACATGGAGCCTTCTTAAAGTTAAGACGAAATGCTAACAGGCAATTTAAAGTTATCAGCAAATCATGGCTTCGCAGCTTAATTAATTACTGCAAAAATAAGTTTGATGTATACTTATTTGCTTTTAAACCTTATATAATAAGAAATAAATTAGAAATTAAGCCACTTTTTTAAGAACTACAAGGACAGAATTTTTTTTTTTATAATCCTGAAAGTAGCACACCTGCTTCAGGGCAGATTGTTACTGTGTAATCTGACCACCAATAACGTAGAATTTTCCTTACGTGTTTATAAAATAAATCTTAGGAGGAAATACTGTAGCTTTTTTTAAAAAATGAAATTTATGAACATTTCACAGAACTCTGATGTTCCTTGGAGCAATTAGGGAAATGCTGGTTCAAAAGCCTATTTCAAATAGTTATGAGGCACTGAAGTGGGATTTTGCTGGGCTATAAGTAAAACTCTAGAGTATGGGTAGTATTTAACCTACCAAAGTCAGTAATCTGCCCTGGAGTTCTTATTTGTTTTTGTTTGAGTAATTCTAGAGGCCCTGGAATTCTTTGGTGGTAAAGACTTGTGTTACCTCAGATTGTCACCCTCATCCCCGGACAGTATAGGGCAAGACCCACACAATTGGCAGGAGAGGAAGCATGGCTTTTCTATCCCTTCCTGGCTGGGATTGTTGTGTTTTTAATCCTGTGATGCGTCCCTTCTTGTCATTGGTAAGGGTTCCTCAGCAGGCCTGTAAGCAGGAAACAACACTTTTAGCTCAGGTAGAGTGTCTTTTGGGAAGGCTCAGACAGAATGGTTGTCGGGATGGGAGCCCTGGGAATTCACTCTTTCTCACATACAAACAGGAAAAGACTGAGCAAGTCCCTTCACCTCTCTGGAACTCAATTTCCCTGTCAAATGAAGGGCTCGACTGGAATGATCTCCAGTTTCTTTTTAGTGCTAATGTGATTTCTAGGATCTTTGCTGTACTCTACCACAGAGCATCAGCACTAAGCTGAACCTAGGAAGAGAGAGGGGGCAAGCAAGAGGCCTACGCCCTAAGACCCTTGGTTCCATGACAAGTGTGACACCTCCCCCAGCCTCTCAGTTATGAAAGGATAAGATGATCCTCTCTTTAGCTCCCTCCCCACTAAGCTCCCCTTCTACAAGATACACACACACACACACACACCCCCCCTTCCTCCGCCTTCACTCCCCCATTCATTGTTTTATTTGGAAGCTTTTTTAAGAGGTAGCCCAGTGTGTTAGCTAGCTTGGGTTACCATTTGACTGGGTGACTTGAACAACAGAAATTTATTTTCTCTCAGTCTAGAGGCTGAAAGTCCAAGATCAGGATGTCAGCATAATAGGGTTCTGCTGAGGCCTCTCTCCCTGGCTTGTAAATAGCCATCTTCTCACCGTGTCTTCATGTGGCCTTTCCTTGGTGCATGTACATAGAAAGAGGGATCTCTTCCTCTGCTAAGATTACCAAGCCTCTTGGGTGAGGGCCCTACTTTTATGACCTTTAATTATTCCCTAAAGGCCCTATCTCCAAATATAGTCAAATTGGGGATTGTGGCTTTAACATATTAATTAGGGGGCGGGGAGGGCACACAGTTCAGTCCACAGCACCCAGTAATGCAAGCTTCCTAGTATAGGTTTGTGGAATGAGGTCCCTGCTTTTTAATAGCTCATGAACTGGGAGAGATTTAGACCCATGGGTCTGAAGGCACTAGGGTTTGTAGTGGTTCAGAGACCTGGTTCTGGATGAGACCTATTTGAGTTCCAGCTCTGCCACTAACTAGCCATATGGCCTTGGACAAATTACTTAACCACTCTCTCTGAGCCAACTTCCATGTCCATGAAATAGGGATAACCCAGTAGAATGGCTGTGTGGATCACATGAGGGTTTGCATGGAAAGCCCTTTGCACTGAGTCTGGCACTCACTCCCTCCTGAGTGCACGCTCAGTGTTAGTGATTACTACAGTTCTTCAGTCTTTCCCCACTCCCCATTGCCAACTCTGTCCTCTCTATTCTCTATACAGTATCAGTAACATCCACATTCTTCGAAATTCCCTCTTTCCAGTTTCCTAGGACTGGAAAGGCAAGTGAGTAAGTAGAAACATTTCCTGGTCTGGAGGCTATGAGGCTGGGCTGTGGGAGCAGCTCCCGTGCCCCACCCCCCGCCCCGCCCACACACACCTATCCACTAATGAATGCTTTTGACTCATTCAAGACAAAGCATTTAGTCTTTTTACTTCATAGTGAACTGTAAGTCTTCCATCCTGTAACTTAAAACCTTCTATTTTTAAATTACAGAACGATTTCAATGGTAGAATAAAGAACATTTTGCTACATTTTATTCTTTCCTTTCTCCTTTCCCTCCTTCCTCCTTTCCCTCCCTCTCTGAACCATGAACTATTTGAGAATTACTTGCATATGTCATGTCCCTTACCCATTAAATATTTTAATATACATTTCTTAAGATCAAGGACATTCTCTCATAGTTATCAAATTCAGGAAATGTATAATATTTTATATAATATTTTATATGTTATATAATTATATATTATATAATTAGTACTGTAGTATCTAACCTGTAGTTCATGTTTCAGTTTTGCCAACTGTCCTAATAATGTAGGTTTCTTTCCCAAATTAAAGTTTATAATACTTTAACCTTATGAATTTACTTTTCCTCCTCTTTTTAACGAAAATAAATACCAACTGGAGTTGATGCCCTCCATGTAACTCTGCACAATCATACCATTCACCTCTTATCTTTCTGGCCATAACCAGACACTTAAATTTCTGGTTACCATTCCCAGGAATGGTATTATATTTTGCTGAACCAATAATGTTTTTTAAAGCACTTTTTTTTTTTTCTGGTCTAGGATCCAATCCAGGATCATGCACTACATTCAGTCTCCTTTAATCTGGAACAATTCTTTAACCTTTCTTTGTCTTTTATGATATTAATGTTTTTGAAGAATTCAGTCTGGTTATGTTGTAGAATATTCCTTGAGTCCTTTAACATTTGTTTAAAGTAAAAAGTTTGGAAGTCATTTTCATATTCCTTTTGGATGTGTATGTATTTGCTGAACACCCCAACCTTGTGCATAGTACAGCCTGGCCCTTGGGACCTTAAGTTTGGGTTTGTGGGGACAGCAGTTACTGTCAGATGGGCTTGAATGGCCCCCATATGTGCTCAAGATTAGGAGTCTGCCATGCTGTCATCAACAAGCTTGGATAAATACATCTTAGATGGATGCAGGATGTGTCCTCATTGTAGACATCTTCAAAGATGCAAAAAAAGGCCATGTGCCCAGTCCAGCATCCACTCATCAACTTTGCCTGGCCTCCTGAGGTGTCCTGAAGTTCACACTCCAAACACGAAGTCCTGCTTCTCTCAAAAATCTTGAGGGAGCAATAGTACTGAGTTCTGGCCTGTCCTGCTGATCTGCTCTGTGGCTTGCAGCTACTCTCGTCCCTCTGGGACAGTGGTTGGGGAGAAGAGACCCTGTGGCTCCCCCAAGTGCCCCTGACACACTGAATGGGTGTGGGGAAGAGGAGAGTCACTGAGCCCTGGAGTAAGGAGAAGATAGTCCAGGACTCTAGCCTATGACAACGGTAAGCCGACATGTCATCGTGATCTGAGAGGCAAATCATCAGACCTGGAGCTTCGCTTTTTCAAGTTGTTTAACTTCTCTGTTGGATGGTGTACAGTGTGAAAAATGATGAATTGTAGTCTATTCAAACACCCGTGTAATGTCAGGGCACTCTCTTACTAGTTGTAAGTATTTTGTTAGATCAAAGTAGACAATGCAAAAATGTTTTAAGTCATCTTTACAAAACTCTGGTCAAGCAGACTTTTCATGTGAAAAAATAAAGTTGATTTCCATCTAGTCATTAAGTCAATACCATTGTCCACTGTGTTTTAACACTTCCATTAACACTTCAAAGTGCTCTCCTTGGAGATGAAGACATTCCTGTGAGAGACAGAGTCCTCTGCCTTTTTAAATGTAAATTAAAGTTAATTAAAATTTAAAATTCAGTTCTTCAGTTGCACTGATGACATTTGAAGGGCTCAGTGCCACCTGTGGTTCGTGGCTACCATACCATGTTGGACAGTGTAGATCTAGAACATGATTGCAGAGTCCTGTGAGCGCCGCTCTGTACCTCAACAATCTGGGATGCAGGGGTATGAGAGAAACGTCCTTCTGCGACAGACTTGGTCACACAGGGAAAGTTTGACAAATCGTGAAGTAAGCATTTAAATATGGCTATAGACTTGGCAGTCTACAGAGGTATCAAGATCAGAGATACGCTGAAAGATTTATGGAATTTTTCCTTTTCCATTGTTCTGGTAGCTCAGAGCTCTGTTAAATTAGTTCTGGCATCATGGCGCTGTAGCCAGGTTTTAAAGAGAATGCAGCCAAAGGCAAACTGAGAAAGTGATTTCAGTGAATGTTCTGGATCTTTCAATCCACCTGGCCCTCCACTGCCTCAAAGCCTTTTGTGTAGGGCCGAGTGTGGGGCCTGGTGCAGCAGCCCAGTTTCTGGCTGTGGAGCATTTTCTGTAAGAAGGGAGACCCATTCTCACTGCCGAGACAACTGGGTAATGGGCTGAGGTGTCTGGTGGTGGGTTCTGGGGCAGGGGACTGGGACTCAAATGGATAATAAACGTCAGATTAATACTGCTCCTCCACCTCACCCCAAGGACACCCAGAGTTGTGTTCCTAGTCCACGCCTTAGCTCACAGTTCCACAAAAGTGTGGATGATGGACAGGGCTGACAGGTGTCTCCAAGCTCCCAGGACCCAGCCTGCAACTGCTAAGGAAGCCACGCAGCCAGCTGTGTACAAGTGGGAGCGTCTGTGTCTTCTTGAAAGTGCCTGTCTGTTTGTGGGTCCTTGCCTATGTATGTGTTTCTGTCCCCGCCTCCTGGCGCCCCAGCTGAGAAGGGAAGCTGAGCAGGCCGGGGGCCCAAGTCGCTGCCTCTGCTCCAGCTAGGATGTGGCTCTTCCACACTCTGCTCTGCGTGACCAGTAAGTTAGCCTCCCCTCTGCCCTGAGGGGCTGCCATGCCATCAGCACAGCCTTGTCTGTCTGCCTGCCTGTCTGTCTGATAGGGCATAGAAAATGTGGGAATATCCTCAGGGAGATGCTCTTGCTGGGTGGGTCAGATCCCCAGGCTTCCTCAGAAGGGCCTCTGAGGCTCTGTGGACAGTGCTGACATCCTGTGGCTTTGGACTCCAAAGCTCTCCCACCCTGTTTCTTCTCCAGCCAGCCTCCCTTCCTCACCCTGAGCCCTCTCCCCACGGCACCCACTCTGGGCAGGTTAGGTTTGTGCCGAATTTAGTCTCAGAGTGGAGGCTGACAATGCCCATCCCTTTCCCCGAGCAGAGCACCCTTCTCTAGACCAGGGGTTCAGCTGACGAAGGTGAGGACCCTGTGAGAATGTAAGCGTTGACAAGGGACTGTGGGAGTGTTTGTGTGGTAGAGGGTGAAGGCATTCGGGGAGCCCGCTTCCTGTTCCTGATGTTGGTTCCAGTATAAGAATCTGCGTGTATGAGGAGAGAGGAACACTTTTTTTTCTCATTTCCCTGGGGGTCCCATTCTGACCTCGCATGGAAGCCACTTGGACAAGCCAAGCCCTGAGCCTGCACCTGCCCACAAGTCTCCAGGGATGGGTTTGAGCATGGTCAACCAGCCCCTGGAGACTGCTCAGGTCACCCTGAGGCCAGGGCGGTCCTGCTTGGTGATCTGGGCAGACTTTCTGAGATCTCCTGCTCTGGTCAGAAGCTTGACAAGAATGAGATGGACATCAGGTAGAAGTAGTTTCATGGCTCCTGGGGGACTGAGTTCATGAAGGATGGGCCAGAGTCAGCAGGTAAGCACCAGACTGAGTGCTGAGTCCATGCTGGAAGGAGACTCAGGGTTAGCATCCACCATGGGGCTAGATCACCAAGAGGCAGAGTACCAGCGAAGTATATATTTCAGTATATAATATTTCAAAAACATAGAAATAGTCATCATAGAAATGTCAGAACTTGGTTGAACCTTTCTTTCCTTATTTTACAGTTTAGACATTACTTTCAGTGACACATGGAGTATAGAGAGAGAGTCTCAAGCCTTTTATGATTTATGGCTGTGATCTCCCATCACCAAGAATGCCTGAAGAAAATGCTTAGACTCTGGTCCACCCCCTCCCAGTATGGAAGAGGTGACTGAGGCCCAGAGAGGGGCAGTGACTGTCCAGGGTTACAAGCAAGTATTAATAGAAATGGGGCTTCTGCTAGGCCCCTGTCCTGCCTCCCAGCTCTAGAATATACCCCCTGGCTTGGGTTACTCACCCTGGCATCACTGGGCTCCTGCTTGTTTGTCTCCTGTGGACTCAAACGACCAGCCATCACTTCAGCACCTTTCTTAGAAATGTCAATCCAGATGACATTTATCAACTCCCCTTCTGAGGCTAGGCACTCCTCAAGCAGATAGACAGCAGAGAGCAACATGGAGCAGGCTTGCAATGAAATCACTTAGCTTACAACTTGGCTAAGTTATGGGAAGGGTGTGAGAGCAGGCTCCGGCAGTTCCAGTCTGGGTGAGAGAAATGAAATGACAGTTCTGTTCCCAGCTGTGAGGTCTTAAAACAGGAATGGACCAATCCTGGAGTGCTTCCTGGAGGAGATAATACTAGCACTGAGTCATGAAGACGGGGGAGTCAGAAAGTGACAAGGAGGTGCCAGGAAGAGTAGGAGGAACTCCTTAGACTGTGACCCCAGACCCAGGGCCCTGAATCCTGTGCCTGGCCCGGCCTCCCTAGGCTAAGGAGAATCCAGAACTGTTCCTGGCTTGACCTAGATCTTTCACCTTTCCCAGGCCACCCTCTGTGGTCATGTCCACTTCTCATCTTTGGGAGCAGATAACATCAATTGTCTGAGGGAGGTTTTCAGTCAGGTACAGATACACAGATAACACTGAAACCCTTAAGCTGCCCACCCCCTCCCCACCTCCAGGCCCATCTCACTCTGCTGTCCAATGGTCTGCTGTCCCCAGGTCAGTCTTCACCCCTGGCTCATTCTGTGATTAAAGCCACTCACTTCTCCTGGAGTCAGAAGTTGAGTCTACGTCCCTTGTGTCAAGAAGGGAACTCTGCTATCAGCCTACAAAACCTTACAGAGGTGAAGGAGCCAGAGTTCAGGGTCTGCTCTGCTGACATTCATTCAGCCTTCCAGCTGAAGCCTGGGGTCCTGCTAGGCCCTGCTGGAAGCTGGGGGTTGTCGTCGGGGGAAGGCCTACTTCTGCCTGGGGCACAACTCCAGACTTATTTGCAAGTGTGTGATAGAAAACTTTGGTCACTGGGGGTGGGGACTGTAGTGTCTGAAGTGGCCCTGAGGATGGGGAAGGTCTTCAGTAAGTATAGATGGTGGGGTGGGGCTTATCAAGCAGGAGAAACAGTGTGGACCAAGATGTGAGGAGTGAGGAATCTGTCTAGGAAAGTGCAGGGTGAGGTTTGAGTGGGGCCAGAAGGCTGCTCTGATGTTGCTGTCCCCCTACAACCAGGACGTGCTGGGCCCCGGGGATGAGGGCAACGCCTTCCTTGTACTGGTGCCCCTGTGTGAAAAGAAAGGCCACCTACCCACCCACACACGATGACCCCTCTGGAAGGCCCTGTCGAGGATGCTTCAGGTCTCACACCTGGGGGAGGGGGAAAGGGCATTTTAGTCAGAAGTAAATGTCAGAGAAGTGCAGAGTTTGTGGACAAGCCAGATGGGGAATGTGGGCCTCATGGGAACCTGTGTCTCCAACCTTCTCTGGGAGATGGGTTGTAGGGCGTGTATGGGGGGAGCATGAGGGTGGCCAGGCTGCAGAGGCTCAGAGTGCCAGGCTGAGGGAGCTTGGACCTCACCCTGAGGGCAGTTGGAAGCCACAGCAGGTGTCGAGTGGGGCAGTGGCAGTGAGACTTGTGTGTTGTGTGGAAGGTGGAATCCTGGGGAAAGGGGAGGGAGAGAGGCCCGTGAGGAAGCTGCTGCCGTGTCCAAGGTGTTGCGGCAGGTGAGTATGAGGAGGCGGATGCACTCATAAGAAATATTTAGGAGGACAATCAGAAAACCCACAAGCGCTTAATACAGGGCCAGGCACACAGCGCTCAAGACCTATTGTCCATTGCTGTTAGGTAGACCGTGAAAGGTGAGAGAGGGCGAGGGGTTTGAGGGACTGAGTTTGGGGGCTGAGATGCTGAGGCTCCCCTGGGAAAGACTGAGGCGGGTGGGCCGAGGGTGAGCCGCTCCGTGGGACAGGTGCTCTGCAGACACCTCTGAGGCACACTCTTCCCCAAGGCCTTGCTGGGTGCTCTGGGCTGGGCATCAGGACACCTGAATCTAGTCCCAGGTCCTACAGATGTCTCCTTGTATAAATTTGGCAGTCTATGCCTCCTGGGTCTTAGTTTGCTAAAGCGGAAATAATGCTGTGAGAATGTGTATTTAAAATGCCCAGTGTGGTGGAGGAGATACGGGGTTCAGGGGGCAGGCAGTGGTGGCTGACAGGATGGAGGGAGGGTCTTAGTCTGACTCAGCAGGCCCGTGTGGCTGGGAACATCTTGGGGGAGGCAGCCCTGTGGGTAGTGTGGTGACAGATAGTGCTTTAGCTGGGCTCTCATGTCTGACAGCCTGTGTGGTGGTCTTGAGACGGAGGGCAAGGCCGTCAGAGAACGTGACAGGCCCTCCCTTGTGGTTATAACACTTTAACATTAACACCCACACACTGAGCCTCTAGCGTGTCAGAGGCTCGGCAGGGCATTGCCCCATTTGATCTGCACAGCCCCACATCGCAGGTGGGGAAACTGAGGTGAGGTGACAAGCCTGAGATCCTTCAGTGATTTTGTGGCAAAGTGAGGATTTAAACTCAGCACCCTCTGCTCTGGGGCCCAAGCTATTTTCTGAGTCTCAATGAGAAGTGAGAAGGGAAGTGGTTACCTGATCTAGGGACAGCCCAAGCAAAGGTTAATGTCAGGGGCCTGGAGGGAGTCTGCTCCAGCAAAGTGACCCATCTCTGGCAGATCCCGGACACCAAGGGTTTGATGGCTGATGACTGGGAAAACTCAGCAAATACAGCGACCCTCTCCACACAGGTTCTCATGCCACTCTACCTCCATAGGAGGTTCCCGCTGACCTAATTACTAGCACTCTACAGTAGAGTTCTGCCCAGGCTCAGTGAGCTACTAGCACAACGGGGAGCTATGCCCAACAAGAGCGGCGCCCAGCTTCTGGAGGCCATTTGTGCCCCTGCTTTCTGTTAACCAACCCCTCAAGCTTTTACTAAGGCTTTGGAATCAGGCAGACCTAGGCCCCAGACACAAATATTCAATTTACGATGGGCCACAAGCAATGACTCCACCTCTCTGAGCCTTGGCACCCAGCACAGTGCCTGGAAGACAGCAGGTACTCTGGGAGGGTAGACGTGGTTGTATCTCTGCTCATCTCTTCCCCTTTTCCATCCCTCAGGGATCTTGCACCAAGATCCTTCAGTTGAACAAAGTGAAAATTGGGTGGGGTGGCGTGGGGAACAGGAATCTGGCCCACTCTGACATTTCTAGGACGCTCTGGGCCTGGCTCTGTGCTGAGCTGGGCTTTGCGGTAGTGGTGGGGTGGAGTTGTCATGGATGACTCAGAGCATATCACATTTTGGGGAAGACAGACGTAATCACAGACTACTCTGACCCAGACAGGATTTAGTCATAGCCAGACAGAGACACCGCAGGATGCTGAGGGGGCACAGGGACCAGCAAGTTACTCTGGCTGAGAATCTAGGTTGGCTCCTGGGGCAGGGAGTGCCTGAGCAGGGCCCCCAAGGATAGGGCAGAGGTAGGAGAGCGGTGAGGAAGGCGTGCTGAGTAGAGGGAATGGCTCATGCAAAGGCCCTGAGGTAGGAAGTATACAAATGGCATTTAGGGAGTAGAGGAGCTAGATGTAGCTGGAGAGCAGACCTGGCAGAAGGGGACATTGGGCTGGGCAAGGAGGTGCCACAGAGGCCCAGGTGAGAAGGCTAGACTTATCTCAGGGGCTTTTAATCTTGTCTAAGTTATAAAAACAGTAAAAAGAGTGAAAGCAGGCCTTCTGATCACCCCTTGTCAGAAACTAGTAGTTCTCACTTTTTAGTTCTCTCCTAGTCAGTTTGTTGACATCCACTCTTACCCAGTCTGGCTGACCAAGAAGCACAGGGCTTGGCATGACATGGGCCAAGGAACCCGAGTCCAAACTCTCTGTGAACTTCCTTTATCTAAACTGTGTTCATGGAGGATAGGACAGTGCTCCCCCTTCACCACTTGGAGTCTCAATCTGGAGCCCTTGAGTGTCCATGAATAAGCCACAGGGGTTCTGTGAATCACCTTCACCCATTTGGCGTAGGCCACAGTCCCTAGCCCTGCAGTGACACAGTCTTTGTCTTGGGGGACTCCTTGGTGGTAGGGGCAAAGTCACAGGCAATAAGTAAAACAGGAGATGAGCAAGATAATTCCAGATTGTGAGAAAAGGCTTGTGGGGGTACAGAGTGGCCAGGTGGGGTCTGGAGGTCATGAAGACCTCTGGGCGGAGATGCACAGTGAGGGTGAGGAAGAAGCCAGGAGACAGCCTCAAAACAGAGTACGTAGGTGAGGCTAAGATTTGTGCAAATGTGCGCTAGAAGGTCTCAGGGAGGGTTCTGATGCTTTCATCAGATTCACAAAGGGATGCATGGCCTCCAAACAGAAGAGCTCATGGGCTGGTTACACTTCTTGCATTCTACTTTGGAGCGATGGTGGGAGGACACGAATAACAAACAGCTCTAGGAAACTGGGGTTACAGGTTTGTTCGTTCACTCTTTTTCTTGTTGTTGTTTTGTTTTTACTCCATCCTGTCCCCATTCATTCAGCGTTCTTGCTAAGAGTAACCTCAGGGAAATTTTTTCTTGTTTTCTGTCTTTTTCTGCTTCACCAGAATAGTTTTAGGGTTTTTCTCCTCAATTTTGTGGATGCCGTAAATGATATAACCGAATGTTTTCAACCTTATTCTGGCTCCAAGAAAGTTCACTTATTTATGCATTTATTCGACAAATAATTTCAGTCAGCACCTGTGTGCCAGTGCTGTGTTCAGAGACAAAGTGGGACCCATCATAGAAAGTGCTAGCACTTGTGGGTATACAGGTTAGCTCTTAGCCTCCTTCCTGGTTTAATCGTACCCCTCCTTTTTCTCCCCTCTTTTTTGAACTATTATTTTCTTTCTGTCCTTTTTATTTTAAAACAAGTTTTGTCTTAGTGTCTTGTGTATTTTTATGAGTCACCACAAATCATTCTAGGCAAGGCGGACATATAAAGGGAAAGGAGTAGAGCACAGATGCCCACTTTGTGCCAGCTCGGGGAGAGGGACTAGGGATTGAGAGACACGAGATGAGAGGAGAAGCTGCCCTCAGAGGCTTCTCACACCCCACCTCCTTCTGGAGCCCTTGGAAGGTTGTTTTTAATAACAAAATTTCACGCATGTACAAAAGTGAACAAAATAACAACGAACCCAATATACCCGTTACCCAGATAACACTGTTATCAAGATTTTACCAAGCTACTGTATTTCTTTCACTATCTCCATCTATTTCCTTTGCCAAAGCATTTTAAAGCCTTGCTGCTCAAAATTTGGTCTAGGGACCTGCAGTGTGGCATTACTCAGGAGCTTGTTAGACTAGGATCTCAGCCCCGCTTCCTGACCTACCGAATTGGAAGCTGTATTTTCAGAAGTATTATTTTAAAACAAATCCCAAACTCATGTCATTTCACCCCTAAATACTTCAGTACTCATGTCCGAAATATGTAGATGTTTTCTCACAAAGCTGCAATGTTTTTATCACCTAACAAAATTGACAATAATTCTTTGCTATCATTTAATACCTGAACCATATTCAAATCTTCCTGTCTCGAAATGTCTCTTTTTAACAGAGTTAGTTTGTTCAAATAAAGATTCAAACGAGGTTCACATGTTACATTTAGTTGCTATGCTTCTCTCAGTCTAGAGTGGCCCCCTCGTCCATCTTTTGGCTTGTGGGCCTTTTTCAAGTCTTTGCTTTACTGCAGAGTTTGGACACTTGTCTTATAGACCATTTTATTCAGAATTTGTGTGTTTGCTTCCTCTTGGTATGATTATTCTTCTAGCCTCCAAATTTCTTGAAACCTGGAAGTTAGTGCTAATGGCTCCATTAAATTCAGGGTAAACATTTTTGGCAAGCATACTCTAAACAATTCTGAGGATTTTGCCATATTTCCTGTGTTTATCTCACTCCCCCTTTTTGTTTCCTTTACCAAAATATTTTACACACTTGCTGCTTAAAATGTGGTCTGATGACCAATAGCATAGGTGTCACTTGGGAGCTTAGAAATGCCATCTTGGGCTTCCGTGTCCCCCCTAGGTTGTCATACACTAAGAGGCACAAATGCCTGGGACCCACTCTTTGTGATACTAAGTTTATCTTGTGGGCTCAGAGGATGTCAACTTAATTGTAAAGTGTTCTAGTAATCTCATCCAGCGATGGCCTGAATTAATTATTATATAATGGCTTGCAAAATTATGGTTTTATGATGGTTATTCCTTCCATTTATTAGTAATAATTCTTCTATAAAGAGCTTGTTCTCATCAACTAGTACTCTTTGGTGACCTTGAAATGCAGTTCATATAGGAAAGGCATGAAAATTGCTTGATACTTTCCTTTTAATAGTCGGTTTTCAGAATAAGGGGAAATTTGAGGATTACTTACAATGGTGACCAATGTAGTACTTTGATTTCTTTTGTTTGTCTCGCTCTCTTAAATATCATTATGAACTCATATGGCTTTTTTATATCCAATGTGTTTCAAACCCTTGCAATTGGATGGGGCAAACTTTTTTTGAAGTACAAAATACAGAAAAAATGGACAAATTCAGATCAGTGAATTTTCCAGTTAAGTCAAATCCACATCATCGGTACCCATTTCAAGAAATGGAACCTTACCAACATCCCAGAAGTACCCTCTATGGCCCCCTCCAGTCATTACCTTACCCCCTTTCCTGATTCTAATACCATAGATTAGCTTGCTTGTTTCAAACTTTGTAAAAATGGAATTATACTGTGTGTTCTATTTTGTTCTTGATGGCTTTCCCTCAATATTGTGTTGATGAGATCCATCCATTTTGTCGTAGGTTATTTTCATTGCTGTAGAATATTCCATTGGTGAATATACCACAATTTATTTATTCTTTCTATTGTTAGTGGATATTTGGGTTGTTCCAGTTTGGGGTTATTGTGAATAGTAAGGCTTTGAGCATTCTTATACATGTCTTTTCGTGAACACATTTCTATTGGGTATGTGCCTAAGAATGGAATTACTGGGTTATAAGTTATGCATATGCTCAGCTTTAGTTGATCTACCAGATGGTTTTCTAAAGAAAATGTACCAATTTACATTCCCACCAGCAGTATTTGAGAGTTCTAGTTGTTCCACACCATTGATAACTCTTGTTTTTCTGTTTTTTGTGTTTTTGGGTTTTTTTTCATTTTAGTCATTCTGGTGGTTGTGTAGTGGTATCACATGGTGGTTTTAATTTGCCTTTCTCTGAAGTCTAATGAGTGCCTTCTCATTGATTACTGGCAGTTTTGATAGTCTCTTTTAGGGGTTATTCTTTTCCTGTTAGCTTATATGCCTTTTTTTAGGGGTTATTCTTTTCCTGTTAGCTTATATGCCTTTTTATTATTGATCTTTACATTTGAAATATAAATCTTTTGTCAGATATTCCTGTTAGCTTATATGCCTTTTTATTATTGATCTTTACATTTGAAATATAAATCTTTTGTCAGATATTTGTGTCGCAAATATCTTCTCTCACTCTGTGGCTTACCTTTTCACTCTTAATAGTGTCTTTTGATAAGCAGAAGTTCTTAAACTTAATGAGTTTGTTTATCAATTGTTTCCTTTATGTTTAATGTCTTTTTGTGTCCTATTTAACCAATATTGGTCTACCAAGGTCTTTTGTTTTCTTTTAAAATCTTCATTGTTTTATTTTTCACGTTTAGATATGCAGTCCATCCAAATCCACATTTAAATCTCTGATCCATTAGTTGATTTTTTTGTGAGAGAAGAATCGAGATTAATTTTTTTTCAATATTGATATCCAAGTGATCCAGCGCCACTTATTAGAAAGATCATTCTTTTCTCACTGTTTGTAAACTGTCACCTTTGTCATAAACCAGGTGACCATACATTTCTGGGCTCTCTGTTTCATTGATCTATTTCTTTATCCTTGGGCCAATATAATTCTGTGTTAATAACTACAACTTTATAATAAGTCTTGATAAATGATAGTGTAAATCCTGCAGGTTTGTTATTCTCCTTCAAGACTACCTTGGCTATTCTTAATCTGTATTTTCATATAAAATTTTTAATTGTCTTGTTAACATCCCCCCCACCCAATGATTTGCTAGGATTTTGAATGGGATTATATTGAAGCTGTAGATCAATACAGTGATAATTGAGAACAATGCTGAGTCTTCCAATTCATGAACATGATCTATTCTTTAGTATTCCCAATCTTTTATAGCTTCAGGTTTTGCATATCTTTAGTTACATTTCTTCTTAGGCATTGGTTTTTTTTATGTCTTTTGTTAATACCATCTTTTAAGATTTTTCATTCTTTATTTGATCATCGATGGTATATAAAAGTACAATTGTTGTTTGTATATTGTCTCTGTATCCAGTGACCTTGCTCAAGGCACTTATTAATTCTCAATGTTTGTCTGTGGATCTGTTGGCTTTTTCAGTCTACCTAACCATCTTATCTGGAAGTAATAGTTTTATTTTTCCCCTTTAAATCTTTATGCTCTGTAATTTTTTCTTTTCTTATTGCTCTAAGACTTCTAGTAAAATGTTGAATAGAAATGGTGAGAATGGGCATTCTTGTCCCATTCCTGATTTTGGAAAGCTTTCATTAACTCACCAGTAAGAACAATGTTTGTCAAAGGTTTTTTTGTGGCTATTCTCAATCACATTAAAGAAATTCTTAGTTTGCTACAATTTTTTTAAATCACAAATCAGTATTAGATGCCTTTTTATGTATCTATCATAATGACCATATAATTTTTTCTTTTCCTTTCTGTTAATGTGATGAATAAATTATTTTCCAATATCAAACCACCCTTGCACTCCTGAAATAAACTTCACTTGGTTGTAATGAATTATGCTTTTTATATATCCCTGGATTTGATTTATTAACATATCGTTTAGGATTTTTACATCTATGTCCAAGAGAGAGATCATCAATTTTCCTTTCATGTGTTGCTCTTGTTGGGTTTTAATATCAATGTTATTCTGACCTCATAAAATTGTTGGAAAGTGTGCTCTTATTTTCTATTCTCTGGAATAGTTTTTGTAAGATTGGTATTTCTTCTTCAAATGTTTGAAAGTGTTCACCAGAGAAGCCATCTGGGCCTAGAGTTCTTCCTAAGATTTTAATAATGGATTCACTTTTTTTTATATATGAGATTATTCAGATTACACTTTTTTGGTCAATTTTGGTCAATTTTTATTTCAAGGAATTTGTCCATTTCACTTAAATTGTCAAGCTTACTGGTAAAAAGTTGTTTATTCTGTTCTCTTATTATTTCTTAAATGACTTGGGATCTATTCTGATGTCCTCTTTTTCATTCATATTGGTAATTTGTGTGTTCTTTCTTTTCTTTGATTAGTTTGCTAGGGATTTATCAGTTTTGTTAATCTATTTTAAAAACAAATTTTAGCTTTGTTGTTTTTCTCTATTATAGGTTCATTTTCTATTTCATTGATACATGCTCATATCTTTATTCCTTCCTATCATTTCTTTGGGTTTGATTTGCTATTCTTTTAGCTTCTTGAGATGGAAGCTTAAATGATTATATTTTAGCCTTTTGTCTTTTTTTTTTTTTTAGGCAAGGCAACCGTTGGTTGACCTCACAGATTGCAAGGAACTTGTCAGCTTACAATCCCTTATTATTATTTTTTTAATTTTATTTTTTTTTGCCTACAGCACCTGGTCTTCCTAAGTGGTCTCCCATCCAAGTACTAACCAGGCCCGACCCCGCTTAGCTTCTGAGATGAGACAGGATCAGGCTTGTTCAGGGTGGCATGGCTGTAGACAGTCTTTGGTCTTTTTTAATGTTCACGTCGAAGACCGTACATTTCCTATAAGCACTACTTTAACTGTTTCCTACAAGTTTTGATTTGTCATATCTTAATATCTTAATTCTCATTCAGTTCAAAATGTTTTCAATTTTCCATTTCGATTTCACTTTTGGCTCTAAGTTATTTAAAAGTGCATTGCTTAGTTTCCAAAAAGTTCAGATTTTTACAGTTTTCTTTTTGTTATTGAAATTAGTTTAGTTCCACTAGAGTCAGAGAACATATTCTGAATTATTCCAATCTATTTAATTTTATTGAGGCTTGCATGTGGTCAATTTTGGTAAACGTTTTATGTGCACTTCAAAGAATGTTCATTTTACCATTGTTGGGTACAGTGTCCTATGAGTCAATTAGATCAAGCTTGTTAATTGTGCTGTTCAGATCTTCTATATCCTTACTGATTTTTTTTTGTCTGCCTTCATAGCTAATATGAAAGATTGGTGAAAGCATTAAAGTCTCCCACTTTGGTTGTGGATTTTGTATTTTTCATTTTAATTCAGTCCATTTTTGCTTTATATATTTCGAAGTGATGTTATTGGATATATACAGATTTTAAAATGTTATATCTTCCTGGTGAATGAAGAACAACATTTGCATGGGTATATTTCCTTCTCTTTCTTGTATAAAATAAGCAGTCTCGAAGCTTATCCTTTGTTTAATGACTTTACTTTGTTCCTAAAATCTCTACTGCTAAAAACCATTAATTGGAAAAAATATTTCCGTCGATTTCAATAGAAAAATTGTGATGCAGTCCATCCAACCCAATGCCCAAACAATTTTTACTGATTGAAAAATTTACTAATAGACCAATAAAACAAGTTTATATTTTAAAAACCTGATGATTTGAATATAAAAATACAGTTTACATATACAACTTATTGTAACAACGGAATGAAGATATCGTAAGTGGTAGAGGATGGGTGTGGGGGAGTCATTACAACTGAGAAGGTAAGGTACATATTTCTTTCTGCACCATTTCTTTGCTGTTTTTCAACCTTCAGGAGACTCACGGCTGTCTTGCACTCAAACTATCTTTAAAAATAAAGTTATAGCACAGAAAAATACCTTAAGGGCAAAATAAATACTAAATTTGAAAGCACTTCAAAACACATGGAAATAGCTTGTGTACTCAACGGACTGCAGAACCATTGAAGATGACCCTTCCAAATGGCACGCGCGTGTGAAACAAAGTGGTTGGGGTTTAACCGAGACATGGCAAGCAATGAAAATTTATTCCCTAGGATGTTGTTGGGCTACAAACTGTTTTATTAAATTAAATTGGTGAGTATATTTAAACTCTGGAAGTATGACATCAGAATATCATTCGTTATGGCATGTTTATTTGGTGTGTTCAGGGATGAAAAAGTTATCATACTATCAGAAAAAAGGAATGTTGTCTAAAAAAGTGGTACAGCTTTTAAGGAGTCATTATGACAAAAAGTTAATTGAACAGATAAATCTGAAGACTAAACTTCACCTTGCCTTTTTCCATGTAAATACGCATTAGAGTTTTAAGTAATGAAGTGGCATGATCAGGCCATATTTTTAAAAATTCTTTCTGGCAGCTGATATGGAGAGAATGTATGCAAAAGGACAAGTCTTGAAAGAGAAAGGTCAGGAGACTAAGAAACATGTCCAAGTAAGAGACAATAAATAGGTCAGTGGGACAGAACTGAAGCCCGACAGAGGCCCAAATGCAAATGAGAATTCTGAGAATGCTAAAGGTCATATTTCAAATTTGTGGAAATAATGTTGAGACAATTTCATCTGGGGGGAGAAAAAGTGCAGCTGGATCCCTATTTTACTCCACACACAAAAATAAAGTCTAGATGAATCAAAGATTCAAGCATAAGAAATGAAACAAAATATCAAAGAAAACATTGAGTGAATTAAAAAAAAAATCTCTAAGTGGGGAAGCAATACTCAAGTCATAAGGAAAAAATAATTCGACTACATAAAAATATAGATGTGGGGAAAAATTATATGCAGTCAAATAAACAGTTAAGTGGGAAACACTATCTGTAACATATTGACAATTTCTTTCGAATTCAAAAAGAATAAGAAAATAATAAATGCCTCATAACAAGGGGTAAGCAGTAAACAAATATAATAAGAGGCTTGACCTCACTCATAATTAAAAAATAATTTTGAAACAAAATGATGAGATATTCTTTTAAAACAAGAATGAAAAGGTCTGCACATTATAGGTTCAAACAGCACTGTGAGGAAACAGGTCTTCTCCTAGTCTGTTGTTGGAATATGAATTAGCACAATCTCTTTGGAGGGGCAATCTGGCAATACCTATTTTTACCCCAAAATTTTTAATGAAAAATTGCAAAAATACAGAAAAGTTGAAAAAATGGTACAGTGAACAACCACGTACCACACTTAGATTTTACAATTGTCAATATTTTGTTATATTTGTGTTATCACACATATGTAATACATATTTATTTTTATATATTTATGTTATATATGTAAACATATATATATATATATATATATACATGCAGATACATGTATATATATACATCTATCCATCCATCAAGCCATCTTCTATTTTGATGCATTTCAAAGTAAATTGCAGACATTAGTATGCTTCATCCCTAAACATATCAGTATACATATCAACTAGAGTTCAGTATTTGCGTACAATTCTTCTTCTTTTTTTTTTTAGGTAAAATTTACATATAGTGAAATGCACAAATTTTAAGTGGACAATTTGATGTGTTTTTGACAAATGCACATACTTTTGGAATCCAAACTCCTATAAGATATAGGATATTTTCATCACCCCAGAAAGTTCTTTCTTGTCCCATCTTGGTTAATTCTCCTCCCCTCTCCCTCCAGGCAATATTTTTTTTTTACTACAAATTAGTTTCATTGGTCCTAGAACATCATAGAAATGGAATTATACTTTAGATACTCTTTTACGTAAGGCTTCTTACACTCAACCTAATGATGTTTGTGATTTACCCATCTTGCCATGTGTGTCAGTTGTCCATTTCTTTTCACTCCCGAGTAGTATTTCATAGTTACTTTATCCCTTCCCCACTTGATGGACATTTGAGTTGTTTCCGGTTTGAGACTATTACAAATACAACTCCTATAAACATTCTTGTGCAGGCAATTTTGAGGACATATGCTTTCTCTTGGGTCACTTATGGAGGTCATAGTCTAGTTTAACTTCAGTACAGGTCACAGTGATGAGTATGTGTCGTGTGACAGGTACAGAAAAGTGTACATCGGGAGGTGTGAGAAGGTGGGAAGTGCCTCTAGGGGGAGAACCAGGGAAGGCCTCCTGAAGAAGGGGCCTTGGTGTTGACACAGCTAGGTTGGATAGGAGGATCAGGGGCTCTGGTCAGCCATGCCTGCGTTCCAGCCCTGTTCCCATAGGGAAAAGATCCTTTGGAGTCTCGCTTTCACTTTTCTCATCTGTACAATGGGGATGTTGACACTACAGGACTTGATAGAATAACGGTTAAAAGGCCCAGCCACAACCTCAACAGGTACCCGATTTGTTAAGTATTCCTCTTTTCTCCACAGACGTGGCTCCCCTGGTGGCCTTCAATGTGGATGTGGCCCGGACGTGGGTGACTCCCGAGGGAAGTGGGCCTTACGTGCTCAGCTCCCTTCTGCACCAAGACCCCAACACCAACCAGACCTGGTAAGTGAGGCACCAAAGACAGGAGGCCTGAAGACTGAAGGAGCCTCCAGGGAGCCCCGACAAAGCCCCAGAGAAGGCTTTGGCACCCCACCCCCACAGTCTGGGGAGAACCTCCTTGCTCTTTCTGAAAGGTGTGTGGGAATGGGGAGAGAAGTCGAGAGAGAGGCTATGAGGCCCAGTCCACCCTGGCCCCTGTCTTCTCCTGGCCTCTCTCTGCACTGCCAGGGTAGAGGTGGGGGGGACTTCAAAACTATTTAAAAATAAGGTTTATGAAGGCTCTTTTTGTCTCATACAAAAGTAACACATTCTTAAAGGAGGAAATTTTGGACAGTGACAAAAATATTCTTAAAAATGGAAAATATGAAGCAGGAGGGAGTGGTGGCTAAGAGGCAGGCTGTAGGTTCAGGGACAGCTTCACTCTGTATTTGTGGCGAGGTGCTCGCCCCCCAGGCTCACTCCTCATCTCTGTAGTGACACAGTGATGTACTGGCTTCGCAGCGTTGCTGAGAAGACTGAGTTCCTGCACATGAAGGGTTCAGCATGGTTTCTGGCGAAATGAAGGCTCAATGACATTATCTTATATTTTTAAAATGTCATCTGTACCTACCCATTAGATAAGCAAAAAAATGTTTAATCTGACAACATTCTGCTGGTAAGGATGTGGTCAAACAGGAACTTGGGGGAACGTAAATTAGTGTAGCCACCTTGGAGAACACTTTTGCCATAACTGGTAAAGTTGAAGATGCACGTGGCCTTGGACTCAGTAATTCCACTCCCAGATACTAACCCTAGAGAAAATCTCAGGTCAAGGTATTTATGGTATCACTGCTTGGAACAGAGAAAGACTGGAAATGCTCATCATTCTGAAAATGCACCAACGACGGCAACACTAAAAGCAGGTGGAATAAATGAAACGAGTGCAGTGGTTATTAACCTAGATCAATCTTGAGATATATTGTAAGGGAAAAAGGCAGTTTGAAGAATTATGTATACTATGGTCATTCACTCAACAAATATTTATACGGAATATCTATTCTGTACCAGGCCCTGAGGATACAGAAGTGAGCAAAGCAGACAAAAATCCCCGTGCTCGGGGGAGACAGGCAATAAGCAAGCAAGTAAAACGTATTGTATCTGATGGTGACAGTGGCAGTGTGCTGATGCAGAAGCCCGTCTTTAGTTTTTTCCCCTGTTGTCGCCAAAATGACTTTTAGAGCTGCTTTGTTTTGAAGCCAGGATCCAGTCAAGGAGAATGTGTCATGTATCGTTACTTTGTCTCTTTAGTCTCTTTTAAGCTAGAGCAACCCTTCCTCTTCCTTTCCTGTTTAGTTCATGATGGTCACAGAGCTTTTTCTGTGCCTGCTCTATGACCCAGCCATACTCAGGTCCTGCCCCAAGCTGGTGCCCTGCCGCCCCACTACCACTGCTGCTTTGCTTTTGGTTAGTGGTCAGTGGTTTCCTTCATCCCCAGCACACCTGAGCCATGAGCCCAGGGTCCAGACAGGCTTTGGGACAGAGCCAGGGGAGGCGCTCAGGGTCCCTGGCTGCGTGAAGCTCCAAATCTCCCAAGCCAAGTAGAGCAGCAGCTCTGTTTGGTGACAGCTCCTGAGGTAGCTTCATGGCTCTGGGACTTGGGCCAGGACCCCACCAGCCAAGCAGGCTTGGATCCTTTGCTGAACTGTGGTTTCCTCATCTGTACAGTGAAGAGGCTTGTGACCATGAGATTTAAGTGGTGAGGGCAGGGGCAATTCATCCATTCATTCACTCATTCACTCAAATTCAGTAAGTACTTATAGAGCATCTACTCAGTGCCAGGCAAAATATGAGGGATATGTGTGAAAGAGACACAGTCCTTGCCCTCATAAGGGAAACAAAGTCAGGCAATGACAAGAGGAGTCATGACTGCTCTGGTGGAGACATCCAGAGCACTTTGAGGACATAGAGGCAGGCGTGTCCTTCAGGTAGAGGATGTGCATTGACACTGGGACTTGGGGAATGAGTAGGAATTAGTGTGAGGAGTCATGGGAGGGGGGAATCCTGAGAACAGCTTGGTCAGAGTCTAGAAGCTGGCCTGAGCAAGGCCAAGGAACTGAAACAATGTCGGTGGCTGTATCTGGGTGTGATGAGAAATATGATGCAGGAGGTGGGCAGTGCCTGTCACCCAGGCACTCACGGTTGGGGAGCCAGAAAGCTTTCACACAGGGGTGGGGTAGGCTGGTGGTAAGGTAGGTTGTTAGGAAGTTTTTGGCTGCAAGAATTTGAATTAAAGGTTGATGTTTGTTGTATCTTCTTTGTTTTGGTGAAATTTTATTGACATGCCACACAGAAAAATGCACATGTCATAAGCATGCAGCTCAGTGAATGTTTACAATGTGAGCCACCTATGTAAGTGGCATCCAGATCCAGAGTGGATGGCGTGCGTGAGCCCCTCTAGGCTGCGTGCTTCCTGCCAAGCACATCCCCTGCTAAGAGCCAAACCATTGCTCCAATTGCCATCTCCATGGATTAGTTTTGCCTTTTCTTGAATTTATAAATGAGGCATACAGTAGGTACACTATTATGTTAAGCTTCTCTCCGTCAACATACAGTCTGTGAATTTTATCCATGGTCTTGCCTAAGCAATAATGCTCATTTTTGTTGCTAGCGTTTTTCCATTGTGTGAATAGTGCTGTTGATGGCATGTAGGCAATTTCCTTGGTCTATTATGAATAGTACTTTCTTTTGGTGGACCAGTGCACTTCTCTCTATTGGGCAATTGCCCGGCAGTGGAATTGCTGGATCACGGCTTATGATTTGGCTTAGCATTCAGTTTTCCAGACTTTGAAGTGCATGAACATTCTGATTGTTCCACATGCTCATGAAGGCTGAGTTTCAGTCTGAGTTATTTGTGACTATCTCCTGCTCAGTCTTCTCAGCTCCAGGCCTGACAGACTTTAAGGCCCCCTCCCTCAGAAGCCAAGCTGAAAGGCCACGACGGAGGAGGGGAGTTTGAAGCCCCCAGAGCAGAAGGTTCTGAGCCCACCGAGGGGTTGGGGGAACCCAGCTGGGCTCATGAAAACCTCTCTGAACACCTGCTGAAGCAGAAGGGGGCTCGTGGGAGGATGTGGTGAAAGGCATTCTGGGTTTCTGCCACAAATGATAGAACCCGAGACCATGGGCCTGCTGCATGGGGCAGGAAATGCACTGCTGGCCACCGGGCCACAGAAAAAGGGGCAGGCTCCCCACGTGAGGATGATGTGTCTCTCTCACTCCCTCATGCTGTTTCTCCCTAAAATATAGCAGCCAGGGCTGGCGGCATCATAGGCTTGGCTGCTGCAGAGGGAATGGAGCGGAACATAAGGAAGACTTTTCCCCAGGGGAGTATGGGATTAGACTGAGAACAGAGACAGATTAGAGTTGGGTGAATTAATCAGATGGGCTGCACCCAGGCCAGGGTGTAATAAGGTCCCCAGGGCTGTCAGCTGATGGTAGGTTCATTCAGTCACTCAGTCAACAAACTTGGAGATCAAGAGACCACCCACCATGGTAAGGGTGGTAAAGAGGTGGGCAACCCAGGCAGCTCAGACTGGGCTCCAGGCCACGGTATTGCCTGATTGTGATATGAACGGCAACCTACGGTTTTGCAGTACACAGCCTGCGCAGCTGCACACGGAGTCTCTTGGGAACTCACAGTCTAGGTGGGAACAAAGGCCAGGGATAGGGGTGGATTCCAGTAGTTAGGGCCACCTGGAGGGCTCAGAGGTATCAAGTTGCTCCTTCTTTTGGGAAGGCTTCCTGAGGAGCTGGGGTTTGGGATGACTGTATTGTAGGGAAAGGAAGAGAAAGGCATTGAAGGCGGAGGGAACAGCTGGGGTGAAGGCCTGAAGGAAGAAGGAGGGTGGAGGCTATTCCAGGCCTGCAGCTACTCCACCAAAGCGTGGTTGGGGGTAGAGCCCAGTTCTGAGCCTACCCATGGGGGAGTAGGAAATGAGATGCTGGGGCCAAGGCTGAGGCTCAGGCTGGGGAGGGGTCTGGGAAGAGAGGCAAGATTGGTGAACAAGTTGACCTAATTTGGAAGCTCTCAGCTGCAGAGCCCTCAGAGTTCAGCTGCACCCGGCTCTACATCCCTCAGTGCTGCCCCAGATTAGTCCCCTCACCTGCTACCTGGTTGTCATTTAGTCATCTCTCAACAAATATTTCCTGAATCCCTGCTCTGTGCCAGGCACTGTTTCAGGTCCTGGGAATAACATGGCAAACAAGATAGACAAGATCCTTGGGGAACTTACAGTCTGTGGGGAAGACAGATAATGAGCATGTAAACATGTAAACACATACTATCAGACGTGACAGGTTTTGAGAAGGAAATACAATAAGGTGATTCAAAGCCGAGGAACTGGGTTGTGAGGTGGGGCTGGTTGGAGAAAGCACTTATGAGGATGTGACAGTTAATTAAGTGAGG
The DNA here is from genome assembly GCF_902729225.1 of Pteropus medius. NCBI lineage: Eukaryota > Metazoa > Chordata > Mammalia > Chiroptera > Pteropodidae > Pteropus > Pteropus medius. The sequence continues at coordinate 16,876,009 of NW_024349799.1, read as the reverse complement.
CTGAGCGATGAGAATGAGCCAGCCTTGGGGAGCGGGAGGTGAGGGTTTCAGGCAGTGGGCACAGCGAGGCAAAGGGCCTGAGGTGGGAAAGAGCTGGGGGCAGATGAGGAGCAGAAGCCCACCAGCTGGAGGTGGGGCTTGGAGATCAAAGGAGCGGGAGGAGCGGTCTCAGAGGCAGGAAGGGGCCGGTCACCCAAGGCCCTGTGAGCTGCAGCAAGGGTTAGGGACTCCTTTTCTAAGTGCACGGGAGGCTCCTGAAGAAGGGGAGTGACGTGGTATAAATTACAAGAGTAAATTTTAAAAACAAAACAATAATGGTCAGGATGCTATTACTCTAGACCAGGTGAGATGATGGTGGCCAGGATGGTGGTGGGGAAAGGAGAGAAGAAATGTTCTCTAGATATAACTTGCAGGAAGAGCCAACAGGGTTTACAGATGGATTCGATGTAGAGAATGAGTGAAAAGGTGAATCAAGGATGCCCCCAGACTTTGGACTTTAGAATGCAGTGGTTGGCGGTGCCATATATCACTGGGGGAAGATGGAAGGGGACAGGTTTGGGAGGCCAAAACCACAAGTTCTGCTTTGGACATTCTAAGTTTGAGACATCTGTTAGGCAATAGGCAGTTGGTTATTGTATTAGTTTCCTATTGCTGCTGTAACAAATAATCATGCATTTAGTTCCTTAAAACAATACAAATTTATTATCTATCGGTTCTGTAGGTCAGAAGTCTTATTCAGCTAAAATCAGTGTCAGCAGGGATGTGTTCCATCTTTAGGCTCTAGGGGAGAATCCATTTTCTCACCCTTTTTAGCTTCTAGAAGCCACTAGCATTTCTTGGCTTGTGGCCCCTTCATCCATCTTTAAAAATCAGCAGTTAGCATCTTCAAATCTCTCTCTGACTCTTACCCTCCTGCTTTCCTTTTATAAGGCCCACCCAATAAGCCAGGATAATTTCCCTATATCATGATACTTAATCAAACCCACAAAATTGCTGACCATAAAATGTATCACAGTCACAGGTTCTGGAGATCAGGACACAAACATCTCTGGGAGTGGGGGTGGCGGCATTATTCTGCTTTCCACGGCTGGGCCGGGCTGACTTCTGGTGGAAGAATGCTAGGGTTACAGATGTAAAGTTGGGAATCTCAGCATTTATAGGTGGATTGAAGCCACAGGATTGGAGAGGATCACTAGGAAGAGTGTGCTGGCAAGGAAAACAAGGACTGAGGACTCCAGTGACATTTAGGAGTCAGACAACGAAGGAGCCAACAAAGGATTCTGAGAAAGAGCAATGAGAGAGGTAGGAAGAAATCGAGAAGAAAGTGTTTTAAGGAGGAGATGGTCAGTTACATCCAGAGCTGCTGAAAGGAGGAGGAAGATGAGACAGAAAGGCGTCCATTGGATTTGGCAACACAGGGACCACCGGTGACCTTGGGTGGAAGTCAGCTTGGGGCAGGTTATGCTGGGGGTAGGGTGGTTACACACAGGTATAGACATTATTATTCTGTAAACCATGGATATAAGTGAAGGATGTATTTCATAATTTTAAAAAATGTAGAGGAATGAGAGCTGAGGAAGTAGAGAGAGTACCTCATTCCTGTCCCCCTATTCCCCAGCCCACCATAGCCACATCGTGACCTTTTGAAAGCAGAGACTAATCATGTGCTTCCCCTTTATAAAGTCCTTTGTGCTTCCTGCTGCCCTCAGCATAAAGACCTTGGACTTGGTGCACTATTCGCTGTTACTACGTCCAGCCTCAGGGCCCCTTCCCCAGCATACCCTCCTCACAACCCTAGGACAGGAAGCTCACTCCCTGTCTCCAGCAGCCCAGTCCTCCCTGGGCAGTGTGGGCTGACACTGGACTCTGCTATCTCCCTGGGCTTGGGGTGAGGGGGCAAAGTTTGCCATTTGGCATCACATCTGAGGCTGCCTTAATCAGGCTGATGCGCCTGCCTCCCCCAGACCTCCAGTTCTGACTGACTCATAAGGACAGGGACACCAGCGTGCTCTTCTCAGGAAATACTAGGGCAGGCACCCCGCCTTCTCTGGCATCACTGTCCCCAACATAACCAGCTGTGCTGCCGGTGGCTTCCTGGTTCTCCCTATCACAACCAAAGAGCAGAGTCTTTATTTATCACCACTATCACCCCATCTTTGTCAGGATGGGCCAGCAGGCGGAGAGGGGATGCATTTAACCATTTCCTGCCTGGAGCTGTGCAAAGGTAGAGGCTGAGTAAATGCCTTTCGCCTAATGCAGAGTCCATCGTTCTGGGCTGGGGGCCTGCCTGCCTTTCCCAGGTCTGGGCTTTCTCCACAGTTTTCCAGACAGGAAGCCTGTGAGCCTGTGGGTCTGCAATGGGAAGACTGCACCTAGGCTGGGAGGGAGAAGAAAGGAATCCTCAAATGGCTCAATTTTGCTGTCTACTTTTCCACTCAGGCTTCTGGTCACCAGCCCTAGGACCAACAGGACAGCAGAGCCCCTGCATCAATGCATCCTCACGCAGAATGAGATCCTTTGCCAACCAGTAGGTAAGTCAGGCTCAGTTCCAGGAAATGCTCCCAGGACCTCCTTTCTAGGAATCCCACTCACTAAGCCCAAACCATTCCAACCACCGCCCCCCCAATCCAGCCCCGCCCCAATAGACTCCACCACGACCCACAGCTTGCCTTCTATCCATGCTCAATCCCATCTCAACCCAACCCTAATTCCCAGCCTACCTTTCCTGACCCAGTCCTAACAACAAAAACAATACCTAAAATGTATTGAGTGCTCATTATGCTAAGTACTTCTTCATTCACTTTTAATCCCCTAAACCACACCACTTTACAGAATAGGAACCTACAGTTCAGAGAAGTCCTTTGGTTGCCAGTATGACTAAGTCATGCACCTGTTATTGATAGCACCATAGGTGCAAACTCAACTTCACTTGATTCCAAAACCTAACCTATTCCAACTCGTCACATCTCAGTGGAATCCAATGCTACCCTCCCAGTCTAACTGAGGCCACCCTAGTGTCTGCCATGGGACCTGGTACATATTAGGTGCTCAATACATGCTGTTTGAATGAATGAACAAATAAATGGACCAAATTCATTTATTAATCAAACGCTACTCATTCCACCCAATCCAACTCAAGGCACACATTTGCTGATGACCCCTTGGCTGTGTTAAGGCAAAAGCCTTGTCTCTGTGAGAGACACTATGTTGAACAGGCTGCACAGGGCACACGGGCGAGCAGGATGACTGGGTGACCCAGTGGCTCAAAAATGAGATCATCTCCTGGGGCCCACATTGGGAATGGAGAGGAAGGGGCTACCACGTCCGCCCCTGGGGTTGTGGGTGGTAAGACCCCCCAGAGACGGGTCTTCGAGAGTGGAGAGTTCATGAGCCCGTTGAACCAGTCCCTCAGCATCTTGCACATCTCTCCAGCACTGCACATACACCCCAGCTAGCTTCTCTGCCTGCCTGCCCCCAAAGACTGGGAGTCCCGGAGGAAAAGCGCCACGTCTCAGTTATTTCCAGATCCCCATTGCCATCTGGCACAAGGCCGGCATGGAGCAGACATCACTGGGCATTTATTGAATGAGCCGTTAAATGAGCCTGGGGAATAGGTGCTTTTCCCTGACTGAGTCTAGGCTTGTCCTTGAAGGGCCCCCATCAAGCTTCTAGAAACTGTTCTGTATCAACATTTCCTTAGGAGGCCCTGACCAAGTTGGCCCCGTTTCCTCTGACCTTGGCTACAGGGTTGCCTTCCTGCATCCCTCCCTCCTTACCTGGGCTTAACTGTTTCAGAGCATGTCCCCATCCCAAAGGGAAGGCACCGTGGAGTGACAGTTGTCCGGAACCACCACGGTGTTTTGGTGAGTGTGCATGGATGGGTAGCTGGAGGGCCTCGGGGAGGCTGGAGCTGCCCCCTGTGGTAAACTGGTGTTAATACCAGTTCTGACTTGTATGTTATTCTTGGAGCCGAGCCCAGCTGTCGCCCTGGTGCCAACAATAGGGCTGACCGTGGCTTTGCCCATGAGACCAGCACACAGACCTAGGTGCTAACCTCATCTCTGACCTTGGCACTTACTCCTACCCCTGCTGAGGGGTGAACAAGCTATTCCTGCGTCCCCTGCCTGGTTGAGACACTTGGTTCTAGGTGGCTGTGACTAGGGGGCGTGGGCTGGGGGTGACCCAGGCTCACTCCCTCCTTTTCTGCCCCCTCCCCCAGATCTGCATTCAAGTGGTGGCCCGGCGGCCCCACAGCCTCAGCTCAGAGCTCACAGGCACCTGCAGCCTGCTGGCCCCCGACCTTCGTCCCCAGGCCCAAGTCTCCTTCTCCAACATCGGTAAGGATTGGATACTCACTGGCTTTGGACAACTCTAAAGAGATCTCCCTGGGTCTGCAAGAAAAGGCACAAGCCTACTGCAGATGCAAAGGGATAGAGAGGCCCAGAGAAGGCAAAGCAGGCCAAGGTCCCCCCAGCGACGGGAACCAGTGCAGAGCTAAGTGTGGGCTTGCCTAGAGAATAAAGAGGAGAACAAGGAGGCTATCTGACTCTGAGCTCTTCCATGTGTAATTTTTAAAGAAAATCTCCTGGATCCCGAGGCACCCGTGGATGCTGGAGATTGCTACAGGAACAAAAAAAGCAGCACAGAGAATACAGCCAGGCGGCGCCGGGCTCTGAAGATGGAGGAGGGAGAAGAGGAGGAAGAAGGAGCTGGTGAGACCTGGGTTGCTCCCAGAGGCTATTAGAGCTGACACCTAGGCCAGCGACCTCCGGGAGTGAGGTGTGCCTAGTTCTGGGAGATGGGGAGCAGTGTCTGGATTCTACAGGCCTGGCCAGTTCAAGCTCTGTCCCCTTGAATCTTACAGTGGGGAAACTGAGGCCCAGAGAGTGGGAATGATGGGAGTGAAACACAGTCAGAGTTGAGCAGGTTCTGGCACAAGCCTCTGAGACAAAGGCTTCACTCTCGGGAGCTTCACCGACTTCTTCCCTGAACTGAGCGCTTGGGGCTTGAATGGGGTGGGTACCCCACAGGGTAGGATGTGCTGCCCTCACTCCTGCCCCAGATTCCATGCCCATTCCTGACCTGCTCCCTGTCTGGTCCAGGCACTGAGATCGCCATCATCCTGGACGGCTCAGGAAGCATCGATCCCCCGGACTTCCAGAGAGCCAAAGACTTTATCTCCAATATGATGAAGAACTTCTATGAGAAGTGCTTCGAGGTGGGTTTCTCTAGGAGCTAGATTCACACAGTCTATTTCTATCGATTGCTGTGAACAAACCAGCTCAAAACAACCACCATGGATCTGTTCACAGTTCTGTGGGTCAGTTATTTGGGCTGGGCTCAGCTGGGCAGTTCTTCTGCTGGTTTGCCTAAAGTTTTTTTCCTGTAGCTGTGGGTATTTAGCTGCTTGACTGGGACTAGAGGGCCTAAGATGGCCTCACTTGTCTGGCCATGTATCTCCAGCAGGTCAGCTCAACATTTCCATGGCTGCAACATTCCAAGAGGGCAACACCCAATGCACGCCAGCCCTTTTCATGTCTCTGGTTGTATCCCATTTGCTGATGCTCCATTGCCAAAGCGAGTCATGTGGTCAATATGAATGGGATGGGACTCCACAGGACATGGATTCAGAGAGAAGTCTGTGATTCACTAGGAGCTTACACCATCCTCCACCCCTGCTTGCTTAGAAATTTAGCAACTCTTCCTGCCTGAGATGAGGAGTGAGTGGATTCTTCCACTGCTTCTAGAGGGGACCATTCAAGGGCCTTGGGCACGGCGACTCTGCCAACCTCCTCTCCCCCTCGGCCCTTCTCTCCAGTGCAGCTTTGCCCTGGTGCAGTACGGGGCAAAGATCCAGACTGAGTTTGACCTTCGATACAGCCAGGATGTGGTGGCCTCCCTTGCCAGAGTCCAGAACATCACTCAAGTGGGGAATGTCACGAAGACTGCCTCTGCCATGCAGCATGTCCTGTGAGTGTGAGGGCAGTGGGAATTACCTGAGCACCTACTGGGTGCCAGCTCATGGCCCTGACCAGAGGCTCTGCAGCATCATGCCTGGAGAGGTGCTGGACAGAACCATGAAGAGGAGAGGATCAGGGTTCTAGCTCTTCCTTGGCTAAGAGAGGAATGTGAGAGCTTTCAATCCAGCTTTAGTTGATGGATGACACCGCAGTTTAGTCCTCCAAAAAATCTTCCAAAGAATCCTCTTGTGAGTGGAAGTAAAGCACAGTGCTGACAGGGCTGGGCTCAGTGGCCAGGCTGCCTGGGTCCACATTTCAACTCCAGTTTGTACTTTTGAGAACTTGGGCAAGCTGCCTAACCTTCTGTGTTTCAATTTTCTCATTTTAAAAAATAAAAATAATCATAGCACTTGCCTTCTATGATTTTGTGAGGATTAAATGGTTTAAACTCTGTGCTGTGCTTACAGCAGTGCCTGGCACGTAAGTGCTATGTAAATATTAGCCACTGTTATTCATGTCATTATTATTCTTACACATATGCACAAGGAATAGACTTGTGCTGTCCAGCACTTTCCTACTGGGAGCAGGTATGGGGCAAGAACACCTGTGTTGCAGCCCTTCCTCCACCCAGCCCTGCTTTTTCTGGGCTTTCGTTCCCCTGTGAGGGCTCCTTAATTCTCCCCAATCCTAAAACAGATCTGTGAATAAAATCTCCCCAAGCTCAGCCATCCCTCTGGCAAAGTTTTCCCTTCTTTTACTCTCACCTACTTAGGGACAACATCTTCACGCCAAGCCATGGCTCCAGCAACAAGGCATCCAAGGTCATGGTGGTGCTCACTGATGGGGACATATTTGAAGACCCCCTCAACCTCACGACTGTCATCAACTCTCCAAAGATGCAGGATGTCGAGCGCTTTGCCATTGGGGTAAGAGCCAGGGGCAGGGGGCGTCTTCTGACCCTGTATAGCCTGGGTGGGGAGGAGACAGGGTTTTGGGGGCTCCTGTCAGCAGCTTACCCAAACTCTGTGCTGTTCACAAAAACTCACAGACTTCTCCCAGTCCCCATGTCCTGTTCACCACTTGCACCCCAAACAGGTCTTCCCACAGAAGGCTAGCCACAGCTCACTTGCCCAGCAGTGATGAGGAGAGCAGTGGACACTCTAGGAGCCCACAGGAAGGACAACAGGGCAGGGGTCTTGAAGGAGATGGTGCTGAGCTGAGTCTTAGAGGACAAACAGGAGTAGCTGGCCTAGGGCACGGGGAGGTGGGAAGGGTTCTGCAGGCAGAGGGAACAGTGTGTGCAGAGGTGAGAAGAGGCCTGGTGTGTTCAGGAAAACACGTGTAGATTGGTAAAACTGGAGCCCAGAGTATGTGGTGGGGAGAACAAGGAACAAGGAAAGAAAGAGGCAGGTGATAAAGGACCTGAAGGCCAGGTGGCAGGGCTCAGTGCTCTCCCTGGGCCTGTAGAGCCCTCTGGGCTTGGGAACCAGCCAGCCCCCACGGTTCCACCCTATTGACCTGGGGCCTCTGTGCAGGTGGGAGATGCATTTAAGAAGGCTAAGACTGAGAAGGAACTGAAGCTGATTGCCTCGGCCCCCAGTGAGACCCATGCCTTCAAGGTGACCAACTACACAGCACTGGATGGGCTGCTGAACCAACTGCAGCAAAGCATCGTTCGTATGGAAGGTGAGGGCTCTAGGGGCCCTGGCCACCCTGTGTCTGTCCCCTCAGCATTCAATAGGAAGCCCTGTGCTCAAGCCCCACCCTTGTCCTACTGCCATGTGGCACTCTGGGCAACTCCTGTCACCAATCTGACCTTCAGCTGTTCCATCTCTAATAAGGCAACAATATCCCCAGCCCTCCTCACTTCCTTGAATTTCCATGAAGCTCTGATGAACTGACCTAGTGCTGGATAAAAAAGGATGACTAGAGCATGGTTCCTGCCCCCAGGAGTTCACAGATGAGGAAACTGAGGCCCCAAAAGAGGGAAGGAACTGCCTAAGCCCTCTGCCAGTAGCTGCTAAAACAGGACCCATATCTCTACTCTTGGCTTGGTGCTCATCCCATCACACGGAATCTGGCTCTCTCTGGGAGCAAGGCCAGGCTGGACCCTTCCCTGGCTTGGTTTCTTCCTTCACTTTGCTCACAGCAGTGTCTCACTGGGCTTCTTGGCTTCCAGGCACGGTGGGAGAGGCCCTTCACTACCAGCTGGCACAGGTTGGGTTCAGTGCCCAGATCCTGGATGAGGTACGTGGCTGACTCAGCACCAGGCAGGCTTGCTATAGAGACGGGGTCCCAGCAATACCCTGGGACTCAAGGACCTCTGATGCCTATGAAAGAGCCTCTTTAGAATAAAGGAAAACACTTCTGCTTGCTCACCCTACTCTGGACTTCCGAGGTAGACAAAAGAATGGCTATATTTATTATGAGCGGTTGTCTTGTTCTGTGTGCTCAAGGATTGAGCAGTTCTTAATACAGACTAGTAACACAGGTTTTGGCCTGGATCAGCTTGGCAGCCAAGTTGCGTACTTCTCCCCACTAGAGGCACTGTTCCCACAGATGGGCTGAGATACAGGCATAGTGAGGACACAGCCCTTGTGCATGGTAGAAGCATGATAAGCCCCGTCACTCAAACCAGGTGGGACTTGTATGCCAGGCTCAGGCTGGGCAACCTGCAGAGAAGGAGATGAGCACTGTCTTCTCAGTCATATCTCTTTTAATGCTCCACACTTGGGCCCCGAGTTCGCTTTTCTGCTCTGGGGGTTGTTAGTACTAGAGGGTCGGCTTCTCTGACAGGGTCATGGGTACAAGGCAGGAACCCAGTATTTGCCATCTCGCCTTCCTCTTGCTTTGCTGGCCAGATGGGAAAGGGGCCACTGGACACCCCTTTTCCTCATCAAAGTTCACTGTGCTGGCTGGTAGACCTAAGGCCTATGTGGCTGTCCCGGGGTTCCTCCCTCTCAGATGACCTCCTATCCTTCTGCAGGGGAAGGTGCTGCTCGGTGCTGTCGGGGCCTTTGACTGGTCAGGGGGCGCGTTGCTCTATGACATTCACAGCCGCCGGGGCCACTTCCTGAACCAGACAGCGGTGGACGCTAAGGCTGGAAAGCACAGCTACCTGGGTGAGGGCAGGGCCTTGAAACTAGCTAGGTGAGGGCATGGCCTAAGCAGGGACACCGAAACTGGACTTCAGGCTTCACTAGGCTTCCTGGTTGGGAATGGCTCTGATCGGTCGCACAGACTGAGGGATGGGCCCTGGTTAGGGTCCCTGATGCTGAAAATTAGGGCCTCCTGGAGGACAGGGCCTGCTCAGTACCCGATTCTCAGGGTGGCCCTGGGTGGCTACTTAGGGAAGACAGGACCTCACCTTGGTCCTCGTGTAGTGGGTGTGTGAATGAGTATTTTCTGAGTGAAGCTGTAAATATGATGATGTGTGTAGACCACATCTGTGTGATGGGGCACATGTGTGTGATCAGCAACAGTGGGAAAATGGGAGTGCTCCCTGATGCCAATTTTAAAGAAGATGAAAAAGACAGTCTCCTATTTTGCCCTCCTGCCCAGGCCACTTTTAAGGCCTGGCTGGGAAGTTGGGGGGCCAAAGGAGTGGCCCAGAGGGAGCTCCCCATCACAACCACATCCCTCCCCCAGGTTACTCAGTGGCTGTGCTGCATAAGACCTGTGGCGTCACCTATATGGCAGGGGCTCCACGGCACAAGCAGCGTGGGGCTGTGTTTGAGCTCCAGAAGGAGGGCAGAGAGACCAACTTCATGCCAGTGCTGGAGGGAGAGCAGGTACCTGCTGGGGAAGGACCATGGGACTCCTCCATTATTACAAGTGGGGGATCCAGAGGCCCCAGAGGAAAAAGGATGGATGGGCTCCAGGGTACCCAGTGGATTGAGGACCCAAACTAGGCAGAACTCAGGCACAGCTCAGTGCCTCTGCCCTGGCTTTGCATGTCTGATTGCCAGTGGTTTCCCCATTATGGGAGATCAGGGTGCCCACCCAGTCTCCTGTGTTACTCTGGTGAACAGACTGATCTGAAATGACCCAAATTTGCTGGCTCAAGAAGAGCAGGAGCAGGGGTCTAGCCTTGCTGAGGGGTGGAGGAGGGGACCTCCCAGTACTCCCTGTGAGCTGAGTTCCTCCTGGCTGTAGATGGGGTCCTATTTTGGCTCTGAGCTGTGCCCTGTGGACATCAACATGGATGGAATCACAGACTTCTTGCTGGTGGCTGCTCCATTTTACCACATTCACGGACAGGAAGGCAGAGTCTATGTATACCGTCTGAATAAGCAGGTGGGAGAGTCTCCTTCTTTGCAAGCTTGCTGGGGTTGTGGCTACTTAGCCTGGTGTGGAGATGATGGAGGCTGGAAGTGCCCTGGCTCTGCCTTGCACCAGAGGGCAGTGATGGGGAGGTACTCAGGGTGGATGGCAGCCAGATGGGGCATATCCCACTTTCTCACTTTCCCCACCCCATCATCTCATATTGATAGCGATGACATCCCAAATAACTGCATGGTTGACAAAACATGTTTTGTCTATGATCTCACTTGTTTCTTTAGTAATTATGGGACGTAGCTGTCACTCCCACTTTACAGATGAGGAAGCTCAGGCTCAATGATGTTGAATCTTGTTCAAGTTTACATAGCAAGTATGGGATAGAGCCGAGACTAGAACCCAGGCCTCCCAATTGCCAGTCCAGTGCCCTAACTGTGGGAGAAGAGAAGGCAGGCTCTAGTCGTGAATGACATGGTGGGAGGACTCCAGCTTTACCACTTGCTCACTATGTGACCTTGGGAAGGTCCCTTGCCTTTTCTGAGCCTCAGAGTCCCTGCTGGAGGATCCAGTCCAGTGAGCATGGCTCCTGGGGTGGGAATGAAGTGGGCGTCTTACATCCCCGTCTTGAGGGCTGAGCTGCCTGTTTGCTTTGCAGGATGGCTCCTTCTCCTTGGCACACATGCTGAGTGGGCACCCCAGGTTCACTAATGCCCGATTTGGTTTTGCCATGGCAACAGTGGGGGATATCAGTCAGGATAAGCTCACAGATGTGGCCATCGGGGCCCCCCTGGAGGGCTCTGGGGCAGATGATGGCTCCAGCTTTGGCAGCGTGTACATTTACAACGGACACTGGGACGGCCTCTCTACCAGTCCCTCTCAGGTGACTACAGGGCTCTCTCCTGCCTCTATTCTGGGGCTCTGATCTCCTCAGATGTGATGTCCTGAGCCCCAAGTCAGCTCCATTCCTAAGTGCCAGACAATCCCAGGGGGCTGGGAGTGCCCAACGAAGGGCAGAAGTCACTCAGGCCGGTGGGAGGATCTGCCTCACACAGACACTTCAAGTGGGGGTGGGAGGTTGTGGCAAGATCCAGCCACTTCCCTGACCTGTATTTTCCCCCTTTGGCATTCCTGACCTGCCTCAGATCCTCTTTCCTCTCTTTCTGTTCCTTTTCTGGCTCTTGTTCCCCACCCAACCCTCCATGCCTTAACTCTCATCCCCCAGACTCCATTGCCAACCTCCTAATCTACATCTTTTATGGGCACTTTTACCCACCTCCAGCTCATTTCTCTCCTAAGGTTTAGTTCCGGGTGTCCAGCTGCCTCCTCAGCACCTCACCTGGATAGCCCCGAGACATCTCATTCCGACCCTGCCCAACCGAAAGCATCTTCTTTTCCCCAGACCTGCGACTTCTCTGCCCGCTCCCCCCCTCCCAGAAACCTGGAATAATCCCAGACAGCTGACACCCAGCACAGCCTGTCAGCCCCCATGTCCTAACAATTCTACCTCTCCTAACCCAGCCCTTCTTCTCCATCTCCACCACCCTTGCCCCTTCCCCTTCCTTCCCATCTTCACCCAGTGTCTCATTAGACATGCCCACCCTATACCCCAGCCCCACATCAAGCCTCCTTGCACCAGACTGTCCTCCCGTTCCCACTCCAACTGGCCCCTGGCTGTTTCCTCAGCCACCGTGTTCTGTCCCATTCCTGGCTTTCCTCATCTCCCTTGTTAAGTCCTACATGCTCTTCAAGGCTCCGTTCTAATGCCACCTTCCTTGGGAGACCTTGCTCTGCTCTTTCTAGTTTCTAAATTGAGGGCTCCCTGGGGTGGGGACCGAGGCTGATCTGCTGATTTGAATAAAACCAAAAAGACTCCCTATTCCCTCCTCCACAGCGGATCAGTGCCTCATCGGTGGCCCCAGGACTCCACTACTTTGGCATATCTGTGGATGGTGGCTTAGATTTTAGTGGCGACGGCCTTGCTGACATCACCGTGGGCACTCTGGGCCGGGCGACAGTGCTACGGTAGGAGTCTGCGCTGCCTTCTGGGGTCCCAGGACCCAGCCTCACCCACTTGCCCTTCCCCGAATGGCCCCATGAAGATACTAGGCACTGATGAGAGGAAGTAAGTGAGGTGGTTTGGGGAACTGGCTCTGCCCATCTGGGTCTGAACCTCAGCTCTCACTTAATGGTGGGAGCTTGGGCACGTTATTGAAGTCTAAGACCCAATTTGCTCATTTATAAATGGGAATAATAATAGTGTCTACCTCATAGAGTTACAAAGATTAATTGAGAGAATCTATATAAAGTATTTATTTAGCACAGTGATGGCTGCCATTATTAATTTCAGAGATTCTGGGCTTATCCCTAAGTGAATTATCAATTCCATGTCCATAAATAAGCTGAAGGAGCACCTATCTGCCCTGTGTTCTCCACTAAGGCCCAAACCTGGCTGTCAACTCAATACGCCTCTTAGTATCTCAAAGTCAGCATGTCTAAGAACAGACCTCTTATTCTCACCCACTCCTCCTTGTCCCCTAACCGATGCCACCCCAGGCTTCCCATCTCAACAAATGATACCATTTGTTCAGGACAAAAACCCAGGAGTCATCCTTGATTCCTCTTTTCTTTCCCGTTACCCCATCAACACATTTTTGTTGGCTCTGCCTCCAAAATACCTCCCCATCACTTGCCTGGATCACCACCATGGCATTCTTCCCTGCTTCCACTCCCCGTACTTCATTTTCCACACAACAGCCAGAGTGATCCCTTCATCCTGCTGCTTAAAACCCTTCAATGGCTCTCACTTAGGATAGAATCCAAATTCTTTACCATGGCCCGTAAAGCTCTCCGTGGCCTGGCCCTGCTCGGCTTTGCCTCCCCATCTCCTGTTACTACCCTCTGTCTCACTAACTGTGCTCTAGTCGTACTGACCTCATTCCTACCACGGGCCCTTTGCACTCGCTGTGCCTTCTGCCTGGAATGCAGTTCTCCTAGATCTTCATATAGCTGGCTCTTTCTTGTTAACAGATCTCAACTTAAATTGTTTCCCCATTAGTGAGGCCATCTCTGACCACCCAACTTAAGTAGCCCCCATTCTCTCTGACCTTATCCTATTTTTATCACAGCATCACCTCACATAGTATTTTCCTGTTTCTTCTAGTTTATTTGCTTGTTGTCTATCTCCCCCTAGAGCAGGGATTTGTCTCTTTTCCTACTGTATCCTGAAGACTCAGAACAGCAGCTGGCACATTAGAGATGTCCAATAAATATTCATTGAATGAATGAATGAGCCAAGTACTGATCCGGAAGTCCTATGGTAACTTCTCATGGTCCTCTTTGCTGTCTCGTTTAGCTCAAGACCTGTGATTCGCCTGAAAGTGTCCATGACCTTCACCCCCAAAGCGCTGCCCATTGGCTTCAACAGCAGCGTGAATGCTTATTTATGTTTTGAAATCAGCTCTGAGACCACAGCTGCTCAGTCAGGTAACAGGCAGCCCCGCTGACCCGCCCAGTGTTGGGGTCATTCCTTGTTGGCTTCAGTAGGGGCCAGGGGTGAGGGTTTGTGTATTATGAGGTCCTGGTATTTGAAATCCCTCCACTTGGAGCTTAGTTCCTTTGACATTAGGTTCTGTTTAATGTCAACTGCCTAGAAAAGGGTGATCTGCTGTTAAGTCAGCACTCTGAAGGGGTTAATCTGACCCTGTTAGGAAGAGGGGCATTGTACCCTTTATTCAGGGTTCAAGGGTGGAGTTTCTGAAAGAAGACTCAGAAAAAGGCAGCCATTTTCCCATCCCCATCTACTGTGCCTAGGTGTGTGTATGTGTAGGGCCTCCTGAGAAGTGCCATTCCTCTTTCTGATTTACAGCTTCTTCCCTTCCCTCCTCACTGTGTCTCCCTGCCTTAGGTGGCACTGGTAAACCTGTCAGAGGCCTGGCCTTTCTTCCCATCCCCTTACCTGGTATTGGTTGGGAGGCTGTTTCCAGATAGCAGAGGGTGGGCCTGGCTTGTTGACAGCCCAGGTACTTATTGCCAACCCAAGAACTCCCCTCCAGAATAATCCATCAGCAACAGACCCAGGGTGTACTCTCTCAGTAACAATCCCTGAGATGTCTCTCTGATTCCCACAGGTCAGAAAGCAGGTAGGGTGGCTTTATCGCAGAAGGAGGCCATCATCAAATGTGAGGGTAAAAAGTGACAGGCCTATCAGTTCCAGCATATAAGCTGAAAGATTCAGACCATAGAGTCTGAATGGCTGCTGCTGAGTGGCTGTGGGACACTGGGCAGGTGTCTTTCACTCTCTGGGCCCTGGTTTCTATTCTGTACAGTAAGGGAGTTGGTTCAGGTAATCTATAAGGTGCATCCAGCGCTGCTGTCCTCAGGTTTTACTCTATGGTTTCTCTCTCCATTCCCTGTATTATTCTCCCTCCTTTTCTCCTTCAATGCCAGCCTCTGCCCTGAGCCCTCCTTCTCCTAGGGAAGACTGACTTGGCCTTGGAATACGCTGCTTTGGGTTTGGGGCTAGAGCATTGAGGTACCCTACTGCCAGAAGACCACGAGAAAATAACCTTTGAAGTGAAGAAACTCGAAGTCCAGCCCTAGGGAAGTGCCTATGTAGGAATACCACTCAGGAGGGGCTCATAAGGAACCTTAGGCACAGTGGAGGCCCCGTGTCTGTGGCTTGCCCATTCTAGCCTCATCAGGAAGGTCTGATCTTCACTTCCAGGCCTCAGAGAGACATCTCTGAACTTCACATTGGATGTGGATGTGTTGAAGCAGAGGAAAAGACTACGGTGTTCAGACAGAAGAACTTGTCAGAGCTACCTTTGGGAGTGGTCCAATCTCTGTAAGCCCTTCCTGCTCATTCCCACAGAGGGAGAGGTAAGTGAGGAGTTTAGAAGCATCCATAGGGGTCTGTGTTTTTGAGAAGAGAACTGAGGTACATGCAATGAAAGATACCTATCTGTCCATACAAACTAGGCAATTAAAATAATCATAATAGATCAAGAACCACATAATGGTATGGGAGATGGAGTTAATTATACCAGAAATCTAAATTAAAAAAACCTACCGAAATTGAACACTAACTATATCTCAAGCTTCCTAGCAGCTGAACAAAAAGGGAAATACTGTAATTGCTGACATGTTTCTTGGTAACAAATTGAGTATAACAGGGTCCCTTCCCCTTTCCGCGTCATCTAACCTCACTTGATAACAATAGTGGGGCTGAGGGCCCTTCCACAAATCAACGTCAGAAAATTGAACTAGAGAAAGCAGAAATGGAAAGACAAAAGTTATCATTTGCAAAGGTTTACTCCTGACAAAGGCGCCTCAAAACATGAAAAAATGTATTTGTCAGGACTCAGAGCCTGACAGGACCTAGAGCTTTGGATCTATAAGGATAATTTATTCTAATAACCTTATAAATCATGCTTCTGGCTACACATCTGTTTCCACATCTGTTCAGATTAAGAAAGTTTCTAGAGAGTCTATGGCTTCCTTAAATAAAAGCATAACTACCTTTTCCACTGGGAATCATGCTCATCTGCTTTCGTGTTCAGAAATCCTACCATGGCAGAAAGGTTCACTCAGAGAGAATGGCAAATGACATCCCAGGCAATCAATTTCCTTTTCTTTGGTTTTTACCTCTCTAATATATCCTCCATGCTGCTTTGAGAAAGATCATTGTAAACACAAATGTCACCATGACTCTTCCCTTCTGTGGTTCCCATTTGCTCTCTGAATAAAGTCAAGTTGTTTTTTAACTCCTGAGGGCCAGAATCCCTTTGTGATTGGGGCAGGAACCATAAGGAGTTATGAGATCTGAGGTAATAACTGATCAAAGGAGATTTTTCCAATGCTCTTGGGAGTTTGGTTAAATGGAAGCTTTCCATTTCAGCCTGGTTTATTTGGAAGAGGCTTAGGACTTCTGGCTCACCACTCTTATTATTTATTTCTTATTGTGACTACATCAAAGTTAAAAGTATTCTCCTTGTTGTACTCTCCCCCACGTCCAACTCCAACTCTGCATTTCTTGGTGACTCTGCAGCTCTGTGAAGAGGACTGCTTCTCCAATATCAGTGTCAAGGTCAGCTACCAACTTCAGACCCCCAAGGGCCAGAGGGACCATCTCCACCCTGTCCTGGATCTCTACAGTGAGACTTCTGCCATCTTCCAGGTGATTCTACCAACAGCTAGGACCAGACCCTCCTGGGAGCCATTCCCCAAAAAGCACCTGCTCCTCTAACTTCAAAGACTGTTAGAGTTGGGAGGGTCTTTAGACAGTATTTGGGCCCTTTACTGCACAAACGGGGGAAGTGAGTTCCTGAGATGGTTGTTAGTTTGCGTAAGGCCTTAATGGTAGGTAACCTGATCACCAAACCACCCACCAAGACTAGTTCTTCTTTTATGTTCACAAAAAGTGCTTGCTATATATTTAATGAAGGATATGAATACATTGCCTGACTTGGCAACGGTCTCTGATGACTGTGGTGGGGGTCCCATGTGGGAACTGGACTGGAGCTGACCTGCCCTGCATTGTAGAGAGGATGTCCTCTGCACATCTGTCTACCCAGGTCCTACCCAGGACCTTCAGGCTGAATGTCTGGCCCACAAAACTTGCACCCTAACAGGTGGGTAGTGTCACAAGAAACTTTTCTCATACCTAAGGGAAATCAGAGGGAAAACACAATCAAATTTCCTGATTCTATGATATTTAAGGTGATTATGTTCTTACCCGAGCTCTAGACCCCAGGATATTCTTTAGTCTTTATTCAGAGAGCCTTATGGGGTATAGATAAATCAGCAATATCAGAGAATTGACATGAGCATTAGAGTCATAATTACAATTAGGTGGAATAAATTGAGTCTCCAGAAATAAAACTAAAAAACCAAAAATAGTTCACGCTGGCACAGAAAACTTCAGATAACACATTTCCAAGTAATCATAGGATACTTCTGACTGTTCACTATTTTTACCAAAATGCTCCATATTAATTAAATTATATAAACCTTTAGCTCCAGTTTTGGTCAATACCCAATGCATAGTCACAGATAGTAGTAAATAGAAATAAGAGAGCAACATAATCAGGTGACTGTTTCACTGCTCATCTGCCTAGGAAGAGGGAGAATCAGGTTCCTTATGAACAAAGATTGTCATCTTAATTTTTTTAGGCAAGAAACTTTATTTTTAATTTTGTAATAGTATATATATTTTGTAAAGAATTTTTTAAATTTTGGTACTGACAGCCAGTTAGATGATTCAGAAAAGATCTGGAGAACTACTGTAATAAAGTTTTGTCAATAAGTATATTATTGCTAATTATATATATTCTGTTTTTAAAAACTTTATTTTGAAATATTTGGCTTACTAAAAAAGTTATAAGACTAGTCCAAAGAATCCCCAGGCATTCTTTAACCAGATTCTCCAAATGTTAACATTTTTACATTTTATCACATACTTTATCATTCGCATTGCTTTATCATTCTCAATTTTTATAGACAGTATATATACATATATTACACACATATATACACATTCATATTTCTGAACCATCTGAGAGTAAGTTACAGATATACCTCTTTACCCCCCTATACGTCAGTATATAGTTCCTAAAAGACAAGGACATTCTTACGAAACCACAGTACAATGATCAAAACCACGAAATTAAGAATGATAAAATACTATTATCTATAAACTTTATTTAAATGTTATCAGTTGCCCTATTAACATCCTTTATAGCAAAAGAAAAAAATTGTTTTCTGGTCCAAGATCATTCTTTACATTGTCATAATTTATATTTAGTCTCCTTTAACCTGGAAGTTTCTGTCTTTGTTTAATAACTCTAACATTTCTGAAGGGTACAGGCCAGTTATTTTGTAGAATGGTCCTCAACTTGAATCTGTTTGATGTTTCCTCATGAATAGATTCAGGTTATGCATTTTTGGCAGTAATATCATAGATGTGAAGTTGTGTCCTTCCAAGTGCCTCCCAGCAGGAGGCATCTCATGTGGCTTTGTCCTATTACTGGTGCTATTTCCCTTTGTAATTAATGGGGAGATGCCTTGAGATTAGGTATGTATCCTGTTTAACATTCATTCATGATTCCTGTCTTAATCAATTATTACTTTGATAGTTTGGTAAAGATATTTTTTATTCCACTGATAAAATGGGTGAGAAGTGATATGGTATTAATTTAGGCACATAGATATTTCCAGAGAATGAGTTCTAGCTGGGAGGTTAAGGTAGTTAACCCTGCTCTCTCACTGGAATTGGGTGAAAGAGAGCAGGTTACTTGGTTATATTAAAAGCAGAACTGGAAAAACCCTGCTCCAAACTGTTGACCCACTGAGAGCTCCAAACTCTGACTTCTGGAAAATGCATCTCCCTTCTCCACAAAGTAGAAGGTTTCCTTTCTAGCTCTGGAATCCCATTCCAGCTCCAGGCCATGGTAACAGTCCTTGTATAAAGCCAGCAGTCCTTGTATAGAGCCGCTGAGGTGGTCATTGGCTGTTGAAGAGATAAATGCAGAGATTGCCCAGTTAAGGAGCTGGCTGTGTTTCCTTCACAATAAAAAATAAACCTAGATTCTTTAGGAATTTTGATTTTTTCAAGTCAGGGCTTTCCAGCCTTGACTGGGCCTTTGGACCCAATGAGACTTTCTGAATTAGCTTTAATGTAGGCAAGATTGCAAGGGGAATGTTTAACCTACAGAAAAGACTAGCCATGGGGACAGAGTACATTGCAGGACTGGATCTTGACAATATTTAGTTAGGTATCCTCCATTTGTGCCCCTGCTGTTGCTGCTTGAAAGGACTAAGGAAGCCTTTCTTCACATAGGTTTTCCTACCCGAAGTATTCAAAGTAGTAAGTTGTGAGTGTTGCAGCTTAATCTGCATGATGTGCATGTGACAAGCACTCCCACAATTCCACAAAGGTCACCCTGTCTTTGATTTGGCCAGAGGACTGACTTGTGGTATACCTGTGTTATAGGACCTAGCACGCCCCCTACTTTACAGTCACCCATCACCTGACTGGTACCTGATTGTCACCTCCTACCCATAAGATCAAGGAATGTCACAGTCACAGCTCTCTCGGCCATGCGGACACAACCTCAGCCTGTCAGCCTTTACCTCTCTGTAACTGTACCTTAGAGTCAGCATGAGGGACGGGTGTGTCCTAGGGAGATCATGAGGCAAGGCTGCTGGGGATGGCATGGTCCCTGGGCTGATCTCTGCCCTTCTGTTTGGTTACAGCTGCCCTATGAGAAAGCCTGCAAGAATAAGCTGTTTTGTGTTGCGGAGTTGCAGTTGGCCACCACCACCTCTCAGTGAGTTGGATTCAGTAGTCATAGTTTCTGCAATTAACTTACTCCTGAAGGCTGACCTGGGCAAACCCTTCATCAGGATCGATTGTTCACTTCCTCCTCCTCCGCCAAAGGGCTTTTGCAATAATTATCTTATTGCTTCCTTAGCTACCCTATGAGGGAGGCAAGACAGAGATTTGTTTTCCCATTTTATAGATGAGGGAACAAACTCAGTAGTTGAGAGTTTGTGTAGAGTCATCTGGTGGACTTGAACTCAGGTCTCTTGACGTCCCCAGCAATGCTATTTCCATAACCCAGTGTCTCTTGCTCCTAGGACCACCTCAATTAGAGGTAACCTCTTTCTCGACTCATCTCTTAACCGAATTACTTAATTTATTAAATATTTATGGAGCATCTACACCATGCCAAACCCTCTAGATGCTGGAGATACAAAAAGCCCTGCCCTCCTGATGCTTTTAGGGGAAGAAAATAAATAAGTAAATTTTATGTTGATGAGATGTACTATGAGGAAAAATAAGGCAGGGAAGGTTGGAGGGAGTGCTGGGTGAAGGTGGAGTTGCAGTTTTGGGTAGTCAGAAAAGGGCTCACTGAGGTGACATTTTGGTACACGCAGGAGGAGGTCGAGGAATAACTATGTGGGTGTCTGAAGGAAGAGCAATAGCAAATGCTCTGAGGTGGGAACAGGCCTGGAGGTGGGAGGAATGGCCAGGACACCAATATGGTTGCAGTAGAATGAGGGAGGGAGAGATGATGTGGGGGTGGGGGAAAGGTCATTTGAGGCTGCATAGGCCCTCCATAAGGGCTTTTACTGTGAGCTGGGAGGCAAGAGGAATGATATGACATTCCGTTTTAACAGGATCATTGTTTTTGCTGTGTTGAGAATAGGCTGTGAGAGCAAAAGTGGAAGCAGGGAGATAGTAAGGAGATATTATAATTACTCAGGTGAGAGATAATGGTGACTTGGGTCAGAGAAGTAGCAATGAAAGTGATTGGTTATATTTTGAAGGGAGAGCCCCATAGGATTTGATGACAGATTGGATGTGGGGAGTGAGAGAAAGAGAGGGGTCTAAGAAGTTTTTTAAGGTTTCAGCTTGAGCATCTAGAACTGTGCTGTCCAATTCAGTAGCCGCTCATCACATTTGGCTAGTTGAATTTAAATTAATTAAAAGTAAATAAAATCAAAATTTTAGTTCAGTTGTATTACACACATTTCAAGTGCTCAATACCCACATATGGCTAATGATATTGAATAGCACAGATACAGACCATTTCTATTACTGCAAAGTTTCCTTTGGATCACGCTGAATTTTTCAGTGATGGTCATGACAAGAACCGAATTGAGGAAGCCTTTGGAAGAATGGTTTTGGAAGGCAGGGTGTGGAGGAATAGATCATGAGTTTGGTTTTGGACACGTTGATGGTCTTAAAATGCCCTCCCTGGCTACCAGTGCTGTGTGTGTGATATGGTACTGATGGCCAGCTGGCTGGCGTTGGTGTCTATGGGGAAGAACAGTTCCGGGAGTCCTGGTAAGCTCTCTCATAGATATTTGCAGGACTGCGTTTCGGATGTGGATGGCTTAGCGCTGCCTATCTCAATCACTAAGGGTCCAATTCAAGACTTTTGAGTGCTTTGGAATCCGGCCTAACAAGGAGACACAGCTGTTTCCAACAGGGAATTAATTACAGCCAAGAACTGCCCTCTCAATTCCTTGTGAACTAGAGATGCAGCACACACGCTGGCTCTACATCACCCCCTAGTGTACATAGCAAGCACTCTTCAATTTTCAAAAGTATTGACCTAATTGTCAGCATCCAAATGTCTCAGTCAGTGATTTTTGACCTTTTTGTGGACGTAGATCTCCTAAAGAATCGAAGGAAAACTACAGACCTTTCTCCTTAGAAGATTACATGTGCATACACCAGTGTTTGCATTTGGGGCCCCTGAAACTGTCCCTGGCCCTAAGGTTAAGAACCCCTGTTAAATACCGTGATGACTCTCAGGTCTCTCCTCTAGGCTCTAGAAAAGTATATCCAACTGACATTTCGACACCTCTACTTTGTTATACTATAGGCACCTCTCATCATGTCCCAGACTGAACTCTTCTGGTCAACTTCCGCCCTCTGATTTTCCTTCTGTGTTCTCTCCCTCATGAATAGCACCAGGCTCTCTTTTTTACTCTGCTCACAAGTACGGCCTTACCATTTCTGGTTTCTATCCCTTCTCTCCATCCCCACACTACTGTCTTATTTCAGGCATGTGTCATCTCTCAGATGGCTCTCCCAAGCAGGCTCTATTTTTGACCCCTCTCTCCCTCCAATCAATCTATCCTTTTCTCAGCTGTGATAGAAAACAACACAACAACAAAACATGTCACATTACTTCCCAGAGCTACATATTCCATCTTTGAACATTTCGGATGGCTACAAAGTTTTCTTTGTATTGTTAATGTTTTCCTGTAGACTCGATTATTGATAGAGGTTCTGCACTCTGAGGCCCCGCAGTACCACAGTGGACTGAAGGAAGCACTCACAAATCCCCAGGTCTTCTCTTTTCCAGGCTGCAAACCACAGCCTTTAAATTGGAAGGGCCTGAATGATTTTGTAGGTGGGAAAGCTGAGGCTGAGGTAGGGCCAGGGGCAGGGTCTGTCTTATGCACTGCTATTTCTCCAGTGTTGAGCAAGGTATCTGGCACAGAGAAAGTACTCCATAAATATGTGTGAAATGGAAGAATTTTGTAATGAAGTGCCTTGCCTAGGGTCACAGTGAATTGGTGGTAGAAAGAGAATTTAGATCCAGTTCTCCCAATCCTTTTTGAAGTGGTTAGACCTAGGCAAATTAGTTAGCCTCTCCTGGCTTCTGTTTCCTGCTCTATAAAATGGAGAGTAACCATCCTGTTTCATACAGTTATTATGAGGATAAATTGAACCTATGAAACATTTAGTACAGTCCCTGGCATGTGGTAAGTACTAAATAAATGGCAGTCATTATTACTATCTCACATAGCAACTCAGGTAGGTATCGCAGTCCAGGTGTTCGCTTATGTTGAGGGGAAGAAAATCTAGGCTAAATGTATCCTTTAGGCAATTTATCTAAGTTAAGAATGTGCTACTGCATTTCATCTAAGTTTTTAAAGAATAAATAAACTGCTAACACTTATCTATTTGCCTACCCTGGGCAGGCAGGAACTGGTGGTGGGTGTCACAAAGGAGCTGACCATGAACATTAGCCTAACCAACTCTGGGGAAGATTCCTACATGACAAGCATGGCTTTGAATTACCCCAGAAACTTACAGTTTAAGAAGATACAAAAGGTAATTATGACAGCAGTTTTGGAAACATGCCACTTATGGTTTTTCCTCCCTGCATACCTTTTTTTTCTTTTTTTCAATAGCAACCTCCTAATTCTGTCTCCAGCCTCAACCTGGTCCAATAAATGATTATTAACTAGATGAATCCTCTCCAATCCAACTATATGCCATAGATCCAGCCATGTCATTCTCTACCTCACAAACCTTCAATGGTGCTATTTTGCTGCACAATCACTCCTCCCTGCCTGCAACCTTTCTTAACCCAGGTTCCAAGAGAGAAATAATCTCTAATAAATTAGCTTGGATGGGAAAAGTAAGAGTCAGCCCTGCTATTTATTAGCCTGGGATCACAGACCAAAGCCAGCTGCAAAACACTAGGAAACAATATTTTCCTCAAGGATATCCTGCAGCTGTAACATATAACTGAAAAATTTTGTTCTCTAAAATCAAAGGCAATCAGAATCTTTGCTGTTTGCAATTATATCTGTAATTATGAAACCATCTCACTCTTGCCTGGAGAATCTAAGTTACTCTGACACAGAGAAGGAGTCTATTTCTATCTGAGGTTCAGAGCTTCACATAAAGCATTTCTGGACAAAATTTCACATCCATCTTAAGTTTTCAAAGAAATGAGTCTCTGGGTCCACTTTGCAGTCCAGACTTGATGTTGAGTGACCCTACTACACGCAACCCTGCTTTGTTTTGAGCCTATGCAAACACTGCTTCAGCAATTTACAAATAGCCGAGATATGGAAGCAACCTAAATGCCCATCAACAGACGAGTGGATAAAGAAATTATGGTTCATATACACAATGGAATATTACTCAGCCATTAAAAAAAAAAATGAAATCCTACCATTTACAATGACATGGATGGACCTAGAGGTTATTATGCTGAGTGAAATAAGTCAGACAGAGAAAGATAGACACCCTATGATCTCACTTATATGAGGTATCTAAGGAACAAAAAGAACAAACTAATCAAAAACAGACTCACAAATATAGTGGACAATTTGGTGATGGACAGAGGGGAGGGGAGTTGGGAGGCTGGGAGAATGGGGTGAAGGGTTAAAGTACAAATTAGTAGTTGATAGTTGGGCATGGGGAGCATGGCAGAGGGAATGCAGTTAGCATTAATATGATGGCTAAGTGGAGGGCCGGGGGAGGGAGGGAGCAATTGCGGGGATTGTTTTATGAACATTATAGATATCTAACGAATGTACTGTATACTTGAAACTAATTTAAAATTAAAAACAAACAAACAAAACACTGCTTCATTTCCATTTCACCTGAATGCCTCCCTGCCCCAGAATCCTTTAATAACTGTTTTACTTGTTTGAGAAGACACACCACAGTGCAGTTTTCTCATTATAATGAGTCAATAAACTTGGCTTCATCAAACTACTAGTTTGTTCCTGGTGGGGGCTATTTGGGCTAGGACAGCATCCATTATATGAAAAGAATAAAATAATCTCCTAAGCATCTAGAATGGAATTAGTGATGCACCCTCCTTGGGAGAATTAAGAAAATAGTAGTCCTCAAATAATTTTCCATATTCAGTGGTCTAGATGAGGAATTATGATTGAAAAAGGCTGCATGGTGGTGCTTGGGCTCATGCTGACCTTCTGGCCCATCACATTATGGTAAATTTGCATTGGTCCAAGGCCCAGTTCAGATGTCTCCTTCCCCATGAAAACTTTCAGATTCCTCCAAGTTGGAATTCATCTCTCTACTGCTTTTCTCTGTACCTCTTAGAGAACCACTCCTTAGGCCCTGTACTTGAATTCCTCAACTATCTACTACTGAGACCACCTGCCCAGCTTGTGAGGGAGACAGGGACTAGGTCTGATATATTGTGTCCCAAGCTCCTAGCAGGTGTCTGGCATGTGTTAAAATCAGCAATGTTGCTGAATTGGTGTGAAGAAACTGGTTTTTTTTTTTTTTTTTGCCTTTTAAGAATAGTCTTTTCTGTGTTAACAGCCTCCTTCTCCAAACATTCAGTGTGATAACCCTGAGCCAAGTGCTTCTGTCCTGGTCATGAACTGCAAGATTGGTCACCCCATACTCAGGAGGTCATCTGTGAGTGTTTTGATTAGCTGACTCTTCTCACTCGCTACCCTGGAGTTTGTGTCTTCTGCTTCCCAGTCTCATCGGAATCTCTCAGTTGTGGTCTCCGTGCTTCCTTTTACTGTACTAGCAGCACTTAGAACTGCCAAGTTTGCTCCGAAAGTAGGGAGTGGTGGCGTCAGGGATACAGCCACAGGCAAACTGTTGGCTCACTGCAATACAGCAGAGTGAAGTTGGGGGTAGAATGGAAGGAGCATCAGACCCAGAGTCCTGATGTGCCACTGATGATCTCTGTAATGTGGGCAATCTCTGAAATTGTTTCCTCAGTTGTAAAAAGGGATTAAGAGGCTTATATGGAATAATAAACGTGGAAGCATGCTAGGATAAAAAACTGTGAGGAATATGAATTATGTTTTCCAGGCCTGTTTAATTAGTAGGAAGCAGTTTGAATTGTGAGTACTATAGAGAAGAATCAAGTGACTTTTTTTTTTTAATAGGCAAACTTTTCAGTAGTTTGGCAGCTAGAGGAGAGTGCCTTTCCAAACAGGACAGCTGATATCTCTGTTATGATCACGAAGTAAGTATGCCTGTGACATAGTGAGCCCAGGCTATGGTCCTGGAAGAAATTTCCCTCCCATGTGCTATGGCTCCTACACTGCCTAGGAAGAAGAGAACCTCAGTGAACCCAGAGAAGACAACTGTGTCCCCACAGTGGCCTGGCTTTTCCTTCTTGTTATCAAAGATATTTAAAACATTCTTTTATTGATACACAATGTAAAATTATGGTCTAGTCTGGTAGAATGAGCCTTGGACTAGAGTTCTAATTCTGGTTCATTTAACTTTGGAGAAGCTGTTACCTGTAAAACCTCTATGTTTGGGGGTAAAGTGGAATATAATGTTGGGAAAGGTTGTCAAATGGGGGTGATTCTGACAGCCTGAAGTAATACCTTTAGACATTTTTGATTGTCATGACTTGGGGGGTGCTACTGATATCTAGTGGGTAGAGGCCAGGGATGCTGATAAACATCTAACAATACACAGGACAGCCTCGCAAAAAGAATTATGGCCCAAAATGTCAATATTGTTGAGGTTGAGAAACCCTCTTTAAATCAGTGTTTCTCCAAGTAGGGTCTTTTAGCAGTCTTCTGCACTCGCTTATCTCCAAGAGTCTTTTCTTATCCAACCACTGATGACCCTGGGGAGCCAAGGTACAGAAGTGGCCATATGTACAAAGCAGGTGTGCTGTGAACTGACACTCTTATTTCCTAGTTTCAATGAAAGAAGATCTTTGGTCAGAGAGACCCACAGCCTTCAATGCAGGCATGCCTTCATTGCAGTTCTTCCCAAGTAAGTACTTCTAAGGGGCCAACACCTGTGCAACAGCTTCAGGTACTCTCTCTTGTGATTGGAACTGGTGGTCAGGCTGGATGTGAGCACTGCCTTTCTTTGAAAGGAGGCTGCTTAGAATCCAGGCTCCCATTGATCTCTCTGGCACTAACAGTTGGGTCCTAATAATCCCACGGTAGTAATCAAAGGAGCAGTGCCAACTGGTCTTGCTACAAAAAGGTACTGTCATTATGCTGAGGGAAGAAGAGAGGGGCCATGGGCTGGAGAAGGAAGGAGAAAAAGAAGACCACTCTAAAGAATGACAGACACAGAACCAGCCCAAATACATGGAATTCAAATATTCTACCTAATCCCAGCTGTCCTACCACCACTTTACATTTTGACATTTAGCTTTGGTTCCTTTTAAGGATATGGTGCCCTCTGTCCTAGGGTATCCAACTGGTGGCATTCAGGTTCACTTAAAACAAGACGGGGGCCTTGAGGCCTAACACATGTCCTCTCAATTGCAGACCATCAGTGATGTACATGAACATAAGCCAGGGGCTTTCTGACCACAAAGAATTCCTCTTCAATGTAAGTGCTTAGTACTTATCATTGCAAAGCTATAGGTGGCAAAGCAACACCAACTTTGACTTTCCACTCTCTGGTTTTACTCTGCAGATACATGGGGAAAATGTCTTTGGAGCCGAATTCCAGCTTCAAATCTGTGTTCCAATCAAATTACAAGGTCTCCAGCTTATAAGAGTGAAGAACCTGACAAAGACTCAGGTATTTAGAGGTGGTTTTTTATCACAATTATCTCTCTTTCCAGAGCAACTGTGAATAATCAAAGGTATAAAAACTATAGAGTTCTAGAAAAGGAGTAAAAACAAGATTAGTTAATTTGGGAACACATTAGGAGTAAATTACCAAAGTCATGTTTAGAAGGAACATCAACCACTCAGCTCTTAAAGCAACCTTACAGTTTTCCCTCCCTTGATAAAAAATAAGCAAAAATCCAAACCTTTTTAGTAGCCATGGAGACATTTATTTTCCCGTTGAAAATCGATAAATTCTGCTTTTCTTTGATTGGCAAATGAGCTTGATAAACATGTGGCCTTCCTTGAATGTCTCCCTGTAAACTGTCTACCACCTTCCTTTCCTCTCTCCCTCCAGTCTGTCTTGGTCTCTGCCTTGCTTCAGCCTCTTTGTTCTGTTGACTCATTTGTAGTATGGCTCCCAATGCCAGCCTTATGATACCTACAGTAACAGGCTCTGATCAGTAAGACAGCTGAGGCTGTGGGCTTTCTTGAATTTTTTTTTTTTTTTGCTCAGGCTACATAAAGTGTTAAGGCTCAAAAATGAAAATATGGAAACTTACAGAATGGACTCTGCTGAAAGAGGGCTTATAACTTGTGAACACTTGTTCTCATGTGTAGTTTGTATTTTAAGAACATTTCTTGTTTAAATATTTCCACAAACGTTTCGGTTTCCTTTTGGAAACAAAATTGTTTGAAAAGCTGACTGAAAACATGGAAGAATGGGAATTCCACCCTGCTCTTGGGATAGAGATTGCACCTGAGGTGTCAAGGCTAGTGGCCTCTCAGTTTGGGGCACGAAGGTACCTTTGATTTACTGAAATAGTCTGTGTTGGCAGAGCAGGTCTGTGGCAGAGCTGAAGTTCAGCATTGTCTTATGGAAATACAGAATCTGTCTCCTCATTTGCTTCATGGCAGGGGTGTTACATTTAGTCTTGAAGGTCATTTCTTTCAGAATTTTATCAGTAAGGTAATGTAGCCAGAGCACATTAGTATAAGGGTGATATTCACCCCAGCAGTTGTTGTTCTCCTTCCTCATTAGCCTGTAGATCTCAAACTGGTAATCACCTTCACCTGTAAATAGGTCCTCATCCATGGAAATGTCACAGAAAACCATGATCCCATCCCGCTCCAAGCGTGACAGGGTGTAGTCAATGATGTTGACTTGCAGTCCACGGCTAGGGATAGTCCTTGTCTTCCCGTTGAGGGTGTAGTGGAGCTCTTTGAGGCTGGTTTTCTTTAAGAGCACGTTCCCCCAGTGTAGGTCTCGATGCTCAAAGTGCAGTGATGCCTCTGCCACAGCAAGGGATGCGGTGATTTGGTGTAGAATGCTCTTTGCAGTAGCTATGGAGGACAACTCCTTTCTCATTTGCTCTAAGTCAGTCCCTCCAAACTCAAATTCCAGCACAATGAAGAGCTGGTCTTCTTCAAAAAAGTCAGGGCGGTCATTTGCAGACCCTCTGGTTGAGTTATAGTGATCCCAGGCTCTGAGGAGCAAGGGAGGGTAAGATCCTTGAACACAGTGCACTGAGTTCAGCCCAATAAAGCCTTCGGTGCTGTTGCATACCTGATCAGACAAGAGGCTCAACTCTTTGGAGATGATGATCTCTGGCAGGATTTCCTCAAAAGTTTTCTGATGGGCTCCATTGACTAAATCTGGTCCTTCAACAGCAATGATTTTTAGAGCTACAGGTATATGATTAGCAATTGTTCGAAATACTTCGCCAAACACCCCTTCCCCAATCTTCTCACAGCATTCCAGTTTTTCTGTGGAAAGGCAGTAACTAAAGGGGATAGGACCCTCCTGGTTGCATTCCCTGTAAACCTTTTCAGCATCAGACGCCTTTTTGTCTGTGACATGTAGTGTCTTTAAGGGGGTTAGCAAATACATGGAAGAGGAGTGCCAAGGGGACAGAGCACTGTTTGTTCTGTTCATGACAGGAGGGTTTGAATATTCTGATATGAGGGAGCCAGAGAGAGAACTGGCAATGGCGTAGCTGCTGCATGCTTCTGACACAGTAGTCACAACCTTCTTCTTGTGGAAACTGAAGGAAGCCCTGGCTTTGGTCCAAGAGCAGTCATTCTGTAAATGAGTCAGGTCCTGGGTGAGGAAAGAGTCTTTTTCTACCTTTAGGCTCTTTTTAAACTGGTGGTAATGGAGGAGGGAGGTTTCTGTTGCCTCCTGATGTTTCCTTTTCTGGCTTGACCCAGTTCTCTCAGGTCTGTTGACTTCTCCAGGTACAACACGACCCTGGCAACCACTGGCCTCCTCATATTCTCTCTGTACAGCCCCTTGAGCCTCAATCTCTTGACAAGAGTCCTGGTCTGTGGCCCTCTTCTTATGGATGCTTGATAAACCTAGGCTGTCCATCCTTTTCCCCACCAGTTCCCTTTCACAGCAGGCCTCCCTCATATTCTTCCCATCTGCCCCAAACTCAGAATCCTCAGGGTTTCCTGAGTCCATAACACTCAAGAAAACTGACTTGAGGCTGGCACAGGCTTGGTGGGCCAACCCGGTGAACCCTCCTCCTCCTTCCGCTGCTGCCTCCTGGGAGCAGGGGTGAGGTGGTTGGTCCAGAGAAGCGGCTGGGAGGTGGGAGTCTCTGGGAACTTTAGAGGCTGCATCCGGAAAAGCGGAAGGGCCAGTACAGATGACACTGTCTCCTGGCTCTGGGGACGCAGAGCCGGGGCCGGGAGAGGCCAGAAGGCTGAACAGAGAGGCACTGTTGCCCAGCTCGCCACCGTCCCTTGGCTGGCTGCACACACTGAGGTCCGGGCTGAGGCGGCCCGGGTTGCTGCTGGGGAAGGGCGGCGGTAGGAGTGGGCCGCAGGGAGTGCTGCACTTCTGCGGGGGCCGAGATCGCAGCCTCAGGCGTCTTGGGGTCACGATCGGGCTCGGCCGGTCCTTGGAGATTCGACCGCCAGCGCGCCTCCGCCGTTGACCCACCTGGCTGCCGGAGAAGTCGGGGTCATCAGAATCGTCGGAAGCGACAGACTGCGAGGGTTCCTCGCTGCTGGCGTTGCTGCTACTGCTGCTGCTGAAGAAACGCTTCGGATCTTGCGGCGGGAACCATTGAGCAACTGCCCGGCCTGGCCGCCGCCGCACCCCCCAGCCGCCCGCAGTCCCATACGTTCTTAAGAGCCGATTCCTGAGTCGCGGGAGTGACGCCGCCATTTTCGTCACCCGCCAAACGATTCGAATGCATACACCGCGAGACTTCCTTCAGACGCTGACGCACCCGCCCGCCGGCCTGCTCGCCGGGTCCTAGCGCCCGGTCTTACGCACGCGCATCACGACGGTTCTCGCGGGAGCTGGGAGGGCGTCGGTGACTGGCGGTTTGCTTTCCTCATTGCGTTGCGGGAATGGCTCTCGTTTCAGGCGTACACTGTGTGCACTCAGAGTCAGGAGCGCGCTTGTGGGAGCGATCCGGTTCAGGTGAGCGCGGTGATCCCGAGAGGCCGAGGGAGGGGGCAGGGCCTGAATTGGGTGACATGAGAGGCCCAGATGCTACTTTAACGAGGTTTTCCAGAAAAGTAGCACGTGCAGGGCAGCCCCAAGGCCCTCTTTAACCTCTTCACTAGGTCACGTTTGCCAAGGTTGCGGCTTTGCTAAAGCCGAGGTGAACGCCGAAACTGCTCACACCCTCTTACTCTGGGATCTTAAGGTGCTGTGGGTGCTAAGTGTTAAAATTCCAGCTTTTCCATATGAAAAGGGATTGTGCTAACTAGGCTTTCCTTTTACAGCATGTGGAGGAATGGCATTCAGTGAGCTGTGCCATCACTTCGGATAAAGAAAATGTAACCGTAGCTGTGGAGCTCTCCTTGAGTCAGTCTGAGCAGGTACTTGAGACTGAGAAATGCTCCAGATTTAATTATCCTGCAGCTCACGGACACCTGTCTCTCCTAGAAAAGATAATAGCATCTCAAATATAACATGTCGCTGATCCACCTTCTGCCCCAACCTGTTATCCAATTACTCAGGGTTACTTACTACTCCAGTTTCTTAGTAGGAATCCTAGGAATTACTTGCTATTCCTCTCTTTCTTACATCCGCATATCTATTCCAGCAGCAAGCTCTGGAATTCCACCTCCAAAATATGTTATATATATCCATTCAGTTCTCTCCATCTTCACCGCTTCTTTTGTAGTTCCAGCCCCCATCTTTCGCCCAGACAATTGCAGCAACTTCTATCTGCTCTTCTTGTCTCTGCTCTTGCCATACCCTGTCTAAACATTCTTCACCATAATAGCTATCTTTTAAAAGCAAACATTGTGCTTTTGCATACACTTAGACTAAAATCCATACTTTTTGGGTGGCCTGCAAGGAACTACATGATCCGGTCTCTGATTTCTTCTTTAACTTAATCTCCTAGTACTCTCCTCTTTCCTGCTTCTTATACTCCAGCTATTCTGTCCTTTCTGTTCCTCCACGTTGAGATTATTGTTCTGGCCACAGGACCTTTGTACTTGCTGTTCCTTCTGTATGACACTGTTCTTCTCCCAGATCTTCATGTATGTGGTTTCTTCTTATATTTAGCTCAAATGTTACCCTCTTAGCGCTTCCCTGATCACTCATTCAGAAGTGGGAACTGATCTAGTTTAACGTCTTGCAGCGATTCAGGTGAGAATGATGAGATCTGAACTGAAGAAGTAGCTATGGGGATGGAGAAAAAGGGACAGTTGCAAAGAGACTCAAAAATATGGAAGAATTGTTAAGAACTGACTTGAGGCGGGAGTGTGGGTGGGTGAGGGTGTCATGTGAGGTAAAGAGTGAGGGAAAAGAAGTTGAGAAATAACAGCAGGTTTCTTGCTTGGATAACTATGGTTGCTGAGGCCATTAACTAGGCTAAGGAATACTAGAGGAGGAACACGTTTAAAGGAAAGATGGTGAACAAGTCCATGTCTAAAACATTTCCTCTTCTTGCCTTCCCTCTTATAGTTACTAAGAGATGTAACTGAACTGCAGATCCTTGGTGAAATATCCTTCAACAAATCTCTATATGAGGGGCTGAATGCAGAGAACCATAAAACTAAGGTAATCCCTGGCTATTTTATGGTTTTTCTGGGTAAGTGTCCTAGGAAAACTGTGCCTAGCCTTGGAGCCCCTGTACAGGTGCTTTGCTATTGCCCTATTCCTTTTTTCAGTCTTATCACCTGATCTTGACTCTGCCACCAGCTGCCTCTGTGACCTTGAGCTAGTCACCTTTGTCAGTTTTTCCACCTGTGAAATGAAGCTATTGAAAAGAGGCCTAAGTTGAGTAAGTCTAAGCTGAAATAATTAGGCTGGAATTGACAGCTGCATATACTTTGATCTGAAAAAGGTATTTTTTAAAAAAGTTTCTGAAATGAGAAGTTATTTTTTGTATGTATTAACTCTTCCTAGTATGTAGTATCAATGTTTGCGTACAGTATTAAAAAGTTAGAATACTCAGGAATGCATATTCCCTTTGACAAGTCTTAGACTAAATACTAGAACGTTTGGGATTTGTTTTGCAGAAGTATGACTACAAGACAAACTGCCATCTGTGATCTATGTGTGCCCCCCTTAGTTGTCATTCTTGTTGACACTCACCTAGATGTGCTGCTGGCTTCAGAGATCATCCTCTTTATTAGGCATGATTCATTACTAGAGAGAATGTCAAGAGAGTGAGACAGGATTGCTAACTATTAGGTCCTCTGATTTTCTCCCTGGAGGAGGAGAAAGCAGTTCTCTAGACATGTCAGAAATAACATTTCCTTTATTTTTAAGCATTTATAATCCAGGAAATGGTAGGGAAGAAAGAGATGTGCCCCATTATCTCACTGCCCAGATTTTTGAAAAATAGAAATAATGGCAAAAAAAATCTAAGCCTTACAGAAAGATACCAAATGAAAAATAATGGTTCCTTCATTGCCCGCTTCCCACACCCCTGACTCCCTCTTTTCAAAAGAAGTTACTGTTAACAGTTCTCTATATGCACGTTCTTAAATAATTTATTTATATACTTCTCCCCTTACTTAATTGATGCTTTTATTTCTACAGTATAGATTCTTCAATTATTTTCCTTTCTTTAAATTCAGTACCCTAAGCAAAGTATTAAGTAGTTCCTGACAATAAGTACCTGACTTATAATGAATCTGTGAGTATAAATAATTGTGTATCCAAGTACATTTCAGCATCAAGTAAGGGAAGACTCCTGTACTGTAAAGGCATTATGTTGTTCTTCTAG
Source organism: Pteropus medius (assembly GCF_902729225.1). NCBI lineage: Eukaryota > Metazoa > Chordata > Mammalia > Chiroptera > Pteropodidae > Pteropus > Pteropus medius. The sequence goes on along the minus strand of NW_024349799.1, from coordinate 16,842,720 downwards.
TGAGAGAGGCAGACCAGGGTCAACGGCTAGCTCCTTTGAATCTTGTGCATACATCTGTGTGTTGGTGATGCCTTCCCTCATAGCCAGCACCAAGCTGCCACCTTTCCCAATGCTATATTTTCACATGGCAGAATACAAAATAGGAAGCAAGAGGTCAGTAGCAAAAGGATTTTTTCTTTACATGCTTTCTCTTTTCAGGGAGGAAATTTTTCCTAAAAACTCCCAGCACATATCTCCTTATATCTTAATAGTGGGAACCGGATCTCACGTCAGTTACTGTCAAAGGGGAATAGCTTTGTCATGATTAGCTTAGACCAATGATTATTTCTGAACAAAATCTAAAAAGAGAGAATGGCTGTCGAGTAAGTCACCGTCAGTGTTTGTTATATGCAGTGGTATCCTTTGTCCTGCTTCTCCCTTCACCTCTACCAGGGCAGCTTTGGGGCACTTTAGAAACCCGTGGGTTTGCAAGAGGGAAAAGGGAAGAGGCTTTGAGAAATAGGAGGATTTCTTTTACTCAGATCTTGACTGTCCACCACTATCACCTTGGGACTTCTTCCATTACTTTCCTATACAAGGTTTTCAAGACCTCCCCCTCCCCACACTTTACTCTTCTGTAGAAGAAAAAGCGAGCTCTCTTCTTAGTCTTCCTCCCTCTTTGTTGTTTTGCTCCCTCCTACTCTCAAGGCCCTTAACTCTTGTTAAGTTCGGCTATAGAAGGTCAACCCTAGGAAGTAACCAGCATTTGTAACTTAATTAGAAAAGATCTTAAAGATAAATTTGTCCAGCCATCCACTCCGATGCAGAATTTCTCTCCAAAGCATTACAGACCTTAAACACTTGCATGAAAGAAACTCAGTGTTTTGGGCAGGCAGAGACGTTTAGTGGCCCTTTGGTGTATGGCCACAACTTGGGAAGGCCATATCTGGATCTCACTTGGGAAGCACATCCCCTCAGCTTTCTAGCTGAGTCCTATCAGTGAGAAGAGAGCTTAGATTCTGAAATTGAGTGAGCTTTTAGACAATGGTGCTGGGGATGGTTTCTAATGGAAGAGCTCTACAAGTTTACCCATGCATGCTGTTTTACATTTATTATCGTGTGTCTGAAGTAATATACACTTTAGTCTGGTGAAGAGCAGACCGTATCTTTGTAATATCTTTTGTGTGGGAAAAATGTATTCACAGACTTTAGGGATTTGTACAAGCTCAAAAAGAGCTGTCAGAACAGAGTTGGGAAGAACTTAGAGATCATTTAAAATACGTTATCATTTTGAAGATGATGAGCTTGGGGCTCAAGGATGTGTAATACATAGCTAGATATAGAATCTTAATTTTGTCAGTATTCTTTAAAACCCAGAGATCTTAATCCTTTTGGGACCCTCCGTTACACTGTCACAATCCTTAACAAGGTCACAATCCCCTGACAGACTTAGCTCTTTGTCTATATTAGAAAACAAAATGGTTTCTATAAAGTATTTTAGTCATTAGATAATTTCACTGTGCTCTGTTTTTTTTTTCTTTTCAGTTTTTGTTCTCTTTGCTTTTCGAGAATTCTGTTGATTTATCCAGCTTAGAGATTCTTTCCTCAGCCACCCATGTTCAGTCTACTAATGACCCCCATCAAAGGCATTCTTCATTTCTGTTACAATATTTTTTATCTCTAGCATTTCTTTTTGGTTCTTTCTAAGGATTTCCATCTCTCCACTTATACTGCTTAGCTGTTTTTGTCCTTGTTCTTGCAATACTGACTATCCATTAGAGCCTTTAGCATTTTAATTATAGTTGTTTTAAATTCCTAGTCTGATAATCCCAACATCCTTGCCATGTCAGGTTCTGATGCTTGCTCTGTCTCTTTAAATTGTGTTTTTTGATTTTTGGTATGCCTGGTAATTTTTTCTCGATAGCTTGACATGATATATCAGGTAAAAAGAACTGCCGTAAATAGGCTTTTAGTAACGTGGTGAAGTGTAGGGGAGGGGAAGTGTAAATCTTCCTACAAGTAGGCCTCAGTCTTTTAGTGAGCCTGTATCTCTGGACTGTGAACTTCACAACTGTTTCTCAGTTTTTTTCAACCCCCTTAGGTGGGACAGGATAGCTAGAGTGGGCTTAGGTGGGTATTTCCCTTCCTTCAGGTCTGTTAGGCTCTGATAATAATACCCCAGTAGGTTAGGCTGTGGCTAACTAGTTCCCTTGAGAGCAGGCCTCTTTAAGAAGAATGGAGTACCCTAGCTTATTTCAAAATGGTTCCTTTTTGAATGGGAGGGCAGTCTGGCTGCGACATCTTTCACCCCATTGATCACCGGGGTCGATTCAGCTGACTCGGTGAGTGTCCCTTTCCTCCCCGGTTTCTCCATGTGTGTCCCTCTGGAAGCTGTGTGCTTGAAGATGACCTTTCCCGATAGAGGAGAGGACCGTTCTTCAGTCAAGAGCATATGCGTAGCTGTGCTCCCTTGCTCGGACCCCCCAAACAAGCTCTCAAAATGGTTCCTTTTTCCTTCCCCCTGCCAGAACCTGGTTAAGCTCCTGGAGGTAAATTTTTGGGTTCACTGGAATTTTTAACTCTCAGAGTTGTCCACAGTGAGCCTCCAGCAATCCATTATAGTTCAGGCTTTCGTACCCTGGCACTAGTAAGCCTCTACACATATTTGGCTCAAAATAATGCAGGGAATTTTTTTCTCATTTGCTTTACTTGACTTATTGGATGATCTGTCTTTTTCTAGATCACTGTCATCTTCCTGAAAGATGAGACGTACCTTTCTTTGCCTCTGATCATTGGAAGCAGTGTTGGTGGCCTTCTGGTTTTGATTCTCATTATAGTCATCCTATTCAAGGTCAGTTCTATACTGTTCATAAAGGCTCTGGTGTTGGGTACAGTACTTTCTGGGACAGTCAGCCCCTAACTTAGAGCAGCTGCCAGGAAATGAGCACCAGGAAATCTTGTGGAAAAGGCAGCACTTAAGATGGGTGTTGTAGGACTGTATCATTTGAGAGAGATTTCAGAGAAAGCTTGAGAAGCAGAGGAGGTATAAGGGCTCTTTTGGCAACAATAGATAAATGGTTTTCTAAGATAGATATCTTAGGTCTGTAATTTGGGCTTCCTCCCTTTGTTTTAGTGTGGCTTTTTTAAAAGAAAATATCAACAACTGAACTTGGACAGCATAAGGAAGGCCCAGCTGAAATCAGAGAATCTACTCACAGAAGACTAGAACCAGCTTCCTCATTCATTGAGAGAGAATATCAACCAGTCCTCGAACTTCTAGAGACTTGACATCGTACTAATTACTTTTTCCTTCAGGATGATCAAGAGCAAAGTCTAAGAAATTGTTTGTAGACTATTGTTTTTTAATAATACATTGTCTCAAAAGTGTCTCCATTTTGTGAAAAATAAATTTGGGAAACATTTGGTGTTAAATAGTGTTAAACTGTTTTCTTTATGGAAGTGCTTTTAATATGCAAATATAATATACTTTGTGATTTTTTTTCCTCCAAGAGGAGGTTATACAGCATTTCCCAACCCTATTTGCCTGAGAATTCTTTTTTCTTGGCATTACTATTAACATCTCCCAAAATAGTGTTCTATGAAATACATCTTGGGAAGGCAGTAGTTACAAGCAATTCCTAGACTGGTATTTTCAAGATCCTAAGATCTTGTTGCCTACTATTTCAAATCAGGCCATGAAAAACTACTCTAGAACAAATATAAAAAGTAGAAAAATAAAAGTCATCAAATAGGAACTAGGGAGGGAAAAGAAAATAAGACCAGGATTTTGTTCTGTAATTTCATTTTTATTGTATGTATGAATATGTCTCCTAAATAATACTGTGCCAGTCCTTTACTGGCTTCCTGCTTAGTTGCTCCGGGAGACTTTCATTCCTTAGTAAATACTGTCACGACGAGAGAGCACTTGTCCACAGCAGGAGACAGAACCTGGCCTGGGAGTTGGAGGCACAGAGATTAAGGCTTATTTACAGGCCGGCTTGGCTCTTAATATCTTATTTTTACGGCCCATGCTGTTAAAGCTTGACATCTCCCCACTCCTGAGAACAGTCTTTGTTTTCATGGATTATAAAAATCATTGCAAAAACTTAAATGGTGCAGAAGTATGTAATATAGAAAGTAATCTGTGTAATCAGTCTTTATCTAATTGAGATGATTTCATTATTATTTCTTTTGAATTTTAATTCTTTGGCATTTATGTGTATACAGATGTGAATTAAGGATTTAACCTAAGCGGTTTTTTTTTTTTTCCTCAGAAGCATAACTACTTTCACAGCACCACTTACTGAAATACTTAACTACCTTATCTGCTTATCCAGCTCTCTGTATCACAGGGGCCGGAAAGCTTTAAACATTTCCTAGACTGCCTTGCAGTGGGCTTCTAGTTTAGGTTTTGCCAGTGAGAAGCACTTGCATGAGACTAGAAGGTGGACAGATGGGAGAAGGCTTTCTTCTGGTTCTGGAAGTGGTGGTGGCAGATGAGTACAAGCCCCCGAGCAGCAGCATGACAGTGGGCTCCAGCAGTGGTGGTGGCTTCCTGCAACTCCTGACCCAACCTCTGGGTGATACCAACTCTCCTGTTTTTATTTTCCAGCCCTTTCAACAAATTTGAAACTAATTTTCTGTATTAAACCCTTTTCTGCTTGAAATACCTAGAGTGGTTTCTGTTTTCTTGATGATCTTGAGTCTAGTATTCCAAATGAATAACAGTTGTCTCTATCATTTAGTGAAGTGCTCACTGATGATTTGAGATTCTGCTTTTGCCAGTTATGAAGTTCACATATATGTCCATATATGAATTCTGGAAATTTAGTTTTGTTTCATGGATCTGTTTGTTCCTGTATCAGTACCACAATTGAAAGCTCAAATTTTTTATCATTATGCAAATGATAAATTCGAAACAGCACAACGATGTCCAAAAAACAAAACGTCTCTCTTTTCCCATATCTAATCTCCCTGTCCAAAAGCGACCACTGTTAATAGTTTTTCAGGTATTTTAAAATATTTCTATGCATATATCAGCATAAAATTTTTTAAATATACAAATGGCATTAAATTGTTTCATGTTTTGCCTCTTGTTCTTTCATCTAATAGAATTTAGATATCTTTTAACAGCAAAATCTGCAGATCTACCTCATTCTTTTTAACGGCTCCATAATATACTCTTATATGTGGATATGTCAGAATTTACTTAAGTCCTTACAGGTGGATCTTTAGGTTATTCCCATTTCCTTTTTTTTTAATTACAAAGAAAATGTGTGATGAACATCTTTAAATGTGTCCTGGTGTGCTTTTCAAGTATATTGATGGGTAAGTTCCTAGCACAATTACTAGCATAATTACGAGCATTTAAAATTTTGATAGTTGATGGCAACTTGACCTCCAAAAAGTTTTTACCAGCTTATACTCCTGCTTAGAATGACAGTGCCACTCTATGCTCTTGCCACCACTGGGCATTATCAAATTTTAAGTGTTTTGCTAATCTGATCAGTGTGATCCAGGCCATATTCTGTGTGTTTGTAAATAGTACTCACATACGTACATATACAAGATAGAGATTTTTTAGTTTTTTTTTACATAAAGAGGATCATATATTTACCATTTGTGACCATTTTCATGGAATGACGTCAGAGTAAATGTGGGTGGGACTGGGAATAGGGAGAGGTGGTAGCTTGGATTAACATGTCTATGGGGAATTAAATTTGCCTAGCTCTTTACAGTTTGTAAAGAAGCTCTTTCAGCTTTTTCCAAAAGTGGAATTAAAGACATTTTTATAATCTCTATGCAATGCCGAATAGCTTCCCAGCAGGACTGAACCACATTACATGGATATCAGCAGCTAGAACCTGTCCTGGGATCTCTGTTTTCACTTAGTTTTTTTGCTTAATGGGTATATAATGATATCTTTCCTTTAATTGTTGGCAAAACCGTATGTTTTCCTGTGAAATAAGACGACAGGCTTTTTTTTGGGGGGGGGTTGTTTTTTTTTTATGCTGTAGGCTTTACTTTTTCTTTCTTGACAAAATCTGGCCATATTTTCTCATTAGCTCTTTCTGAACTGCACCATCTTCTGCATTTCTCCTTCTGAACTTCAGAGCCTCTGGGCAAATAAGGGTGATTTGACTTAGAATTAGGGAGCATTGTGCCCTCCACAATGGGGGATTCTTGCAGATTCACTGGTGGACATTAGGAAGCGGTAGCCATTACTGGTGGCCTGTCTAAAAGAGGAACTCTTCCTTAGTACCACAAAGAAGCCAGGACCACAGTGCAGGCCTCCGGGAGAGCCAACTGGAGGCTCTGCTCCTCCCTTCCCTCCCAGAGGACAGGATTCTGGGTCTACCTGGCCAACTCCTAGAACCCTATAGCCAGATGCAATCCTGAGAGCAGAATGGTTGGGGATGGAAGGCGTGGTCTCTGGAGATGCCTCCTTTTCTGTCCAGGGCCTGGGAAGGGGGCCTGAACTAGCAAACCTTTTAGTTTCCTGGTCTAGGAAAAGGCTAGCAGCCTAATTCCTAGAATTCTACACTGGGATTTTAGGATCCTTTGCCTCCTGGATGAAGAGCTCACTGGTAGATTGATTAGCTGTTTAAGGACCCTAGCACCTTTGAGTCATGGTTTTCTAACTTTTGTGTGTGCCATAGGCCCCTTTGGCAGTCTGGTGAAGCCTAGGGCCCCCTTCTCAGATTATTTCCCTTATGAAAATGACCAAATATACAGAAAAGTTGAATTTTACAGTGAACATCTGGTTTCTTCCATTAACGTTTTACTTTGCTTGCTTTATCATGTGTTTCTTCATCTGTCCATTCAGCAGCTTGTTTTTAAACACATAAAAGTTTAAAAAGAACCAATTATGTTGAACGTGATCAGAACATTAAAAAAAATTTCATGATATGGAGCTATATGTGTTTCTTTAATAATGTATTGAACAGCAGGTCTAATAACTTTGCTACCCTTTTTTTTTTTTTGGTCATTGAATGATCTTTAATTGAAATATTTTCCTTTGTAGTTCTTAACTAGCTGGGCTTCCACTACACCACTGTTGATGTCATGAGAGTGGTGGACATCAACACTGCAGCCCACAAACTGGGCAGTCCCCAAGATCTCTTTAACGGTTCCAGAGAATTCTCTAGCTAAGATTGGTGCTGCATCTGTCAGGCAATGTTGACGATCTCATCAAAAGTGATATTTCTCCTGTGCTTATTTATTTATTTATTTTGTCTCTTGGCAGTTCTTTGATGACTTTGCTGATCAGGGCAGAGGCAGAAGGTACTGCTTCAATCTGGGCCTGTCTGTTCTGAATGGTCACTTTAATCCTCAGCCCCTTCCAATCACCAGTTGCGTTATTGATGTTACCACCAAACTTTTTGGGACACAGACCTAGGGGGCCAATCTTGGGGGCCAGGGCAGATGGGCACCAACTTCTCCACCACTGGTGCACCTCTGGTATATGACTATTATCTCATTGGGGTTGAACTTCAGAAGCATGGTGGAGGCAGCTGGTGTAGAATGAACCCAGATTTCGATTTGGGACAACTGAAGAAAGTTGCACCTTGGTCCCCTCTGAGCTGAAAGCCAATAGACCTATGCTACTTTCAAAGTAGTGATGACCTTAGAACGTATTTTGAGGTATTTACAATACCTGTGAGATAATGGGAAAATATTTGTAATTGTTCTTGATATTAAGATGCGGGTACTGCTAATCCTATTATAGTTTGTTGCCCATGTTCCTAATTAAAGGAGATGTTAAATTTCAGTTAAAGGGTGGTAAAAATAAGTAACATTTTTTTCTATCCAATTTTACAGACTTCCTTCACTATACACTCCGGTTTATTTAATAAAAAGCATGTGGCTTGCCCTGGGCTTTGTACTTTTTCAGCTGATCTTAATCCCTCCAGCAGTATTGGCTCCATTTTATGGAGGAAGAAACACTTGCCCAAGCCTACAAAGCTGGTATAAGGCAGAGACATTTTTGCAGTAGCGGGTTTTTGGATCTGCAGTTCTAATGTTGTGGTTTTTGTTTTGTTTCATTTTGTTTTGCTTCACAAAAGCTTCATTATACACTGGGCAAGGCAGAGGCGACAGCACGGGTAGAATGGTGTTTTTCAGACTTTGCTGAGCAGAAGAGTTGCAGTGGAGCTCAGCTCTTCAGGTTCCTTGGCCCCGCCCACTAAAGGCACTGCTGATCTAGCCTGGCTTGGGCCTAGGAAACTGCTTTTTTGGCAAGCATTCCAGGTGATTTTGATGTAAGGGCCGCACCATGTGAGATACTAGTTATGAGGTTGGGGTTTGTTCCTCTGATTACACTGTATCAATAGGTAGCCCTTAGCACAGACTTAGAGTCTTGATGACTAAGAAGTTGTTTCAGGAGACAAATTTAACGTAATGCTCTGGTGGAATTATTTTTGTTGAACTCTGTGAATATATACACAAAAATAAAGGCTTAGTCACTCAGACGCTTAAATATGCAGGCTAATGGCAGAGGCAGGGTAATCGGGAATCAATCCATCCTCCCTTCCTTTCTTTCCCCTTCTCTCTCTTTATCTCCTTTGTCTCCTTCTCCTCCCCTTCCTTTGTCATTTCACAAGCTTCCATGACTACATACTTTATGAAGATCCTATGGTACAAAGAGTGGTAAAGCCCTTTCCTGCCCTCATAGCCCAAAACGACAGATAAGATATGTACCCAACTGTAACTCCCTAAATCGTACAAATCCTGTCCTTTGGAAATTTAGAGAAAGAGGGATCTGGGAGGCTTTCATGAAGGAGACAGACCCCCGTAAGCTGAGCCTTGAAGCCATGAAGGACTAAGGGGAGACCAGCCTGTGCGAAGGCATGGAAGTTGGGAAGTATGGGAAATGATAAAGCATGTAAACCAATTCCCTGAAGCCGAGTATGCGTAATGGGGCATGTGAGGCTAGAGGGGCAGGTGGGGAATTGCAATGAAGAACAAGCAGTGTTTCTATGAGGATTTCCTACTCATTCTTGTTTGAGTACCATTACAGGCCTGTGAACTTGAGGAGAGTGGTGAGGAGGGGATGGATATGAGGAATTTCATGAAGGTTGGGGGGAAACCACTTCAGGGAGCAGGAGGAAGAAAAAGATGAGCTTTCGCTGAGGTGTGTGTGTGTTGAGTTGTCACTGCTCTGTGGGTGTGGTTGATCTGAGTTTTAGTCTTTATCCTTCTGAGTGCCCAGTAGAGCAGCATTTGGCTTTTTACTCTTTTTAAGTGTTCGATACCTCAATAGAGTTTTTCCCCAGGTCAGATTTTGAGAACTAAGTAATGAGTAGCTACCCATCAATTAAGATGGGTCACACAGGCTTTGATGGACTTGGAAATGCTTCCCACAGAGGGGAGCTTCCTTTTTCCTGTTGACTATATCGAAATGATATTAATAATGCATCTGCTACTTCTTAAATGGACCAGTAATGTCTATTAATGGAATGTGTTTATCATAGCAGGACTGCCAGAGCAGAAGAAAAATTAAAAGATAAATTGCTTTGTGGGGCCCTTTGTGAAACCTTTTTCATGCCATGTCTTTCCCATTCTTGTCTCTTCTGGGCCATCCAGAATACTTAGAGCTCTGAAGGAATGCTGCATCTACAGATAGTTCTCAAAGGCCTTGTGTTGACCTCCTTTTGTAGTCTGGGACAGTCTCAAATCTCCTACCTCTAGGCCTTGCACAAGCCTTCTTTCTTTGCAGGGTGGGAAATAGAACCACATTCACTATGTGTAAATAAGTATGAACCTCTATTTCAAGAACTGTATTATTTTTGGGGATTTGTGACCCCTTCTCCTGCTTTGGGTATAATGGGTGTTGGGTCTGACCTTGTGGGCTGGTGAGCTGGCCCCAGCCATGAGGAGGTAGGTTGCAGATACTAGGGTTTGCAGCTTGTGAGAAGTGTTTTTCACACTGTCTTGACCATGACCCAGAGGAAGAAATATATTCCACATTATAATATCATATGTACACACTCATATGTCAAACAAGTTTCACGAAACCATGACTACCCTTACTTTCTTAAACACACTCTGATTTCTTCTCTCTCCTCCTACTCACTCTCTCTCTCTCTCTCTCTCTCTCTCTCTCTCTCTCTCTCGATATGCTGGTCATAACCCAGCAAATTGACATCATGACCCAAGTAGTCTAAGAGCTGTGCCGTGAGGGAGCCCACAGGAGGAGTCTGGCCTGACCTTGAGAACAGCTCTTTCCCCTTTGGTCATCCCTGGTGTGGTCTCTAAAGCTTCAGGATAGTTCTGTCAGAAATTGCAGCCTGGGCCATGGGGTATTCAGGAGGGGCTGACCATACTGCAGGGCAAATGAGAGCAGAGCCCTTCCTCTGAAGCCAGAGGGACAGTTTTGACAACCATAGAGAACAGAGGGCCTGACATCTCAGCCTCTCCAGCAGCACACAGTAAGTAGGTACTCAGTAAAGGTTTAAGGAAGTAAGAGGAGAGGAGAATGCCCTGGACTGGGGCTAGTCATATGCTCTACTCTGTGACTCGGGGCCTTAGTTACTCCATCTGCAAAATGAAGGCCTGGGGAATCCCCCAGCAGAACAAAGAGGCCACAAAACCTGGAACCCCCTTGGAGAATGGAAAGACCCAACATGGCAGCATCCTATATGCTGCTTGTACAAGGGTGGGGGCCCTGTGGGGGTGATGCTTTCCACCCTGGAGCCCTTCTCCAGGCCAGACTGTGAGATCCCGAAATGCCACCTTCCCCTGGGGCTCAGGTTGAGGGCATCTTCATAGGTGTGATATCACTTATTGGAGCTGCATCTCCTCTTGAGTGTTGGAGAGCTGTCTGGGGGGAGGGCTGAGGAAGAGGCTGGCAGGAAAGTGAGGAAGCTCACTCTGGTTACAGTTCCCAAGCCTTTCCTCCAGGATGATTTCAGCTTCTACAATCCCTAGTCATGACTAGGATGAAGTGGTAGCTCCCAATCCCTTTCTGTTTAAAAAATCAGGCCTGAGTTTGTTCACTCAACAAATATGTTCTGAACTTTTACATGGCAAGCCTATCGATGAGTGTGGGATGCAGAGATGTCTAAAGGCAAGGCCCCTGCCCTCCTGGAGCTTATGGTCTTAGTGGGAGACACAGTCAATAAGTAAAGGAGATCACATCCAAGAGTGACAGGTGCTCTAAGAGCATAAGAAGAGGTCATGGGTTAGAAAGTGATTGGGGTGGGGATTACTTTTGGTGGCTGGTAATAATAACAGGCCTTTTTGAGGAAACGACATTTGAGTTGAAATTGATAAAAAGAGGTGAAGATCTGTGCTTCCGAAATGGTGGTTAGAGAGCAAACTACAGACTCCCAGGTCTCACCCTAGATTTAGCAAATGAAAATATTAGTGGCAGGGCCCAGAATCTGCATTTTTCTTCCAAATGATTCTCATGTGTACTAAAACTGGAGACCTACTGCCCTGGGCTTTCACTTTTGGAGAGGATCACATCTGGTGAATTTCGGGGTCCCTTCCAACTCCCAGAGCCTATGGTTCAGGAAAAGGAAGTTCTCATTTGTTTGTGAAGGCCAGACCAGGGAGAGAAGCAGAACTGCTTCTGGTAGATGGCAGGATGGCAGGATGCAGAAGATGAGGAAGCACAGCTCCTCACACACAAAGAGTGAGCCCACAGGGAAGGCCCTGCCTCTGTGGCTGATCTCTGAGATGCCCTCCCTCATCCCTGCTCCTGCTACCTCTCATTTAATGTCACTGGATGTGAGGGTTACAGTCTTAGCGACCATGACTAGGTCTATCTCTTGCTTTGGGAACATTTCAACCAGTTGGTGCATGCCCTCTCTGCAGTCCTATTTTTTGATCCTGAGCCTTGGTTGCCTGTGTCTCCCCACCCTACCCCATCTGCCCCAGACATGGTGTTCTGCATGCTGTGGGCACTTGGACCTGCTTAGCAACTGACTCCTCAGGGAGTGTGGGGTTTTACACCTGCCTGTAGCTGCTGCTGTACGAATTACAGCGGACACAGGAACCATGAGACTGTCAAGTGTTTAGTCTTTCCCAGCTTCCCTCGGGGAGCAAGAAAAACCAAGAAACCTGTTGTGTTTATCCATAAATGCTCTTTATCCCCTCTTCATCTCCACTTCCTGTACTATAGGTCCTCCCTCCCCTGTCCTCAGTTTCCCCATCTATTTAATAGGAAGAACTACTGGGATTTCTTTGGAATGGGGGGGGAGGGGCGGTTTGCTTTAAAAAGGAACTCTCCACTTATCTTCTCGCTCCTCCCGCGCCGCCTGCGATTTTCTCCAGCTGGAGCATGTGCGGTCCCCGGCCTCCAGCAGTGCCTGCCCAGGCCAGTGTCGGGCAAACAGTCCGCTGGTGTCATTGTGTCAGTTCAGGGAAGGGGAAGAGGTGGCGGCAAGGTCGCAGTCCACGGCTCGGCGCTGCCCCCGCCCAGCTTCCCGCGGTGGTTTCTCAGCTCCACCAGTAACCCCGCGGCCCTGCGCACCCCGCAGCGCTAGGCGCCCGCCCGCGCTCCTGTCCAGGCGGGCTGGAGTCGCGTATCCCGGCCGCCGCAGCGCGGAGCCGGCGCCGAGGGCCGAGTTGCCCCGCAGGCGCGGAGGCGGCGGGCGAGGGGCGGTTCCCATGCGGCACACGTGGCGGCGCGGTCCCCAGGCCCAGGTGAGACAGCACCATGGGGCAGGCTGGCTGCAAGGGGCTCTACCAGTCGCTGTTCGACTATAAGACCGAGAAGTATGTCATCGCCAAGAACAAGAAGGTGGGCCTGCTCTACCGGCTGCTGCAGGTCTCCATCCTGACCTACCTGGTGGTGTGAGTGCTCGGGGGCTTGCGGGAAGGGCGGGGGCGTGCAGCTGTGGCCTCTCCACGGTCCGGAAATTGGCTATATGTACTTGGTGTTCCTTCCCTGTGTTTTGGGGTCTGTGACCCTGCTTGGGAGGAGGCCCTCCCTGGGCCCGTGGGTGTAAGGGTGGGGGGTGGGTTACTGAGGGGGCCCTCTACTCCCGGGACGCCCGCTCTGGAGGAAACAAAATGCGGCAGGGGTTTCTTGGTTCCTCAATCTATGAAGATTTCCATGGGCAGCTTCTTCCTCCAGGCCTCCAGGCCCCAGTGCTAGAGCTGTGGGAAGCGGGCAAGGATACAGGGGGCTGGGCTGCAGCTGTCGCCCCGGGAGCCTCCCACACTGGGTAGGTTATTTATAATCACTGAGCTCAGTGCCAAGCGTTGGGCTAGGACAACTCATGAGCCAGGCATGTCCCTCTGGTCAACTCACCCCACCCATGGCTGGCCTTTCTGTTATCCAGCTGGGGGTCCTGCCCAGTGGCCCTTTGCTCCTGCCCATACCCCTCACCCATCTGGCGGGAGCTGGCAGCAACTTGGGGTTGGTCAGCCAGACACTGTTCAGAGTCCTCACCCAGAGTAGGGAGGGGACAAGTGAGGGAGGAAATGACAGCACAGAACTGGGATGCAGATGCACCTCTTTTACTCCTTCAGTAAATGCTGTTGAGTCTGTCCTATTTCCTGATTGGGGATGGAGCAGAGGCTCCTCCTGGGGGAGCAGCCCTGACCTCACCTGGAGGCAAAGCGCCTGGCTCTCCCACCTGAAGGCCTTTGAACATGCTGTTCCTGAGCTAGGAGGTGCCTTTCCTCCTCTACTTGGGCAGCTCCCACCAACCCTTCAGACCTGGGATCTCCCATAACTCCCTCTCCTTTCCCTCCCACATGTCATGCAATTTCCCACAATGTAATTATATGTTTGTTTGGCAGATCATTTGCTTAATGTCTGTGTCTGACTTCTCACCAGGCTGGGGACGCCATGAGGATGGGCCTTGTGTCACCTAACTGCTTTGGCAATAGATGTGACATGAATAAGTGAATGAAAGAATGAATGTTGTTCCTTGAATATTTGCTGAATATTTCTGTCCAGGCCAGGCCCAGTGTGTTCCCACCAAAATAGCTGTTTGGCTCAAGGTTCACAGCCCTCTCCGAGTTCCTTAGAGACAAGACAATTTTGGGCCCAGCTCTGCCCCAGAGATAAAGAAGGTAGATACAATCTGTCTGGCACCTGCTATATGGAGAACTCTTACTGGTACCCTGAGAGATGCAAAGTATCCCACACCACCATTGAATGACCTCAGGCAGGTGCCTGCCCTGTCCTGGCCTCAGTTTCCCCAACTTTCCAAAGGGGAGGTTAACCTGAACAATCTCTAACATTAACAGTAACACCAGCAATAAGTTGATGAGTCATATTCATCGAGCTCTTCATCTGTGCCAGGTATTCACCGTGCTAAACCATCTCATTAAAAAAAGTGCCATCTCATTAAAAAATATATTTTTTTGTATTCTGACACAATTTTAGACATACAGAAAAGTTACAAGAGTAGTACAAAAACTTTTTAATGCCCTTACCTAGATTCCCCAAATGTTAACATTTTATACATTTGTGTTGTGTGTGTGTACACACCCATTTTTTTCTGTTTAGGAGTAGACTGATGCCCCTTTGCTCCTATATACTTCATTGTATGTTCCTTAAAAATTAGGAATTCTCTTATTTAACCAAGTACAAGTGTGAAGATTAGGAAATTAACATTTAAATATTATCATCTAAGCTATAGACCTTTTGTAAATTGTCCCAATAATTATCTTACACAAAAGAAAATCTGAGTTCGTGCCTTGCGTGTCTTCTCAAGCTCCTCTAATCTGGAATTGTTCCCGAGTCTTTCTTTGTATTTCATGGCATTGACATTTTTTGAAGAATACAGGATGTTTTTAAAACCGTTTTTAAGTTGAGGTAAAATTCAAGTAGCATATAATTCACCATTTTAACCATTTAGATTATACAGTTCAGTGGTTTTTAGTATATGCACAATGTTGTACACTGTCACCACTACCTAATTCTAGCATATTTCCATCACCTCCAAAAGAACCCCGTATCTGTTAACAGTCAGTCTGTTCTCCCCTACTCCCATCCCTTGGCTACCCTAATCTACTTCCTGTATCTATAGATTTGCCCATTCTGGACATTTCATGTAAATCAAATCATACACTCTGTGACCATTTTTGTCTGGCTTCTTTCCTTTAGCATAATATTTTTAAGGTTCATCAATGTTGTAGCATGTGTCAGTACTTCAGTCCTTTTACAGCTGAATAATATCTCATTTTATGGACTTACTACATTTTGTTCACCACTCCTGGGTTGATGGACATTTGGATTGTTTCTGCTTTTGGGTTATTATGAATAATGCTGTTAAGAACATTCGTGTACAAGTTTTTGTGTAAACATGTTTTCAATTCTCTAGAGCATACAATTAGGAGTAGAATTGCTGGATCACATGATAACCTTTTGAAGAATTGCCAGACTTATTTACAGCAGCTGTACCATTTTACATTCTCATCTCAAGTGTCAATTCTTCTACATCCTCACCAACACTTGTTATTTCTCATTTAAAAAATAATTATAGCCACCTTATTGGGTGTGAAGTGATATCTCATTGTGGTTTTGATTTATTTCCCTAATGACTAATGATGTTGAGCATCTTTTCATGTGCTTAATGGCTACTTGCGTATCTTTTTTGGAGAAATGTCTGTTCAGATCCTTGGCCCATTTTAAATTGGACTATTTGTCTTCTTTATTGATGAGTTGTAAGACTTCTTTATGTATTCTGGGTACTAGACCCTTACCAGTTATATGATTCTCAAATATTTTTTCTCATTCTGTGGTTTATCTTTTCACTTTCTTAATAGTGTCTTTTGAAGCTTAAAAGTTCTTAATTTTGGCGAAGTCCAACTTATCTATTTTTTCTTTTGTTGCTTGTGTTTGGGTGTTAAAAAGTACAAGAGTTTGCACTCTAATTGTGTAGGCTGTCTCTTAGATTGGGTTTGTCTGAGGTCCCCTCATGGTTGGTTTCAGGTTATTTACCATGTCCCTTAACCCTCCTCACTCCCTTGGACGGAGCCTCTGTTATTCTGTGTTAACCCCCAGAGTTCATTGGCTTGCCCAAGGTTATATGGTCTACGGTCAGTGCAAGGGTGAGCAGGTTTTGGCCAGCCTAGCCCAGCGTGCTCTCACTTCTGGGTATGCTTGTCACCTCTGCTACTTGCAGGACAGGGCTTCAGGCAGCATTGGGAATTGTGATTGCCCAGAAGCTGGTGGGAAAGGTGGAGTCCCACGCCTGCCCCACTCCACCCTGAGCCTGGGGAAACTTCCCTGAGGGCAACACTAAGGCTGATGCTCACCTTGCTGGCCCCTCCCCACAGTTGGGTGTTCCTGGTGAAGAAGGGTTACCAAGACACCGACACCTCCCTACAGAGCAGCATCATCACCAAAGTCAAGGGCGTGACTTTCACCAACACCTCGGAGCTCGGGGAGCGGCTCTGGGATGTTGCTGACTACGTCATCCCACCTCAGGTCTGAGCCCTACCCAAGCTGACAGGGCCTAGCTGGGATGGGTCACATGGGAAGCTGCTTGGGGACCCAGGGACCTCCATTCACTGTTTCCCTTGGCCCAGAAGAGCCGCCAGGGCTTGTAAATAGAGACCCTGTCCAGATTCTTCCCCCCACACCAAACTCCTGCCCTCTTTGTGCCTCATGACACCGTTCTGTTCTCAACAAACCCTGAGCCTGTTGAGACCAAGTGGGGCTCAGAGAATTTCCAGGTCAGTGTGAGTCCCTTGCATTAGCTCCCTAGCTGGTTCACAATCTACCTGGGCCAGGGCCTGAGCTGCCCCATCACTGTTCCTCCTCCTCCCAGATCTGGATTTGGACCCCAGGGGCTAAGGTCAGAATAGGGATTTGTGGGGCAAGGACAGATTGGGGGTGTGGGCCTGGAAGGGACCTATCAAAGGACATCTATTCAGGGACTCTGAGGTCAGTGGGCAGATGGGTGGGACCCACTGATTTTGAGGCCCCGTTGTCCCCAACTCCCATGCAGAGACCCCACCCCTGCCAGACAGCCCTGGGAAGGAGGGTTCCCCAAAGGTCAGGAGGAGATTCCTCAACCTATCTCTGCTTTTCTAGGGAGAGAACGTCTTCTTCGTCATCACCAACCTGATCGTGACCCCCAACCAGCGGCAAGAAACCTGTGCTGAGGTTTGACTTGCCACAGAGCTGGGGAGGGGTGTGGGAGAGTTGCCCCAGTGGTTGGGGTTTACCCTTCTCCAGAAGCAGGTGTCTCTGTCTCCTCCAAGAGCCCTGGGGCATGTGTGCACTGGTGCATGTAGCTGCATTTTTTGGTTGGGGTGGGAGGAGCAGGTTCTCAAAGGGTGTGTGGCCCCAGGAAGAAGAGGAACCCCTGTTCTAACTCCTGGGGTAGGATCTGGCTTTGACCTGGGAATGCTGCAGAGGAACCCTCCACCTAGGCGCCCTTTCTTTTCTGGTAGAGTGAAAGCATTCCTAACGCCGTGTGCTATGAGGACAGCGACTGCCCTCCTGGGGAGCCTGTTATGACTGGAAATGGTGAGGCCTGGAGTGGCCAGGGCTGGGGGCAGAAGAGGGCTTGGAGCCGTGAGGCTCCTGGCATTGTCCCTGTCCCACCCCTGCAGGAGTGAGGACTGGCCGCTGCTTGCGAGCAGGGAACACACAAAGGGGCACCTGCGAGATCTTCGCCTGGTGCCCAGTGGAGACAAAGTCCAGGCCAGAGTGAGTAGCTGTGGATCCTGACCCTGAGGAGTCACCCAGTCCTGTCCGTGGGTCCCAGCCTGATGATAGAGACACATCCACTCTGGGATCCTCATTCTGAGGACACACCACAAGGCCTGAGCACTACCCCAACATGAACAAATTAACTGTTCTTGACTAAGGCTCCAGGGGACCCAGGGAACAGGCAGTCCTTGGCTCTACCACAGGCCTGGGGAGGACATAGAAGGGACTGGGGCAGGGGCGAGCCTTCCTGAACAGGCTGTCCTGGCTTGGTTTTAGGAAGCCACTCTTGGGCAAGGCTGAAGACTTTACCATTTACATAAAGAACTTCATTCGTTTCCCCAAATTCAACTTCTTCAAGTATGTGTGGCTTGGCAACTGGGGATCAGGGGTGGGGCCCTCCTGGTGGCTGTGTGTGGGCTCGTGTGACACCAAAGACAGAAATGAACCTCTTGGCGTGTTGGGGAGCCCCTGCTGTGGGGGTGGGGCTCTGTTCTTGAATGTAGTAGGATGTCAGTGTGGGAAGTGGTCAGGACTTGAGTAGACAGGCTGAAGCCAGGGACTCAGCCTGGGCCGGGAGAGGGGCCCCATGACTCTGGAGTCAGGTCCACTTTCTAGCCTCAAAACAGCAAGTCTACCTTCGTTTCACTGGCTGCTCACGGCCTCCACCCAGGACCAATGTGCTGGACACCAAAGACAGAAATTTCCTGAAGTCCTGTCAATTTGGCCCCAAGAACCCCTACTGCCCCATCTTCCGACTGGGGTCTTTGGTCAGCTGGACTGGGAGCAACTTCCAGGAGATAGCCTTGCAGGTGGGTGATGTGTGCTCAGGGAGCCCTCCCTGGGGCCTAATGGCTCTGGGCCTGGGCTCAGTAATGAAGAGGGGGTGTATAGGCAGACCCATGGGTGGGGTGGCCCTTCAAAGTCACCTGCCCCAGAGACTCTTTGTTTTCAGAATTAACTGTGACACACAACCAGCTGTGCCTGCCCTCGGCCCTTGGGCACTTGGTGAGGGGCACACTCAGCACCTGCTCTTTGGTTCTTAGTCCCTGGGGCATCAGCTAAAACTGAGCTGGAAGAAGCCCCACTGGCACATCCTGGCTCTGTGTAAGGCAACTGCCTGTAGTACACACTCACCCCTGTGTTTCTCTTCTTCTCCGAAGCATGAGGCAGGAGGAGACAGGGGCTGGGGACTGTCAGCGACACACTTTTCTCAGCTACTCCAGAGGTGGGGCCAGAACCCTGGGCTTTCCACCTCGTCCTGGAAGGATGCTCCAGCCCAGCAGGCCCCTGGCCCGAACACCTCCCCTGTTTTGTGCAGCTCTCCATGAAGAGCTGGTCTGTGACTTCTGTCCATCTCCAAAAAGTTCTTTGAACTGATTCTTGTCTCTTCTTCATCAAGGGCGGTGTAATAGGAATTCAGATTGAGTGGGACTGTGATCTTGATAAAGCTTCTTCTGAATGCAACCCTCGCTATTATTTTAGCCGTCTGGACAGCAAATTTCCAGGAAACTCTGTCTCTTCTGGGTACAACTTCAGGTAAGTGGGGCTAGGCCTGCTGCCTTATGACTCTATCCGTTTTTGTGTCCTTTCCTGGGTGCCAGCACTATGACACCTCTTCCTGGGGATGGGTGTCAGAGTGGGAGGTGCAGGGAGAGACAGATGAGAAGTGAGGGACAGTCACTGGGAGGGCTTCTGGGAGAGTACAGGGGGCTCTGTCATTGCTCTGGGCTTGCTGTGACTCCAAGGCTTGACTTCTCTGCCAGATCAGCTCCATCAGTGCTTTGGTGGCCCCGGGTTGGTCCAGCATATAGTGGGAAGCCTCTTGTCTCTTGGGGAATGTCTGGCAATGACTTTGAGAATGTAGATGAAACTTTAGCGTAATGTCAGCAAGAGGGTCTGCAACATCTCCTGAGGCTGCTGTGAGCGAGGTAATGGGGGTGCTTATAAGTTTCCAAGCAGTCTTGTCAGTGTTACCAAACAGGGAAGGTCCAGCCAGGCTGAGATCTCCCCTGGGCCGTGTCTCTCCAGGTTTGCCAAATATTACCGAAATGAAGCTGGGGTGGAATTCCGCACCCTGATGAAAGCCTACGGGATCCGCTTTGATGTCATGGTAAATGGCAGGGTACGTGAGCTGCATTTCCCATGTGGAGGCTGGGCAGGTCCAGGATGGGGTGGGTATGTTGGGAGGGCTCTGGTTGGAGTCCCTGGGGATCCTGCTGTCCACCCTGCCTCCTTCACCCCGCCTTGTCTCTGTGCTCCAGGCAGGGAAGTTCAGCATCATCCCCACAATCATCAACGTGGCCTCGGGGGTGGCGCTCATGGGTGTTGTAAGTACCTCTCCCCTTACTTCCCCTTTACCCTCTGAGCACCAGTGGGGGTGGGATTTGGGGGTGGGTGGAGGAGGGGGCACCACCCCAGGGGAGCTGTCCTGATGCCCCAGAAAGAATGAGAGCTGGCAGGTCAGCCAGCACAGATAGTAAAGAGGGGTTTCTGGGACTTCACGCCCTGTCCGCTGCCTCCAGAGGGCAGTAATTACCCAAATTTCTTTTTCCGGGGGCAGAGAGGCATCTGCCTGTTGCCCTGGAGCTGAGATTCTCTGGGATCCCGTATCATCCCTTGAACTTCTTAAACCTCATCCTCACTTTTCCTAAGAGGAAGCAGCATCCAGGTGTATACAGGGTTTCTTAACTATGGCTTAGTTGACATTGTGGGCCATATAATTAGTTTTGTGGGACTGGCCTGCACATTGAAGGGTGTTCAGCAGCATCCCTATCTCCACCCACTAGATGCAGCAGTACCTTCTCCCATGGTTGTGACAACCAGAATGTCTCCAGACATTGCCAAATGTCCCTGGGGCAAAATCACCCCCATTGAGAGGCTGGGTCATCAGCCTTGTAGTACTCCCTCAGATATGTCAGCCTTGTAGTCCTCCCTCAGATATGTCCCGTCGGCTGGGCCCAGAGAAGCTCACAGGAGAGGAAGTAGTGGCTGGAGATCAGGGAAAAGTTTTCTCTGAATGTCACACCCCTTTGTTTTTCTGGAAGTTTTTCAAAGACGTGGGAGTCAGTGAGTGACTCCTTGATGGCTTGCAACCATCCCAGGATAGCCTCTTGCCAAAGTTTCCGGCAGCCTCTTCCCTCCTTCCTCTCTGACTGGGTAGCCACAGCAGCCCCACTGGAGGCTTCTTGCAGGACCCGGGGTGGACTTTTCATTGAGACCAGGAACACTGTGTCCTGTAGCAGGACTCAAAGAGGCCATGCTCCTGAGAGGTAGTCAGTGCAGGAAAATGAGCCCAAATGACGACTCTTCACTGCAAACAGCCATTGTTAGGGAGGCTCATATGTTTGCATATGGCACTCTCTTAGAGAGGGGCCACCTTCCCTCATCACTTTCTCATGATGTGGGTAGACTCGGAATACAGGCCATGGGGGAGACATACCTGTAAAACGAAGGTAATGGGAAACATGGTGGAGGCTGGGTGGGGTAAGCCATGGTTGAGAAATCCTGTATGCAGCTGGATTCTGCCTCTTCTCTGAGGAACAAGGAATTGATAAATAACATTTTTGGCATCTATGAGAAAAAAAGAGGTGCGCAGAGCCCAGGGTTAGAGGACTGGTTTCACCTGAGCGGTCCCCTTTCCTCCCCCAACCTCTACTCAGTCTTTTAGGAAACCTCGCTCCTCCCCTCTGTGCTTTGAGTGGGGTCGCCCTCTGGTGGAACAGATGGGCATTTGCACAACGCACTCCGGTCTGAAGCATGTATGCTCTGGTGTCAGTGGGTCCCAGCTGGGTTAGCTCAGGCCTCCTCATCTTTCCCTGACCACTGCTATTGTTCTGATTCCCTCCAACCCATTTCTCACCAGAGGGATCTCTCTAAGATACCCCAATTCTGACTGTGTCCTGCCCCTATTCAAAGCCCTCAGTGCCTCCCCCTAAAGGGTTAGGACCAATGCCTTGAAGACATTGTTAAGAAGCTTTACAGGCTGGTCCCCATCCACTTCTCCAGAAGTGTCTCTATCTCTTCCCAGACAAGCCCTGTTGAATTTCCCAAGCGTGATAAGCTTGTACCTACCTCTGCAATGCCCTTCCTGAGATTTTTAAAATGTTGCTTTGTATGAACTCCTATTCAGCCCTCAGGACTCAGCTCAGAGGTTCCTTCCCAGGCTGAGTAAAGTCCGGTCTTCTCTCGGCTCCCCTTGTTCCTCTCCCCATTATAGGACATGTCACTCTATGTCATAATTTATATGCTTGTCTCCTGTACCAAAGAGTCTCATTGTCTTAATCTTCCCTGCGCCCCTTTGTGGTATCTGGCATATAGTGAATGCTCAGCCAACATTTGTTAAAGAGATGATTTGATGGGGTCAGAGTCAAGTGTGGGAGGTGCTTGGCCTGAGGGATCAGATGGACTCCAGGCTACCCTGGGCTCTACCATGCACCAGCTTTGTGGCCTTAAACAAAGGTGCCTCTTTCTGAGTTCAGTTTCCCCATCTATGAAATGGGGACAATGATGCCCTGTTCAGGGATTGTTGAAGGATCAAACTGGGTGTAGTATATGTCAGGTGGCTGGGGGCTTTCCAGAAGTCAAGTGTTCTGAGTCAGGGACCCCAACTCTTTTGCAGGGGTCTTTCTTCTGCGACCTGGTGCTCATCTACTTCATTAAAAAGAGCCATTTTTACCGCAACAAGAAGTATGAGGAGGCGAGGTCAGTCATGCTTCCTCCCCAGCAGCCCGAGGGGAGCCCTGTGGAGACACCTCAGTTAGCCGCCCCCTCCCTGGCTTAGGACCTTTGCCTTGGGTGGATGGAGGTGCTCGGGGTGTGGCGGCAGGGCTGAACATGGGAGCTCTCCTGGAAGGGCCGGGAAGGTGGATTGTTCAGAGTGTATGCCCTACAGAACCGGACTCTGTCTCAGAGCAGCCAGCAGAAGAAAAGGCCACCACAGGCTGCTGGCAGGAGACCTGGTTTCCAGGCTTGGACAAGTTCCAGGCCTCCTTGGACCTCAGTTTCTCTTTGTGAAATGAGAATTGGTTTACATAAAGTGCCTTCCGGCACTTAAATTTTAGGATTCTTGGACTTGGTGGTCCTGATGGGCTGGGTTTGAAGGAAGCTGGAGTGGTAAGGGGAGAAAAAAATTGATATTTATTTATTTATTTTTACTATAGGAGCCTATTTCCAGGCTTTCTTGGGCTGTGGGCTTGGTGGGGGTGTGTGTGTGTATTCAGAGCACAACAAGAGTGGGCAATCCTGATGTCTGTGGGCAGACAGAAAGGGGAAGGAGCTCTGGCCCAGCCCTTGGGAAGGCTTTCTGGATGAGTTGGGATGAGAATGGGGAATTGCAGGTGGTGGGCTCCAGATAGGTAGGGGGTCGTTCCCTCAGCCCCACTACACCTTGGGACAGCAGGTGGAGGGTCAGCCCATATCATTCGCCTGGCTTGACCCCCAGCTCTGGTTCATAGGCTGAACTCTGAGCCCTGACTCTGGTTGAAGACTGGGTGAGCCCTGACTGCACTGGTGCCCCCTGAGCTGTTGGAGGAATAGGGGTGCCCTCTGCATGGCAAGTAGTTCTGCAAGGCCTGCCCTCACCAGTCCTGGGGGGAGGTCAGGCTGCACAGGCCAGGGTTAACGGCAAGTCCTGCCCAGGGACCTGGAGGTCCTCACCCTGCGAGCAGAGTCCTTGCAGCACGATGGGTCTTCAGAGGCTGAGGATGCAGTGGAGGGGCCTGGGTTGCTGAGCACAGGATAAAGGTGGCAACCAGAAGAATGGCTGTGTGTTCTTATATCTCCTGGAGCAGGCTACTCTGGTCCCTGCTCTGTGGTGACCTGGTCACAAGGCAGGATCTCCACGACCCAAGAGAGCTCATCCGAGCTGGATTCTGAGAAGAGGGGTGCTGGTGGTGCTTTAGCCCCTCCATGATCCTCATTAGCTCCCCAGTACCCCTAAGTAACCACCGGATTGCTGTGCTATCCTGGTGTTAAGACAATAGTACTGTCACTTACTCAGACTTACTCTCTGCCCGGCACTGCTCTGAGCAATTTGTATATATGAACTTATTTCGGCAACTTTAATAAGGGAGACATTAACATTCCCTATTCTACTAATGAGGAAACTGAGGCACAGAAAGCTTAAGTAACTTACTTGTCACACAGCTAATAAATAGCAGAGTTGGGGCTTGAACACAGGCAGTGTGTCCCTAAAATCCAGTTCTTCTCCATCAGGTTATTTGACTTATCAAGCCCTGTCTCCGCCATGCCTTCCCTAAGCACCTCTTGATGTGGAAATTCTGGAGCTGCTCTAGCTTCAGGAGGGTGGTGGCTGTATTGACTGTTGGTTGGCGGGCTGCCCTACACTGGGCTGTCCTGGGCAACCTGGCTGGTTCTGCTGATGTGACTGCAGCCTGTGGAAGGGTGCCCTGGGCTGAGTCAGGAGGTAGCCTTCAGGCTCACCTTGCCTCTACCTCCCTATGTGCCCTTGAGCATAGGTCTGGCCGTTTTGGGGCCTGTTTTCCTTTTTTTTTTTTTTTTTCCCAGTGGGGGCTGCACACAGGCCCAGGTTGTTGTCGGACTAGGGTTCTGTGATTCTCCAGGAGTTTACTGGCCTGGGGTGGACTTTTCTCTGGCCCCTACCTTTCATTCATTGCTGACTCAGGGACTAGCAGACTCCAACCGAGATCTGGGCTTGGGTAGGAAAGGGGTGAGAAATAGAGCGGGACAGAGAGGAAGGGCAAAGGATGGAGAGGAGTGAGGGAAGAGTGTTGGAGAAGTTGGTGGGGCTGCAGCAGCTGGGGCTGGGGATCTGAGGTAGGCCTAGCACCCAGCAGCCCCCCACGTGCTTCCTGAGCTATCACTTGTTGGGTGCTTGCCTGAGCTCATCAGTCTGTGAGAGGGAAGAATGGCCGTCCTGCTGGTCTCAGCACAGCCTTACTTGTTGTGAGAGGCTTGAGCTGCCACCACAGTGGCTGCTGCTCATTGCTGGGGCAGCTCCAAAGACGTGTCTTTGCTGCCCCTCCCTGTGAATGCTCTGCCTGCCTGCGGTGCTGCCAGTGAGAGGATGCTGCAGGTAGAGTCTGCCTTTAGGAGGCTGTCTTTGTCCATAGAGTTCCCAACCGTCCTCTGAGCCCTATGTGTGTCCTCCACCCACCTACACACAGGTCTGGCCACCAGGGAAATGGAAAGGTGAATGTGGAACAGCTTCAGAACCTGCAGACAGTGGAGGCATAGCCAGAGGTATTGGCTGAGCAGATGTGTTGAAGACCTTGCGGGCAGAACTGCTGCAGTTCTCAAGTGGGAAGAATCATCTTTGTGTCTGCGTAGGACAGGGACTTCCAGGCACAGCCCTCTATCCTGCATTTTGGGATCTTGCTACAAGCTTTTTGTTGTGTGTGTGTGTGGAGGAGCCTCCCAGTGGCCAGAGTGGCTCAGATCTAGAAGAGGAGACTGGAGAGGGAAGGGGGAAGGTCAGGAGCCTGAGTGATACTAGAGTGTTTTTATTTTTTTCTGAGAACCTAGTTGGACATTAATCCATTCATACATGCAGTAAACATTTTTGCTGTGGGCTGGGCCCTATCCAAGAGCTGCTTAAATGAGATGCTGACCTGGCCCTGAGAGAGGGGAGTACATATAGAATTCCCTCCAGAGCCAACAAACATCACAGCCAGGCTCAGCCACTCTGGCCTTCCTCCAGCCTGAGACTTTCACAAATCCCTGCAAAGCATGACGGCTCCTCAAAGAGATCTTGGAGATCCAAAGAGACATTTGGCAAAGAGGCAACCAGTAGAGGACTGGACCTGTCAGGAGGTGCTGGCCTTTGAGGGGAGAGGCAGCCTCCAAGGGCTTCTAGGTAAGGTGAGGAGGGGAGGCCTCTCTCCAGCCTGACTTGCTCAGTCTGTGGAGGCTCTGGGCATAGTTTGTCATCCAGATGATGGGGACCATAGCCTGTGGTTTGGCTCTTGCTGTTCTATGGGGTTGGGTATCCCTGTTGGGCTCTCCTGTCTCTCCTTCAAGGCTGAGTCTTAAGGGGGCTGATGAGATAGTGCTCACTGAGCAGGTGCAAACAGTTGTTGTTAGTGAGGCCCAAACTTTTAGGGAGTCCTTCACTCCCTCACTCCTGCCCCTCCTTCCCTACCCCACTCCACCCTGCAGAACTCCATTGCTTCCCTCCCTTAGTGGCTGTAGAGCCTCCCTACTCAAAGTGTGGTCCGTGGATCAGCAGCATCTGCATCACCTGGGAGCTTGTTAGATGCGCAGTCTCGGCCCCTCCTTGTCCTTCTATATCAGAGCCTTAGTTTCAACAAGATTTCCAGGTGATTGTTAAAGTCTGAGAAGCACTGGTTGAGATCTGCAGAGCTGGTTCTAAAGGAGGAAAAGGCCAGCTTTGGTGGGTAGTGCCATTTTCTAGGTCAGACTTACAGTTTACCTTGAGACTGAGAGGACGCCCCTCCCCCATGTCCACCCTCACTCCAGGGAAAGGAGCATTACACTCAATTTATTTAAATTAAAATATTTGACTAGATAATACCTATAATTCAAAATGTAAGAGGTACAAAAGAATAGACAGTGAAAAGCTTCTCTCCCACCCCTGTTCCCCAAGGCAGCCTGTTACCAATTACAAGAGGCTCCCTTGTTTTGCTGAGAATCCAGCTGGTTACTGGCCTCTCTCAGGAAATGAACTTTTCCTGATACCTGCAATGTTAGACCAAGCCTCTGTCAGAAGGGGCATGATGCAACAGGCTTAAATATTGCGTTGGGAGCTAGCTACCCCACTTCTCCATCTCTCAGTGTCTGAGGAGTCCCTGTGTAAACCCTAGGGCTCTCTCTGGCCTCGAGTCAGAGGAGTCTGGTTCTTCTCTGCATACAGAGAAGGTAAGCATCCTTCCCTTGGCGCCTTTGCGGAGGGTGAGAAGGGGCCTGAAAGGTCTCTGATGAGGCTCTGCCACTGGAGCAGAGGGTCATGGTGCCCAGAACAAGAACCCTTCTGGGGCAAGCAGCTCCCTCACCTCGGGCTGCCTGGTAACCAGTTAACAAGCCCACGTGCTCTCTAAATAAAGTGAAAATTCTCATTGATCCACTATGATGTTTCGCTTTCTCACGAAAGCAAACCCTTAGATTGGATAATCTAACATGTTTTCACTTTCTCACGAAAGCAAACCCTTAGATTGGATAATCTAACAAATCTTTTCTATTTGGGAGGAAGTGAAAAGGGCAGGGGTCGTGGCTGCTCAGGAGTTGGTCTGGTTTATTTTAACTTGTTTTTGGAGTTGCTTGGCAATAGTCATAAAACCTAGGAACAGTTGTACTATTTCTTTTACACTGGAATGAAAATGTCTTTCTACACTATTAATTCAGTCAGTAAACATTTATTGAATATCTATTGTGTCAGGTGTTGGACTAAATGCTGGTGACACAGTGGCAAACAACACAAAAACAGTCCCTGGCTTAGTGCTAGTTTCAGGGGAGCCGAATCTTAACCAGTGGTCACTCATATAATCACAGATCGAATTGAGTTTTCAATGGAGTAGCCAGAGGTTCCCTAAGAAAGTGACATATGAATTAAAATTGAAAGGTTGGTAGCAGTCTAACTAGGTGACAGAGGAAGCATTCCAGGTACAGGAATTACAAATGTAAAAGAAATCCCTTGACATGAGAAGGAGCAACCCGGGAACTGGATGAAGACTGGTGCTGGTTTTGTGAGGCTTTCTTTTCATCAACTTTAAGAATTGCTCCATTAAACTTCACTGCCATGGCGGACTTACTCAACCTAGTGACTCCTATTATAGCTTCTGGATAGTGTTGCACACTGCCAAAGTTTCTTTTTACCACTTTACTGTATCTCACTACTCCTTCACTTGTGTTTTTTTTTTTTTCCCCATAATCTTGGTGCATGAGTGGGAGACTCATTAATCTTATAGAAACTAGCTTTGAAATGGCAAGAAGTGGAACTTGAGCTCCTTTCAAACTTAGGAAAGCCCCTTTCTCTCAGTGCTGGCTGCCTTATCAGAAGCATGGCAGCCTCTCAAGAGCTGACAGTCCAGGATCACATGAAATGTCTATGCTCTTGTTCAGGCCCTGGCCTAAAGCCATCTACCTAGTTATTTTCCTAACGATTGAGTTATTCTATGCCTTGATGGGAGTACCATGATGCTGGCCAAAGGTACATTTTTAAGTTGGGTGATACCAACATACCGTTATGGGGACCGGCCATGAAAATGCCAAGGGCCCTCCACTCCTGATGCAGGGACTGCAGTCACAGCTGCCTTTTTGCCCCTGCCATTCCATCAGTTCTTTTGAGTGGCTGACTGCCCCAGTGGAGGACCAGTTGTGAAGGGGGAATGTGACTTCCTCCAGGTGTCTCTAAGCACTCCAGCTAAGGACTAGAGTACCCTGCAGTCCCTAAATCACCCCACTTGGAATGGCCTTTTACATGTATGGAAAAGGGCTCCACTTGGTTCCAACCTACCCGCCTCTACGCAAGTGATGCAACTTTCCTAGGAGCATACTCTTCAGTGGACACAAAAATTCTCTCTCTAAAAGACATACCTTTCTTCCAGCTGTTCGTTTTCCCTTAGGTCAGTACACAGAATTAAAGGGGAAAGATGGCAAACATTTTCTGGGACCTGCCCAATATATGTATTCTGACATTTTTATTTGGTTGTAAAACAATAAAAGGTCTTGACTTTAAATGTGTTGTATTTTTTTTCCCTTCGTGTCTTCATGGTTGCCCCATGTTTTAGAGGAAAATGTGAGACCAAAAGAGGCAGACACAGAAACAATTAGTGAGCAATGTATTACGTTCCTTATTATCTTGTAAAGAAATTCAAATGAAAATAAGGAAAACTTTAAATGAGCAAACGTTACAAGACTAAGAAGGCAGTGATAAAACTGGCACTTTTCATTCAGTGAGTGTAATCTGATAAAACTCTGACAAGCATTTGGAATTAAGTTTTTAATCTTCTGGTCTAGCATATAAATTCCCTCAAAACAATACAGACATGAAGACAGTCATTGCATTATTTTTTATAAAAGTGAATATTTCAAACAATCTTACTGCCTATCAACAGAGGAATAGTTAAGTAAATTAGCTCACTTATCCCACCCCCCCACACCAAGTAGGACCCACTGTTTCTTCCTCCTTAGTCCACACCAGGAATGGACCCTCCCTTCCCACTCAGAGAAGGCCATGAGAGATGACTGGGGTAGGTTGAGAGAGAAGGTGCAAAACCATGAATGTGAGCATCTTCAGTTGTGGTCAGAGGTGTTCAGAGGGAGTCACTGGGAGAAGAAGGCAAAGGTGTGGCCTCAGCTGCTTCTTGGGTTTGTGTTCCAGCATTTAGTCTAACATCCCAAAATGGATTCAAGAGCCCTGGATCCCAGATCCTTTTCCGTTATTAGTCATGGGCCACCTACTGTCTGTAAAAGGGGGCTTGGATTCGAGCTTTCAGATCCCCTTCTGATCTAAAAGATTCTTTAAAAAATAAAAATAAAAAATAAAAAAATCCAAATCTGATCACATTACTCCTGACTAAAACTTCCAAGGGCTTTCCCCAGTTGCTCTTAGAATCAAGGTCAAACTCTCTGATGTGGCCTTCTACAATCTGGTCCAGGTCTACCTCATGGCCTCTTCTCTAATTCTCCAGATATAAGCCAAACTCTTTTCTGCCTACTGGCCCTCACACATGTGCCTTCTTGCAAGTTCCCTCTTCTAAACACTTTACTTAGCTGTTAATCAACCTCTGGGTCTCCAATGTTATTTCCTCAAAGAAATCTTTCTTGACCCCAATCTTGCAACCTAGATTCAGTTAGGGGTTCCTATGTACTCTCTTCATGGCATTTAGCATAATTTAAACATTTATGAAATTAGGTAATGCTGGTGTTCCCAGTTAGACTACAAACTACATAAGCAACATGTTCATTACTATAACTAATGCAATATTTATTTCTCAATTAAAATATGCATTTTATTGTAAGATAATCCTCTTGACGAGGGATCATTGGGTAGCATATAGACAAAGGCATTTACATTCTAGACAAGCCCAAAGTTTAGCTTAAAATGCTGTCTGTTTTTCATTAGACATATTCTAGAAAAGAGCTTGAATTTATTTTTTAAATGGAAATGAAAGCTAGTTGTAACTAGGTGAAATGAAACTGAAACACCCCATTCATACCTAAAGCGGTGGTTAGTGGAAGGCTGGGCTCTGAATAAGTACACTCAGCTAATAAAGCAAGAGCAATTAAAGAGACCTGCATTTGAATCCTGGCTCTGCCTTTTCCAAGCTGTGCCTCTTCTGCAGCCTTAGGTTCATCAATAGGGGACAATAGTCGCATCTACTCCAGAAGAATATTGCTAGAATTAAATGATAATGGGTGTAAAAGGTCAAGGCACAATGCCTGGCATATAGGGCTTACTTAATATTAACTGTTATTAATTCTTAGGCTGTTAACCATAAATTCTCTCCATATTTAGGCCCTAGTGTAAATATGCAAGGAAATTACAGAAAGCTAAGTAAGGCTCAGTCCCAGCTCTTCGGCAGTCAAAACTTGGCGATTCTGCACCCGCGACAGACAGGGAGTATGTGTTAAGGTAGGAAAAAACTCTATAAATTGTCTCACGCTTCATTTAATCTGAAGAAAATTACAGGCTCTTCGTCTTCGTATATAAGTTATTGATAACGTTACAGAACAAGCAGCGAATTCAACAATTTAAAAACTAAGTAAGTCTACACGTTGTTAATTTCTGGCAAGTCTTCCCAATCTGTTTTTTTAAAAAAGTCATCCCTGTCCCCATTTCAGTAGACGTGCACCATGCCATAGAGGAATGTCCAGAACAGGACGTAGGTGAAGAGGCCTCCGATGAGACCTCCTGTAAAGAGAGGTCTTCGTGATTTAAAATATTTGTTCCACCTCCTTCCCGCCTTGAGAATTAAGAGCAGGGAGAGCAGGATGGAGGCAAGCAGGTAAAAGATGAAGCCGTAGAGGCCGGTGAGGCCGAGGATACCGGCCGTGGCCCCCGACAACGCTGACACAGAGGTCCGGCAGTAATCCAGGACCGCGGCGTTACCCCGCACAGCTGCCTCGCTGATGAACGGCGGCCCTTCCCGCTTGGCCACCACAGTGGCCATCCTTCGGGGCTCAGCCTCTGCTTTCTCGCGGAGCTGCGGAGAAAATCAAGTTACATGTGGCGTCCGGAGCTTGGCGAGTTGGGTTCACGCCGCCCCTCCCCCTCGCACCGCTCTTGGGTCTCGAACTTTCAAAAGACGCTGAGAAGCCTGAGGGCTCGGGCAAGCTGCGGGTGCGGGGGGGAGCGACAGCACATCAGCATTCCCCGCCCAGGCACGCCAGGTTACCTGGAACGCAGCGGCGGACACAGTCACCTGGCGTTCTCTCAGACTGCCTGGTAAAAAGATTCCCGCGACGCCATCTTGCTCTAGAGGCTGCTGGGAGGTCCCAGGCTGCGCATGGGCCGAGACTGCGCTTCCGCCCTCTAGCGCATGCGCCACGAGAACCCCACGCACGCCCCACCCCCACTTGTCGCTTTACTACGCACACTCTGGGACTTCCGAAAGCCCAACAGCGCTCCGGCTGGTGATTGGCCAGGGATTTGTTAACTATTCATGAGAGGGCGGGCCGAGCCGGGCTGCCTTTGTTAACCAGAGGGCGCGGCCACTGGGGTTTTCGCTGCGGGCTTCGCTGAGCGGTACTTGGTTACCGGATTCGAGTCGAGATGTCCTACATCCCGGGCCAGCCAGTCACTGCCGTAGTGGTGAGTACACTCGCCCGGGCTCCCTCACTTGGCTTGCTCCCACTTTGCCAACTGGTTGACAAACTGGTTGACAAAGCTTCGAGCTCCTGCAAATCCGCGGCCAGGGCTCCGATCTCCGGTCCAACCACGGTCATCTCAGCCTGCAAAAGGGAATGCTGGAACCCAAGAGCCTCCCGAGATCCTGGACCAAGGCCAGTCTCCGTGCACTGCCACAGCGGCGTTGGACTTCTTTCAGCTGGCCAGGGCGGGGAGCATTGAGGAGAAAGGCCCGGCTGTGGGAGTCTGGGAAATTGTCCAGGGCCTTCCTGGGCCTGTGATCCCAGCTGGGTAGCCGCGGGGGGCGGGCGCCGGCCCGGATGTCCATGAGTCGCAGCCACTGGAATGAGGAAGTGCTTCCTCCACTCCAGTCGGCGCTGCCGCCCAAGGGAGATTTGAGGGGTGGTGGTGGCTGGGGCCTGTGTAGCAGTCCCTTTCCCCACCTCATGTCCAGCCTTGCTACTTCGGACTCACCACTGCCCGCTCATACACTTGGCTCGGACCTTTTCCTGAATCCCCAGCCCTTGGGGCAAAGTCTAGATTCCCTGCCTGGCATTTGGTGCCTGAGGAGAACCTTTGGGATCAGCTCAGGCCCCTGGTTCTCCCCCTTGGCTTGTCTTAGGTATCAGGTGCTATTAGAATAATCAAAGAGAGGAAAGGAGGCTGGGACGTTAGACTCAGACGCCAATGCCACAGCTGAATGGGACCTGGAGGCCAATTCTACCGCAGAGCCGGGGTAATGTGGGTCCCAGAGAGGTCTAGTCATGGCCAGCCATATGAAGAACCCCTTAGGAAGGACCCAGATCTCTGAGAAGAAATGCCTGCTGGGCAGGCAGTGAGTCAGGTGAAAGTCTCAGCCATGGGGTCATGGGACTGGCTGCATTATCTCAGATGGTTGTGCTGGGAGCTCCTGCATTATCTCAGATGGGTGTGGCATGAAGCCACTGATAAGGTGGCATGTGAGGGTGAGCTCAGAGCTCTAGCTCAGGTCTGGGCTAGGAGGAAACATTGCTGGATTTGCTGAGAGCTGTCCAGCTTGACTTTTCCAGATCCCTGCTGCCCCAGAGAGAAGGGGCCAGGTTGCTCCTTAGCTGGAAAAAAAAAAAATGGGTGCAGGTGAGGAGCCAGAGAGCAGGTAGTGACCTGCCTGACCTCACCCAACAGATCAGAGACAGGGCCTTGTCTCCAAGCCCATCTTTGAATGTGAGTCAAAGGTGTGAAAAAGTTATGTGTTGGAGGAGGTGGAGCAGGCCTGGAGTTGCTCACAACTCCGGTTGCTCACAACATGCCTGAGGACCTCAGCCATGCTTCCTGCTCCTCTCATGCCATGGATAGTCTCCTTGGCCTTCCTCAAAGCTGTAGGACCATGACTACCCAATTCTTCTAACACAAATCTGAACGTGGTAGGTGGGGTCTGGCCTCTCTCTCCCTCTTGAGTCTTGGACTAGGGTGGGGGAGACTTCTTCCCTGGCCCCTGTCCTCTCTTCATGTAGTTAACATCTTAAGAATGTTGAAACATTTTGGCCTCTCTGAACTCTGGCTCCATAGGCCCATCTACCTTCTGGATACCTGCTTGGATGGCTTCTGGCACTTAAATTCAACATGTCCTTCTCCTCCAGAGTCTCCATCTGAGAGATGGTTGTGTTCAGCCAGACCAGGTGCTTCTCTTGACTCCTCTCTGCCATGAGCAGTCTCCAAGTCTGTTGATGTCACTTTCGAAGTGACATGTCTCCTGGCCTCTACATCTCACCTCTGAGAGGTCTGTTCCCCTACTGACTAGCATCAAACCTGACCATGACCAGCCCTACTTACCAACTCTTGAGAACTCTAATGGGCCCAGAGTCAAGATCTGGTACAAATGATTTCTCCTTTGTGAAGCCCCTTGGGCCTAGATCGAGTCACTTTTCATTTTGTCTTCCTGTTAAAACTCAATTTTTTGGGTGGGGGAATCTGGTCTGGTTCCTAGCATCTGGTGACTGGGGCATGCCTGCTGAGGGCTTTGAAAGGAGCCTGACACAGTTGAGGACCACAGCCCCAGAGCATGTGGGAGAACCGTAGGGCTCTCCTCCACCCGCTACACTGTACGAGAGTAGGATCCTTGAGGCCAGTCTCTTGGGCCTGCATTTCACAGCCTTCCTGATCTGGCCTCAGCTTCACACTTGCGGCCTCATCTCACCTCTCAGTTCTGGTCCCGCACTGTACACACCAGCCTCATGGACATGTATCTACAGCACCTTCAAGCCGCTGCTCCTGTTCCCTTGGCCAGGACAGCCTTTCCACTCTTTTCTGTGTGCATTTGATCATCCACTTTTCCTGAACATCTCCTATCTTGCCCTTGACAGGGCTGGCTCAGCAATCTGAGCTGCCTCAGCAAGGCACCTGCATTTTTTTTCCGGGCCTGATCCCTCCTGCCTTGTGACATAGGCCCTCATCCACAGCAGCCACAGCACCCTGGCTCTTGAGCACATGTTGACTAAGGCTGGTACCTGACATAGAGGAAGCAGGGAGAAGTTAGGACAGAGGGTTGTGCGGATGGGTTGATGTGGCTGAGTTCTGGGTCTCAACCCCCAGCCTCCCAGGCTGGTGACCTTCTGGATTTCTGCAGAGGGCCATGGGCCCCATCCTCTTGGCATGGCTGAACTGTTCCAGCAGCCAGAGACTGCTGTGGGAGACACAGATCAGATTTGTTTTCTACATACCCACTCACCTCCAACTCATTTTTTTTTCTTTGCCAGCAAAGAGTTGAAATTCACAAGCTTCGTCAAGGTGAGAACTTAATTCTTGGCTTCAGCATTGGAGGTGGGATTGACCAGGATCCCTCTCAGAATCCTTTCTCAGAAGATAAGACAGACAAGGTGAGGGGACCAGGGTCCTGGGGCCTCACTGTAGGGCACAGAGGCCTGAGATGGTGGGTCTCTGCTTTCCTGGGCCTTTGCGGAAGGAGACCTCACCTCTCTCAAACAGTCCTAAGAAGGTTCAAGAAATGATCTGGTGTGAATAAATAGGGGTGGGGGTGAGGAGTGGGCCTCCGAGCCCTAGGAAGGCCTGCTCAGACAGCCCAGGAGCAGCAGAGGCTGGAGCATCTGTGGGGCAGCCTGCTGTCCCCTTGGCACACACAGCCTGTGCTGGGAGGAGGCTCAGTGCAGGGACAGACAGATGGATGGCTGGAAGTATGGTGTGCTTAGCTTTGCTCTGGGATAAGGGGCCAGTTTAGTGAACCCAGAGCTTGATCAGGGCTGTCTCTTTCCAGGGCATTTACGTCACACGGGTATCCGAAGGAGGCCCTGCTGAAATTGCTGGGCTGCAGATTGGAGACAAGATCATGCAGGTAACAGATGTCCCAAAGGAGGAAAACAAGGTTTGGGTCAGAGGGTCTGAAGCTCTCGGGTGGGGATGGGGCTGCCCCTGCATCCCAGGGCACCTGGGAGACTCACCGAAGCCATTTTGGAGCTGGTGTCACCCCTAGAGGAAGCTGGCTTGCTCTTGTGTGTCGACTGTGGTGCTTGGCATCCCCCATCCTGGGGACATCAGCTTGGGGGCCTGGTTGGGTGACCCAGGCCACACAAAGGCCTTCCTGCTTCCAGACCCCAGAGGGCGGGGAGCTGAGGTGGCTGTATTCTCTCCTTGGGCCAGGTGAACGGTTGGGACATGACCATGGTCACACATGACCAGGCCCGGAAGCGGCTCACCAAGCGCTCAGAGGAGGTGGTGCGCCTGCTGGTCACACGGCAGTCACTGCAGAAGGCTGTGCAGCAGTCCATGTTGTCCTAGCAGCCCGCCAAGGTTCCAACTCGTGCCAGCCCGCCTCTGTACAGTGACACTACTTCCACACTGTCTGCGCCTCATCCTGACTTCTGCTGAGTGCTGGGCTCCTACTCAGAAGGGCAAGAGCTGGTCCCAGAGGTCTGACCTGGCCTTCCTTCACCTTGCCTACCAGTGGCCTGAGGCTCTGGGATCAGCTTTCTCCCTTGGACACCGGATTGGAAATAATAGCCTGAGGCTGAGTAGTCAGTCTGTAGTGACCACAGGCTTGGCCTCCAGACCCTACTGCCTGGTGTCATCAGTGCTCAGGCGAGCAGTGGGCCCCACCACAAAGCTGGAAAATGCCAGGGGGTGTCAGCCTTTCCCACACTTTGCCCTGCCTGCAGGGCTCAGCCTTGCCCTCGTGTCTCAGCTCCAAAGTGCCTGTGTCCCCTGCTTTTCTCTGTGTTGCCCAGCAGGGACTCGACACAATGCCAGAGGCACTATGAAAGTTCGCCCAGATGGAAGGCAGGCAGGCTCACGGTTCACCCATTGCACCCCCACTCTCCTAAGGGGTGCTGGTATCCCCAGGGTTTACCTGCTTACAGGATTTAGATGAGGTTCAAGGCTGACATTTTAGGGCAGTTCTCAGGATTGCCATTTTCCTCCTTGCCTGTGGGTTTAACTTTTGTATTTTTTAATCACAACTTTGATACAAAGCATTTTTATCTTACTATTTGGAGATGCCAATTCTACTTTTGAATTTAGCTTACTAATTCACATCTGGGACAACTCTTAGGAAGTCAACAAACCTTACTTTGGTTACTGTGGATTTGGGGCAGTATGACACTGCCTGACACCCAACATCTTGTGCCCAATAAACAGCGCTGGAACACACAGGGGGTCTTTGCTGAGGCATGGGATTGGGCGTTTTGGGATGGATTATGAAGAATTTTGGCTGTAAGACTGCTGACCTGGCCCCAGCTGCTCTGGAATGAAGCCCCACTATTCCTAAGCTCACCTGACACTGCTTGGTCAGGCCACATTATGGGACTATGTGGGAGCCTGGCAGTGCAGCAGGGAGCCCCCAACTTCCCTTGAGAACCTGGTCTTAGCTCCAACCATGGGAGGGGGGGGTCTCTTGAACACCAAAAGACTCATGGGAGAAATATCCCCCCGCGCCAGCTCCTCACTCCCCTAAGATTCTTAAGAGCACTCAGTCCATCACAGCCAGGGATGTAACCTCAAATATTTCCAAGGTCTGCCATCTGACAAGATAGGGTGAGCTGAAGAGCTCTGGGGTCTCTGCCTGGCCTACCATTGGTTGGACTACCAGCTCTGAGAATTGTTGCCACTCATGGACCTACTGCCAAATCAGATTTTCATTTTCTTGTCAGATTTTTGAAATATTCCATTTTTTAAAATGTGACATCTGGTAACACTGGGTGGTGCAAATAAAACAGGTGTGTGCATTTGGTCAGGCTGCCATCTCTGCTTTGTGGAAACAAGACTCTAAATTCTTGGATATTAAAACTGGATAGAGGAAGAAACTGGGAAAATCAGACATCCCCCCACTCCCAGTGGTGGTGTGCCCTTAAAGACCTTATCCTACCCCTACTCACAACCACAGCTTGAGCAGCGTGCCCTTGGTAATGCAGACATGTTACGTGTGGGACCTACCTGGCCCTGAGCAGGCAGGTGTCTTGCACTACCCATGAGGGTTCCCCGATGAAGTGCAGGATTGGCAGGCAGTCACCTTGGGATCAGCGAACTTCACAACCCCACGTTTTCTTAAATGAAGTAAGACCATCTCCCTAAGCCCCGTGGACTTGGTTCTGAAGCCAGCACACCTGCATCTGGCAAATGCTCAGTGTGCAAAAGGAAACAATCAAGTTTTAATTTAGGATATAGGCCCCTTACATTGTTCTCAAAGTAAAAAGAATGGACTGACAAACTCATGGTATGTACAAGGCACATCCTAGGACCTTCCCCTCCTGCCACAGGAAGGACAACTGCTTGGGTTGGAAGGGAAGGGGGTTTGGGATCAGGGTTGGGCCCATGAAGATTGTGTGAGGTGGTCTTGAGTCCTTAAGTGAGACTCCTGAACAGCCCAAAAAATCAGTCTCAGGTAGGGGCTGGGGGAAGTAAGGGAAAGGGGGCCTGCCCTCCCCTCCAGGGGAGCTACTCTCACCATTTGGCAGGTCTAACAGGCTTCTAAGGCACAGACTGGGGTGTGTGTGTGGCAGGGAGCAATTAGAGGGGCTCACATGGGGCCCTGATTCTGGGAAAGGAGGTAGGCAGAAGGCAGAGGAAAATAAGCCACTCATTTCTAAAACATCCCTCCAAAAAATCCAAAAGGGGTTAGTGTGATGAAGATTTAGAGGGTGTTGGGCATGAAGCCAGTTCAGAACCAATCTGTTGGGTACCTCAACGTCCAGAAATACTGTTTCATAACTAGGTTATGGCCTGGGCCACCTATAACTGCAGTTGTGGAAACTGAGTGTCAGAGAGGTGAGTGTTCAGAGAATATGACCTTCAGAGAAGGGACTCCAAGGCCTAACCCCAAAGTCCTAGCCCCTCTGCCACCAGCACCAGCACCTCTGGCCAAAGCACCTGGCTGTTTGGTCTCGGGGAACCACGGCAGTGGCAGCAAAGCACCCTTGACTCTCCCAGCTGCAAAGTCAGTCCTTCAAGCTGCTCCCAGAAACACTGGTTGCTTGGGGCAAGGCCTTCAGCTTCAAGCTTGGTGCCCAATCTTGCTTGAGATGGCTGTCAGAACCTGTGTGTGCTGCCTGCAGCCTTAAAGAAAATAGAGATGGCAGCATCAAGTTGCAGGAGGGCCAGCTGTCTGGCCAGTAAGGCCCAGGAGGGGATAAGACCTTGGGTAGGTTGGAAGGCGCTGCCAGCAGTCTGGCTTTTAATCTTGGAGCAGAGTCAGGTGTGTGTCCCACAAGAAGGTTTCTCCCTTGCCCTGGAGAGTCCTGGATGAAGGCAGGCTGTTTCATGTTTAAGGCATCTGGCCCTGAGGAAGAGAGCGCTTCTCCACTGTCAAAACATGGAGCCAGCCCTTCACTCCAGACCGCTTCTCCAGCTTTCCTGGTGGGCACAGGGCCTGGGCTGTTTACACTGGGGCTCTGGGTGCTAGTTCACCTGCTCATACCCTGGTTTCTTCCTGTATAAGCAGAAGTGCTGGACGAAGAAGACAATATCGAATAAGATAGAGAAGATGCCGAGTCCAAACTTGGTTGGGTCTCCAAAGATCAGCGTCCACTGGTCTGTTAACAGCCAGAGAGGACAGAATTCAGTTTTAGGTTGGCGGCTCCTAAAGCATGTGTGGCTGTGTGGCGGGTGGGGGTTCCTCACCTGCCCAGGAAGCCACAAACACTTCAGCTGCAAATGCCCCTAGGTAATCTAGGGACTGGCATTGCCTGGATTCCCAAACTGGGCTGGAGTGGGGGTAGCCTGGCCCCGGCTTGTGCCTCCAGCCCACTGTTGGTTGACTCACCATTGTTGAAGGACTGGAAGAACATCTGGAGGAGGCTGAAGCAGCCCCCAGTGAAGTCCAGAAGCACATTACCAATGCTCCAGCCCTCGGTGCTTTTGTAGTAAAAGTTCATGTAGGCCTGGGCAGACAGACAGACAGACAGATGGAGGGCGGTGAGGGGGCTGGGTGGCTGCCCTCATGTACCTTGTGACTGCCACTGCAAACAAGAGCGGCTCTAATTCTACCCACTCATTTGCTCCAACCTTTGCTCCAAGGAACACAGTGACCTTTAGGCTCTGACAAGCCTTGGCAGAGGACCAGTTTGGGTGGGTCATGGGTCTCATCTGCATGCACAGCAAACACAGCTTTCCTCTTCCCATCTCTGCATCCCAGCTCCAATGGAGAGAGGCTGTGTTTCTCCATCTTCATCCCTCCCTGTTCTGTGACAAAGCCCTATCCTCATTTTCTAGCAACTGATTCTCCTCAAACTCAGCCTGGACTTCATGTTGTGCTTGTGAACATGGGCTGGAAGTCTGATTGCCTGGTTTGGAATCCCAGCTCCACCACTATAGCTTTGTTACCTTGGGAGAGTTACTTGAGTCCTCCTAGCTTTGGTTTTTCCATCTGTAGAGTGGACTTACCTCCCACCTTAGCCCTGGCTCGGCTCAGGGGCCACAGTCTCAGGCTTCTCGGGTCTAGTGGGCGGGTCCACTGAGATACCCGGTTCCTTCCTGCTGCCAGTGCCCCACATCCTACCTCCAACACCAGCACCCTTTGGTTTTCTCTGACTGGTGTGACCTCCCTACCACCCAGGAGGGAGGGCTTGGCCTCTGTAGTAGTCTTCTCCCATCCTCTCCATTCTTGCTGCCACCTCTCCAGGCCTAGACAGTTCCAAACGTCTCCAACTGGGGCTCCTGCCTGCCATGTTTCCCAGCCCCAAGCTTTTCCACACTCAGGGACGGAGGCCCCAATTCCCTCAAGACCTTCCCCCACTCGGAAGCCTTCTTCCTAAGTCCCCTGGGACTTGGCCTCACTTTCTTAGGTTCACACTGCTCTCAGCAAGCAAGGTCTCCCTGCTACCTCCCATGTTTTTCTACCTGTGCCTTTGTGTAGGCTGCCCTGAGCCTGGAACTCCCCCTTCTCTTGTATCCACAGAATTAAGTTTTGCTTATCTTTAAGGGTCTGGCTCTGTTTCCATGCCCTCCAGGAGACTGGCCTTGACTCTGACCAAAATGCTCTTCTTGAGCCCATGGAACACAAGGTTCCTTGGGCTGGGGAAGCTGAAGAGAGGGCTTCTCCACTGAGAATGGGGTAAGTTAAATGAGACCCTAGATTCATAATTAGAGTCTTCAGTTGGCACTTATTTCATATATGACCCTGTCCTGGGCCATTCCAGCTATGGAAGACATGTTTGACTCTGAGTCCCCAGATCTGAATAGGACTGAGTGCTTGAGGGAGGGTGCTGAGGACCCACAAGGAGGACCCTAGATGGGACCTTCGAGGACAACATGTCTGGATGGAAGGTGAAGATCACAGTGGTGGGCTCTCTCCTCCCACCTAATCTTTCCCAAGCATCCTGCTGCTGCTCATCAGTAATGGAGGATGGGGTGAGGGGCAGAACTGAAGTCATCAGAAAAGCTGGGATGGAGAGATGGGAGTGACCTGCACTACCCCTGCTTCTGAAGAGCTGAGTGTGAGCTCCGAGAATTCTCCACTGACTTCCTCATGTGAGTCCCGGCTCCAGGGAAAGGGAGGCAGTGGTAATGGCAGCTTTCTGCCTGTCCCCTGGCCTCTGCTGGGCTCATGGCTTTCCATCCCTGTCTCCTCACCCTAGCCAGAAGCTACCCAATAGGAGCAGGGCCCAGAGTCTGTATCTTACCTCCCTCACCCTAATGGCCATGTGAAAAGTAAGGAAGGCCTTGAAGGTACCTGTGGAAAATACTTGACCAGTGTCACTGCAAGCTTGATGTAGGAGAAGCAGAAGAGAAACTGCAGCCACGTGGTTACCCCAACTGTGGCCATAATCATGACGACGAGTGCAAAGAGCAGCAAGAGCACCAGGAAGCCGATGGCAGGCCAGGACACTCGCTGGTTGCCTCGCTGAGGATGAGATGGAGAGGAAGGGAAGGCAGGTGGGGTGGAGCTGGGGGCACAGAGAGCCCAACACCAACAATATCCTTGTCACTATCAGGGTCTCTAGTTTGGTCCTTAGACTTTCCAGAGCCCATTTGCTTCTTGTTTCCACAGTACAGAAGTGGGTGCCTCTCAGAGCCCACCAGGAGTGAAGGGTGTTGGGGACGGAACCTCCAACACGCTGGAGGCTTGGCACCTCGTCTCAGCCCAGGCTTGTTCCAAGACCCAGGAGGAGCCTAATCACTTCTGGAATCTGTCCTCTACCCCTACCTTTCCCCAAAGTAGGCCTCCTTCGTCTAAGCTTCACAGCAAAGAGTAAGGAAACCTAGAAGGTTGAAGGTGGAGCCCAATTAGCCCCTGGATGGCCTTGCATGTGTGAAGGGAACTCCCTGAGGGAAGTGCTGCACCCACAGGGAAGTGAAAGAAAATGTGCAGGTCAGCAACCCCTTGAAGCACAGCTTAACGATGCCCTTCCCAGCAGAAGTGCCAAACTACCCTCTGGCAACATGACTGAGTCCAGGCTCCTCGGCCTGGTACTCCAGACCCCTCCAGACCTCTTAGGACCCTCATGAGCCTGCTTCCTCTACTGGTGCCCTGTACCCCAGCTACCCCTGTCTGCTCATGGTTCCTCTCACTGCACCTTGGCCTTCACAGTTCTGTCCCTCTGCTAGAAGTGCCCCACCTGGCCCTCTTCATGTATCCCATAGACACAACTAAGTACCATATCCTTGATGCCCTCCCACCCCTTCCTCCCTGGCTGAGTCAGGCCTTCAAGCTGCCTGTGCTCTCCCCTTAGCCTCGGCTCTCAGCCT
This sequence comes from Pteropus medius, assembly GCF_902729225.1. NCBI lineage: Eukaryota > Metazoa > Chordata > Mammalia > Chiroptera > Pteropodidae > Pteropus > Pteropus medius. The sequence continues at coordinate 16,801,156 of NW_024349799.1, read as the reverse complement.
GTTGGGTCGTCACTGCCTCTCCATGTCCCTTACCACAGACCTAGGGGAGCCTGAAGGTTTGGGCTCATGGAGTGGTCCCTGTGCCAAGCATGGGGCTTGGCCTATTATCTTGGCTTTAGTATGCAAATGCTTACTAAGAGTGAACAAACACATGTCCTTTCTGAGGGTTTCTGTGCTTTCTGTAAAACGACAGGTATGGGTGGCAGGTGGTGGTGGTGGGTGTTGGCCTGACAGCCTGAAAGGGGACAGATGCCAAGTTCATCTCTCACCTCATACAGGAAACACTGCACCAGGACAACCAGGGTGAGGGCGACTGCGTGCAGGCTGAAGAAGACATCATTACTCTCCACGGGGTTCACTCCATTCGGGTATTTGAGGAAAAACTGCTCCTGTTTAGGGGGTGAGAAACTGAGGGGTGAAGGGCGGCAAGGCCACTGAACAGCTTGGGCTGAGCTGTGGTGGGCAAGCAGTGCCATACCTCGACATGAGGCACCCAGAAGAGGCCAATGTTGAACACGCTATAGGCCATGAAGCCCATCAGATTCAGGATAACGAAGTCGAAGCTCAGACCAACAACACTGTGCGGCAGGGAGATGGAGAGAAAAAGCAAGGCAGGGAGTGAGACTGGGCTACTGAGGGCATGGGAGAGGGCAGCTCCCAGCACACGGGAAGGAGAGCCCGACTCTCCAAAGCAGAGCACCGTCCTCAGGTCCCTCTCCATGCTACAATCGATGCCACCCAATCCTACCTTCTCGGGAACCAGTTTCCTCTTGCCTCAAATTCTGGCCCTAGAGGGAAGTCTGGAGGCCTCCTGCAGAAAGGAGGCATCTCCCTTCCTTGCTCCCAGCTCAGCTCCCTAAAATGCCCACATGGCTAAGGTGACTGCAGGAGAGCTTGTGTCCTTGCCGCAGGAAGACCAAACACCAGGCTCACTGTGTATGTATGTATGTATGTGTACATGTAACTGATGTATAATTGACATATAATATCCTATTCATTTCAGGCCTACATCATAATAATTTGATATTTATATACATTACAAAATGATCCTCATGATAAGTCTGGTTACCATTCACCAAATTTATTACAATGTTATTGACTATATTCTCTATGCTGTACATCACATCCCCTTGACTTATTTTACAACTAAAAGTTTGTACTTTTTAACTACCTTCACCTATTTCACCCATGCAACCCCTCCCTTCTCTGGTAACCACCAGTTTGTTTACTGTATGATATTGTTTTTGTTTTGTGTTTTTAGATTCCTCATTTTAAGTGAAATCATACAGTATTTTTTTGTCTGACTTATTTCACATAGCATAATACCTTCTAAGTCCATCTATGATGTTGTAAATGGCAAGATTTCATTCTTTTTTATGGCTGAATAATATTCTATTGTAATATATATCACATCTTCTTTATATAATCATCTATCAATGAACACTTAAGTTGCTTCCATTCTTGGCTATTGCAAATAATGCTGCAATGAATATAGAGGTACATATATCTCTTCAAATTAGTGTTTTCATCTTCTTTGGATAGAAACCCAGAAGTGAAACTGCTGGATCATATAGTATTATTTTTAATTTTTTGAGGGACATCTATACTGTTTCCTGTAGTAGCTTTATCATTTTAAATTCCCACCAACTGTATACAAGAGTTCCCTTTTCTCCATATCCTCACTGATACTATTTTTGTCTTTTTGATAATAGTCATTCTGACAGGTATAAGGAGGTAGTATCTCATGGTTTTGATTTGCATTTCCCTGATTAGTGACGATGAGCACCTTTTCATGTACCTGTTGGCCATGTGTATGTCTTCTTTGGAAAAATGTCTGTTCAAGTTCTTCGCCAATTTTTTGAATTGTGTGGGTTTTTTTTTTTAAATTAAGTTATATAAGTTCTTTGTATATTTTGGATAGTAACCCCGTATGGGATATATGATTTGCAAATATCTTCTCCTATTCAGTATGTTGCCCTTTTGTTTTGTTGGTTTCTTTCGCTGTGCAAAACCCTTTTTAGTTTGATGTAATTACATTTATTTTTGCTTTTGTTGCCCTTGGCTGAAGAGACTGATCTAAAAACATATTGCTAAGACTGATGTCAAAGAACTTACTGTCTATGTTAGGAGTTTTCTGGTTTCAGGTCTTACATTCAAGTCTTTAATCCATTAGAAATTTATTTTTATAAATGGTGTAAGATGGTGGTCCAGTTTCATTATTTTGTATGTAGCTGTCCATTTATTGAAGAGATTATCTTTTATCCATTGTATATTCTTGCCTCCTTTGTCATAGATCGACTGTATGTGTGTGGGCTTATTTCTGGGTTCTCTATTCCAGTCTAGCGATCTATGTGTCTGTTTTTGTGCCAGTACTACACTGTTTTGATTACTACAGCTTTGTACTATAGTTTGAAATCAATGAGCATGATACCTTTTCTTTCTCAAGATTGCTTTGGATATTTGGGGTCTTTGTGGTTCCATACTGATTTTAGAACTCTTTATCTAGTTCTGTGAAAAAATGCCATTGTTAATTTGGTAAGGATTGCACAGAATCTGTAGATTGCTTTGAGTAAGTATGGACATTTTAATAATATTAATTATTCTAATCCATGGGCTTGGTATATCTTTCCATTTATTTGTATCTTTATCAGTTTCTTTTATCAATGTCTTATAGTTTTCAGAATACAAGTCTTTCGCCTCCTTGGTTAAATTTATTCCTAGGTATTTTAATTATTTGATGCATTTATAAATGGGATTGTTTTCTTTAATTTCTCTTTCTGAAACACTGTTATTAGTGTATGGAAAGGCAACGTAAATGGATTTCCTTCATTTATAATCTAGGTGCCCTTTAGACCAGTTTTCTGGCTGTGCCCCAGGGTGGGCGAGTCCACAGGCAGCCCCCTCAGTAATATCCCTCCCTGATGCAGGTCTCACTTGGGGGTAGGATTCCCTTCATTATTGTGTCTCTATCTCCCCTATCCATCTCTGTGTGGTCTCTCTATCCTTTGTTGTGCAGAAGCTGTTCAATTGGCCAGCCCTCAGTTCTTCTTCAGGAGAAACTACTCTACATGTAGGTGTATATTCAGTGTGTCTGTAGGAGGAGGTGAGTTCAGGGTCTTCCTGCACCCCATCTCAGCCTCACCTCCCATTCTGTTTTTTCAAAATTAAAGTGGGAAGGTTTAATCTCCAACTCCAGCACTGAGGTATGATGTGACACTAATTCCTCCAGGGCTGGATAGACAAAGAGGAGAGCATATTTGGGTGGACTTCCTTACCCCAACCCAGCCCATTCTCCACTTCACTGAGAAGCCCCGTTTTATTGCTTTCACAGGGAAGAGCTGAAATGGGAAAGAGACCAAATGCCCAGCAGTGCAAGAACTACCACAGGCTCTTAGAGCTTTTACATTGACAACTTTCTGGTAAGGGCAGGAAGAGAGAAAAGCAGAGGGGGAAAGTCTGAACCCATGCTGCCTATAGTCTCGCTGGAATGCCCGTCATACTAGCCCCAAATGAACCTGCACAGATAGCTCAGCAGGTTACCTTTTCCGACTCCAGTTCGTGATCACCTGAGGGTAGAACGAGATGGACCAGGCTACAAAGTAGATCCAGCCAATCACCTGGTTTATGATGCTAATGACGTTGCTGTGGATCACCAAGAAGCGTATCCTTGGGCTAGAGAGAATTTGGGGACCAGTATGAGCTGACGCTGGGCTTCTGAAGGAAACTCCCACGTGCCCAGCACTGCCTTCCTTCTCATCATTTAAGGCCCAGCTTACCCTGTTTGGTTGGAATTATTTCCATGCAGATGAACAGTAATTTGTCCCACATTTTGAGATGTCACTTGAAAAGAAGAATTTGTCACTCTGGGAGGCACCACAACCTGTTAGGAAAACTGAATTTGACCCAGGGCCATGTATTTATTGGGACCTCACTGCGTATCTAGTTCCAGGCTATGCATTAGGAAATGGAGGGACAGATCACACAAGGTCCCTGCCTTCCAGGAGCTTACTAACAAAAAGGTGAAAACTCTGGACCAATCAGCTAACTGGAATCCCCTCATATTCCTTGTGTTAGACGTTCTGAGCAGAAAAAGGTTCTGCCCTCAGGCCCTTCCCTGGCCTATATCTGAGGGAACATGCGATGGCTCTCTTCTGCTCACTTGACCTGTGGATCAAGCCAGACCTCAGAGAGCCAGGACCCACTGTTGGAACAGTTTTTCTTACCCTGCAGCAGGCCTCATACCCTGGGGCAGGGGAAGTTGTGAGAAATGGCCGTTTAATGATATGTGACATTCACCATGGGATGAGATGAGACTCCCTTCTTATATAAGGTTCTTTTAGGTAGACACCCTTCATCTGATCATGCTTCAATACTGTCTGCTTGTTGTGGGGCTCAGAGCCAATTTGCAGCCCATTTCTACAACCATACAGGGCCTGGTGACATGCCTCATGGTTATCAATTTCATTCATACATTCATTTTGTCTATTTTTTTTAAACTCTCGTTTACTCTCAGTACTACCTCCCCTACTGATTTTTTAAAAATCTAGTCTATGAGTAATTGGCTCAAATACTTGGTAAGGTAGAAGCAGGGTACATATTCACAGATTAATGCATAAGGGCTATGAACAATTATTGCTGTGATACAAGACAGACTCTGGCATTCACTGGTTTTTGGAAATAACACTCAACCAATGGAATCTCAGAACGGTGCTTTACAAACTTTAATATGGACCCAAATCATCCAGGGATCTTGCTCATACACAGATTTTGAATCGGTAGATTTGGGATGGAGCCTGAGATTCTGCATTTCTAAAAAGTTTTCAAGCAGGGACAATGCTGCTGGTCTATGAACACTCTTTTGAGTAGCAAGGTCTTGAAAACCATCTTAAGAATTTCAAGACCATTTTTTGCCTCAAATTTCTTACCATCACTTTCCTAATCCATCTACATGGCATAAAATGCCCATCTTCAAAGAGACCAAAACAAAGCCAAAATCAGAGATTTCAAGAATGATGGGACAGGAGCAGCCCATGGTGTAAAAACAAGGAGGCCTATCTCCAGAAGCACTTAATTAAAATGTGTTTTATTACCTAAGCAGTTCAATACTCATCAGTTAAGATTCATTACTTACTTTGTCGGGGAGCTCAAGGATCGTAATATTTTTTGAACGAAATGTGATTTCAAAAGTGATCACCAAGGTTTCATTTAACGGATGCCTGTGGAGGACAAGAGTCTGATTACTGCTGAGAGACACTGTGAGAGCTCAATCAACCTTCTGAATTTCACATCGGGCCTGTCATTGGGGTGAAGAGGTGCTATGTGCTTGGTCTGAGGGGTAGACAGGTGGACTCCCTGCTCCTTAAGAGTTTTCTACTTTAATCAGGAGACAAGCTGTCCCATTAGGGCTGGGTGAGAACATGAGAAGGTGAGAAACTGGCTGTGAATACCAAATAAGGTGTCTAGAGGCCAGAGAGGCTTCTGCTCTGGTGGGAAAGGCTTCTGAGAGGACTCAGGTCTGAGCAGGGAGCAGCCTTTGGGAGCCTCAAGTCTGGACTTAGAGGCCTGGAGTTAATTTGGAAGGCAGTGGAAAGCCACTCGAAGATTCTAGAGAGGAGAGAGTGGTAGTGAGGGGATGATGTGTCAGATTTACAAGGTGTTGATGTGCAGAGGTGGCAGGGGCTGGGAGTGGAATGCAGGGGCTGGGAGTGGAATGCAGGTCTGTTAGGGAGCCTTGGTACCAAAGCTTTGGTTTGAGAACAGACTTCTTGGGAGAGGTGAGAAAAAGGGAGAAGGGCAGAGAGAAAAAAGACAGAGGTCTTGGGAATCCTAGTGGCTGCGGGGCAAGATTAGGGCAAAGCAGTGAAGGATACAGGCTCTCTCTGGTGGTCTGGACTAGGTCAGCACCCTCAAATCTGAACCAGAAGTCAGCAAGAAAGACTCTCAGACAAGGCTAAGTATGAGTGGTGCGTGAATGGGCTCCGCCCGATGGAATCACTTCTGCTTTGGAAGTGACTTCAGAAGTGCTCAGCAACTTACCCGCTGGCCTTCAAGGTCCGCCTCAAATAATTAAAGCTTTGGAAAGGACCACTACGAAATCTGGCTTCAACTGCTGGCCACTCAAAGACTCTTCTCAGCTGGGGAAAAGGCTCATGTCTCTGTGTAGAAGCCCCTTTCCTGCTCTTCCCACCAGAAACAAGGATTCAGTGGTTGTGGGGAGAGAGAGACTGGGATCTCAGTCTGCAGCCCAGGGCTTGTGCCTTTCTTTTTCTGGCTTGTTTTAAAGTGAAGAGGCAAGGATATCACACTTGAAATATGAACGGATGGTGCCAGGGGTCAGCCTTGACCCAGCTGTGAGGTGAACGAGCTGGGCTGAGGACAGAGCTGGGCCTGAGAACTTACTGAAGGGTGATGCTGACGTTGGTTGAGCTTCCATTTTCCAGCTTCACAGTGGGAGGAACAGAGATGCTGACCATCGACTCTGGAAGGACCCAAATCATGACTCATTAGGTCAGAGAGTTTAGACCCACAAGGAGACACTGTAACAAAGGCCCCCGATATCTGAACTCATGAGCTCTGACTCATGACAACCCCTATCTTCTGGGTGAAGACACGGAGGTTCTGAGAGGCTAAGTAATGGGACTGGAAACCCAAGTCCTCATTATGCACTTTTGCCTCCTGCTGCCAGACAGAGGGGGACACAGGTCTGAGCAGGAGACACTATAGCTTTCTCCTCCCCAATATGAGAGGCTGAGAGTCTGTTGAGTTAATAAGAGATAGTTTTAAAACCATAGAGCCCAAAACTGTCACAAAGGAATTGAAGCCACGATCTGGGATTGGAAAATGTGGACTTGAACCACCCCTTCAGATAGAAATCACAAGGGTCTCCTCTGTTTGTGGAGCTAAAATGGCCTTGCAGAACTAGTCCAGCCTTCTTTTACTCAGAGACATAGGGGCCTAGCTTATCTGTTTCTCAAGGACCCCTTTTGGGCTCTCTAACTAATCTCCCTCAACCTGTTCACTGATCCCTTTCCTGAGGCTGACCTGCTGGGGACTGAGGGAAGACTGGTGAACAAGACACACTGTTTCACTTCCAGGGATTTCTTCTTGGCATTTACATGCTAACTCAGGACAAGGTAGAGAAATAGTCCTCTAGGATGGAGGAAGCAGGTTTGGGAGGCAATCACCCCAGAGCAACTTGGCAACAGAACGAATGAGTCAGCCTCTCTGACCTTTGTGTTCTTTGGACAGCCCACACATCCTGCCCGCACCCCTACTCCCAGGTTTGCTCAAAGCTCCAGGCACCTGTCCATCTCACTTCCCTTACTTCAAGGCCTTCAGGGATATGCATGGCCTAAGGTGTGATTATGAATCTAGACTGGGACTGGAAAAGGGCTCCTAAGGGGAAAGCGGGAGCACAACTAATGCAGGTGGTCATTGCTGGGGTAATGGCTGCAGGCAGGGCCCAGGTCTCCCTCTCCCCAGACACATCAAAGGCAAAAGATGAAAAACTGAAATTTTAGGTGCTCAGGTTGGAAGGGAACTTAAAAATTTCCTAATTCAGCCTCCTCTGTCTGATCCCCCTTCTCAATACTCCTACTTGGCAGTTTCTCTTCCTCTGGGCACCTTAAGGAAAAGTAACCTCTTCTCTTCCAAGGGAGTGAGCCAATCTGGAATTTGCACTCCTGCGCCTGGCTTAGCCACCTGGGACCTCTCAGACCCCATCTGAAACACCTTCTCCGGGCTAACCCTGCCTGCGTTAATGCAGATACATGCTCTGTCCTGTGTCCGCAAGTCTCTAAGCTGACTCCCACAGCCTCAGGTCTCCAGCCCCACAATCTGAGTTTCTCAGAGTGGCATTTAATCACCCCAGAGGCTGAGCTGCTCAGAGCACAGTAGGATGGCCACTCCCTTACTTGTAGCCTCAGGGCTCGGAGGCAACTTTGCCAACTCTGCTTCTTCTTTTTCATACTTCCTGCAAGACCCTGACAAGACAGTGCCCAGAGCAGGGCTATTGAAAGTGATGCCAGGCAGCCACCAACACCTCTGGGTCCTCAGGGTTCTGTTGTGACCGTGGTCAGGGTGAGTGAGAGATCCCCACAGCCTTTGCTTTCCTACTGTCTTTATATTTTTCCCCCCCTCTTCAATTCCCCCCGCTTCCACCCCTGGCCTATGGATGTTGCTGTTTCCTGTTTTTAAGAACTGGATCTCTGAAGGCGGGGTGTCTCCCCGCCACACGCTTGAGGCACACACCCAGGGCCTGGCGCACCTGGTGTGTATGGTCCATGGCTCCACCTGGGGCACGAACCCAGGACCTTCTGCGTGTAAAGCAGACGTGCTAACCACTACACTATGGAGCCACCCCCATGTCTTTATATTTTAAAAGATGCTGTAAACTCTCCAAGAACCAGATCAAGAAATGTTTATTTCCCTCTTAGTGGCACTAAAGACAATGGTGCTCAGCAGCTGAGAGACTGGGCTCTGAAGTCAAACAGATCCATCCTGGGTCTGTCACTTTCTAGCTGTACTTAATCTCTCTGAGCCTCTGTTTCCTCACCTGTAAAATGGGGACAATAGTACTACCTATCTCACAAGGCATCGTGAAGATAAAGTGGTGATGTTTGTGATTCTCCACGTGGCCTGAGTGCTAAATAATTTCCACATAGCCTGGTGACTATTCTTATCATCATGTAAAGAACACAGAACGTTTTTTTAGCTCAAGATAGGAGGCAGTTAGGAAGCTGGCATCACATCTTGGGAAAACACATTTTATTATTTATTTATTTATTAATCATTATTATTATTATTATTTTTTATTCCCCCCAACTTCCACCCCTGATCTACGGATATTGCCGTCTCCCCTTAAGAACTGGATCTCTGAAGGCGGGGCGTCTCCTCCTCGAACCCAGAACTTTCTGCGTGTAAAGCAGATGTGCTAACCACTACTCCATGGAACCACCCTATTTTTATTATTTATTATTATTATTTATGCCTACAGCACCTGGTCTTCCTAGGTGGTCTCCCATCCAAGTACTAACCAGGCCCGACCCTGCTTAGCTTCCAAGATCAGACATCGGGCTTGTTCAGGATGGCATGGCCATAGACCATGGACTGTGGCTCCACTGGGGTGCGAATCCAGGACCTTCTGTGTGTAAAGCAGATGTGCTAACTACGTCCATGGGAAAGCATTTTAAAGTGCCTTGAGGCACGAATCTCTGGACACCACATCAGAATTACCAAATGAGTCTTAATGGACCACCCCAAGTTTCCCCTAGGGAGAGTCTGTTTTTTTTT